>NC_136059.1:1243736617-1244354348 GCF_964261635.1 Lissotriton helveticus | reverse complement strand
AGCTGCCCCACCAGATAAAGAGTCTAAGCTACTTGACGCATCAGGGAAAAGAACTGCGTCTCAAGCAGCAAACATGTGGCGTATTGCCAATACACAAGCATTATTGGCCAAATATGACAGGGCACATTATGACTAATTAGAATCACTAATGCGACACCTCCCTGATAAATACAAAGATAGAGCAAATGAGCTTATTCAAGAAGGGAAAAATATTACAAACACCTCTATTCGGTGTGCACTTAATGCAGCGGACACCGCCTCCAGGTCAGTTAACACCAGTGTTTTATTACATAGACATGCCTGGCTACGCATATCAGGGTTCAAACCTGAAGTTCAAAGTGCTATACTTAATCAACCCTTCGATGAGCAACACTTATTCGGACCCAATGTAGATGTATCACTTGAAAAAATGAAAAAGGATACAGATAAAGCCAAATCTATGGGAGCCCTGCAGTCGCAAGCTCCCAGACGTTCATTTCGCCGCTCATCTTATCGAGGCGCCACCAGGGGATACTCCTCAGAGACACCTTCTACCTCATACAAAACCCCTACACAATTCACATATAGTAAGGGCTACCAAAGGGGAGGTTACAGGGGTAACAATAACAAAGGCAGAGGTAAAAACAACAACTCCCGCTCTGCCTCTACCCCTGTCCAATGACTCCCCTTCCCTTCCCCTGTCCCATTCCACTCCTGTCGGGGGAAGACTACAACAATGCCTACCAGCCTGGGAAAACATCACATCAATGCTTCAAATAATTCAATCAGGTTACTGTCTAGAACTAACAACCACCCCCCAAACATACCACCCAAGCAGTGTCCAATGTCACAAGAACATTTAACACTGCTCATACAGGAAGTAATATCCCTCCTGCAGAAAATTGCAATAGAAATAGTCCCAAAGCATCAGCAAAACAAAGGAGTATACTCCCTATATTTTCTAATCCCAAAGAAGGACGAATCTCTAAGACCTATCCTAGACCTCAGTCCTCTAAACATTTACATACAGTCAGATCATTTTCATATGGTCACACTCCAACAAGTCCTTCCACTCCTGTTACAAAACAACTTCCTTGTCACTCTAGATCTCAAGGACGCCTACTTCCACATTCCCATCCACACAGCGCACAGAAAATATCTCAGATATGTGCTAGACCGGCAGCACTACCAGTTCAAAGTGCTCCCATTCGGAGTCACAACAGTGCCAAGGGTGTTTACCAAATGCCTAGCAGTAGTAGCAGCACACTTAAGAAGACAATATATTCACGTCTTCCCATACCTAGACGACTGGCTCATAAAAGCCAGCTCATACAGCCAGTGTGTACAACACACTCGCGCTACTATTCAACTGCTTCATGACTTGGGATTCACAGTAAATCACACCAAGTCACATCTGCAACCGTCCCACATACAACAATATCTCGGCGCTACAATAAACACCCAACTAACACTAGCCTATCCCTCTCCAAACAGGATAACAAGTGTACAAACTCTCCTAACAAAATTCAAACTGCAACACTCGCTTCCAGTTCGCGTGTTCATGCAGCTCATAGGAATGATGGCATCTTGCATATTTATAGTACCTCACGCAAGACTGCAAATGTGTCCACTTCAAGAGTGCCTAGCACGCCAATGGAACCAGGCTCGTGGTCAATTAACAGACCTAGTGTTGGTAGACAGTTGGGCTCATCGCTCTCTGCAATGGTGGAGCACCAAAAACCTTTCAAAGGGCCGATCGTTCCTAGAGCCAGTTCCTCAGATAATCCTGACAGCTGACGCATCGCTCTCCGGCTGGGGAGCTCAACTACTGCATCACACCATGCAAGGCAGGTGGACACCGCAACAAAAGTTACTCCACATCAACCACTTGGAGTTACTAGCTGTTTTTCTAGCCCTAAAAGCATTCCAAAACAAGTATCAGGCAAAGCTGTCTTAGTCCACTCAGACAATATGAAAGCCATGTACTACATAAACAAACAAGGGGGAACACACTCTCTACAGCTCTGTTAGCACAGCAGATATGGAGATGGGCTATACCACAAAAAATCTTCCTCTTAGCCCAACACGTTCCAGGAGTGCAAAACACCATGTCAGATCTGCTAAGTCGACAGACACCGCAGATCCACGAGTGGGAACTTCATCCACAAGTTCTTCAACCGTTTCTTTCAAATGTGGGGACAACCTCAGATAGACCTCTTCGCAACCCATGAAAACGCAAAATGCCCAAACTTCGCCGCCAGATATCCACACCCGCTGTCCAAAGGCAATGCGATATGGATGAACTGGTCCGGAAAATTTGCGTACGCTTTTCCTCCTCTCCCACTACTTCCGTTAGTGATACGCAAGCTACAGCAATATTCCCTAACACTCATTCTAGTAGCTCCAACTTGGGCCAGACAACCGTGGTACACCACACTGCTGCAACTATCTATGGTACCACACCAAAAACTAAGCCCATCTCCACATCTCCGGACACAGCACCATGGAGAGATCAGACACCCGGACCCAGCTCTTTGTTTACCTTAGGGTGAACCAAGACACTGTGAGGAAGAAAAAGGACCAGATTTCTTCTGGATCTTACTCCAGCAGAAGTGCCTGTTGGGTAAGTGAAAGAAACATTCACCACCATCATTTCTGTCACCCCCAAAAAATATACAGAGTTATATCATTTTGTTTCATGTGCCTTGCTGCTGACTTGTCCAACAGTAATGGCTACTTCACTGAGAATGGTAATTTGAAATCGGACTTCTAACACGTCAAGCTAATAATTGAGGAGAGGAAGAGAGAATGACTGTCTCATGGCCAGTGGTGAAGGCGTAGCGTCCTGCTGAGGGTTGGCAGTCGTTAATAACTCATGAAGATGACCCGTGGCGTTTTTATTTTTTTACAGCCATAGCCTTTACTCTCTATTGCAGTATAATCGTTGCTTACAGCAGTGCCTAATCCACATAGGTGTCCTAGAGCAGTGCTACACCAGAAAGAAAGACTTGGCAAGTGGAGAGCTCCAGATTGGTGCAGATATATCATGAGTTCGAAGTTGAGGGAAATAAAAACAGTGTGACACTCCGAATACATACACTATCGACTGTGGAGCATACACTCTTCAAGTTCGTCCTGTTGAGAATTTCCCCAGCGAACATTCCACAAACTCGCCAACAAAGTAGTTAGCAAGTTCAGTTCTGTTAAGGAAGGCATTGGTCATACTTGAGACTTAAAGTGAAATCCTCATGTAAGAACACTCATCCCTGAATGTATCAGGTTTTCTTAAACCATCAAAGGATATTTTTCTGACAAGGTCCATAATTATTGAAAGAAACAAGACTGGAAATGGAAAACTCTGAACCAAGATCCCTTGTTTTTGGGTGGAAAATATTCCTGCGTGCTCATTAAGAGTTTCGTCCTTTCACAAAAGTTTCAAGGTGGCATTATCATGCTTGACCTAAAAGAGTATACAAGCAAGAAATGTTTCTAAAGGGTGTAAAAACACTGAGTGGCGAGTTGAACTGTCCTCCTTAGCAACAATGACTGTGTGTTTGGATTAAATGCAGCAATTTGTGGGGATGTTTAGAGAAGACTTTGTAAGAAGTGTATTTAGCAGAGCTTTCTTGTGACTACCATTGAAGAACTTATGATCTGCATTGCTATATCTTAAATCATTTACCCCTAGCGCATCTGCAAAAAGTAATCCGAACCTCAACGTTTCTGCCTTTTCATTCGATTGGTACTTTGCTGATGAAGAATCCCATGAGACCTTTGACTACAAGAAAGAAAGGGAGTTTCCTATAAGGTAGCTCAAATAACTAGTGAGTTAAGAGGCCTTTGTTGCAGAAGTAATGACACTACCAAAAGCTGCAACTATAACTAGTCTTCAGTTAGAGACAAAAATGGACTAACAGGACCAGAGAAAAACCTTTACCATCAATTGTTGTGTGAGAACTCACAGCAAGCACCAGACAGTGACTTAGCCTGCTCTTGCTGCTCAGTGCCACAATACGAGGATCAGTATCAGCGACCTTCCCACACAGTATGGTTAGACTTTGCTAAAGAAAAAAAGGTAAGTTCCAAAACACCACAGTTACATGGGAATTTATTAATGTTATTTGTTTGTCAGAAAGCAAAGTCAAAATAGTGTCTGTCCATAATGCATCTAAAGACTGCAAAAATGCATTCAAATAGGAACAGTCCAGATTTACTAATAATGATATCCGTAAGATTGACTGCGCACCATAAACGTATCTATACAGCCGCCTTTAAGGTATTTATTTTCTAAAAGAAACGAGGGCTGTGTTCTTTAAGATTTGCAGTCAACATTACCGTTACAGGTTTCTATGATTGAGCTTTAACATTTTCCACATGCTGTTTTAACGTGATGAGATTAGTGGTAGATTTCCAACAAACCCATGGGATATAGTTATAATCATTCTTGGAGTACTGGCTAATTAAAGCCAGCTCAGTCAAAACATGGCAAAAGATCTTCATAGAACACAGAATGTTATATACAAATGTTGCCAAACTTGACTGATTCGCAATCGATCAGGTACTGCCAATGCTGAATTTGTGATTAGTTCTGGACACACAGGTAGCACAGATATATAATATGGGGAGCTTATGCCTAAAATTTCCTGGACTGCAGTTATCTGTTCCAGTTTATGGTGGAGGAGAAAATACATTTCGATGGGGTAGTCTTTCAGACATTCCTCCCTCCACAGTTGTTCATTACAGATCCTTTGATTGTGACCCTCCCATGGGAGCTGTGACTGTACAAGGAACATAGTAGTCACATGGTCTTTGGTAGAAGCCATATGATATAAACATATTTTGGCTGCAAGCTCTGAAATTTTTAATGGCGAACATAACATTGATCTTTATACATATTCAAAGGAACAATGTCCCTATGATGTATTATTTGAACAACACTAGAGTAGCAAGACCCAGAATCCTCTTGCAGGAGGCTCAGATTGTTTGCATTGGCACCTAGCCTGGAATCTCTATATAAAGGCCATCAACTTTCCATGGCTGCAGAATAGATTGTCTGTTATCTCCTGGAAGAATGCTAATGTAAGAAATGCAAACTTGAGATATTTCTTGAGAATTCCAAGGAAATGCCAGTTTGACAGACTGACCAGAAGAAGTTCTGTGTGCTATTACAGTAATTCAGTCACTGGCCAAGTTGCAGCAGGACAAATCAAGAAGGCTCATCATTGCTTGTAGCTTTCCATATCAATTCTCTTATACCACTCTTGTGCTGGAGGCTTACAGGCCAGCCATATCTATCGTCTAGGATTTCAGGCATGATCCGACATGGCTGTGTACCGTTGAGGAAGTAGCATTCCTCTCTGTCTGCATAATGGACATTTCTGTCCTCCTACTGTTGCATGAGCATCTTGTAGTAAGCAAAGTAAGTCCTTAAGGTGAAGATGTTCTGTGTTTGGTGGTTGTAATGCCTGTTATTATATGCATAAATGTGGCCTCCAGTTTTCCTCTAAAACCATACATTTGGCTACTAATAGAGCATGTCACAAAGTCTTTCTCTGACATTATTTTCAACAACACTATAATTATGAAGAAAGATTTTTTCACAGGTCAAAGTTTTCCCTCCTGCCAGGAAACCTTTAAAGATGGTCCTGTCCTAATGTATGTGGTCCCTTTTCAACGCATACATAAATTAGACCGGTCCACATTCATTCCGAAACAGTATTCTCTGCTTACCTTCAGCTTAAAAAGAACCCTTTGTAAAAACAAAAGATTTTTGGAAATCAATGATATTTGTCAAACGTGAGTGGGCCATTACCGGCTTAGCATGTTCATTCAGTATGTGGCTGGGAGGATAGAATTTTGCAATATTGCTTGTTATCAAAATGCCATTAGATCTCTTTACAGGGACAACCACAAATCTCATTCCCCAAGAGGTAAGTCAGCCTTTGCTGTCCTTGCGAGATGTCCTAGGTGCTGAAATTTACCACACCTAGGGCTTCAAAAACAAATTGATGAATGAAAGTTTGAATTAATCTCAGCCACTGGCAGTCGCTTGGGCGACATCCCAACACATAGATTTTCGCCCACCATGCCACCTCAGTTTAGACCCAGCCTTATGCAAACAGTCTTGACCAGGCTCCAATGGGATCAGTCCACCCCGAACTGCTAGGCCAGGTCCTCCCTAAACTGGAACGCTAGCAGCCCAGGACTGGTTTCGCCCTTACTAGGGCTCTTCAACCAGGCATAGCTTTGTTTTAATGAGCAAGGAACCCACGTCTGGACCTACCCTTCACACGTAGGACTTCAAAAACAAAGTGATGGGTGGAATGCTTAAATTAATCTCAGCCACTGGCAGTTCGGGTTGGACTGTTCCCATTGAAGCAGTGTCAAAACTGATTTGCATATGGTTAAGTCCCAACTGAGGTGGCATGGTGTGCAAAATAACTATGGATTGGGCTGCGGCCCCCAGTGTTCATTAGTGGCTGACATTAATTCAAGCATTCCAACCATCACTTTTTTGCATCGCTTTGTGAAATTAACAACAACACCCTACTGGTGATCAGTGCACATTTTATTGCAAACTTTAGTGCATTGACTTGTACTACAGTACTGTCCGTTTCTTAAGTATTTCTGCAACTTGTTTACCTCTTTTTTTTTTATTTCTTCCTGTTTTGTTTTAATTGTTTTTATTATTTTATATAAATAGGTTTAACAAGCAAGCAACTTTTCATGGAAGCAGACAAACTGCCAATGCATATGACAGCGCCCCACCAGAAACTGTTTCATTGGTAACCTACCACCGCCACTCAACATTCTGCATGCCAGATTTTACACATCTCTAGTACCTCACCTGGACCCATCCCTTCAACATCATATAAACAAAACAATCAAATGCTGACCGCGAACACTCCTTCTCCGAGGTTCTGTTTTTTAACCAGAGCTCATATTTAGTTTTTGATCGCTCAGCCCCATCTTACCCCCCACATTTCCTTCCTTTAGAGGGCCCTCTCCCTATATCACCAACACATATAAGACTAGTCCGCAATTTCAATCCCAGCCATTGGCCTCTTCAGGTAGTGAACAACACCATGCACCTCCATGAATAGCTGACTCCAAAATCCTTTCATCCCACACCACCTATTCAGGCTGCCTAGTGTCAGGGGGATCATTCAGTCATTGTAAAGTATTAGCCCATAAATCAGATCATCAAATCATTTTTCAACTCGCCTCTTTTTTTTCCTGGAGATCTCTTTAGACGTAGCCCATTTCACCATATCCTTACCATCTGCCAATAGTTTGTCTCTTAGCACTTAGCCACTGCATAGCAGTACATCTTTTTGCAAGTATGGTACGCAGCATTAGAAATTTCCTACTTAGACGGCCTTTAGCCTCCTTGCAATAAAGCCCCAATAAACATTGTTTTATTATGAATGTTATAGGCTTGTTAATCCCAATCCGTGCTATCCCATATAATTTAATTTAGCCAGTCTCTGTAGTCGGGCATCTAGGGCAGTGCAAGGCACGTGTTGGACATATTTTGTTTTGTGTAATGGCAGTCAAGTAGGTCATATACAATTATTATATTGCACAAGAGAAAACCTGGCATTGGTAGACGCTGTCTTTACCTATAGGCAGGCTCTATTCCATTTCTTATGCGTAAGTGGTTCATCAAGAACCTCTTGCCATCTGTCAAATGCCTTCAATCTTGTCCTGGGTTTGTTTACTGTTAGTGCTGTATATAGGTTCATCTTTTTCCTTTACCTCCTGACAACGCTGGCATTTCTGTCATTATCTGTGTGGGTTCTGGAGCGTCTGTGAACATCGGCCATATTTTGCATACCGTTACTGCAATTTTATTGTATTTTAGAAATTGTCCGTCCTCAGCCTCAGTTCCAGTCCCATATGACTTACTGGTCTCCACAAAAGGCGCAAATCTGTCTGTCGGGTAAAGGTCAAACAGTGTTAGACAGTGTGCCCCTCTCAATGTATCTGTAGATAAAATATTAGAAATATGTTCAAAGGAGCATATACGTCATATACACAAGCCAAATGCGAATGGTGGGCACTTATTAACTCTTTCAACTGCATGATCCAATACTCTGCATACATGTTGAATAATATATGGCATTTGAGCCAGACACACTGCCTGCCGCCACCTTAACACCCCACCGTCCCCTCAACACCCCACCGTCCCCTCATCTGTAAGTTCTCCAGAGTGCCATTCAAATGTGAAACATTCAATAATATCTTTTCCCAGTTATCCCCCTCATCTAGCCAATGCACATCATGTTGATGATGTGCAGACAGATAACAAAGTTTCAGTTACAGGAGTTTCAGGACTCCCTTATACCATTCCTGTTTTAAGAGTAGCTAATTTGACTCAACTCCTTTTAACCCCATAGAGATTCTTCCTGTTATTTTTATTAGCCCTCACTTAGAATGAGGTGATGTACCTGCTATTTTTTATTCCTTACTTTTTTGTAGAAAAAAATTAACATATTTTACACATCTGTGTGATTGTGGAGATGCGTTTGTCCTATTGTTCAACAACATGAGCAAATAAGAAAATCCCTTGATTAAGAAATAACTGAATCATTGGTCATTCTGCTTCTCCATGATGTGCCTTTTCTTTGAAGTAATGAAAACCCCACTCTCCTCTCTGTTTAAACAAGTTTAGTTTGATTTTTAGCAGTTATAACCCTACTTTGTCGTGCACTTTGTCGTGCTCATCAAAAATGGACTGCCCGTCTCAGTCGTGCACTGGGCTTGTGAAACTCTGAGTATCCTTAAAAGGGGTAGTGTCAAATTCCCATGCCCTTTACAGGACTTCAGTTTAATTCCAGTTGCCATGGTTTGAAAATTGACAAAAACATGGCCTCTTAGAAGCATATTTCCTCTAAAGAGTTTTTGAAAATAAAAATGGTATATATTTAAAATGTGTTCTGCAACAAGAACTGTTATTTAGTAACCTTTCCATCAGGGAAATGAATGCAGAGGAGTAGGTTTGGTTACAGGTATCGTGAAAGGAGTCGAGGAAAGAATTTAGGGTTCAGTTTACATCAGAAACCTGTATTAATATCAATACATCAGAAGTTGTATTTATATCAATAGGTCTAGCAAAAAGCGGGGCCATCTAGCCAGACCAACAACCAATTACTTCAGCATGCTGCTTTACTTTGTTGCCTGAGTTGACAAAAATCATTGACTTGTTTCAACAATAATGTTCACTTAATCTCTAGAAAATGTTTTTAATGTAGTGGTAACAAAACAAATGCAGCAACTTTGCTTACACCAATTTCAATTGATATGGTTGATACGTACCATTGAAATGTCGTGACATTGATTTTTTTCCCCCACTCTATAAAATGTAGTTGCAGCAGTCATCCTATGTGTCCATAGCAAGCAATACTAGTTTCACCGGAAATTCCAGCATTCAGACTCAAGCGCGAGTACCATACAATGGGTAAGTATTTAGATATGTTTATTTTTAAGACCATATGTACATTTGGTTTTGTTAAAGTACTTGTGAACATGATTTCTGTCATTAAATGTACTTGATTGTGTTTTCTGAATTATTTGAGTTTATGAAGCTTACTGGTCTATATTGAATAATATAGTTTGCCACACATAACCAACCTATTGTGGCCTTTTATTAGCAAGTGTCATTCATGCTTGTTGCTAACACCCAAGTTGAGCAGTATGTCATTGAAGGAAATAGGATGGTCAAGTCCTCCCACCCCCCCTCCCAAAATGAATAGTCCATTGTATTTTGGCATGTAGAGTAAACTTAGATTTCCATTGAACTGGAATAGCTCATCGTTTTGTGTCACCCCATATGGCTGTCCTAAGTGGCTACTATCTCTAGAGCATGGACAATGGCTTGTTCACGTCTTAGTGTTTCAAGTATGCAGTGCTTGATTCGTGAACAGAGTGCCGATACCTGAAGCTCTTCTCGGAAGCCCGCCGCCAGTGCAATTAAGTTGGTGCGCCGAATACCAAGGCTGATAGTCTTTGATCCACTACCAGACACTTTGTCCCTTTTTATCACTTTTTGCTGGTTCCTGCTTTCTGTTTGTGAGGATTTTGCCATCTTTAATTTCCTCAGTCTTTCCGATCTGTGGATCTTTCCTTCTCTTGCACTCAGGAAATATCTGATAGATAAAATAAGTGCTGATGTTCCTCACCGGCACTCAAATTAAGCTCTACAAATATATATCTTTTGCAACACAAGTTGCACAAAAGTGAGGGAAGACAATCGCTAGCAATGCTAGGGGTGTTGTATTGGCTGGTTGTTTTCCAGTTTTGCAATCCTTTAAATGTACACCCATATTGTGTTCTGATGTGTATGGTCCACCATAAAGCATATGAAAGGCTTAAGATGTTATTTAATGCTCAAATGATTTAACAGTCAGAAAACCAAACCTAACTTTTCGGTTTCTTTACTCTTTTTCAGAATAATTTCATCTGAGTCTGCGAATCGACCAAGGAAGCCGTGCAATTGTACAAAGTCTTTATGTTTGAAACTGTAAGTGATATTGTAACTAATTCCTTGTGACATATTTGTTAAAAATAAAAATCCAAATGCAGGCATTTCATGACCTAGGTAGGCAGTGATCTTATCAAGTCTGATTGGACAAGCAGAAGAGTTCTGTTTTTACTTCACTTCCTTTAACGACATTTAGGGAGAGGTTTGGGGCGGTCAGCATTGTACTCTACTTCTTCTAAGCCCAGGAAGGCCACCACAGATTTTTATTCTTTAACTTACTGATATTTTCAGACCGCTTCCTGCTGTCACTAGCCTAACTTGGGAAACTGGCAAAACTCTTAATTCTTGCCTTTTGGCGCTGAAATCGAAAACCTGGTTCCTGAGGTGGTAGCCGGTTCCCATCCTATCTTCTCCATGCTCAATTTGAACGTCCTGCCGATGAAAACCTTTACTTAGTTTCAGTATGTTGTATGTGGCTTAGACTCTTTGATGGTCACTGTACAAGAAGGTTAATTGCTAGATGCACCCTGTCAGCAATAAAATGAATGTGCCTGTCGTTTTTGAGAGTGAATTTGTAAAGCAGAGCATATGGCTTGAAATTTCAATAGCTGCTGGTTGCAAAGGATTTCAGTTGATTATATTCATGTTCCCTTGGTCCTTTTTCCCCTCCCTTTATCATGACACTGGAGAACTTGTGCCGGAGTCCTTCCGTCTATGTGCCTTCGTATCCATGCTTTCCCTTGGTTATCAGTGCCTCTATCATTGTCTCTTTGTGTTTCTGTACTGTCATGTGTATTCCAGTTACATTGTATGTGTTTGGTAGTTTAATGATCAGTGGAAAACCTAATTGCAGTGATCCCACCATGGTGGTGGTAGGCAAACAAAGCTAGTGGTAGGCTACAAAGTAGCCGAAAACATAGGGTACTTAGGGCAAAAATAGACTTGGTAGGTGAATAGTGGTAGTCCGAATGCAAGAGGGATGAGGCTGCTTAGAAGATGATGATTTTCAATTTAGCTTTGAATTATTGTTTCAGGGTTAGCTGAGTATTTTTAATTCTTTTAAGCTTTTTCAGTTGGTTTGGTCACTGGCTGGAGTAGAGAGACTTATTGTAGACAAGGAGGACGTTAACAATTGAGCCATGCAGTGGTTCTGATGGTGGAGGATGGCAACAGCTGTTTCATTTGATAGAAAGAGGTCTTTAATATTGCTCCCTGTATACAGAGGTTAAATAAGAGTTCGATTTCTCACATGACTTACATATCTTGCTTTCCCAAAGGAGCTGGCAGAAGACATATGATTAGCATATTTCCATGATCATCCAGACGGAAAGCCCTGTAATAAAATGCTGTTTTAAATCAAGGTGCCGAAGAGCAAATGTGTAGTAACCGAGCACCTCCTGGTCTGCCAAAATTAATGTTATTTTAAAAGTATGATGTCCCTTGCAAACGTGTAATGCTTAATAATCTGGGAAAACTAAACAAATGAACACTGAAAGAGTTGTCCTCAATATTTAGTTTGAATAATGATCTTCAGAATGGTTCAGGTAAAAAGTCAGCTTTCATACGCAGTACAATATGTTTTCTTTTGCTCTCTCCGATTACTTTGCTTTAATCAAAGTGCAGTGGTACATTGATTAAACCTTGTATTACAATAAGGGCATACAAATAAGAAATTGGATGGTGTTAGAGCACAGATGTGTTATTTCAAATGTATATACTCACCTGTCAGATGTGTTATGATGTGTTGTATAATTGTGAGGTTTGAAGAAAATATAGTGTATTGTATTGATGATGAAAATTTAATGTAGAGTTAAGGCAGACCGGGCTCTAGGATTTTAATTTTAGACCTATTTGAATAGATGGGTAGATTTAATTCAGGATTGAATCATTTGAGTAGTTTAGAAAATGACAATTGACTTTGTTGGCCCGTGGTTTGCACATCAGTGGCTTAACGTAGATGTTGACGAGGGGTGGGAGCCCTGTGTGACTGGAAGCATGTAGAAGGTTGAGGGGAGAATAGTTCTCAGATTTTGATACCCTGTGTGAAAGATACTTCAGATAGGATTGAGTTGAACTGGTTGACAAAGTGTCTAAAACATATGTCACTTTTTGCTTAAACAATAGATTTGAAGAAACTGAAGTGTACTTCCTAAAGGTTCAGAGAAATCTGCAGATTTATTTTTCAAAAAGCATTTTTTGGGTTTCTGACTGAGCTACTGTTACATGTTTATTGATCTTGATGGTTATTGTGGGACCTTCTTATGCTTTTCTCGAGGGTGTGTAGTGACCACTGTTGTGATGATCTTGTAGATGAGACTACCTGCAGCAGAATTTATGTGTAGTTAATCTAGGTGGTCATTGAGGTTGGTCTTGAAGTTGCTATACATTTTTGGTTTGAGTGATCAGAGGTAGGTTTTGTTTTGACTGTGTTGGTGGGTTGCAGGATCAGGTACATAAGGACAACAAAGGACAGTTTTGTACCTTAGTTTTCTTGTGCAGAAGTGCATCGATAAGAAGCCCTATGAATGCATAACCATTATTGAAGAGATTTAGAGTAGGGCATGGTGAGAGAGTTTCTTTCATAGCTCCTCCTCCTCATTAGTCATGTGGTTTCTGTAGTAACAGTATAGTCCTTGGACAATATGTGCTCAAATACAGAGGCAGAGGGTTCTAAGAACTGCTTTTGTCATGGGTAATAGGTGTGGTTTGGCATAAGATGAGGTTTTGGGTGTCATATGTGTCCTTTATGGCAGATCGTGCAACAATTGCACAGAATTGGTGTGCTTGTCTATTTATAGCACTAGTAATACTTGAATGTTGATGTTGACATTTTGGAAATGCTAGACATACCTCCACCCCCGCACCCCCTGTTCCAAATATTCATCTCCTGTTTCCTTAGGGTGTAGATAAAGAGTGGAAAGAAGGAGGTAGCCAACTCCTACCATGTGAATTAGTAGAAATGTCCCTGCCAGTATGTATGTTCGTTTTATTCTCTCAGTACTCAACATAGAAGCCAACAAAGCTGATTTGGAGCATCCTTGCCCCAGTGTAGTGTTGTTTTCACCTCTGTTTTAAATTTCTATTGTACACTAGTTGCTATGGGACCAGTCAGCCTGACTTGCAGTGCTGACCAAGCTCGGCTTATTTAAACCTGCTTCCTCCTCGGCTTCGCAAAGGATGTGCTACTATTTCGCTAAAGACAAACCTGTCTGCACCAAAATCTGGCACGCAATCCATTCTGGGGCCTGCTCATGGGTACAGAGGAAGTTCATAATATGGCCTGTGATTCTTCTGTATCGGAAGATGTGGCTCATGTAGGCATCCTTTTCTGAACACCTAGAAGTAAACCTAGGAACAGGAGAGCTGGCAGCAGTGTTTTATAGGAGGATATTGATTCTGGAGTTGCCTGACTGCACAGTGATCTTTGTTCCCACAAATCCTGATACCTGGGCTGTGAGAAAACAAAACTCTAGAAAGCTGTCAGTAAAGGAAAATGACATCATGGAGGTGCCGGCGGCTCTGGACTGAGACACTACTCAGAGTTCAACTGCAAACCTGCTGGCCACTACACAGCAACATTCAGTGAACACTGGTCTGAAGCCATATGAGGTTAGCTAGGCTCTTAAAACAGGAATTAAGTAGGTCCTAGTGGTCCTGGACCAAGTGAATGCTGACATTTGAATATTAAGCGGCTTACCGTGGCTCGAGCAGGTCATAGGGGGCAGCACTTTTACTGCTTTGATACCCTCTGGTGTCAAACAGAATAAGTGCAGCAAAATCCAGTGCTTTCCAGTTTCTACTGAAAACCAAATATTCCCTTCTATGGTGTTTTATCAATTATAATCTGTTTTAACTGGGAACCAGACACCCTAGAAATCTTGTTGGGAAATTTGTATTTCTTTTCTAGCGGTCGATATTAACGCTACCCCAATCAGAATTGTATAAGCTATTGATTTCTGCTGGCTGTCATTCAAAATAGGTTGATCCTTTTGAAGCCACCGTGCAGGATATTGGTTCTTACCTATTACATCTGCAAGTTTCTGGTCTAGCTTTCCCTTTATGTTCACTTGGTTGCTGTGGCTGCCTACATTCAACATAGACAACACATCTCTCTCTCTTCTGGATTCCAGTAATTAAAGCTCTCATGGAGGGTCTCAAAACGGTCATTCCTCCTCTGGTTCCTCCGGCACAGACGTGGAACCTCAACATTGTACTTACAAGGCTCATGGGTCCTCCATTTGAGCCCTTCCACTCCTGCCCCTTACTTCCTCTCTTGGAATGTGGCATTTCTTGTTGCTTTCACTTTTCTCAGACATGTCAGTGAGCTGCAAGCATTAACCCTGAGAAAAAGCATTCCTCCAAGTACATAGGGATAGGTTTGTCCTTCATACCAATCCCAAATTTCTCCCTAAGGGGTATCTCCCTTCCACCTTAACCAACGTATTGAACTTCCTGTCTTTTTCTCTCAACCTGATTCTGTTGCAGAACGAGCTCTCCATATTTTAGTTGTAAAGCGGGCCCTCGTGTATTACATTGAGGGAACTAAACCATTTAGAAAAACACAGCAATTCTTTGTCGCTTTCTCCAAACCCCACAAAGAGAAGGCTCTATCCAAGTCAGGCATTGCTAGATGAATCATCAAATGCATCTAGGCATGCTATGCTAAAGGTAAGAGGAATTTGCCCGCTCTTCCTAGAGCCCACTCCACTCTGAAGAAAGAAGCCTCTATGGTCTTCCTGGGTGAACATTACAATAGAAGACATATGCAAAGCAGCTACTTGGTCCACACCTCAGTTTCATAAAATGCTTCGTACACTTTTTCAATCCACTACAACATTCACAGGCTAGCCTCCGCTATTTGGGAGGACTGATTTACAATCTGTGCACAGCATGTGTATCTACAGCCATGCATGGCTCGAACAGAAAACATTACTTACTCTGTAAGCATCTGTTCATGGCTTGTAGTGCTGTAGATTCAAATGTCCCCACCCTCCTCCCCAGACGCCTCTGGCTATTTGTAGTCTTCTTTGCTATCTTATTTTCCTCTTTTGCATGAACATACTTCGCTTCACGTTCCATCTTCACCCGCAGTATGGGAAACAGTGTAACAATGAAGTTGATGACCATGCGCTTTATCAACAAGAGGAGGAGTAACGCTGCCTCGTGACTCGAAAGACTTCTTCAAAGAAAAACACCTTGCACACTTCCGATCCCAACACTAGATAGCAGGAGTATGCACAACATGTGAATCTACAGAACTTCATGCATTGAGCTGATGCTTACAGGGTAAGTAACATGTTCCTTCTGGTGGATACTAGATCTTCCCAGAGATCCCTCGCTGTTCTCCCTCTTCTTCTGAGGTAGTGCCATTCATATTAAGGTTCCAAGGTATTCAACTTGGTACTTATTTTCTGCTGTCATTAAGGTCGGTCTTCCTATGCACAGCCTATTTCAGAGATTCTCATTTAAACGGTTTCCCTCTTAGAATGCAGTTGAAAGGTAATCGTTTTTAGTAGCATTATATATTTTATTTTGTAAATAATCAATTGAATTTTTCAAAATTATAATAGTCCATACATAAATATTGTCACATGAAATTGATGGGGTAAATCCAATGCCAGTTTACATTGGCGAACTAAAATAGATTTTCACAGAGCAGAAATATTTCTCATCCATTGTGTCTTTAAAATCTCATATTTGAAGGGAAAGAGTGCAGGTTAAATTTTGGGTTGCTATGATTGGTGACCTTTTACTACTTCTTTCTAGTTGTGTCTTGAGTTATGATCATCAATCAACCTTACTACGGCAGACTTGTTTGGGTATCCCTACCACCTTGTTTTGTCAATTTGACGTGTTTCTAAAGTATAATTTTGCACTAAGGTATGTACCTCTTAGGTCTCGTACCCCGTCTTAATCCTTAAATTAAGAACTAGGGACAGACTCCTAAGGAAACAACTTCATCTTTGTCTGATTACTGATGAGAAGGTTCTCTGTGAAACGAATTTTAGATATCTGAAAGAGACACCTTTGTGATAGATTCCTTACCTTAGAATATCCCTAGGCATCAGACTGGATCTGGAAAGTTTTGCTTAGCAGTACCCCTGCGCGTCATTAGGTGGCGTCCTGCGGCTCCTCGTCCGTCACTGGTGTTGTCAGCGCCGAGATGACGTCACAGAGAGTACTTAGGCGCCACCCATGCGCGCTGACATCAGTTCTTTATTTTTCCACGCCAATAAGCACAGATCCAGATTGAGTACGTACCTTAGTCTCTTTTTGACCACTATTTTGAGACTTTTGTCTCCCCTCTTTTCTTTTGGTGTACGTAGGAATTCCCGGCTTTAAGTCCTGTGAGACCTGTCGCCGCAACATGTCGGTAGCGGACCCCTACGACGTTTGCCTCTATTGCCTGGGGGCCGACCACGACTCTCGAGACTGCCGTGCCATGGCCCCCAAGGTCTAGCGGGAGCGGTGTCAGAAGTTGCTGGAGGTCTAGCATTCATCTTGTCGCCGCTCCCGGTCTAGGGGCCGTTCCCAGAACCCCTCGCAGGACCAGAGCCGTCGCTCTTCGGGCTCCAAGTCTTCGCCTTCAGATTCCGGGAAGCGATGCCATTAAAAAGTAGAAGAAGCCTGTTCGCTCTCCGACATCCCCCGTCGCTCCTCGAAGGCGGACGAGGGGGACAGGGGCCTCGCCCCTGCGGCTCCTCTGGAGCTGGAGAGTCCCGCGGCCTACCCGCTATACCCGGGTCCGTCAGCGACTACCGAACAGACGCTGTCTTGGACCGCCTTTACAGGCCTCGGGCTCCCACCGTCGCGCCTTCGGGCCCCACGGTCCCATGTCCAGATCCTGAGGGCCCGGCGGCTCCGCAACTGGCTCCAGCCCCAGCGCCACAGGATCCTGCTCCGCTGGGTCCAGCCCCGGCGCCACGAGGTGTGGCGTTGCCGGCAACGGCCCCGCGCCACTCTTGGCTCCAGCCCCGGCGCCGCACTGGGTGCCGTTCATCCCGCCCCAGCCCCGGTTTCCAGACCATTTTGTTACACCCTGGGATCCGCATTGGGAGCCAGCGCCGGCCTGTCCGGCGCCGTTCTCGACGCCATTCGTCCCCTCTCCGGCTCCGGTTCTGCCGCCCCGGCAGGCCCCCCCTACGCCGGAGGCAGACGACGACTGGGAAGGGTCCGAGGACCTGCTCGCTCGGCAATGTGACTCCAAGCTCGATTGGGTGGACGACTTGGAGGATGCAGGTGAGCTTGATGTCTCTTCTGACCTGGGATTCGCCTCTCCCCCGCCTACTATGGAGGAGAGTGCCTCCTACATGATGGTCCTCTGTCGGGCTGCTGAGGCCCTCAACCTTAACCTCAAGACCAAGCTCCTCACTGAGGTACGTCCTCTTCGGCGGAGCCACTGCTTCCCTTTAATGATGCTCTTACAGAGGTCCTCTTGGGCACTTGGTCGAGGCCGGCCACGGGGCCCAGGTGGATAAAAACGTCGTCGCCAGACGCCACCGACCGGCGCCTGGTGACCCTGCCTTCTTGATCACTCACCCTACGCCTGAGAGCCTGGTCATTCAGGCCTCGACGTCGCAGAGTGCCTTTCCCATGGCCCCGCCGGATAAGGACTCTAAACGGCTGGACCAGCTTGGGAAGCGGTTGTTCTCTTAGGCCAGCCTCGGGCTGCAGTCAGTGAACACCGCCTGCTTGTTGGGCCGCTATTCCCACGCGGTGTGGGACGCCGTTGCTCAGGTGTTGCCTCAGTGTCCCGACGAGGTGCAGGCTACCCTCTCTCAGGCGATTGCTGAGGGCAAAGATGTGGCTAAGTTTGCCATTCGGTGTGGGTTAGACACCCCCGACTCGCTGGGCAGGGCAATTTCTACGACCGTGGCGTTGAGGCGCCACGCCTGGTAGCTTTCGACCGGGTTCTCGCCCTATGTCCAGAGTTCACTCATGGACATGCCTTTCGATGGCACCCGCCTGTTTGGCGAAAAGGCTGACATTGTACTGGAGCGCTTTAAGGACTCGCGAAATACGGCCAAGTCCTTAGGTCTTTCTACTAAAGACCCGACTGCTCCTGGCTTTCGTTCCTTTCGTAGCCAAGGTAGAGGTGCCCAGGTACACCCCTCCTCCAGGCCTGTCCAGAACCAGCAGCAGTGAGGCCGCGGTCACGGTTTCCGCTTGGGCGGTTCAGGGAACCTGCGTGCTGGTCCATCTACCTCCACCCCCGCGGCTTCTGCCTCTAAACCCTCCTAATCTGAGCTTCAGGGAGCACCCCACGCCAGTGGGTGGCAGGATCCACCACCACCTTCTCCACTGGCGCGAGATTGCGTCTGACAAATGGGTGCTGCAGAGTCTCTGCAAGGGTTATTCCCTTCCCTTTCAGTCCCAACCCCCAGAAATGCCACCTCATGTCGGGTGATCATTTGGCTCTTCTCCAACAGGAAGTTGCGGCCCTCTTGGCCGGGGGGGCCATTGAGTGCATTCCTGGGCCGGAAGTAGGGAGTGGTTGTTATTCCCACTACTTTCTGGTCCCCAAGGAGGACAAAGGTGGCCTGCGTCCTATCTTGAACCTCCTGGACGTGAATCGTTCCTCCAGAAGGAGAAGTTCAAGATGCTCACTCTAGCTCAGGTCTTGGCTGCCCTCGACCCTGGAAACTGGATGGTAGCGTTGGACTTGCAGAACGCGTATTTTCACATTCCCATCCTGCCGGCCCACCGGTGCTACTATGGTTCACGGTGGGCCAGGAGCATTTTCAGTTTACAGTGCTCCCCTTCGATCTTACCAGTGCACCTCGGGTGTTCACAAAAGTGATGGCGGTGGTCGCAGCTCATCTGCGCAGGTTGGGGGTGTCCGTCTTCCCCTACATCGACGACTGGTTGTTGAAGGCGGGCTCGCCCCAGGCAGTCGTCACCCACCTTCAGACCTCCTGCATCTGCTGGGGTTCTCCATCAATGTGCCGAAGTCGCACCCGAGTCCCTCTCAGAAGCTCCCCTTCAGCGGAGCGGGTCTGGATTCTGTGCAGTTTCGGGTCTATCCTACCGAGCAGCGAGTCCAGGATATTCAAGCTATCATTCCGATCTTTCAGCCTCTATTCCAGGGTTTCGGTCAGGTTGACCCTCCGTCTCCTGGGCCTGATGGCCTCCTGCATCCTGCTAGTGTAGCATGCCAGATGGCATATGCGGGCTCTGCAGTGGGACCTGAAGTTCCAGTGGGCGCAGCATCAGGGCAATCTGTCCGATCATGTCCAGATCTCAGAGGGCACTGCACGACACTTGCAGTGGTGGCTCACGAATCGCGATTGGGTCAATGGCAGATCCCTCTCCCTTCCCCAACCGGAGCACACAGTGGTGATGGATGCATCCCTCCTTGGATGGGGAGGCCACATGGGAGAGGCGGAGATCAGAGGCCTCTGGTCTCCGGCGGAGTCCCGGCTCGATATCAACCTCCTGGAGCTGCGGGCGATCCGGCTTGCACTGAAGGCATTCCTTCCCTCTGTCCGGGGAAGTGTAGTGCAGGTGTTCACGGACAACACCACCGCCATGTGGTATTGCAACAAACAGGGCAGGGTGGGGTCCTAGACCCTATGTCAGGAGGCTCTGCGCCTCTGGACATGGCTGGAACGTCAAGGCATTACCTTGGTGGTTCAACACCTGGCAGGTTCTCTGAACGCCATGGCAGACAAACTCAGGTGGACGAACTGGTGGATCACGAAAGGCGTCTGCACTCAGATGTGGCGCACCGTCTTTCTGCAGTGGGGAGAGCCTTGGTTAGATCTATATTCTAAGGTAAGGAATCTATCACTACCTACTCTTTCCAATTTCCCTTTCAAATTCTCCTTTCTGCACCAGTACCTTTGGTCACAGTTGATAATAGCATGAGTGCAGTTTTTGCTTCGCTATCCAATATTCAGCTATGTCTGCGGAGGCAGAAAGCAATCCAAAGCTCTCATTTAGCAGATATTAATATTTGTAGAAGTTCATTTGGAAACTTTTTTTTTTAACTCAGTGATTGAGTAATCATAATTACTGTCACGTAGGCATGCACAGCTCTGTCTGAACTGCATTCTTTAATTTGGTATTCTCTGGCTCCAACACTTCAGGTATTGCGATTGCTTTGCCAACGGGGAGTTCTGCAACAACTGCAACTGTACAAACTGCTACAACAATCTGGAGCATGAAAACGAGAGGCAAAAAGCAATAAAGGTAAAGGTGCTTTTTTTCCTATTGGAAAAGATCAGTCCTAAATATTGGCCCTCAAAATGTGAGCCAAAAACTGCTGAGCAAAGTAACAAGGTGAAGAAAAGGATTTAATCAAATAAATGTGATACACTGGGCACCCGTTAAACTATTATGAAATCGCCACTTGCAGGAGAGTGGGATAAAATGAGAAAGAGGAATTGCAGAATAAGGTATGTTGAATTGCGATGAGGCTTGTGAGATCTTGTAGGACATTATGTAGAAACGGACCGCAATCTATGATTTATTTTAAGCATTTTCACTTTGCTTATATATATGTTGTGGATACTGCCTGTGCCATGGTCATTGCTCTTTTTTTTTGTTTGTTTCTTCTAACAGGCGTGTCTTGATAGGAACCCAGAAGCTTTCAAACCTAAAATAGGTAAAGGAAAGGAAGGAGAATCTGATAGACGGCACAGCAAGGGCTGTAACTGCAAGCGATCAGGATGCCTCAAGAATTACTGTGAATGCTATGAGGTAAGCAGCTGGCTGTTTCTTTGCAGCTTCATTTTTGTGTTTATGCACTCTGTATTTATGTATGTCTTAGCATACACTATTTTACACTTTGGAGAAAGCTAAGTGCATCCCTGCTGCTTGTGTCTTTCCATTAAGCTTTTCATTACTAATTTGGTGCTCTTTTTTGTGGTGGTCACAATGCCAATTTTAGTAGCTATTGGTAGGTCACACCTGTTGTGCCATGTGTGATTTCCTGGTGCCTAAAAAACATTTCCCTGCATGTACAAAGGTGCTTTGTAAAGGATTGGAGAACCGGGATGACCAGAGCATATATATTAATCACTACGTCCTGATGAAACAATTGGTACATTCAGTTTTCATGCATTTCTTTAATCTTTGGTGTTGAAAACAGAAGCAAGGCAGTTGGTAGTTTTCAGGTGATGTGGGAGCTGTGTACAATCATTTATTTTGCATACATCTGCTCTTACCAATCGAAGTACAGACGTTTCTAAGTATTTCATTTCTATTTCAGAACATTAAGCCGGACAGTTAAATCTTTTCATTAGTCAGTGAAAGGATAAAACGACTAAGACCCTGCATCAAAGTCACCTGCTACAGATGGTTATTTGATGTGGGAAGGTCTGCAAATGGATGGCAGCTTTCTCTAGCATTGGATTTTTCATAGATACATCATTTCTTTATGTTGAGGTTGGAGTCCTGCAGTAACCATTCAACAACAAACCCATTGAAATGTTTTGAAGAGGCTTGAAAATACTGTCCAATTAGTAACCTACTCACCTCATTCAAAAAGACCCAAACTCCAACCAGTGAGGTGACTGCAAATTGTGCCCATGGATGGCTACTTGTGTGCAAAGAGAGTCCCTACTCTTAGCTCTACCCCTAGAGATTTGTGACTTTAGAGCATACTTTATCGTAACCTGGGCCTCCCAAAACTGCCAGTGTGTTTTGAGCCAAAGAATTTTGTCCCCATGTTTAGATCTCCCATACCCTCATACCTGTGTAGGTAGCCCCTGGGCCCTTTTATGCTTCTGTGAATTCAGAAAATGCCAACATAACTAATCTTTAATAAACACTAGATTAGAGCAGAGAAATAGCAGGCAATTAACGTAATATTAAGTAAAGCATTAGCACAGGTGATCATTTGGAATGTGAACCAAAAGAATGTACTTAATATTGTAATCCGGCTGGTAAAAGCCTGTATTATAATGTCTGCCAATATTTTTGAAATACACCTAAATGCCCAATGCATTTTCTCAGGCAAGTCAGGGAGAGGACAGCCCATGTGCTGCCAATATTCCAAGCTAATTCGGAGTGTATACTCCCATCCTGTGCTATTTTTATTCACCACCTATTCCTAGGGTGTTTGTATGGTGTCACAGTAGGTAAAGAAAATATGAAAAAATGTCACTGATTTTCTGAATGATTACACAACATGCGAAACATGCACAAATGAGGTAAACACTGTTTAATTTCTCAAATATTGGTTGTATATGAAGCGCACAGTTACCTTGCTGGTAATGCTGTGCTCTATGAAAATGTAAAATAAATGGGAAAATAGCATGTGATATGTTATGGGCACAGTATGAACAAGCACATATGAATGCTAAGTTGGATCATTAGTAATAATCACTCGCATGACTTCTCTGCAAACATATTGTGATCATCATTAAATATTTGGAAATTGACAATTGTATGTAACTTCTGTGCAAGCATACTGTGAACATTATTAATAGACCGAGTTTTTCAACAAAGCAAATTAATAATAAAGCTAAACTTAGTTTCTTTGGATTGAGGTTCTAGAAGACTCGGATCTTTTCTCAGCTGCCAACAGAGATATCAGACACCCTGGTACTTAAGGCCAATGACACTGTCAGCCAGAAGTGTTTATCCTCCTTGCAAAACAGGTGTATCACTAGCACACATTTGCCGAGCATTTCTGTGCCCATTGCCGAGCATTTCTGCACCCAGGCACCTTTTTTTGTACAAAAGGATATATACGTTGCCATGCAAGAAGGGGGATGGATCAGTGACCAAGGATCCTCAAAGGGGAATAGCTGTTGACGAAACTCAGCTGTGATCCAGAAAATCTACTGCCAGACACTGCTTTGAATACAAAGGACCAGTTCAATTCATGTAAAAACCTCCAAACAAAATGTAGGGAACATGATCACCCTACAGCATAAAGACCTAAGACAATATGGGAAAGTCAGAGCTTACCATTTTCTTGTCCTTTAAGTCAGATGCACTCAATTATATTTTTATCTCTTCTTTTTCCCTGCGGGATTGGATTATTCTTCCATGTCTTCTCCGAGTAAGGGCTGTGATGACGATGATGAAGAGGTGACGTTATTTGCAGAAATGAAGATTTCCAGTGCATTATATTTGAAGGATTCACAGATATTTTCTAATGACAAGTTATGTGTGCAAAACATCTGCAGCAGCTAAACTTAAACCATTGTTCAGTTACATGTTTTATGTGTATGGTACCACAGAAGCAGTAATACATATACAGTTCTACTTTGCAAATGCCTGTTCAAGATTCTTGATGATTATGGAAGCTTTGAACAAGTCCATGAAGCAGTCTGATTTGATCTTGCCAGTGAAAGATGGCTAAAGATTTAAAGGTGGCTAAACTGGGCCACTGGCTCCTGAGCCTTGGAATTTGCCCACTGGAAATTGCTTCAGGACTGTACGAAGCCTAAAAGAAGCAAAACAAGCTTACACCACATATATAAAGATTCCCTGTCTAGCGTTTAGAAACATGTTTTGAAAAGGCTACTTACCTGGGAGTAGAATCATTACATGTATGCTGTTTCTAGCATAGCGCGGGAAGACTTTAAATGTTTCTGAAGAGGCTTGAATAAGTTCTTGACAGTAAGGCAGTTGACTCTGCATTATTTACCCTGAGGCATGTTGTATGGGAAACTGAAGGCAGAGCAAACTGGTGATGTTAGGGTTGTAAAAGTGGATCTACTCTGTTAAGACCTGCAAGACCTTGGAGGAATCCAGTCTTGATGACTAAGAACATTAATTTTGGTTTGTTTTTCCCTCTGTATTTGCTGCTAATTAGTGTGATGTTATTAGTTAAGCTTATTGCGCAGAAAAGGGGATTGTTCCTCCTTTAGGATTTGTTTCTGATACTGTTAAGCATGAAGGGTGATCATGAGTTATAATGTCTTTATATTCTGGAGTGTGCTCAGTGGTTCCTGAGACCTGGTTTAATGATGCTGCAGATTTACTGGATTATTCATGTTTTTGTGTTTGTACTTGTTGCTGAAAAATTGGAAATAACTTGTGAAGCTGTAATTTGGTCGACCGTCATTGTTACTGTTAATTCTTTTTGTTTAATTTTTTTAGCCTCCTCTTATTGAGGTAAGGTTGGAAGTCTTTTCTAGTTGGTGTCAGTGGGAGAATCCAGGGTCACCTACCTTTGAGTCAGAAATCTTTTTGTTGTTGTTGTGACCGCAGAGTCTTCTGAATATATTACTGATTTATCACCTTGGTTATCTTCAGTTAAGACAGTTCACATTTCATTGTTGCTCTACTGAAGTTGTTGGTTTGATGATCGGATCATGGGTTTCAGATAGCAATGAAATTGCTGAGGGGACTGGTTTGATCGTGAGCTCGTGGTTAACTGAGTTAGTAAAACAGGGGATGTATATGATAAGATAAAGCTGATTGGTCCTATAGCCATTAATTCTGGATGGTGTGGGGTTTTGTTTGGTTGATCATCTCTTGTGGTGGAAGAAACATGTATAGGGGCAACCTGAAGTACTAGAGTTTTTATTGTTGATTTTATTTACTACAAAAGAATCACTCAGAATAACGTTATGAAGCTCTATAGATATATCAAAATAATGTAGTGAGTCTGTCAGACCCAGACATGTTTCGGTCTTTGCCTGATGCAATTTGTTTGACCTGTCATGGCCATAGATGTAGTGGATTTGAGACAGAACCAAGAGAGGAAGAAGTGGATCTGAAATCTTAACCTGGGCAGTTTTAGTTATGTTTCTTCCATAGCTTGTGCTATTACCTATGTAAAGACATGCAAAGTTAGATGATCTGGTTGATTCAGGGCATCCTCAAATCTGTTGAGCCTTCTATGATTAGATATATTGTTGGGAGGAGTTTCTTGGTTAATTGCTTGTTTTGACTATTGGCATTGTTTGTATTGTTTGTTAGATTTCTTGTGATTTCCTGAGTGGGTATCACACAGATGGAATTGTGATTATGGCTGCTCAGTGGTAGTCACAGTGGTAGAGGTTGTTTTTAAGGGATTCCGAAGTGAAAATAGATTTGAATTCAGTTATTGGGTTGCTAATTTTTGAGATCATGTCAGCATAATCCAGATGATTGCAAAGAGAATTTTGAAAGGCGTTATTCTTAATAACCGTGTCTGTAAGGTATTATGAACAAATACTATGCAGAACCTTCCTGAGTTTTTCAGTAAATCAGATCTTCAGGGGTACGTTTAAATCAATAGGTATGAGAGAACTAGGAAATTAACAGGCGAGGGTGGCATGAAATGTCTACTTTCCCCTAGTCTGCAACCACTGTTTTTCTATCCAAGGTAGCTTAGGTACATTTGCAGCTAAGATTGGCAGTTCAGTTTCAAACCTTTCTTAATAACAAGCATAAGGCATACTCTGAACTGGACAGCTTTAAGTTGACACTTGATGAATGCGGATTTCTCAGGTGTTAACAAACAATGTGTAGCATCTTGTCCCTATGGCTCAACTTGCCGTCACTTGCAGAACTGTACTGTCACCTTCTCCCATTAGTGGCTGGTGATACTCGTCACTCACTGGATGATAGTTTAATTGAGCGATGAGGCGACTTAGCAGTGATGTAAGAGCATGTTTAGTATTTTTCAGTGGTTTCTCTGTGCTGTTGAAAAAAAGAGGCACCCTGTAGGCAATTGTGGCAATACCGGAAATTCCTGCTGGTCGAACTGCCAGACAGTGATCTGCCTCATGCCCTAGGGTCCCTGAATTGAAGCAACCTTAGCAGCTCTAACACTGGGTCAAGCATCTAGCTTTGACACTCTATGCGCCTGCTAGAGTGGGTTTGAAGGGATCTGCTTTAGACCACACTCCATCTTCTAGACACACCGCCACCATCTCAGCTTCCTCATCTGTCAGTATGGCACATGATTATGGAGCACTGACATGGTTTCAGATATGAGGTGGAGGATACTAGTATAGCACATCAGGAAGGGAGGTGTGAAAGTGGACCAATGACTTGTGGGTTAAGTCATTTTACATTCATGTGGGAGATCAGTTATGGCACTTCATACTGTTTCAGCGATTAAGGTGAGATCTAAGTGGGACACTGACTTGTCTTGTGCAAAATGTGATTTTTCACCTACAAGACAAAATATTCTGTACCCTCATGTCTACCTTTTTGCATTTCTGTCATTGATCTTGTTTATTTCCAGACTACTTATTACCAGTGGCTTAGCTTGGAAGCCTTTATTTGGAAGCGTTCCCGAAGACTGTGTAACTCTGGTACCTTACATGCCTGAAATATAACAGATATGTTCTAAAATCCGCTGGTATGCATCCTCTATAACGGGCTCGTGGCTTATGATGATACTAAATGAATGTTGGTCCTCAGGCCGTGAGGAATTGCCATAAAGGTCTGGGCAATGATACTTGCTGTCAAAACACAGCTATCAGGTTAAAACATGAGATTGTTTTTAATAGTACAGTAAGTAACACAAGCAGCTCAGATAGTTGGTCGTTTTAAGCACCTGAAGACAATGCGAGGACAACCTCAGTAAGAAGAGTGTTATCAAACCTAACTAGGGTATAACTGACAGCATATCCTACAAAGAAAATAAACTTGGTTTGCAGATATAGAAAGTAATTGTATCTTTCATTTCCTACTTGCACTCAGAGGTGCATGTCTATGATGATGATCCTGGAGCACTAAATTCATTCATCAGTTTGACCCTGGTTGCTTTCTTGAGGAGTCTCATTTTACCGTAGCTGAGCGAGGAGGCCATTCACCCAATTAGTTTGCAAAGAAACACCATTGTTAGGGTACTTGAGCGTAATTCAAGCCAGTACTGGTTCTTAACTGAAAACGTTAAGAGGACACAACTAAACTATCCAGCTTTACTTAGATGAGCCCCCGCCTATCTCTCCATCTAAGCTTCCTTATGTGGATAAAAGTTTATTTACCAGAGCAAATATTCAGTTGGCTCTCACATGGAAACCACCTTCCAATTCTAAATGTTGCTATTTATATTTGTAAGTAGCTAGTTCTGTGTGTTATTATGGCATAAACCAAGCTGGAAAGTAATAGAGTGTACAGTACATCATTTTTGTCAACTACATTACATTTCACATATTTATAATTGTATTACTTTTCATATATTTACAATTTTAGGCATTGAGAGTTTAAGTAATTTGCCCAAAATAATGATTTTCAGTCAAGGTCCGAATCTGGTGTTAGACCCTAGGCTCCAGGTGCGACAACTCCTATTTAGGGTAAAAGAATGATAGCTACATACTTATTTTTACAATTATCACATAATGTACCAACTCTTTATTAAGACGAGTAATTTTAAAGATAATCTTTGTTTTTAACCATCTATAGCAGCTGTATATCCAAGAAAATGCAGCATTTCCATGTGCCTCTTGTTAAAGGAACGCATTTTGTTTTTTAAATTCAAAAAGAGGGAAATTGATTTTTCTCAGTCTAGAATAGGTCTTATCGCAAATGTTTTACTTTTTAACTTCTCTTGTATTCTTGATTCCTGCTATCCGATTTGATGCAGATTTTTTTTCCCAGCAATACACAAATGCTCCCATTGTGTTAACTTTTGAAGTAATGGGGAGTGTCACTTTGCCAAGGATGTCATGTTCTAGCCTGCATTGTTATTGTAAAGTAGCATTCGCAAAGTGCACAACCTTCCATTACTGTGGCATTGAAGAGATTAATGGTAAAAGGGTTGGGTTGCATTCCATATTGGGCCAGGCATGTTCTTCGCATGTTCTTCACATGTTTGGGTATTTTTTTTGGGCCATTTTATATCTTGTCTGCTTGCACCTATCAGATGGTTGCATGTATATAGGACAACCTAAACTAATTCCGTTGGTCATGGTACTTGCATTACTGGTAATTTCAGGCTCCAACTTGAACCAATCCTTTTGTAACAAAAGCGAAACCTAATTTTTGAAGGTTTTCCTTCATATTACATTATTTACATTCTGCATTCAGGTAGGATAGGTGGTCATGGTTCCACTGGGGGACAGTGATACTACTGTAGCCAGTGAAGCCACTCGTCATAAATTTTGGTTTTTACTTCCTGCTTGATGCATTCTGACATTATTTTAAAGGACTGAAATGAACTGTTATACAATCTCTGCAGGTGAGTAATGCTGTTTTGCTTTGTTGGTGTAAGGAGGTAACTGGATGTACATTAACTTAGCTTATTTTACTTGAAGTGCCACCAAACAAATGTGCTGCATCTTTCCTTGTAGGACTTGAAGCACTCTGCGCCTGTGAATCACACAGTGAAACCATATTGTTTGTTGCATAAAATCAAATAAAGGATATTTAACCTAGTTTGGCTTAATCGTTTCAGGCTAAAATCATGTGCTCTTCTATATGCAAGTGTGTGGGTTGCAAGAACTTTGAAGAAAGTCCTGAACGAAAAACATTGATGCACTTGGCAGATGCAGCAGAAGTACGGGTCCAGCAACAGACGGCTGCAAAGACGAAGCTCTCGTCGCAAATTTCAGACTTGATAACGAGACCAGCACCAGCGCTTAATAGTGGCGGGGGAAAGTGAGTAACACATTTATGCAATTCAACGTACTAGCATTGTGTGTACGTGATTCTAAGAAAGATCCTTGCTGCATGTCAATGAGAATTTGATTTACACTGTTGTACAAGTACAACCAATCTTGCTGAGAAACAAATAATCATCTAAAATATTGATTCACCGTCTACAGTGGGCTTTAATGTTAGGCTTTGCGTTTTTGTTTTTACATTTTAAGTTGTATAAGGCAAGTGAGGCATACATGGGAATATTTATAAGGCTTTTACCTACACTTCTCAGCATATGGTCTTACAACTGTGAGAGCTCTCAATATTCCAGTGTTATGTATCCTTCCAGCTCACCATAGCAGGCTATACCAGTCAGTGAGGGCCTGCTTCAGCATTTGTCTAGAGCCACAAGGAAGCAGGACTTTAATGGCAAGTATAGTCTGCTACGGCAGGCTGTAAGGCAGCAGCAGCTGGTGCAGGTAAACGGGGGAGGGGGATGTTGACAGTTGATGGAGTAGAAGTTATTTATTTATTTAATTTGCCATATTCTAACGTATGTTGACATATGCCTCCCTCCCCCGTGCTTACCTGCATCGGCCGCTGCTGCTATAGGGCAATTAGAATGTTCAACACTACGTGGATGGAATGCCCTAATTTAAAAAAAACCTTACGGAAGGCATAGGGGGTTTAAACCCCCCAATGGCTCTGAGCCTTTCACAACTCCTGCTGTGTATGTCAGACAGTTTCTGCTGTGCACTGTGATCAAATAGGGAAGGAAGGGGCTATGGAACGGGCTGAATTCATTTATCCACTGGCTCTGGCAAACTGCTTTTCTTTATTTGGCTGAATTTGGGCAGGCATAGGAATCGAAGGGAATTCCCAAAGATACCCCTAAAGCTCTAATCTCACTGTGAAGTACAGGAGGATGGAGAGAGGAGCACTCACTGTTTGCACTCACCCTTGGGCCTCTGCCTATCTCTTTCCTCCGTGCAATCCATATATCTTTGAGAGAGGAGAAGTCAGAGGCTGCAAACAACTCTTTCCCCTGCCACAATTTTGCACTTAACTGATGCCGTCAGTTAATTTCAGCATGTAATTCCCTTTTACATGCCATTCAGCCTACTATCTTCCAAATCTGTTCTGAGTTTGTGCCTGGAAATACTTTTAGTGTGCAGGGCACATGGTAATAAGAATCAGTAGGGTGGATTCAAATAAAAACAACAGGATGGGACTAGTAAAGCATGTAGGAGAGTAAGGAGGTACACGGAATGCATGATGGAAAATGGGGCAAGAAAGGGCACCTTGACTGGAAATGGGATAGGACAAATCCATCATAAAGAGAACAGATTATATCAACAAGCATAGAGTTTGGGATTAGGTAGGGGGAGAAATACCATGACACGTTGAGCATTTATGTAAGTGATCCTAGAGTCTGCAACTACTAAGAAGGGGGGCCCCTGGCTGGATACAGGCAGGTAAGGCAGGGGGAAATAAGAGCAACCAACAACAAGAAATTACCTTCCCAGAAATTTCAATAAGACCCTAGGAAAGGGTCCTGATACCAGTGAGCACACTCGGGAGCCGACCAAGGCGATTATCAAAAATCATCAATTAATTAGAGCTTTTTAATCAAAATAGATAATCATTTTTTATTTATTTTTCATATTAGCAAAAAACATTTAATCAACTTTTTGGCAAAAATAGATACAATACAAAGACAATATTCAATAAAACATTAATACATTAGTCATGTACCACACATCATATTCACATATCACAGTCCTACTATAATCCGTTCCAGAACTCATCATTTATCCAGCATGACACATACACATCAACTCAACAAGTGCATAAGAATAGAAAAAATCGCCACATGATGATCGGATAACAGATTAAAATAATCATCCATGGGGTAGGTACAATCCAGCTACCCACAACAGTAACAACGCCAATGCGCATTGCGGTGTCTAGCCCCGGACGGGGCTACACCTTCATCAGAGTGGTGTGGGGCAAAACACCTAAAATCATGAGAGAACATATGAGAATACGCATACATTCATCGCAAATACATGTACTTTCAACATCAAAATTCATTAAATAAGATGCTCATATGACTACAAAGTCAGCTAAGATAAAAGACGCAATATATATAAACTGGAATGGAGTGCATCATCACTGTTGGAAAATAAGCTGAACCCGTGCCGCCTCAGAGTCATGGCCAAGGGCAGGGCTTATTTCATAAACCCATACCGACAGATCAGAGATAGCTACAGAAAAAAAGTTTAAAAGAAGCATAAGGAACAATATAATAGGAGAGCCCAGTGTCAATTATAAAAAAAAGAAAGTTAATATCGCATTATCCATTCCGACATGCGAGGGAAAGATTCACGTACATCAATGTACTACATACCTGGTATTTAAGCGCAAAGAAAAGAGGCTAGTTTTTCTAGATATAGTGCAACTGCCGACATAGATAGGTAGGACTTCAAAACAAGGAGCTATGATGAAAATAAACAGATATATGCTATCACCAGAAAGGTAGATAACAGACCTAGGTGGATATCCCGTACAGGGATGCCGCACACCCCTCACTCAAGGAGGAAATCAACAAACCTACCCAGCAAGGTCCGGGTCAATCCAAGAATTAAAAAAAACTCCGTCTGCAAGACAGATGGAGGATGTAGGGGATGCCACTCCTGGTAATGTAGTTTTAGCACTGCCGCCTAGCATTCAGCCTTAGTACCGGTCACCAAAGTAGGTGGGATGGATACCTAGTTAAACAAAAAATACATGACGGAGATTAAAATCACAGGCAGCAAAGGCTGTGTAACTGCCCGTGGCAACACTGGTTGAGTACCCAGGGGGGGGTCCCACAGTCTACAGTCATCAGGGGATTAGAACTACAGGCATGTTACCGGTGAATAGCAGCGAGAACGCTTCTCAATCTATTTACAGCGAGACACAAGGAGCGTGTACTCGACTCATAAAGGGGACATCTTGGCTGTAAAAGCACGCTACGCAGGTCCAAGCCACGATGCTGGAGAGGTTGCGCAAAGGTACGACTTCATGCTAGTAGGTGAAAAGTTACCGCCCGACCTCGCAGTTGGAATAATCAGGAAACCAATAAGGTTACGTTTAAGGGGCATCCTCAGCCCATACAGGGACCTCCCCATCCTTAGGGTGGAGCTCAATGAATACAAGTCTCTCGAAAGGTAACAAAGTGCGGGACAGTGTAATAAAGATGAATGGTAGGAACTCCAGACGTAGTCATGAGGTAAGTTTCATGTAGAGGTTTATTCAAGTATAGATGGAAGATGGTATATTCAAGTATAATTCAAGGCCCCACCAGGAGCAGGTTCTTAGCTGCTCAGCCCTCAGTCTCCAACTGTCTATTCACTCACAACCCTCAGTCTCCAACTGTCTATTCACTCACAACCAGGCACACCAACATTCTGCCCTCACATCAACATTTTAACATTCCAATACACATTCATACAGGCTGAGCAGCAAGACAAGGAGATCAAAGTACAACAGACAGCATGGTCAGAATAAATCATGGAGTCGGGTGGCAAGGCTCCTTAGGTCACCCCTTTCCGAACCCGTTAGAAAAGGGAAGCGCAGCGTGGGACACTCGGCGCACTGCCCTCTATGAAAGTATAGGTCCCCGAGCAGTTCCTCCCGCTTACCTTGATATCGGGGTGGAGTACCAACGATGGGCACTTACTTGCTAACGGCTCCAGCGCGGCCAGCCTTCTGAAGTTCAAAAACATCGGGCAAAAGAGGAGCCATTTCAATGTTTCACTCTCCTAGAGTCGACAAACAACTGGTGATTATTATTTCTATCTTACTATGAACAGACACAAGATGAGTTCATCTTTATCTCCAGTGATAAAGCCACTTCTGAATTCTCATTTCCTTAACATTTTTGGGAAATATAACATTTGCCTCTAACAAAGTAGACCTGGCATAAGAAGCTGGTTCGTATGCAGGGGTTCAGAAGTGCAGGACCTTCCTGCGGCTGTATATGTTTCACCATCTGCTCACTGTAGTAGAGACTGTTGCATCCAGCGGGCCAGAGAAACAGCGTTACTCCGTAATTGGGCAAATACTTCCTCTATTCAAAAAGGGAGAGATGAACAGTGATCTGGAAAGCTTCCATTTTCAGCAACAGGGGTATAGGTCCAGGTCAGTGGCAGCAGTAGTGAGGTGCCCCAAGGAGGTACTGTCCTCTTTGCGTTATCTGAAGCTTAGCTTTTACGATGACAATGCAGTTTTTCATTTATATACATTTCCAGCTACATTCAAGTATGGATTTCAGTCAAACGGTGTATCTGGTTTAATATACTTTCTATTTTTAACCTGCTTAAAAATACTCTCATCATTAACTATATATCTGCTTAACTCCCTTAGAAACATAGTGTAAAATAATTTTTATTTCCAAAGATTAGCTGGAGCCCTGGTTACATCAACAGTCCTTTTGTGAGATAGGTTTTAGCATGAAGGTCTTTACATTTAAGTTTATTAGTGATAATACTTTAAAGCTGAAGTTTAGCCTCCCTTCTACCCCTTTTGTAAGTAAGCCCTGTTAATCTGAAATTGGTCTGTTCGAGGCATATGAGCTGCAGATTGTACACTATGCATAGATCGCCACCTAGTGTTGGGCCCGGATTAACATATCTGTTATAGTCAAGTTTTCTTCTCCTTTCCCTAGGGGGACATTTGTATTGTGAAGCATGCTTGCCAAAAGGCTTTGTTTTAGCTAACAAATGTTTCCTCTTGATGAGCTAACAAGGCAGAGATCAATTTGTCCCTCTCTCCTTGGAGATGGCCTAAAGTTTGGAAAGTAAGGGCCTTAGTGGGGGTGGTAAGTGCTATATAAATCGAATTTCAATTCAATGTAGGTATCCTTTTGAGAAACCCCTCCTATCTGTGGTAAGATAAGAAGTGAAGGACAACTGGAGAATTGGAGAATCCCAGGAAAGTGTTGTGAAGAGCTAAGTTACCGGAACCAGTGAGGTCTCCTGACCTGCAAGATCATTCAGAATATCATCCTGGAAAAACAAATGTATTAGTCTCTTTGACCCATAAATCCACGGGCAGTGAAGAACCCAGACAACCTGCAGTTGAGCTAAGAGGCGAATAGGGTCCCTCCATGGATTCCAGCTTTTCATCAGACATTTGACTCAATTACATCTGGTTCTATTGTAAATATTGCCCCGTCTTTGCAGGCCTCCATGTGGTACAGCTGCCACTACAGCTCTCTCCTGCCATCTGGCAAAATCAAAGCTTTGTCTATATATCATATTCCTGTGCCAGAATTTGTTCTAGATTGAAGAGGCCAGTCGTCCAACTACATAGGCCAAAATTTATCATAAAGTGTCTGTGAATTTCTTTTCATACTATGTCAGATGGGGAAGTGCGAATCCCTTGGGTTCTAGGCCTCAGGTTGGAGTAAGGTCTCATTTAGCTTTACTATAAAAAAAAACTAAAGGTCTGAGCCTAATTGCTTGTGATTCCTCTGAGGTTCCTCTCCAGAGACATGAACATTTCATCATCTGAGTAAATAATCGTTAAATGCCCTGATTTGGAAGGCCACATATACTGGTGGAAATGGTGCTGAGAAGAATCCAAAGTCACAGCTGTCATACTATCTAACCGCTCTGTCCTGTAGAGATTGAAGAAATCTAAGGCAGCTTGAAGACCAAAGCCATTATTTCTGTATTTGATGTCAAGCTTTCCCTGCCAGTAGTCTACCATCAGGATTTCTCGAAGGAGTTGGATCCTCAGTCTTGAAATTCTAGTGTACTTCCAGTTGTTAAACTTTTACATTTGTAACCTGATTGATGTCTGTCCATTTTTTGCACGTATCAAGAGAGAGAGAGAGGACTAGAAAGCTAGTCCGAGTCCCCGTAGTTTATATGTGTTATCAAAAGAGACTAGCTTAAATATGACCAATATTGTTAGGACTCTGATTAGATTTGTCATGGGCACCTTGTTGGTGAGTTCATGAAGCCCTCACCCACCAACCTGGTTGTGTCCCGGGTGTGCTGCGACGCCTGATTACAGCGGAGCTGGTATTTTACTGAGAGTGCAGTGTGAGGTGTAAAATGAAGTGTGAGTTAAAACGGCTTGGCGAGGGTCCCAGTACCCGAGGGTAAATTAAATTTTAATAACTGGGCCCCCGTCAGCGGTTAAAATAAGGCTTGGGGATGTTTAAGGGAGGCGAGTTACTACCTCCTACATCCATCAGTTGGTCGACATGTTTCAGCCAGTGCCTTAAACTAAATCTGGCTTTCCTCAGGACCTTTTTAAAATAGAGTGTAGTGCAGGTTAAAAAGGAGTGTAATCCAGGCTATGTGTTACACTCACTAAGGTGTTTCTCTAAGTGTGAGAGGGGGAAATTCCCTTCTCATATGCCAGTACCGACAACATTGAAGACATAGACAAAACATGTAGGAAGAGGAGAGTCAAATAGGCGTCTTCGCCACATAGTCATATACATAGAGTGCCGAATCTACAGTGCTCAGTGGGTAGACTGCAGTTGGCAAAAGTGTAATGGCACTGGTGGTACCATTATTGTGATTATCGCAAATAATTGGGGGTGGTGTCGCTAAAACACGGGTATCACACATATGCATGAGATACAAAGTGTGATGGGGCGTAAGTAAACACTCTTACGCTTAGGTTTTGCAGCCAATGCTTCCAGGAGTGAAGCGGTAAGGGGTTGACCCTGTTGGGAAATAATGTTGGCCACTGGGAGTTAGAGACCTGTAAGGAGGGAAAAGCGCTTACCCAGAGATTGTTGCTTGGAGGTTGTCATAGTCACAGCTTTTCTGGTCAGAGCCTGCCTTGTACCTGTTGCACCGTCCTCGTACTCAGGTGAAAGAGCTGGAGTTTCTTGTTCGTTTTTATATGCTTGCTAATTGGTTAACTATCTGCACCTGTAGCTGGGAGTAAGAGTAGAAAGACTACCCCGGGTGTGTTCCTAGCTGTCTGCTCATGGGCGGTGGAAAGACACTAGTCTCTTGCACATGAGCGGTGCTGCTTGTGTCTATTGCGCATGAGCGGGGGTGAGACACTAGTTGGTCCATTTTTTGCACCAGATATATGAGCCTGACATGATGTGCTCCCACATAGCATTGTGCTGTTCACAGTTCCTGCAGTTCACCTTCACACTGTACTGGTGCGTCTTTCTGCAATCTTGTCTTGAGAATGTGGGCCCAACTTGCAACTCCTACTCCTAGACCAGCACAGACTGTGCATGAAGATCACAAAGGACGGGTCTTAGCACATACTTGAGTGAATGGTGCATGTGACACACTCACCCAAAGGGGAGCTTTTGAATTGCACTGTGGGGGCGTAAGGTGTTCCACAGCTGTATTAGCTGCATATTTAATAAAATGTTATGCTGGCCTCTTTGTGATCATCAATGTACCACATTACGTTATTAGCTCTGACGTCAGCAGCAAAAAGAGAGGCAGAGCTGCATTAAACAGAAAAAGTTGTATCAGTACACTGGAACCTCACTTGGTGTTCAGAATCAAATATTTTGTGTTATCTACCTTGACCTTTTTCTCTGGGTCTCTGATAAAACTGGTCTACTGGATACATGTTTTATTTATTTTTGCTGCTGGTAGTAGGAAAGAAGTGGTTTAAAAGTCCCCATTCTGCTATGAAGTGTGTGGGTCCACGATGTGAATTGCTTTGTACACCTCATGAATACCCACTTCATTTCACAAAGCTGCATGGACCCCAAACATTCTCCACACTTGTACAATTTGTCAGTTGTGTACTGTAGAGATCATTTTGTTTTCTTTCCTAATTCGGGTATGCACCACCCTCTTCACCCACTTGAATTATTTTGGGAGTTTTGGATTATTCTATGCAAACGTGTAGCCTCTGGTTCTCCAATATTGGATCTTTTGTAGATTCACATGCTTAAATCATTCCATGTCGTCGAAGTGGGAGTCCCACGGTACCATAGTCAAGCAGTATCTATCCGTATCATAGGCTATAATGGCAATACACAATCTGTTTACTGGCCTCTCTGTGCCCTTTTTAGAAAAGGACCAAACTTTGACTATAACCAGTCAGGCAACAGCACCCTCTAAACACACCCAACAGAGGCTGAGTCCCTTAGATTTTCAACCATGCGTCGTGGAAGGGAGTCCTCCCGAGCTCTACTGAGTTTTTTTTCCTTTGCAATTGAAGGCTTATTTACAACTACTATGTCTGAGACTTCAAAGATAAGCCCCTTCAGATCCTGCAAAACCTCTGGGAAGAAAAGGCTATATGTGGATGATCCACACAAAGGCTGTCCTTACTGCCTCTACCCTCAACATCAGTTAAAGGAGTGCAAAATATTTTGCGCTTTCTCCTCTAAAATCTTAACCCTTTAACCGCGGCGGAAATTCCGCCGCGAAGCGGGCGAAATAAAAGGTGGGCGTGGTTCGGACGGCCCCCGGCCGTCCTCCGCACCCGCCCACCGTAACGTCCGACGCATCCAAGGGATTAAAGGACAGGGAGTGAAGGCTACTTCTGTGCCTACAAAAGTCTAAAACTCAGATATCCACCACTTCTGAGGAGGGCAGTGATACATTGGTGAGAACCCACAAAATGTCACGATCATCTGACCAGGTAACATCTGAGGAGAGCACATTGGCCTTAAAAATGCATCATAAAGACCCTCTGAGAAAGAAAGGTGTTAAAACTCATCTCCACAGCGGCGGCCTCCTCCCAACCTAGTACTCCATCTGTGAAGACAGAGGAGCGTAAGCGTTCTTCCTCCTCTAAACCATCGAGGACAAAAAAAATCTTCTCAAAATCCCATTGACAATGACATCACCAGCGACAGTGGTCACCACCGTCTCGTCGACTAGGGTAATAGCATCCACTAAAACACCATGGATAGAAGTGTAACCCCTGACGACACCGACGATGTAGTTCCTACCGTCTGCGCCGGAGTTCATGGCATCATCTGTGAAGATAAAAATCACAAAAATAACAAAGACCGCTTTAAGACCTGAATTGACATCCCCTAGCAAGATGTCATCTTTGCCACCAAGTCACCTATTGGACCTAAAGGAGTCTGACTAAGACGGGCCTTTTAGGGGCAGTGCACAGCCCATCAGAGCTTCAGGTAAAACCCCAGGAGGATGAAGATGAGAAAGCGCATTATCATCATCAATATCCTGTGCATCCCAAAAGTCATTATGAACATTATCAATACCATCCTCATCCACAGCTAAGGTATGATGGAGTATCCTCACCCACAGCTTAGGTATGACGTAGTGCAAATGCCCATATCGCTAGTCCAGGATCTGCAAGCCATGTTGCAGGATTATAGAAGATTTCCTGACCCTCCACAGGAGCAGCCAGTAGTACCACCTCAGCCTACCTCGACTGCTATGCCAAGGCATATTCCTCCATTTACAGCGCCCAGGATGACACCTGCTTCGAACATAGCGGCGCCACCCAAGAGAAGACCAAACATCTTTAGATGAAAGAGAGGAAAGCGAAATACCTGAGCCGCAACCCTCACTGGATGAATGGGATGACTACCTTGTCCTTTGTATGTTGCCTCCACCATCACACCCTTCAGATTCTCCCCCAGAGAACATTGGGGGCTTGCATAACCTGGTAGACATGGCTGCAACACATTTTCATCTCCCAACCTCTTTTAAACAGTCCTACTATTTTCTCTGACTTCAAGGAGCACGTAAGGAAGTCTATGTGGACCATCCCTATCATTGACTATATCAGGGATGAGGTTATTAAAATAATGAAAAACCCAGCTACAATAGCGGCAGTACCACCTCGCATGGACAAAAAGTCCAAAGCTACAGAGGATTCCCCCGTTTGTCTCCCAGGGTATGCCAAATAGGCCTGGGTGGCGTAGTGATAAAAATCTCTGCTGCGCGGATTTCGGCAAGCTATACGGAATTCCGCAAGGGGTGGAGTCCGTTAGGTCATGCCATTCGCACAGATTTGTAGCGCCGGCTGTTTGTCCCGCGCTAGAAAATCAGTGCAAGCTGCACCATACGCAACGCAAGAAGGTGCTGCTTCTTTCTGCCGCTTGAGAAGATGTTCTACTCTGGTGACAGCTTACTCAACACGAACGGAAGGTTTCTCAATGCGAGGGGTAGCGGTCATCCGCGACCGCCCGCGGTGAGAAATCTTGTCAAGAGGTGGTCCGGAGTAAAATTTTCCTCGCTAGAGCTCGCCATATTAACTTTGGTGAGCACGAGCGGGGAAAAAACTCTGCTTAGCGGAGCGCAGATTTTCGGAATTCTGCGCGCTACACAGAGGGGGGAAACTCTGTGAGCAGAGCAGAATTTCACACCCGGCCTAATCCCAAACCTTATTCTGTGATCTCACAAGTGTCGTAAAGGTGCTCCAAAACCCTTCTGCTCCCATCTCCGCACCACCAGACAAAGAAGGCAGGAGCTTGGACAGCATAGGGAAGAGGTTCTGCCTCATGTCTACCATCACTGTTCGAGCAACCAGCTTGCTAGCAATCCTGGGTCATTACAACTGACAAATGTGGTCCGATGTCAGCAGCTTAGTTGACTTATTGCCTGAGGACAAAACGGCGGAGGCAAAAATGATCCTCCAGGAGGGTGAGCACACCTCCTCGGAGATTATAGAATGCGCGATGGACAACGCCTCCACAGGTTTCCGCCAGTTAGCTGGAGCATCAGTCTTGAAACACCAGGGATTGCTTAAGGCCATGCCCTTTAGGCCAGAGGTGCAATCAAAGATCTTGGACATGGCCTATGACGGAGAAACATTGTTCAGGAAACAAATTGATTATTGGCTATTGGTGATAAAGACGGACACTGACACCGCTAGGTTCCTAGGCACTCTTCAATTTAAGAAGTTGTCCTTTTGGGGGGGCTAGAGGAAGAGGTTTTTCTACCTACAGAAGGGGTTATTAACTATCTCAACAATACCATATCTTTCAATCACAGTATTAGACCATCCTGCCAACATCAGGTGTACCACCAACCTCTTTCGGCTGCCTATAGCAAACAAAGACCGCGCTGTAAGTAGCAACCCCCCCCCCTCAAGATGTAGGTTGTAAACAGTGACTTTCACTAGGTACGGCTACATCCACTCCTTCCCTTCCATGCGGGTGCGAATTTTTCAAACTAACTCCCTCAATGGAAAGAGAGAACGTTGGACAGATGGGTATTAGATGTAGTAAACTACAAACATACCCTGAGTTTGTGCTGAGACCATCAAACAACCCTCCACAGGCGGCACATCCACCTCGTCTTCCCTTATTGGGGAAAGAAGCCCTAATAATGCTGGCCAAGGGTGCAATAGAAAAGGTCCATTGTTCTTAGAAGGGCATGGGATTCTACTCCCGCTTTTTCCTTGTATAAAAGAAAACAGGGAAATGGAGACCCATCCTAGACTTCCGTAAACTAAACAAATTCATAAGCAAACAATCCTTCCGTATGATTAATCTCTCAGACATCCTGCATCTACTGTTCAGCGGAGATTGCATGACCTCTTTAGATTTACAAGATGCGTATTTCCACGTTCCCATCCATCCCAAGCACCGCAAATATCTCCGCTTCACCGTAGCGGTACCCATTACCAGTTCAGAGTCCTCCCATTCAGCCTCAAGTCAGCTCCTCTCATATTCACCAAATGTCTCGTACCTGTAGCAGCACTCTCAGAAAACCAGGTCATAAGATATTCCCCTGCCTAGACGGTTGGCTGTTAAAAGCCTCAACACCGCAGCAAGTTGCCAAAGCTACCAAGGCTTGCCGCTCACTGTTTCCCAGGCTGGGCCTTCCGGTGAATTATCCAAAATCCTCGACTATACTAAGTCAAACAATGTTTCTGGGAGCCAACCTGAATACAAACCAGTGAAATGCCTTTCAGTGGGAAGCTGGGTTTCTGTTGTAGTAACCCCCCACTCCCCAGTTTTTGCCAGATTTCTGATGCACTTTGACTTCAAACCTGACAATCAGGTTCCCAGGGTCTGTGTTATTTTCCAAAACTGTACCTTTGTACACCCAATTAACACCTCTCTGGCCACATGTAAGTCCCTTTTAATAGGTACCATGGATACCAAGGGCTCTGTCACCAGGGAAGGCCTCTAAGGGCTGCAGCACATATTGTGTCACCCTTAGGGGTCCTGTACCTTAACATACACACACTACCATTGCAGGCTGTGTCTTTAGGTGCAGAGAAAAGTGAAGAGTCGACATGGAACACATTCCTCTGTGCCGTGCCTCCAACTCACTGCCTAAGGTATAGGTAAGACACCCCTCTAGCTGGGTGCACTATACCACTGGTGAGGGTACAGTTGCATGAGCACTGTACCCCTACAGTGTTTAAGTCCATTCTTGGACATTGTAAGTGCAGTAAAGCCATAAAGAGTATATGGTCTGGGAGTTTGTCATTACGAACTCCACAGCAACGTAATGGCTTTACTGAATTCTGGGAAGTTTGGTAGCAAACTTCTCAGCATAATAAAACCCATACTGATACCAGTGTGGGATTTATTATACAATGCACTCAGAGGGCATCTTAGAGATGCCCCCAGAAAAACAACCAGCCTCTGGTGGGTTCCCTGCCTGGTACACACCAGCCTGCCACCACGAGACATGTTTCTGGACCCTTAGGGTGGGAGCCTTCGCTCACTGAGCCCTGAAGCAAAGCCTTTCCTGGGCGGAGGTTGTCGCACCTCTCCCCAGGCCAGGATGAGACATCTGTGGCAGGGGAGCTTCAAAGGCCTTGCCGCCTTTGTAACGCGACCCCAGCCTCTCCTGCTATCAGGATCAGGCTCCTTCCTGTCTCCCTTTTTTTCAGTGGGAAGACAGGTGGGAAAAATTAGCACAGCCCAGAAGGTGTGCCCACCTCTGCCAACCCCACCCCTCAGGCGGGGTAGGCAAGGTGAAGCCCACTCTTCAGTGCCCGCCATCTTGCAGATGGCAAGCACTCCCCAATCAGGATTGGGGATTGTGCCCATTCCCCCACGTGGGGTGAGGACACCAAGGGTGTAGTCATCCTAAGGTCAATAGCCCATTGGCTACTAACCTCGAGATCTCTAAAACGCCCCTAAATACAGTTTTTAGGGGGCAGTCCTGAAACAAGAAAGCAGATTCCCGCAACCTACAAAGAAGGACAAAAGAAGACGCTCAGCAGAGGAGACTGCAGAGAACAACGGACTTGGCCCCAGCCCTACCGGCCCGTCTGCAGTATCCAGATATTCTGCGCCAAAAGTCACCTTGTCCTGCAGCCAACGACCTCGAGAACCCCTGGGAGGACTGACTGCCTTCAACAAAGACTGCATCTCCTGTGAACAGTAGCTCTGTTCAAACGTACCTCTCAATACAGACTCTGAGCTGGTTGAGGACAAAGAAACCAGATGCCTGGAACCACCACTGCACCCGACGCCTGCGGCCTGAATCTGGGTGGCCGACTGGTCCCAGCGAGGTCCCCCAGCGCTCCAGAGACCGAGTCCACCATGTTTGGACTCCTCCAGGACTCCCCGACATCACCTGCAGCTTCTGCACAGAAACCCCCACCGCGAGTGGCCCAATAAGGTAACATCTGACCTCAAAAGGCACCCCTTCATCCAGACGCCCTGCACACTGGAGAAGAGAACCCGAGGAACACCTACGTCCCGAGGCAACTTACCTGCCCAGCTGTTGGTTCCTCCCAGAAGTCTTCCTGGACCGAATCCAAAACCAGCAACTCCCATTGAAAGCAACAGGGCACCAGACGCCAAAACAGCACCCTGCATCCAGCCACGCCTGTGCCGCTATGGGTGCACCTTGTGTGCTAAAAAGGACCCCCCTTTGCCCTGAGCCTAAGTCCAGGAGATTTTTCTCCACAAACTTGTGGCCTGCTCGTGAGCAGCCACCAACCGGAGGCTCCCTATCCCCATTGGATAACATTGGGCCTCAGCACTCTGCAGCCGGCCGCCCTTATGCCGCTGAGGATGATTCGAGAGTGCATCTTAGTCCCTGGGGGAACCCTTGTTCTAACCCCAGAAAACCAACTCCCACAACCAAGTACTTATTCGTAAACTGATAACACTGTTTTCTCCCACAGGACTGCATTGACTGCTTTTCCTTAAATTCTTCTGTGTGTGGAGTTGAAAATCGGCATAACTGTAAAAACTGAATTGTTACCTTTTATCTAAGAAATGTTTCAGTGTGATATCTAGGCATATCACACGGATTAGCAAAAGTAACTTGAAAAGTAATCCAATAAGTAACGTGCACAGTAATCTGTAAAGTAACTAAAAAGTCATTTGGAACTGTTGACTTAACTGTAATTCAACCAACTGCATTTGAACCTGTATTCACCTGTAAAATACTGCTAAAGGTTTTGCAAAGTATTATTTCATTTACCTGCACCAGGTTTCGCTTGGTTCTAGAAATAAAGTACCTAAATAATATTTTTATACAAACAAAATTCTTCTAAGTTCAGTCTTTGAGTGTGTGACATCATTTCTTGCCAGAGTTTGTACAATAAATGCTTAACACTACCCTCTAATAAAGCCAGATTGCTCACCCACACTACCACAAATAGAGATTAAGGTGCTATCTACTTCTACCTCTGACTACCTTTGGGGTTCAACTGGACTCTGTGCACACTTTACCTTACCTTGGTATAGTATATAGCGAGCCAGCTTCCTACATTATCTATCGCAAAATAGGCAGCGAAGATAGACAAACTTAGCCCTAAAGATTCCTAAAAGAAAGTCCATTGCAGTGCGGCTGTGTAAGTTACTACTGGGCATGATCTCCTCCACAATACACCTGGTCCCCCTGGCACGATTGAATATGAAGCCACTGCGAGATGAGTTCCAAGTGCAATGTATCCAATCGGAAGGCTCCTTCAAAGACTTGATCAATGTTACCCCAAGGATGCTAGAAATGTTAGCATGTTGGTCCCAAATATCTCATCTGTCCAAAGGCCTCACATTCTTGACTTCAGTTCCCGACTTCGTCATCACAACCAATGCCTCCCTGGAGTGCTGGGGTGGCCACTTGCAGGACCTGCAAATACAAGGGAAGTGTCAACACTTCAAAAAACAATGCCCATCAATCGCCTGGAACTGAAAGTGAAGTCTCTCACCCTATACGCTTTTCTTCCACGAATAGCAGAAGCTTCCATGCTGGTACATACAGACAATACGATCAGCGTGTATTACATCAACAAGCAAGGGGGTACAAGGTTGCTAACTCTCAGGAAGCCCAAGACCTTTGGAACTGGCTCACAGCCCACAAGATATTTCTGAAAGCCGAGTACATGTCGGGAGTGAATAAAACCTTAGTGAAGACACTCAGCAGAGACAGTTGCCACGAGTAGGAACTGGATCAGTCTGAGCTGGACAAAATATTCTCCCAGTGGGGCAAACCGGCATTGAATCTCTTTGCGATAGACCAGAATTCCAAATGCCAGTTCTACGCCAGTCGATACCCTGGGGTCGTGGGGAATGCCCTTTCAATGGGAGAGTCTGGTATTTATGCATACGCTTTCCCTCCTTCCCTTTCATACCGAGAATTCTCAACAAAATGAAAATGGAGCACTGTCACCTCATTCTAATAGCTCCCAAATGGCCAATGCAACATTGGTTTACCGAGCTCCTGCTGCTGTCGGGGTCCAATCCCATCCGCCTGCTGACAATTCAAGCACTCTTGACGAAGATCAACGGTCAGATCTGCACCTGGAACCAGCCTCTCTTCCATTGCAATTAATACGGTATTGGATAAATAATTTCCGAGCCAACGGCAGTTTGATTTTATCGATAGTTTCCTCATAGAAAGGTACAGATTTAAAATGTATAAAAACTTTAGTCAGAGAACCCGCCTATGTGGTCTCTTCCTTCTCCATTATACTATCCCAGTATATCTTTTTGAGTCTGCATTTTGGGATTTCATACAAGTTTTCGGTGGTAGACCAATACTCATCCATCCCAAGGCCCATCAGTAATTTCTTCAAACGTGTAAACCATGCTATAGAATTGACCTGGGGGCGCTTTAATAGGCCAATCATCTCCGCTCTATATGGGATAAGTTCGTCTACAGACCGCAGGCGATGCGAAAACATAATCTGCTTATAATCCATCTTGTGCTCTAACGCTTTCTGGCCTAGGTCTAAAAACAGAGGAACCACTGGAGGACTGGTGGGGAGGTATACCATTGAACGAATTAACCTATTTTCAACCTGAGCGAGGGAGTTAGTATTTCCTGTTCCCCACAATTCCGCCCCATAATTTTGGTCTTATAAATTTCTAACGCTGGAGCCTTTCTCCTGGACACTGTTTTTTTATGTAACTTGCCTAAACGAGCAGTTTGCTGAATTAAAGATAGTTTGGCTTTTTCAATTTGGGAAACCCAACTTAGATTAGAGGTAAGATGGATACCCAAATAATCAAATTCAGGAACTTGTTCAAGGGCAATACCTCCTACGTACATCTGCCTCTTGGGTTGCTTAGCGGTCCCCTTCGAAAAGATCATGTATTTGGTCTTTTACTCATTTACACTAGGCCATAGTCATTGCAGAATTTAATAAAGTTGTTCAGTAATTTTTGCAACCCAAAGGGGGACTTGGCTATTAAAAGAGTATCATCCACGAAGAGTAGGGCGGGTACTCTTCGCTCTCTTACCTTCGGGGCATCACATCCATCTTTATCCAGGTAGTCAATCACCCCATTAATAAAAAGCGAAAACAAGGAAGGCGCCAGAACGCACCCTTGTCTTACTCCACGGTTGACAGGGAATAGCTCGGTGAGCTCATTATTATCCCCTCACCTAACTTGAGCAGTGTTGGAGGAGTGTAGCCGGATTAGGATTTCTGATCAATTGTGTGGCAACCCCATTTCGGCTAGCACTCTCCACAACTTTGAGCGTGGTACCAGGTCAAATGCAGTTCGTAGGTCCACGAAAGCTACATGTAATTTGCCTCCTCTGACATTAACCTCCCTCCAATAGATGCACAGGAAGCAAAAGACCTGACCCAATGTGCTAATATTAGCATGAAACCCTGCTTGTAGATCGCTCAAGATGTGATGTTCAGTGATCCATCCCTGCACTCGTTGCAATACCTGCTTACTGCTTAGAAAAGATTTTCTGCAGTGAATCTATTAGACTTATGGGTCTATAGCTGGTCAGGCTTGCTCTATTGCCCTTTTTAACAAGCATTTGCAATGCAATAGGTCTCGCATTTGTGAGAGTTTAACCTATTGGCATTGTAATTGACAATGCCTTTTTTTACGTTTAATAAACCAACATATAAATAAAAGGCATTGCCATTTACAATGCCAATGGCTTAAACTCGAACAACTGCGAGGCCTATTTACAGTATGATGGTGAGTAAACAGTGCTGCCGGTATGGAGTTGGAGGCAGCTGGGCTGCAGTTTACCTACTATATTTGAGCCGGAGCCCAGATCTGGTACCGCCATTTACCCCGCCCGCCCTCCCCGAATCCATCCTAATGTGTCCTGATGCAGTGTGCGGACACCAAGGCACATTACAGGGGTTCAATAACACACGTTCAGTTTGTTTCACCATGCCAAGCTTGAGCCTTCAGAGTGGAGGGCCGAGTGCAGCCCAGATACATATTATTCACTTCAGAGGACAATCAATAATGCATTTCGTCTAAGTTGAGTGTCCAGCTGGGAGGGATTGTCGACACAGCTGGAACCTTGTCTCCTGATTCAGCACTGCTCCGATGTCGCTTCACAAGTTTGAGAGAAATAAAGTGAGATTTAAAAAATGTCTTAACTGAAGTACTCTATATTAGGAAGAATGTGTGGTTTGTAAGAATGTCAGTTACGTCTAAGTGTGCGTGTAACTACTTAAACTATAATTTCTCACACACCATAACATAAGTATTTGTAAAGCGCACGTTCACCCGTGGGTATCTTGGAGCTGAATAATAGATGTTTAATGCGCACCAACGGTACTCACTTTCTCGACCTTAGAATGATGAACGGCTGTGTAAACCCGCCAGGATTTGAACCTGTCACCAGGAGGTCAAACACAGGTCCCTAACGTGGACATATTAGTCCACTAAGCCACCAGCCTGAGATCAAACAGAACACTTACAATACTTTTTAATAAGTGTTAATTATCATCCCATTTTATGAACCTCAAATAACAAAAGATTGTATTAAAAGTTTGCAGTGGTGCTCGTTGAAAAAACAGGTGCCCACCCCGCTATTATCTTTAATTTGGAACGGGAGCCTACCCCGTATTGCAGCCACCGTATTAATGAAATCACCGCCGCAGCCCTGCTTGGACAGGAAGCCAGGCAATCTGTGTTGGGGCGGGGCCGCAAGAAGACAGGAAGCAGACGGGTGCCTACCCTGCGCTCCTTTGCCCGTGAAGCCAGCCGGAAAAAGAAAGCGTGTGAGCCAGCGGGGCTCCCGTGCTCGTGGAGAGCTCCGCCTGTTGCTGAGCCTGCCCCGCCGACGAGAAAGAGCCCAGTGAGCAGGGACTCCTCGAGAGCAGCGGGGAAGTCCTGAGTCAGCCCGGTGAGTGTGTGCCACCCCGCATTAAGGGAGACAGGAGATGGGCACAGCGCGTGACTGCACGTGGTGAACGCGCGCGTTCACATTTCTAGTCCGGCATGCGCAAGTCAGCGACAATAGGTATCGCTGGCGACAGCGCTTCGCACTCCGTCACCAGGCGAGACCTAAAAATGGGCACAATCTCCGCTATTTTCCATGATGGGGGGGGGGGGTGTCCATTTCTGCTAATACTGCATTTGAGATCATATTAATATATGGGACCCAAAAGTAAGGTCATCTTTATACAGGTCATTTGGGATGCTGTCAGGGCCTGGGGCTCTAGCTAAAACACAAGAACTGATTGCCGCCCTGGTTTCTTCCATAGAGAACACCAGGTCCTGCTCAGATTTTTACCCGTAGTTCCTCCAATCTCCTGGTGGTATCTCCTGCTCATGATCACCCTGTGCGTAAAGCCCTCCAAAGTGGGTCACCCATTCACCTGGTTGGACTGTATACTCCAGTTTCGGTACCCTACCATTAAGACAAAAGCCCGCCTGTTTCCAAAAAGATTTGGAGTCCTTAGCTACCGCTGACTTTTGGAGCGAGGACCAGAGGGAGTTTTCCCATTCCTTCCTAGCCGTCTTTCAGGCGGTCTTATAATTCTTATTATAATCCCACCCAATCCCATTTGATAGTTCTAATATTGTTGGTAATAGAGTATTCCCAGTTCCCTTTTACCACAGTTATCTTTTTCTGGAGTATTGGCTCCCAGGTTGATTAGGGTCACAGTTATTGCATTATGGTCACTATCTGAACGTTTGTGGTCACTACCATTTCATATGCTAGGGGCCAGAGGCTGAGTGCAACCAGACAGTAATCGATCCTGCTGGCATGACCAGGTCTGTTGTATGTTACCGCCCCTTTCTGGTCAGATGTTGTCCACCCCTTTGTTGCTCTTAAGTCATGTTGTAGCGAGAGGGCCAGCACCTGGCTACCTCTCTTGGTCCACCTAACCGAGGGGAGATCAAGCTGAGGGACATTCCAGGGTTTATCCCATTCCTCCATCAGATCTCTAGGGATCAATGCTATAGGTTCAAAAGTACAATTAAATTCCCTTGCTACCCGGACTCTCCCTCCATCAATGGTTTCCGATAGCATATGGTCTAAAAGTTTGATCTTATTTGTATCTTCAGAGCCCCGGTCTACTCTATTGTAGACATTATAGATTCTAATTTTTGGGGCAGCGCACATAGTTAGATCTATAGCTAATATGTCAAGTGAGTCTGTATGCAACATTTTTATTTCTAGGCCAAGGGTGTTTCTGACCCAAATCACCAGGCCCCCTGATGACCTACCCCTCTTGCTCCTAGTGGCGTTTTGCCAATAAGTGGAGAACCCATAACTGTAGGGGGTGTGCAGGCTCCAGGTCTCTTGGAATAGTATTATATCATGGGAGTCCACAAAAGGACCCCCAGCCGGGATCATTTCATAGCTTGGTGATCCCTGCTACATTCCAAACTAGAATTCTTAGTTGGCTTTGGCAGGTGTTGAATAATACTTCCTACACCTTCCTCGGGCCTGCATTTTTGCTATGCCCCTCTCCTCCTCCCTTGTTCCGGTCCACAGTACTACCCGCCCCAGTGGCAGATACTCCTACAGATAATTCTCTTAGCTCTTCTCAGGTTTCACCAGGCGAGATCAAGAATTCATCTGGGTCTGGACAATCTCCTCTCTGTAGTCATAAATGTGTACCTGGGCCATTTAGTTTTTTCCATGGATCCCCAATCTGTGCAGATAGCGTTGGATCCATTACTGCCGGACATTTGTACCTGATCATAATAGATGTATTATCAGTGGAGATAGTGCAGGAGTCTATTGACAGGAGACCGTCTACAGAGACCATGGAAAAGAAAGTGACTATGACCACGTTGATCGGAGAGCACACTTCATTTTCCTGAGGCGGAAGCCGGGAAAACTGCACTGACAGCCTGATTTTTTTAAATTGTGATATTGTGATTGTTTGCACTGTTTTTATTTGCTAATTTGCGCAATCCTTACTCCGCCACTCACCGCATTCGAACCCTGGTCCCCTGCAGCCGATTAGGCGCTGCCGTGGGACGGACAGGGGGTAAGCGGCCATATTAGGAGGAGCTTTGGGTGTGTACTAGTTGTTCAGGAACTCCTGCCCTCGCTGCTACAAAACCCGCGTTTCCTCCCATTGCGCCGGTTGATCGGAGAGCGCACTTCAATTTCCTGAGGCGGAAGCCGGGAAAACTGCACTGACAGCCGGATTTTTTAAAATTGTGATTGTTTGCATTGTTTTTATTTGCTAATTTGCACAATCCTTACTCCGCCACTCACCGCATTCGAACGCTGGTCCCCTGCAGCCGACTAGGCGCTGCCGTGGGACGGACAGGGGGTAAGCGGCCATATTAGGAGGAGCTTTGGGTGCGGACTAGTTGTTCAGGAACTCTCACCATTATTGGGTATTAATGACGGTCGGCATTCGGCCGCGCAGCGGACGAGCGCAGCGGGCGCGCCAAAGGCAAGCCCGTCTGCGCCCATAAGGGCCCAGGGCCTATACCCCCTGCCCAAAATGGTAGCACTCGGATCACATACACAAAGGACCACCTGCTTTCTCTCAGACCACCTTCCAGGTCCGACTGTATCATCCTAGACTTGAATGTTAAGGATCCAAGGGCTTGCAGCAATTGCACTTTTTGGGTGGAGGCTGCACAGCCATGTCGGTGCTGCGCGCCTTATATCAGGCCCTCTCGCAACACCACCTTTACGTTTATTAGCCTAAACTGCCGATCCCTAATCAAACACAGACGCGAGGTCTTTGATCTGCTCGTGGACGAGCGGCCTGACACCCTGTTTCTCACTGAAACATGGCTTCATGACAGCTCCGGGCCTGACATCGCGGAAGCGCTGCCAGCCAACTACACTATCTCAAGGTGCGACAGGCTAGATAGAGTGGGAGGGGGCATTGCGATTATAGTTAAGAATAATGTTCAATGTGTGCTGGAACCAACAAATCTTAAAGACTGCGAAGCAGCACACTTTAAACTGGCCCTTCATCCCAAGTATACCCTCACGGGACTCTTAGTCTATCGCCCTCCTGGCCCCGCAAGCGCCTGGGCCTCGCATCTCAGACTATGTTGCCACTACACTGCTGCACTCAAGTAATCTCCTGATCTTAGGGGATCTCAACATCCACTTAGACGGCCCTACTAATAGTGTGAGTGCGAACCTAATCTTCGACCTCGCAGCCATGAACATTGTACTACACAATTGTGGTCCCACACATAAAGGAGGCCACTTGTTGGACCCGATTTTCTCCAACCTCGCTCACGTACAATGTCGACCAGCACTACCCATTCAGTGGTCAGACCACTCGTTGGTCCTCTTCAACTTCTCCCTAGTGAGTAGCTTGGCCCAGCCGACAGCTCCCTCGACCACCTTTAGGAGGAACTGGAACAAGCTTGACATGGTTTCCTTTAAACAGATCTTAAATATTCACCTTCCTACTGATCTTAATAAATTGAACGACGTAGAAGCAGCGGCGGCGACAACCAATTTGTGGCTTTCTGAAGCCATCAATAGATGCCTTCCTCCGTCCCACAAGAAACCGGTCATACACAAAACACCGGCCCCGTGGTTCAACGGAAAATTAAAAACAGACAAATCTCACTGTAAAAACTGGAAAGGACCGGGCGAAGGATTATTCTCCCGCGGCAAGTCAGGTCTATAAAAAAGAGCTGAAGTGCTATCACAGAGCGTGTGGTCTGGCCAGAGCTACCTACGTCGCTAAAACTATCAATGATGCAGCAAATAAATCCAAAGTGCTCTTTGGGCTAGTTAAGGATTTTAACAGGAGCCGGTACAGAGGCTAAACCCCGCCCCTTAATAGTACCCAGTGCGACGAACTTGCTCAGTTCTTCACTATAAAAATTGAGAAGATCTACAAAGATATAGCTGACCAAAGCGGTGGCCTCATGTCCCCTTCGGCGGATACTAGCCTGAGCCACATTAGTAATTTGCCAACCTTCACATATGCTCCCCTCATCGGATGGCCTGACCTTCATCCAACTGCCCTCCTAGAGCATTTGCTCAAAATAAAATCTGGCTTACCCATAGACCCTCTTCCTATCCCTATCCTTAGACTACTGGATGAGTCACAGCTCTCCATGATCTGTGCCACACTCAACTTGTCATTACAACTTGCCAGTGTCCCAGCTTGCTGGAAACATGCAATGGTGTCTCCCTTGCTGAAGAAACCCACGGCGGATCCTAAAGTTCTCTCCAACTTTCAGCCAATCTCATTACTGCCGGCCTTTTCCAAGGTCATGGAAAGGCATATTCACCAGCACTTAGCCCAGTTCGTCGCCACCAACAGCTTACTGCACCAGTCGCAATCTGGGTTCAGTCCAGGCTTCTCGACAGAGACGACGCTCTTGGGCGTCACCGAGAACCTCCGCCTCATGCTTGCCAGAGGAGACACAGCCGCACTGATCCTTCTTGATCTTAGTGCGGCTTTCGACACTCTCTCCCACGACATCCTCCTCAGATCATTGGCCGCCTTGGGTATCGGCGGCAACGCATTAAAATGGCTGGCATCTTTCCTAACTGATCAGACCTTTCAAATCTTTTCTCAGTCCTCGACATCCAAGGTTCACTCCTCACCTCATGGTGTGCCCCAGGGCTCGATTCTCAGCCCTCTTCTCTTCAATCTGTATGTCACTCCCTTGGCTTACATCGCCGACCGTGCAGGGCTCACGTCGTTCACCTATGCTGATGACTCGCAGATCGTTTTCTCCCTGTCTCAATCTGATCAGGCCTCCACCTCCCTCCTTCAGTCAGGCCTTAGAGAAATAGCTATCTGGATGAACCAGAATTTTCTCAAGCTAAATGGGGGGAAGACGGAGATCTTGATCCTTGGGAGAAAACAAGTTCTCTTCCAGGGGATCCTCATCAATAGTCATAAGCACTGAATATTCCCGCCCATGTGCGGGACCCCGGAAACAATATAAAAATATATATGTAAAAAACACATATATCTCGCTCCACATATATGTATGCACATATATTATTTTTCTCACACCAATGCAGCTCCATAACTGAGGCTAAAAACAATGTAAACACATATACATGCACTGCAATTAGCAAGAAAAGCAAAAGAAAAAAACACATCATGTCAAATAACCTTTGAACTTTGTGTTTTAATGAGTATACCACTCATAAATTCTGAAAATTGCTTGTAAATAGACATTGTTAGCCCTCAGGCTGCATTGCAAAACAATAGCATAGAAAATGAAACCATTTTCAACAAAAAAAACTGGCACCGAACCTTTAAGGCAGCCATGACCCCGGGCTTCCCATCATGCCTCAGGGGTGACAGTTAGGTCAGTTGTTCTTTCCGGCTCCTTCAGTCAGGACCCTGGTGAAACAGCTCCCTTTCTTTTTGGCTTTTTGTCAAAAAATATTCTTGTTATCTACAATTTTTTGCTTTCACTCGACGTCTTTTGGACTTAGGGTGTTACTGCTACCTTTTTTAAGCCTTTTTTTCTGTCAAAGATGCCTTCTCTCTTTGACAAGTGCCCTTCATGTGGAAGGAAGATGGCCAAGACTGACACTCATTCAGTGTGTATCCTGTGCCTACCAGCTTCTCATTCCTCGAAGACCTGTGAACACTGCCAGGTTTTATCAACCAGAACTCTTAAGGAACGTGAGAGAATTCGTGTTTATGGGCTTTCTGAGAGAGGAAGATCTCCCAAGAAGCAGAAAAGTCGGAAGGCGCGGTCGACGTCGAAAGAAGCCCCGACGTCGGCGTCGACGGTGACGAAGAAGATGTCTTCAGCGTCAACATCCAAGGTACCTCCGCTACAGACAGCGTCGAGGGATAGGTCGCCGTCGAAGCGGAAGAGTTCGACGGCGAGCCACATGACGTCGAAGCAGCATCGTCATGCTGCGACGTCGAGGCTTTCTCCGTCGACGCCAGGCCACCGGCGTTCGACGTCGAGTCATCCTCTGCCGACGACGAGTCATGGTCGTTCGGCGTCGAGGGAGCCTTCGTCGACACATAGTCGATCGACGTCGAAGCAGCCCACGTCGACGCCCGATCAATGGCGTTCGACGTCGAGGCAGCCTCCGTCGCATTCAAGCAAGCAGCATTCGGCGTCGAGACACACCCCGTCGCCGACAGAGCACAGGCGATCGGCGTCGAAGCAGCCTCAGTCGTCGTCGAGTGGACGTCCTTCAACGGCGAGATGCTCTATGCCGAAGGGATCGGTGTCGAGGAAACCGCGGTCGACGTCGAGAGAGCGTATATCAGCTCAGCGCTCGGCGTCGATGCAGCCACTGTCTATGGATCAGCGGAGAGCCAGAGAACAGAGCGTTTCCCAGTCAGTGAGCATCACTCCTACAAGATCACAGGAGAGGTCGCCTTTGAGGCAGGTGCTGCAGGAGACGGAAGGTGAACCATTGGACCAGTCTCGGTCTCAATTCGGTTCTCCAGGATCAGCATCGGCTGCGGAGGTGGGACAATCTCCGGTGCATGAACCCCCTGCCAAGAAAAGGAGGGTCGCAGAAAAGAGATCTCGGTCGGGATCTTCCTCTAGATCGCAAAGGAGCCGATCCTCGTCCTCCTCATCATCTCACAGTGGCGGATCCTCGGATGGACGAAACAGCGGTTCACATAGGGAGAGATCCAAGTCCCATGCAGGATCGCAACAGGATCAAGTGGATCAACCTCCACGGCCACGTTCACCTGTGAAGGATACCACTCACAAATCTCCTTCTATTCATCTTTCTCCAAGGTGGAATAGACCCCTTCACCACTGGGCAGAGGACAAGGCGATGGCTGATCGGCTAAAGGCATATCGAAACCAGGCTCTTCCCCGAAAGGAACAGTCTCGTTCTAGACATTCAAGTGCGAAAAAATCTTGTCACAGAGATAGATCTCCTTCTAGAACGCGTTCAAGTAGAAGATCTAGGTCCAGGAGGACCCGTAGCTCTTCAGGTTCTTCGAGGAACCGTTCTCACAGGGATTACTCTCCGACCTTGACGAACAGTCCACGCTCGAGGATATCTCCAACTGAGGATATCTTCTCGTTCCAGGACATCTTGGGCAGGGGAGCCCTGAAGTTAGGAGTGCCTATGACTGCTCCTCAGATCAAGACGACAGTCATATTTGAAACCCTACAGCACAGAACGACACCCAAACCTTTGTTGCCGTTGGTTCCGGGTATAATGGACCCAGTGAATGAAGTCTTCCTGACTCCGGCAACGGTGAAGTCCGTCCCAGCTAGAATTCTCAAGAAGTATCGTCCTCCTGATGAGGATCCTTTGTTCCTCAAATCTGATCCCCCGCCTGATTCAGTAATCATTGCGGCGGCTAGAAAATCCAATGCGGTAGCTTCTTCATCCACAGTACCGCCGGATAAGGACAGCAAGGTGCAAGACTCATGGGGGAGAAGAGTTTGTAACACCTCGGCTTCTTTCCTTAAGGTCTCCAATGCGGAAGCGCTGCTTGGCAGATATGATAGATCTCTGTGGGACTCACTTCAGAGATTTTCTGATAAACTTCCTCCGGAAGATAGGAAGGATTTTGAGGAGATTCTGTTGGAGGGCGGTCAAGTCTCCAATCAGATGATAGGAGCGGCGGCAGATGGAGCAACGCTGGCTGCGCATGGTTATGCGCATGGAATCACAGCGAGGAGATCCTCATGGTTGCGCCTTACAGCATTGAAACCCGAGGCTCAAGCCAGGATTCTAAATCTTCCTTTTTCAGGCAAGTCTCTCTTTGGAGCGAGTGCTGATGAGGAGATGCAGAGGATGAAGACTGAGTTAGACACCCTCAAAGCCGTGGGGCTTGAAAAGAAGAAGGAATTCCGTAAGAAATTCCGTTCGGACAACAAGGGCTCTTCGAAGCAGAGGGTTCAAACCCCTCACTGGCAGAAGGGCCAGAACCAGCAAGGTCAACAAAAGTCGCAATACAAAGGCAAGCGCAATTCCAAAGGCAATGGGAATCAGCGACAAGGCAACAACTTCAATAAATCTCAGCAGAAGCAATGAGTCTTCACTTCCCCCAGCGCCGTTGTCCACTCCAGTGGGGGGAAGCATTGCGCATCACAGGACAGAGTGGCAGACCATTACGAAAGATCAATGGGTGTTGTCTACGCTGCAGAATGGGTACTGTTTTCGTTTCCATCGTCTACCTCCACCCGTTCCTCCGATGTCAACGTCAAGTCACCAACTACAAAAGTTAAAGAAAGAAGTAGCGACACTCCTCGAGAAATCAGCCATCGAGAGAGTGCCGGTGGTGCAAAGGGGGAAAGGAGTATACTCGAGGTATTTTCTGGTCAGAAAAAAGGGCCAGAAAGAGGAATACAGGCCCATTCTGGACTTGAGAACGCTCAATCTACATGTACGAAAAGAAAAATTTCGCATGTTGGCGCTTCACCAGATATATCCACATCTCAGGAAGGGGGATTGGATGTGTTCGGTGGACCTTCAAGACGCATATTTTCATGTCCCGATACGTCCAGACCACAGAAGATTCCTTCGTTTTCGGGTGGGGACCTCTCACTACCAGTTCAAAGTCCTCCCGTTTGGGTTAAAGTCGGCTCCCAGAGTGTTCACAAAGTGTGTCGCAGTGGTAGCGGCAGCTCTACGTCGCAGGGGAGTCTTCGTATACCCATACTTAGACGATTGGCTGTTGAAAGGTCCAACTCCAGACAGCGTGAGGAATCAATTTCGGACATGCATAGAACTTTGTCAACATCTAGGTCTGCATGTCAACCACAAGAAGTCGGTCTCCCATCCCACTCAGAAGATTCACTTCCTAGGAGCTCTGCTAGACTCCGAGGTAGGAAAAGTGTTTCCTTCGGAGGAGAGACAGACTTCAATAGCACTCAAGTGCCAGCAAGTTCTTCGCAACAGGTCTCAGAAAGTGCGAAGGATAGCCTCTCTTTTAGGATCGATGGCTTCCTGCATATTCTTGGTACCGAACGCCAGACTTCGGATGCGTCCTCTTCAGCAGGATCTGGAGGACAAATGGGACCAGCAATCAGATCGCTGGGACGATCAGATCACTTTGTCGGAGGTGGCACGGTCCTCCATTCAGTGGTGGATGAAGAAGCAGAACATGCAAGTGGGTTTTCTCTTCCATCAGCCTCCTCCTACACAAACGATCATCACAGACGCGTCATTACAAGGCTGGGGGCGCACATGGGCCCTCTTCAGGTGCAGGGTCTGTGGTCTCCCAAGGAAAGCACCTACCACATCAACTTGCTGGAGTTGAGAGCAGTCCACCTGGCTCTCAAAGCGTTCCTTCCCTCGCTTCAGGAAAAGGTGGTTCTAGTACAAACAGACAACACCACCACTATGTACTATTTAAACAAACAGGGAGGGACACGCTCAAGGACACTGTCACTAGAAGCTCAGAGCATCTGCATTGGCTTCTGGCTCGCAATTTGTCTGTTCAAGCAGTCCACCTCCCAGGAGAGCAGAATGTGAGGGCGGACGCACTAAGTCGGCACTTCGAGGACAGAGAAGACTGGGTTCTCAACGACGAAGTGCTAGACGACGTTTTCCAGTCTTGCGGTCGTCCTTCCATAGATCTCTTCGCGGACGACGTAAACAGCAAATGCCCAAACTTCGCCTCAAGGTTTTACCGTCCAGGAACGAGAGGGAATGCTCTTTTGATCGACTGGTCAGGGGAATTTGTGTACGCCTTTCCACCACTTCCGCTGATCCCGAAGGTGGTGAGCAAGCTGAACCACTCGTGCACAACGATGATCCTGATCGCCCCCGACTGGCCGAGGCAATGGTGGTACACGGACCTACTTCACCTGTCAGTGTCTCCTCACAAGAGGCTTCCTTGGAGGCCGGACCTATTATCGAAGATGAACGGGAGGATTCACCATCCCAACCTTCCATCACTGAACTTGGCAGCCTGGCTCCTGAGGTCATTCAGTACGGCCATCTAGGACTGCCACAAGACTGCATGTCCATTCTGAGAGAAGCACAACGTCCTTCCACGAGACATTCTTACGCATGCAAGTGGAAGAGGTTCTATATGTGGTGCGTGCAGAATGGTCACAATCCGGTGAAGAGTCAGGAAGAAGCAGTTCTTCCATACTTGTTGTATCTGGCCAAAGCAGGTTTGAAGTTTAATTCCATTAAGGTGCATCTAGCCGCTATAACTGCTTATAGGCGATCACCTTCGCAAACCTCTTTTTTCCAGTTGCCAGCAGTAAAAGATTTCATGCAAGGTCTGAAAAAGGTATATCCTCCTGTACGGCCTCCTTCTCCTCCCTGGGAGCTGAACTTAGTACTATCAAAGTTGATGGGCCCTCCTTTTGAGCCCATTCATAAAGCTACTTTACAGCATATTTCCTGGAAAGCGGCTTTTTTGGTAGCAATTACGTCAGCCCGTAGGGTGAGCGAAATTCAGGCCCTATGTACTAAAGAACCGTATACAGTTTTTCATTTGAACAGAGTGGTGCTCAGAACGCACCCTTCTTTCCTGCCGAAAGTGGTGTCAGATTTTCATGTCAATCAGTCTATCTCTTTACCCACTTTCTTTCCTAATCCCTCTACTCCAGCTGAGAGGGCTTTACACTCGTTGGACCTGAAAAGGGTTTTAAAGTTCTATCTGGACAGGTCCAAGTCTATTCGACATTCTGATCAATTGTTTATTAATTACGGATCGATCAGAACTGGCCATGCAGCATCGAAACGTTCCATTTCCAGGTGGATCGTTTCGTGTATCAAGCTTGCTTACCAATTGGCGCAAAAACCTCTGGGGTTTACTCCTAAAGCACATTCCACCAGAGGTAGAGCGGCCACTACGGCTTATCTACATGATGTGCCCATGTCTGAGATTTGTAAAGCGGCGACCTGGAGGTCTGTCCATACATTTACCAGACATTACTGTCTTGATTCTGACACTAGAGCAGATACCCAGGTGGGCCAAGCCTCACTGAGGAATCTGTTTAACAGCTGAGTTATTTGGCTGTTATGGTTTGGTTGGGTCATGTACTTCTCATTTACCTGCAGGTGGTTGATGGGCTTGCTATTCTATTCAGTGCTTATGACTATTGATGAGGATCCCCTGGAAGAGAAGGATTAGTTACTTACCTGTAATCCTAGTTCTCTTCCAGGGGTATCCTCATCAAAGTCATAAGCAACCCACCCGCCTCCCCAGGTAAATGAGATTTTGGTACTATGTCACTCTTGTGGTTGAGCCCTGTCTTCAGGGTTATGCAAAGAACAACTGACCTATCTGTCACCCCTGAGGCATGATGGGAAGCCCGGGGTCATGGCTGCCTTAAAGGCACGGTGTCAGTTTTTTTGTTGAAAATGGTTTCATTTTCTATGCTATTGTTTTGCAATGCAGCCTGAGGGCTAACAATGTCTATTTACAAGCAATTTTCAGAATTTATGAGTGGTATACTCATTAAAACACAAAGTTCAAAGGTTATTTGACATGATGTGTTTTTTTCTTTTGCTTTTCTTGCTAATTGCAGTGCATGTATATGTGTTTACATTGTTTTTAGCCTCAGTTATGGAGCTGCATTGGTGTGAGAAAAATAATATATGTGCATACATATATGTGGAGCGAGATATATGTGTTTTTTACATATATATTTTTATATTGTTTCCGGGGTCCCGCACATGGGCGGGAATATTCAGTGCTTATGACTTTGATGAGGATACCCCTGGAAGAGAACTAGGATTACAGGTAAGTAACTAATCCATCTGTGGAGTTCAAAGCATTGGGCAGCTGAAATGGGCCCCATTCCATCTGCATCTGAGCACGTTCGCAACTTGGGAGTGACTATAGATAATGGGCTAACAATGCAAGCTCAAGTGAAGACAGTGGCGGCCACATGCTTTACCATCCTGCGTTGGTTGAGGAAAATTCTGTGGATGTTGCCGGAGGACACTCAGAGGTCTGTGGTCAATGCCTTGGTGACCTCACGGTTGGATTACGGCAATGTGCTCTACCTGGGGGCTACCAAGGCAGTCATCAGGCACCTCCAAATGGTCCAGAACGCTGCGGCGCGTTTACTCTGCGGCTGCAAGAGAATTGATCATATCTCTGGACGCATCAGGGAGCTCCACTGGCTCAGAGTGGAGAGCCGTGTGAAGTTTAAAGCCCTGAGTTAAATGTACAAAATCAAATCAGGTACGGCTCCCACATACCTGCAATCTCTGGTAACCATGTATTCCCCAGCACGCACACTTCGTTCATCCTCTCAAGTTTTTTTTTGCGTGCCAAAAGTTAGGTTCTCAAGGATAGGCGGTAGGTCTATCTCCTTCATGGGTCCTAGACTCTGGAACTCCCTTCCCCTGGACATCCGCTTGGAAAGTTCTTACGGTCGGTTCCGTAAAGCCGTTAAAACCTGGCTATTTAATCAGTAACCCTTGGACGTGCAGTGTCAAGTGGCTCTTGTCTCCGCCAGCGCCGGGAAACCCTTTTTGGGTAGCTGTCGCGCTCTATAAGCTGAAAAAATAAATAAATAAATAAAAAATCTTTAGTATGGCTCGGGACTGCGTCTCGCCTAACATCTTTAATATCATCTCTTATAAGTGAGTAGCAGTGCAGAGTTTCCCTAAGCCAGTGGATAACTTTATTTTTCAATGATTCAGGGTCTTCATATCCGTTCTTTGTCAATCTCTGTACTTCAGTTAAATACATTTCGTATTTTGTTACCCTGCTTATGTCTCCTATAAATTCCATTCACTATTTTACCCTTCGATACTGGCCCCGTGGGCCCAGACATACTAGAATGCCTCTCCAGGCATATAACGTTTTCCATGTCCACCCTCATCTCCCTGATAACCTGGGAAGAACACGGGGGTTCCACCACCATATTTGGAGGCTCATTGCGGACCAACCTATTTTTCTGATAGATGGAACAATCTGGGATAGGCCTTGTTCGAGGATCAAATTCAAGCAAGTTTAGGCCAAAGTGAGTAGGTCTTCCTATTTCCCCCACAAAATGCTCTGGATCTACAGACTTTGCACTCTGATAGTGGTTGGGCGAGAATATAGTGACTACTTCCCAAGGAATTGGTTTATTTGTTTTTCCCCTTTGTACTAGATCTTTAACCTCTTTCTTTAGGGCAGCTACCTCTTTTCTCAGGGACTCGATGGTGATTTTTAGTACCTGCAATAGATCTATTAGCTCAGGGTTTCCACCACCCAGTTCATCTACCCCACCTCTGTTGTCCCTTATTGTAAGTACCTCAATCTGTTGTGGTAATCTATTTCAGACACATAAACTTCCCTGGAAGAACCCAGGGAAGGACTAGGTGGCTTTGTTCTAGTTAAATTTGTATTTAACATAGACACAGGGGGGCTACTATTTGGCTTCTTCCTCTTTTTTTGTTTCTTAAACATTAGAGGGATTTTTGTATTTGAGCTTTTCCCTGGGGAAGGTACAGGAAGTACTTCCTGCACATGTTCTAGATTGTGATCTGGGCTGTTGGAAGTTTCTATTCAGGCAGGGGGTGCAAGAGTTTCCTGGCTACTTTTCTCTTGGCACTCAGAGAGAAGGGTCTTTATCTTGTCTAAGGTCTCATGGCAGACGCGCCAGTGCCCCTCATTTTGGAACATGGTGCAATCTGAGCTTTTCCTTGAACCTTTCTTTTTCCCATAGTTCTATCAATGGATAAGTAAATATTGCCAATGAGCTTCTAGTATGAGCTTTCTACACTTGTTTGCTAACAATGAGTTTTACCCCTCCCCTCTTCTCTTAGGATTTCGCCGGGGAGAAATATTCCAGCCAATCCAGGGGACAACAGAGAAGGGATCAATATAACTATGCTTATGTGGGGGGCAGTCAATCAATAGTAACTCAGGATAGTCCCAACAGTAACTTTTTTCGAAGTGTTCTACACAGATGCAAGCAAGTAATCAGGAGGTCCACAACGGTCACAATGGGAAGAAACCAAGGGATGTGGCACAGCCCTGACTTTTCCTGTCGCTGACGGGCGTAGATGGGCCCGCCTTTGGCCTGGGCTTTGCCTGGGCCCAGCCCGGGCATGCCCGCGCTGCGGGTGCCGTGTGGATTTTTAGGTCTCGGACCGAAGGCTGGCTTGCCAGCCGGAAGTCGGAGATTTAATGATGTTCAATAGGGCAGTTTAACCCGCCTCTCTGCTCTCTCTCCTCCATTGGCTGGCTTCCTAAACGGAGGCCAGCCATTGGAGGAGAGAGGCGTCCCTCGAAAGAAGCTCCGTCTCTTTGGGATTCGGGGGCGTGTTCGTGCTGTTCTTTCCACTTTTTAGCCACGCCCCTTTTTAGAACGCCGAACACGCCCCCGAATCCGAAATGTTTGGATGTTTGCGGCCGCCGTCGAGTCTTCCAGTGAGTGCTTGTTTGTGTTTTGTGCCATTTTTGTGCCTTCTGTCCCATAATTGTACGTTTGTGCCGTTTTTCGTGTTGTGCCGCACAGGATCACAGGTACGGTGACAACGCCTCTGATTGGTCCTTATGATAATATAGCTTGCTTGTTTCACACACTTCAAATGTCAAACTCGTTTCCATCTTTTACGCCCTGCCACTGTCTAAAAGGTCACCAGCTGCCACTGCTCACACCTACAGTTCCAGCGCCACTCTTTCTACATAGCTCGAGGCGGAAAACAGCATGTCGGTGCTTTGTTGACCTGTTGCTGCAGTCTACTTTCTCCGAGACACCTCCCTGCCCTAGCAGGCCTCCAGCAGATGCCCTGGCGCTCCGCTTTTTATAGGACTTGGGACTATAGATGCCAGGAACCCTCAAAATAAACACAGCTTTCTTGCCAAACCACCCTTAGCCGGGCGAAAGACACTAACGCTGCACAGGCGGAAGAGAAAACATGTCTCCACCCAGTAATAGGTGGATAGTGATAAATATGTAGTAGAAATGCTCTCGGAACAGCCTTCGTTTGACCTGAACACTCATCACACAAGCTCGGCACATCCTCTGCATTTTTACCTCCGTCCGACCTCAAAAGTGGAAACAGCGAAATTACGTGACCCTGGGTAAATCACTCTGACCCCCTGCACTGTGGCGCCATTGTCTTTCATAAATGGAACATGTACAGAACAGAATGTGGGGCACTTATAATGATGTGCTGTATAACACAGCGCCTCGAGGCACTGAAGTTTGTGGTGTTGCACTATACAAATGTCCTCATCCTCCCAGGATTATGACAGGAAGAAAGTATATAAAATATCCCTGAACAAGAGAATATGGGGGGCTTATAAGCCCCTTCCGTGGTGCAAGGGGCTTGTAAATAAGCCCTATTTTCCCTCCTTTAACTTTGGCGGATTTTCTTCAGTGACGCTTCAGTCAAACCCTCACTAAAGCAGCACTGGTGTTTCTGTTTCTTAAACTGAATGCCAATTAAGCTCGTTCAGCAAGCTTGATGTGGGAATTATGGTTCTATACAATGATTTATTTAAGAGACTAAAGCTTTGCTTCCTGCAGAGGGGAGAACCCGTGCGCCTTCGCACGAACAAACAACATGCAATCAAGCACACTGTTAGCAAAAGTTCCATTTACAGGACAGAATATTTACCCTATGACGTTCAAATACAAAACTGCTCCTTCGAGGTGAAGCTCTCAGCGTTTAATGTCTCTGGTTTATTTGATTGAGCGCTGCAGCCGCCCAAACACAAATATTTAACGGCCGAGATATATTTCACCATCCACATGAAATAACCGCAGCACTGTGATAGATTGTCCCCGCTGAAATGTTTCTATTCTTATTTGCTGTTGTTCCAGGTTTTATGTACATATTGTTGGGACAGGAAGTTTTAAACCTCTAAGGTGGGCAAGTCACTTGAAGCTCGAGTCTGGAGTCTGGCTCAAGTCGATATTTTGTTGTAACTACCAGCCCTTGACGAGCCGACCTTTCACGTTGCTTCTACATCTCGCAAAAGCGTCCTGAGTGACAATCATTTACCATAGTGCACGGATGTGGAGAGCTGTGTGGGCTGTGAGAGCTGTGTGGGCTGTGAGAGCTGTGTGGGCTGTGAGAGCTGTGTGGGCTTTGAGGGCTGTGTGGGCTTTGAGGGCTGTGTGGGCTATGAGAGCTGTGTGGGCTGTGAGAGCTGTGTGGGCTGTGAGAGCTGTGTGGGCTGTGAGAGCTGTGTGGGCTGTGAGAGCTGTGTGGGCTGTGAGAGCTGTGTGGACTGTGAGAGCTGTGTGGACTGTGAGAGCTGTGTGGACTGTGAGAGCTGTGTGGGCTGTGAGAGCTGTGTGGGCTGTGAGAGCTGTGAGGGCTGTGTGGGCTGTGAGAGCTGTGAGGGCTGTGTGGGCTGTGAGGGCTGTGAGAGCTGTGAGGGCTGTGAGAGTTGTTGGCAATGTAAATAACAATGCCATTTATTTATAATAAAAAAAGAAATGTCCTGAGCAATGCCAATAGCTCTACCTTTAATAATGCCGAGACCATTGCATTGTAAATGCTTGTTTAAAGTGCTGGAGTGTGCTGAAGGCGGCAGGGGCCTCGTTGGGGGATGGTGGTTTTGAGTCCCCCTCAATGTCGGCAGGCAACAAGGCAGAATGCAGGCGGGTGTCCCGTGCTGCGGGCGCCCTGTGTGTTTTTAAAGCGCCTCCGGGCCCTGGAGTGTAACGAAGGCGGCAGGGTCCGGGTTGGGGGCGGGGACTGGTGGTTTTTAGTCCCCCTCGATGTCAGCAGGCAACAGGGCAGAATGCAGGCAGGCGGATCTTTTCATATATGTACTATTTACTTAAAATATGCATGTGTGTATGTGTGTATATATATATATATATATATATATATATATATCTCCATCCATATCCATATCTATACTAATATTATAAAAGAGAGACCAAACCTTTGAGGCGGGTAAGCTCCGGAACCACAGGGCCAACTGGAACACCCAATACAGCGTTGGAAAGGAGAGTATCAGCAGATGGACATAGGCTATACACCAGCCCAACATATACATTAGGTAGTGGTCCCCAGATTCAGGAAGGTCCGAGCTGGAGGGAGATCCTTTGAAGTAGCAGCCGCCATACTTTGGAATACTCTCCCGGTTGAGATTAGACACATCACTGAACTCCTGCCATTCAGAAAAATGATTAAAACCTGGCTATTCCCCAAGGTAACTGTTTGAAGCTCGCACTTCTTGTGTTCCTCTTTCCGCCTCATCAGATCTTATCAGCGCCAGGATGCCTGCAATGGTGACAGCTGCGCTTTATAAGTTTGTTAAATAAATAATAAATAAATAGAAGGGAAAAAGAACGTTTGGGAAAAAGTAGTCCACGTTTGGGAAAAAGTAGTCCATTGTGGGCGTGTGCGTTGTGCTGGGGGCGTGTGCATAGAGCGATGGTCGTGGCATTCGTCAAAACCCAACCCTGCTGAATGATGCAGCTTGCGAGAAGCGTTGTGCTGGGGGCTTGTGCATAGAGCGATGGGGGGTGTGTGCATACAGCGATGGGCGTGGCATTCCTCAAAACAAACATGGATTCCACCGCTTGCGAGAAGCGGAAGTTGCATTTGCCATTAGACGCAAGAGTTGCATTTGGCATTGTTGGCCGTTGACGTCATGTGGTGCATCTAAGTGGCGCTACAGCGGACAAACTCGTTCGCGGCTGCCGCTACGCCTGGAGCAGACACACACGTTTTGCATATTGCGGCAAGGACAACAAACAGAAGAGCACACGCTCACCTTCAGCGGTACCGAACGAGGGCTTCTGAGCGGACGCACAGGCAAGTTTTGAAATAAATTTGCCTTGCCTATTACAACCATTGCAGACATTCTATTTCATCCCCAGACAACGTCGGGGCGGGCAACTAGTGTGTGTATATATATATATATATATATCGGGGCTGAAACGCGTAATGGCTGACTTTCAAATGGAGTGATAAAGAAATTTTGCTGCACCTTTCTGGTGGTCCGTGCACCTATCCTTGTAAAAGAACTACGGTTTGGACTGTTTCCTGATATATATATCTATATATACATATCGATATATAGAGATATAGATATATATATATATATAGATATATATTTATATATAGAGATAGATAGTGATATACTAGACTGTTATCCACCATCTTAAAGGGTACTTCTATTATTATATATTTACCTACAAACACTGCCTGCTATTCTGATTCAAGCATGTGAATCTGACAGTTCACCTACTGGAGAAGACAATAAGTTATCTGTACTACAGTTCTCCAGTATTGGTATCTTTTGTAGACATGCGATCCACCCTCCTCACCTAAGAGGCTCCCCTCATAGATCAGGATTTTTTATTCCCACCTGTGCTCGAAGATCTGAGGGACTCAGCCTCTGTTGGGAGTGTTTAGAGGGTGCTGTCACCTGATTTGTTATAGTTCAAGTTTGGTCTGTTTTTAAAAAAAGAGGACATATGCTATTAAACTGACTTTACATTGCCAATATAGCCTATGATACTGATTTCTTTACTACGGTACAGTGGGACTCCCACTTCGACAGGTAATGATTCCAGCGTGTGAATCTATGAAAGATACCAATACTGGAGAACTGTAGTTACAGGTAAGTAACTTATTCTCTTCTCTTCAAAAGCTAGTACTCACAACACCTGCTGTTAGCCGTTTCATTAGTAACCATTGTGTGGTGATTTTCACTTTGTTGAGATTGCTGGATGGTGTTGATGAACTGCAAAAGGATGCTAGACAAGGTACCATACTTGATGTATTCCTATGAACATCAGAAGAAAATCATAGTAAGTTTGACCAATTGTCATGCTCATCTTGAAGGTAACAAGTGCTTTCAGTACTGCTCAGAGGCCTGCATTCTCTATTCTTTTGTCCATCCCTTGACAGAAAAGTGGAAAGGTTTGTGCAAAATACTTGGTAGAGTGAGCCTATGTTGTTTGCAAAGCAAACTGGTCTGCTGCATGTCTGGGAGAAATAGGTGTTTCTCAAGAGTTCCCCCTAGGACATGTCCTATCCAAATTACCAAAGAAAAGTGGTCAGAATTCCGGGAAAATCCTTGAGTGGACACTGGTAAACAAATTGTCAGTTGGTCAGGGAAGTTGAGCATTGGCCTTGCAAGCTACTAGCCATCTTTCAGTATCCGTTTTAGCGAACTTATCTAGGGCAATACCAAGTCCATCAAAGGGGCTTTGGCCGCCGCCATTGGCAGCATTGCTGGTGCTGGTGCAGGCATGCTTGATCAGACATTACTTTGTACCAAGTGTTTCCCAACCCAGTTCCGAGTCTACACCTTCCCACCTCCATGACAGGAACCCAAAAAGTGGTCATAGAACAAGCATGGCAGTCCACGCTGAAGGCAAATACATCTTTTTAGTTCTCCTGCAAAGTCTTAGAACCAAGCTTGTCTACACTTTTACATCTCAATATAGCAGAGATGGATGAGCGATTTCTTTCCATTACCCACTTTACTAGTAAGTACTCGCTCCCTCTAACTCTTTTTTTTTATTTTCTGTTGCCTGTGTCTTTAGTGCAGGAATTGAAAACATTTTCTTTTGTAATGGGGTCACTCTGCTAAGAAAGGTATGGCCCCTTAGACACTGAGCTACTGGTTGATAATACCGCAATTTCCCAAAAAGTTTGTGGCAGTCAACTCAGTGTGCGATCATTAGACACCCCATCCAGGAATCATGAACTTTAATTCAAAGAAACTTCTAATTCTGATTTTGAGTCCGTAGGGTCCACTAGCTATTTTCATTAAACGGGTTTCAGTTATGTCCTGTTGTATTAAATATCATCCAACAGCCTAGAAATTCTTTAATTGGATTGATGTTCTTTTCTTGCGGCTACTAGGAACTCCTGTAGAGCAGTTGTGCCTGTTGCTTAAGATGTCTTCTGCAGGCACCTTCAGAAACCTTATTCAACGTGGTGTAGAATTTTAACATGGTTACCTAAAGTCAAAGTCTGGATTGTCGTTACTTTCTTCCCTCTGTTCCATGTTGGAAAATCTGATGCAAAATTTAAAAGTACCAAGAAGTGAGATCATTACTCTGGGACCCCTTGTTCTATGTTTTCTTGGATTACCAACATTCATCCTTTTGCACCTCTTTTCAGCTATATATGCATGTTGCAGCCACATTAGAGGATCTGAGGTGCATATGCAGCTTGCTTGTGCAAGGTGACATATGTAGATATACATATAAAATACACATGCCTTGTCCTGCCTGCTCACTTGCTAGTGCTTGTCACCAAGTTTGAGTTTTCAGTCCTGCCATAGCTTCACTCCTGTCTGCTACAAGTTTTTAGGTCTCGGCAACGAGAACTAATGTCGCCGAGTAAGCTCGCAAGGGAGTACAGAGCGGTGCACGAGCCGACCAGGGTCTGTGGACGCGCACACACAAAGGCAGGCAGGCAGGCACACACCAGACACACACAGACAGATACACACACACGCACACACACACACGCACACGCACACACACACACTCCCTCTCTGCCGCCCCCCCCTCTACCCCCACTCACCGGGCTCTTTCCCTCCACAGCGGGTCAGTCATGGCAGCAGGCAGGCTCGGTGTCTTCTCCGGCGATCTTCAGCTGATGTGCACGCCCACGCTGCGTCTCGTGCGCGCCCACCACGCTGTTTCGCGCCCGTTGATCCTCAGCTTGTGATTACTACTCCTTCTAACCCGGATTCTAAATTACTATTTCTTGGTTTTCTAACTCCACTCTGTTGATTCGTAACAAACTGATATTCAGCACATTTCACAGTCTCGCTTTTGCTTCTCATAAATACAATAAGATTATTTTAAGCAATGTCTACCCTTCTTTTGGTTCTGTGCCTATTATGCTTCGGACTATAGAGTTTTAGAAAGTGTGGTGGAAGATTCCATGATATCAGTGGTGTGCACAGTGCAGAGTGAGTGTGCAGAGTAGTGAGTGCAGAGTAGTGAGTGCAGAGTGCAGAGTAGTGAGTGCAGAGTGCAGAGTAGTGAGTGCTGAGTAGTGAGTGCAGAGTAGTGAGTGCAGAGTAGTGAGTAGTGAGTGCAGAGTAGTGAGTAGTGAGTGCAGAGTAGTGAGTAGTGAGTGCAGAGTAGTGAGTGCAGAGTGCAGAGTAGTGAGTGCAGAGTGCAGAGTAGTGAGTGCAGAGTAGTGAGTGCAGAGTAGTGAGTGCAGAGTAGTGAGTGCAGAGTAGTGAGTGCAGAGTAGTGAGTGCAGAGTAGTGAGTGCAGAGTGAGTGTGCAGAGGAGTGAGTGCAGAGGAGTGAGTGCAGAGTAGTGAGTGCAGAGTAGTGAGTAGTGAGTGCAGAGTAGTGAGTGCAGAGTAGTGAGTGCAGAGTAGTGAGTGCAGAGTAGTGAGTGCAGAGTAGTGAGTGCAGAGTAGTGAGTGCAGAGTAGTGAGTGCAGAGTAGTGAGTGCAGAGTAGTGAGTGCAGAGTAGTGAGTGCAGAGTAGTGAGTGCAGAGTGCAGAGTAGTGAGTGCAGAGTAGTGAGTAGTGAGTGCAGAGTAGTGAGTGCAGAGTGCAGAGTAGTGAGTGCAGAGTAGTGAGTAGTGAGTGCAGAGTAGTGAGTAGTGAGTGCAGAGTAGTGAGTAGTGAGTGCAGAGTAGTGAGTAGTGAGTGCAGAGTAGTGAGTGCAGAGTGCAGAGTAGTGAGTGCAGAGTAGTGAGTAGTGAGTGCAGAGTAGTGAGTAGTGAGTGCAGAGTAGTGAGTAGTGAGTGCAGAGTAGTGAGTGCAGAGTAGTGAGTGCAGAGTAGTGAGTAGTGAGTGCAGAGTAGTGAGTGCAGAGTAGTGAGTGCAGAGTAGTGAGTGCAGAGTGCAGAGTAGTGAGTGCAGAGTAGTGAGTGCAGAGTAGTGAGTGCAGAGTAGTGAGTGCAGAGTAGTGAGTGCAGAGTGCAGAGTAGTGAGTGCAGAGTGCAGAGTAGTGAGTGCAGAGTGCAGAGTAGTGAGTGCAGAGTGCAGAGTAGTGAGTGCAGAGTAGTGAGTAGTGAGTGCAGAGTAGTGAGTAGTGAGTGCAGAGTAGTGAGTAGTGAGTGCAGAGTAGTGAGTGCAGAGTGCAGAGTAGTGAGTGCAGAGTGCAGAGTAGTGAGTGCAGAGTAGTGAGTGCAGAGTAGTGAGTGCAGAGCGCAGAGTAGTGAGTGCAGAGTAGTGAGTGCAGAGTAGTGAGTGCAGAGTAGTGAGTGCACAGTAGTGAGTGCAGAGTGCAGTGCAGGTGAGTGCAGTGCAGGTGAGTGCAGTGCAGTGCAGGTGAGTGGAGTGGAGTGCAGTGCAGGTGAGTGGAGTGGAGTGCAGTGCAGGTGAGTGGAGTGGAGTGCAGTGCAGGTGAGTGGAGTGCAGTGGAGTTCAGGTGAGTGGAGTTCAGGTGAGTGCAGTGGAGTGCAGTGGAGTGCAGGTGAGTGCAGTGCAGGTGAGTTCAGTGCAGTGCAGGTGAGTGCAGTGCAGGTGAGTGCAGTGCAGTGCAGGTGAGTGCAGTGCAGGTGAGTGCAGTGGAGTGCAGGTGAGTGCAGTGGAGTGCAGGTGAGTGCAGTGGAGTGCAGGTGAGTGCAGTGCAGGTGAGTGCAGTGCAGGTGAGTGCAGTGCAGGTGAGTTCAGTGCAGTGCAGGTGAGTGCAGTGCAGGCGAGTGCAGTGCAGGTCAGTGCAGTGCAGTGCAGGTCAGTGCAGGTGTGTGCAGTGCAGGTGAGTGCAGTGCAGGTGAGTGCAGTGCAGTGCAGGTGAGTGCAGTGCAGTGCAGTGCAGGTGAGTGCAGTGCAGGTGAGTGCAGTGCAGGTGAGTGCAGTGCAGGTGAGTGTAGTGCAGGTGAGTGCAGTGCAGGTGAGTGCAGTGCAGTGCAGGTGAGTGCAGTGCAGGTGAGTGCAGTGCAGGTAAGTGCAGTGCAGTGCAGGTGAGTGCAGTGCAGGTGAGTGCAGTGCAGGTGAGTGCAGGTGAGTGCAGTGCAGGTGAGTGCAGTGCAGTGCAGGTGAGTGCAGTGCAGGTGAGTGCAGTGCAGTGCAGTGCAGGTGAGTGCAGTGCAGGTGTGTGCAGTGCAGGTGTGTGCAGTGCAGGTGAGTGTAGTGCAGTGCAGGTGAGTGTAGTGCAGGTGAGTGCAGTGCAGTGCAGGCGAGTGCAGTGCAGGCGAGTGCAGTGCAGGTGAGTGCAGTGCAGGTGAGTGCAGTGCAGGTGAGTGCAGTGCAGGTGAGTGCAGTGCAGGTGAGTGCAGTGCAGTGCAGGTGAGTGCAGTGCAGTGCAGGTGAGTGCAGTGCAGTGCAGGTGAGTGCAGTGCAGTGCAGGTGAGTGCAGTGCAGTGCAGGTGAGTGCAGTGCAGGTGAGGGCAGTGCAGGTGAGGGCAGTGCAGGTGAGTGCAGTGCAGGTGAGTGCAGTGCAGGTGAGTGCAGTGCAGTGCAGGTGAGTGCAGTGCAGGTGAGTGCAGTGCAGTGCAGGTGAGTGCAGGTGAGTGCAGTGCAGTGCAGGTGAGTGCAGTGCAGTGCAGGTGAGTGCAGTGCAGGTGAGTGCAGTGCAGGTGAGTGCAGTGCAGGTGAGTGCAGTGCAGGTGAGTGCAGTGCAGGTGAGTGCAGTGCAGGTGAGTGCAGTGCAGGTGAGTGCAGTGCAGTGCAGGTGAGTGCAGTGCAGGTGAGTGCAGTGCAGTGCAGGTGAGTGCAGTGCAGGTGAGTGCAGTGCAGGTGAGTGCAGTGCAGTGCAGGTGAGTGCAGTGCAGGTGAGTGCAGTGCAGGTGAGTGCAGTGCAGTGCAGGTGAGTGCAGTGCAGGTGAGTGCAGGTGAGTGCAGTGCAGTGCAGTTGAGTGCAGTGCAGGTGAGTGCAGTTGAGTGCAGTGCAGGTGAGTGCAGTTGAGTGCAGTGCAGGTGAGTGCAGTTGAGTGCAGTGCAGGTGAGTGCAGTTGAGTGCAGAGTGGTGTGTATTGACAATGTAAATGACAATGCCATTTATTTATGATTTAAAGAAAAATAAATGTCATGAGCAATGCCAATAGCTCTATCTTTAATGATGCCGAGACCATTGCATTGTAAATGCTTGTTTTAATAGAGAGCTTGAGACTCGGGAGTTTCAGGGGTACTTAAACAATAAATCTATCTTTGTCTCATGTTGTGAGTTGAGTTTGCGTTCCTTATATTTTGTGGTTGATAGAGCTTGTGGTCCACTTGGTGGCCAGTGAGAGGAGAGAGAACCTCTTTATGTTAGTTTCACTTAGCAAGACCAATTGGAATGTGAAATCTTTCTTGATCACCAGGTTTAGTATTAAGTTGGTTTATGCTTTCCACAATATTGCCGGAGTTTTATACGCAACCTTTTCTTTAGAGAGTCATTATTCCAATAGCAGACTGTCACTGCAATGGACTCGACATACTAACAGGGCATCTGTGGTTGTTGAGTCTCCAGATGAACTGGGCCACTAATGGAGATCATTTCCTTTATGCTGGTATGGGACACAAATGGAATACCTGCAGACCTTCAACCTCTTAAACTAACCACAAGACCAAGGCATTGGCATTGTGGGTATAGGAGTTTTCTGTACACTCCCAGTTTCTGAAAATGTTTGCATACAGAAAATAGCAAACAAAGTGCCCTTATAATGGGTCCTGGTTAAAGCAGTCCATGAATCCGCTTCTTTAATGCTGCACATAGGTATATATTTTCAGAATCCATGTCTTGCAAGTAAATTTCTTTTTTTATTTACACCACAGATTGCCGTTCACATTTGTGACAAAGGAAGTTACAAATGCGACGTGCGACTGCCTTCTCTCACAAGCGGAGCACGCTGAGAAAACGGGGATGTCGAAGGCGGCTGCAGAACGCAAGATCTTGGAGGAGTTTGGTCGGTGTCTAATGAGAGTCATTAACTCTGCTGGGAAAGCCAAAAGGGACTCGTTTTGCTGACTTGCACAATTAGTGTCCCCAAAGAGAACTCAGTCGAGATGCTGAGGAGGAAGGAGCCAGCCCCGAGAGAGTGCGGCACAACGCTGTCATGGTTGTGCAGCGGATGAGGGCTTGTTTGTGCTTCACCCTGTCCACATGGTGCTTTTTAAATTGACGTGCAAAGCTTGATATTGAATTAAGACATTTTATGAAGAGACTCTTTAAAGAAATCAAATATATCTCTTGTTATTAAACCTGCATCTATTTTCACAACATCTGGCAGTGAAGTTTGGGGGTAGGGCTTTGGGCTTGTTGATTAATGCGCACACACACATGTTCCACAAACCAATGTGTCTAAAACTCAAAGTAGAGTAATGTACGAGATTCCATTTTCAACAACATAGCGAGACTCTAACGGTGTCAACAGTGAAAGGAAACCAAACAGCAAAGTGTGCACTAATTATTGAGCATGCTTCATGAAGTAAAATTTGTGTTTAAGGAAAATGTTTGATCTTAAAACTCGATATTGATTGACTGAAAAAGAAGTAAAGCCATACCATGCAATTTTAATATACATGCATTATTTGGACACCATCCCAAATAGCTGATGTCCACAATATTTTAATGTTCTAAACCACAGCATTCTTTTAATGGTCTAATGGTGTGAATTATTTTTAACTCTGGTTTCTTTACAATTTTTCTTTAAAACACAAAGGTGTTTGGGAGAGGAATCAGTTGTTTGGTATTACAACAGTAAAATATCCATCACTGTGTGGGTCTGTATGCAGCATAAAGTGTCATACATTGCATGTAAGCAATAAGCACAAATATGTTTGCATATTTAAATTTAAATCTATCATATGCCTATTTACCCGGAGCTAGTTATTTTGACAGCAATATGTAGAATATGAGGCACTTTTATTTACTGATATAGGGAGTGGGGGGCATGCACGTACAATGGCATTTTGTTCATAAGCACACAGAGTGATACATTCTTGCGTGTAAAAAATAGAAAACTTCAAAAGGCAAATCTAAGTAAAAATGTATTTGGGTATTTATCACAACCTCTACATATCTGTGATTGGAGGTTCTGTAAATTCAGGAAGCTTATGCCTTTTTCGCAAACTAAATATTTTTTGCAGTTACCAAAACAAGGATGTGGAATATTTTCATCCCAACAATGAAAATACAAGTGTGTCACGAAATATATTGCCCAAAGTAATTCGTTTAGCTTCTCAGACAATATATTTTTAATTTCTGTAGTTAGTAGTTCTTTGACTGGTGTGGTTTAGTGTTCTCTTGAGCTGTCATGTTGTAATTGAACAAAGGTTGCATAATTGCTCATATGCTTAGTAACCACATTAAGGTTGGTACATCTCACCCATATACACACTCTTGTTTAACCAAAAGAGAATAGTTGTATTTTTACCATCTAGTTATGGTGTTGTAGCTGCAGGGTGAACTGAGCTTCCTGAGGAATGTCCTGTACACCTCCACTAAACTTCAGTCAGTGGTGCACGCAGTAATCAAGATTCATTTGCTGTGATGATCAACCCCCCCCCCCCCCCCCCCCACCTCCCCCTACTCTTCACTAGTGAGAGGATGACCATGTTCCACTCTTGTTGCATATTTCACCAGACCCTCCTTCACTGCCAATGTAGAAAGTATTACACCATTTACATATATATCCTCAGAAATCCGTTCACCTGCTACCTCGGCGTTATAGAGACTATTAGGCAGTCAATAGACTCTTCGGCTGCAACCTCCGAACTTAACTGGGATGGACTGGTAGGTTTTACTATTGTCCTGCTTGAGAAGTGTGATCTTTACCCTTTCAAAGGTATAAGCTGCAGTTAGGTATTCAGATGTATTTCTCTTGAAGAGATTCTGCATTCAAATAATTTATAAATCTGCAGGACCTAAATGGAAAAAATATATCTTTAGATGTGTATATGTAGTGTAGTATTTAAAAATGTTTCGGTGATCAATCTAAGATGCAGTGTTGTTGATTGAGGGGAAAGACCTGAAGCACTGTATGTAATGACCGTGTTAGAGACTTTTTTTTTTACTGAAGAGAAGTAATTGTTGATTTACCTGATTTCAGGAAAATGGGAATTGGCTACCTTTACAGGCCTCATGCATTTTTGGATCCTGAATTACTAAAATCTTCCCTTGGCTTAAGTCGGTCTTAAATGAGGAGACAGGAACCATAGCCCTAATTGAAAAAGGCTTTTCCATGGATTATTACTGCCTTAATCTGGGGGGGAGGGGACTGTGATACTACCAGAAATGTCCATTTTTGTGCCAACTTGTGAATTTTGTGTTGGTGTGTTTGTGAATATAATTTGCTACTTTATTTTGTAAACTAAAAAGCATTCTTGTTGGATGGAGTGCATTAGCCCCCATCCTTTGCTGAAAATTATAATCAGTGAAGTGTAGAAAAGTCTCACATAAACATAATTTCCCTCTCTTTTAGCAAACCTGAAAACTCTACTCTTAGATTTGAGCCCTCTGCTGACAGTCTGCTAAATGTCTATGAAGCGGGTACCAAGGTAGACCTGCTGCAGCAACAAATAGGCAAGAGAGGAGAGCAGCTAGAGATGATATTCCACCATTTCGACATGTTTCGGACAAAAACAAACTGAGGACTTAGCATAAGTGCTACCAGCACAGTCTATGACCTGCTCATTTTTTAAACATGACTTACGTCCCCAAAACAAGGAATTTTAAATAAATGCAAATATAGGAGAAATTGACAGAAACACCAAAATCCATGGTGAACCACTTTCCTCCATTACTTTGAGTGCAGAAGGGCAATAAAACAAGGTTCAGTATGAAACTTTGCTGTCAAACAGTGAGAAGATTAAAAAACGGAAATCTCAGTTGTGTACATCCATAATTATGAAAACAAGTAGGCTTATAAGGTTCCTTAAAACCCCTATGTAAGAGTTCAGAGGCATTTCGAGTATCTATGTTGCCTTGCATCTTTGTTTTTTGGTAACTTAAAATGTTCTTGCTCATTTTATAGATGTTGCTATCCTTTAGTAGAACTGTTTCATGGGATGTAAAACAAAGTACATATTGTACAAAACGTACACTAATACTCTGCAATGAAACACTTATTTGATCTTTCCAAAGTAGGAGATAGCTATACCTTTTCACGTATGCAGAAAAGTATTTTGGATAGCATTTGCGTATACTGCCATGTACTTTCCCAGACTGCCCTCACTGAAGTCAGAAATAGATTGTTTGTTCTATGTATTTGTCTGATGTTTCCGTAGACAACCCTAGAAAATAGATCCACACTTTAAGGCATAGCATAGGGTTCCTTCCGCATCACCATTAACCCCTCATCTTTGGGAAAATATACATCCCGAATTATAGATTAAGAAAAGACGGGTAGGAGAGCACCTTATAAGTGATATTTTTAAAGATGGTATTTTTGTCCGCTCAGTCAGTAATTTGCTGACACATTTATTTGTTATGTTTAGCTTTGGAATTTTAAAAGAACTTTAAAAGTGCTAGAATTCAGATATTGTTAATCTTTTAACCTTCTCTGTAAATTATCAGAGAATATAATTTTGATTTTAATCAATCACGTGATTGAAACCAGTCTTGTGAAAGTATTTATGTACGTCCATGTACATGTTGAGTGATCCCAAGTGATATACTTTTATGGTGCCAGCTTTACTTGACAAATCAAATGACTCCTGGGTAGCATTGCTATGTTTTTTTTTTATATTCCTAGTAGCTCCGAAGACAATGAGTAACATAATTCTCAAGCCAAGATATGATTTAGTGCAATTTAGCTTTAAACAGATTTTTATTGCCACCAATTGCATTCATGCTGAGTGCACGCAGTGCCAAAAGCCCTAGAGGTGTAATTGTAAACATGATTTTTCCTTCATGAAACTGGCTCAGCTGTGTTCAACTAACATTGCAATTGGATTTTTCCTTCCTGCTGGTCTCACACACTCTCCGCAGCCATATCGGATCAATCGGAGAAATTGAGTTGCTGTTTATCATACATCTTCTTCTGTGGGTTCTGAGCTATTTGCAATGGATTGTCAATGGTGCGAATTAGTGACCATAAGTTATTCTTAGCTTGTACCCAGGACTGGGAACTTTTTAAGTTTGGGCATCACAGGGCCGTGTAGCTAATGCCTAAAAGACGGCACTCGTGCATTTTTTCCTAAAGAGTTATGCGGTTACTTTCTGTCAAAAAAAAAGTTGCCGTTATTAAAAAAAAATTGCTGATTTTGTCCAGATGATTTGGCCTGCTTTGCCCACACAAGCGTTCTGTTTTGTGAATCTTGTGTTCTCAGAAGCAAATGATATTCTTCTGATATAAAGATTGAACACGTACCTATCAGCAGCCTCCTCTCCAGCCTTTCTTTTAAGATGTGTTCCTGTTCCCCTAACCCTATACCTCAGGCCTAAATTTACCAAAACACAGTTTAAAAGGAGGAAAGGAGCTTCTCTTTGTCCATTGCACCTGAAGCTCCGCATTCACAAATAACTGAAATCAACAGCTAACTAAAATGGATTAAAACCTGCTTTTATACTTAAATGAGGGACATAGTCTTATTACACTTAGTTCACATTTTTGTCCACGTTTTGATTTCACACACCAATCAGGTGTGTCATGAGTGAGCATGGACTCTACAGTGAGCCAGATACCGGGCTCCAAAGTTAAATGTAATCCTTTTGTTATGCAGTAACTTGCAAAGGGCCTAACTCTTAAAGTATTTTGATTTGCAAGTAAGTTTAATTTATGTCCAAATAAAATAAATTTGAGGGTAACATTCCAGTCCTGATGCACAAGGGTATAATTGGTGATTCACTGCCCTTCCAAAGAGCATTTGTGAATGTAGGAAATCCACTGTTAATATGAAATTTTGTCAGTCAAGCATTTTTTGCCAAGAGTGGGTTTGTGGGTGTTCCACTGTTGGGTCTGCCTGCAAAGGAGGTCGTTTTCAACTCTGAAAGTGCTTGGAAATGGAGTACATGTATTTCCATGGTGGACATGAAGAGCGAACTCCATATTTAATGGGGGCAGAAATGAAGCTTTTTTTCCCACTGTGAAAAAAAAATGAAATGTGCAAATGTTCATCTGCTTATATTCTTCTGAATCCTGTGGCAGTCTTAAATTGGCTGCAGATATAGTAGTAACACTGGCAGCATATTACTGACCCATAAATCTGGCCTTTTATAATTTGAGCCAGGAGTCCGAAGATATTCACAACAATAACGCCTAAGAGTCTGTAAAATTCTGTGTCAAAGAAACATTTCTCTTCAACCAAGGTGGATGATATTGTACATTTTTTAAGGGGTTTTGTTTCCATGAGGTGATGTGCTACTGATTTGATTTGTGGTGGTTTCATGCCCAGTTCTGTTGTCAGCAACAAACGTTCTTACTGTAGACGATTGAAACTACTAAACAAGCAAGTTGTTCTGAGAACAGAATGTTGCCTTATGTGTAGGAGTTCTTGGTATTCACAGCATACTTGTATGTTTGCGTATGACATATGGGACAAAATAATGAAGAAAGTAATTTCTACGTGTAAGTTTGCTGTGCCTTGGACTTGTCTCTCACTTCACATATAACAAAAGAATTTGATGTTCTCTTACAAAATAAGATTTTATCCTAGATAGTCAACAGCATGTTTGGGTCCTGCATCCCCAAAGGCTCTCATGAAATCTTAAATCATCATAGTGCTAGAAGTACCAAGTGTGCATTAGCTGTGGTGTATAATTTAGCATTAACCCTATACCTCAGCCCTAAATCTACCAAAACTCGACACTACTGAAAACGGACTGAATGATGGTTGGGCATTTAATGTTGTTTATAATTCACCCTTTAATGCTTTTCATGTAAGTGCTTAATAAAGCAAATGTAGCATGGTGTAGCCGAAGAAATAAGAATGTATGTTCTTTGCTCTGTGGCATGGTAGGATGGTTGATTGAGGCATCGACAGATTGTTTGGAAATCTGCAGAGGTAGAAATAAGACACTTGGAAAATACAGCAGATGGGAATTGTATCACTCCAGGATGTCATTGCCATGTTGTATCTTCTGTGTATTCATGTACAAGCCCAAGGCAAATCAAATTTCCATCAGTTGTTCAGGAAATAGAATGTTACGACTCCACCAACTCAATGACAATGGGCATTTAACCACAACCAGTTGGTTATGAATTTACCATACTCAAAAATATGTTCATGTGACATTTTGAAGAGGGATTTCAAAGATTTATTTGGTTTTTGATCTCCAGCCGGCGTTTACCCAAACTTCCTAAAATCACTGTCAAATAAAGGGAATTCTTGTGTCTGTTAAACATTTTTTTCTACTTTAATTGCTGTAACTAATTATAGATACCCAAGCCCATTCTCCATATTTCTGTGACACTATAATTTGTTGGGTAACTTTGTATAAATGTAAAATAGTACTAAGTTATATCTAATCAGGTTATTTTCAACAAATTAAAGACTTTTTGTCTTTATCTAGAACTGAAAGCTCTTGTTTCATTTTGTACATTTTATGTAATTTTATTTTAATTACACCGTTCTGTGTATGTATACATTGTGCTGAAAATGTTTGTAACATTTGGATAATAGTTGTAGATTATGTATGATGTCATTGTTTCAGAATATTTTGCTTGTATAGATTTGATAGTGCTGTCAGGTGGTCTTTTTTCATTTGTTTCCACAGTGCTGTCTCGAAGTATTAATCTTCTTTTTCTGTAATGCATACTGAACTTTTCGTGCTTCCGCAGCCAATTGCATCAAATTTCAGAACTAGAATGCTGGTCATGTTCGCTCAGTTTATTTTAAATATATTGGGAAGGAGTTTAATTTTCTAGTCCTGTTAACATCTAACAGTAGAAAAATTACACTTGTATTTAGGAGACTGTTCTAAGAGTACACTTTCTATATTGTAAAAAGAAAAGCTAGCAATCACAGAGAATAAACATTTCTACTATTCTGTACTGAATTAATGTTGTGTTCTTCATTTTAAAGGAAAATGTATGCCAGTCATTTTAGGTTTACAGAGACAACATATGCTGAGTGGTTTGTAAAAGAAATGGAGTAAATAAAAAATGGAACTCAAAAGATTAATTCTATACATATTTACAAGTTGTTTTATTCATGAATGTTTTCAGTACGTTTTGTCATCAAACCAAGCAATTTAAACACTTTCAACAAATTGCTTACATCAAGGTACGGCTGCCTAGTTCGGTACTCATAATTGTCATGTTATAATTTAGTACCTCTTTTTGCCCTTTTCTTTTTGGAAGATTTCCCATCACATGTAGCATTTCTGCCAGTCCGTGTCTAGGTTTGAAAGAACCTTCAATAATGGTTCTCTTTCTGCACACAAGCTTTCCCAGATGTTTATCAGCCTCTTCATTTCCAGTCATCTCCTACAAGCTGTAGGCGATCAGTTGCAAAAGGAGCCAAGGTAGTTGGATCACATACTCCTTGCTACCTCTAGGATTAAAAGTGACCTCTCTCAGATGATCCCTGATCTTTGATTCTCCTGGAACCCCTGCCACCGACAGCATCAGTCTACTCATTCCCATACCCACAAGCACAAACCCCGAACACCTACTCAGCCGTTGGGACCCTCTCACAACTCAAGCCGCAGTCTCCATCATGAACTCCGTACACTCTGGAGCTCCCACGGACCCATGTCCCTACACATCTTCTCCTCTGTGAAAGATGATTGGCGATTAGCTCAAGAAAGTCCTGAACGCCTCCATCACCATGGTCTCCTTCCCTAAGGACTGGTAACACGCTGAAGCGAGGCCCACCTGAAGAAACATCCCCTGACTCAGCAGATGCGAAGAACTACCAGCCCATCTCCCTACTCCCCTTTCCGGCGAAGGTCCCGAAAAGGCAATCAACCAGCAAATCACCAAACACTTGAAACACCACAGCCTCCTGGACCCCTCTCAATCCGGATTACAAGCAAACCACAGCGCCAAGACAGCCCTGATATCAGCTACCAACGACATCCGGGCCCTCCCAGACCACTGCAAAACAGCAGCCCTCATCCTCCTGGACCCGTTAGCCGCCCTAAACACCGTCTCCCACTCTATCTTTTATCAACAGATTCCACCAAATTGGAATCCTGTGAGATACCCACAAATTGATCACCTCAAACCTCAGTAGAAGAACCCAGTGAATCCGTCTCTCACCATTCACCTCGGAACCCTAGGAGATCTGCGGCGTCCCACAAGGATCGTCCCTCAGCCCACCCTCTTCAACAAGGACGTGACCCCTGGCCATTGCATTCTGATAGCACAGGCTCAACATCATCTCCTATGCGGAAGACACAGCTCACTCTCTCGTTGTCAGACGACAGAACCAACTTCCACAGATGTATGATGAACGTTGCCAACTGGATGAAGGACAACTGTCTCCAGCTCAAATCAGACAAAACTGAAGTTCTCAACTCTGCCCCTCCCCTGCCAGACCACACCACATCTTCTAGGACAGCAAGTTATCTATGCAGAAACAGGTAAATGCAGTCTCGTCCACCTGCTCCACACCCTACGCATGCTCCATAATATCTTCAGGTGGCTCCCAGTCTACACCAGAAGGACCGTCTCTCGGGCCATTGTCACCAGCAGACCCGACTATGGTAACTCTTGACAAAGGAATCACTGCGCGACTCCTGAAGAGACTACAGTCAATACAAAATGCAGCCGCACGACTCTTCCATGACCTCCCTAAACAGACTCTCATCACTCCACACCTCAAGAAGCTACAGTTGCTCTTGATCCAGAAGAGATGCCAGTTCAAGATGCTGACCCACACATACAAAGCCTTGCATATTGAAGGACCAGCACAGATCAACAAACTAATGACCTTCCACCAACTGAATGTACGCCTGCAATTTGCCTCCTTTTCCTCGCAGACACTCCCCGGATCCGCCGATCGAACAGCGAGGACGCTTCTGTTCTCACTTGGGTCGACCATCCCCTGCACATCAGGAACGCTGCATCGTTCCGGGAATTCAGTCATGGCTGTTCGAATGAACAAAGCACTGAGAAGCAGCTAGCAACTCCAGCGCTTTGAGACCCCACCTCCAGACTAAGGCAAACCTACTGATGTCCTACGGCAGTGTTCTTCAATCTGTGGGGCGCGCTCCCCTGGGGGGGCGCGAAGCCATCCCGGGGGGGGGGCGCGCACTCCACTCTAAACTCTTACCATTGGTTCCACATCGCAAGTAGTTTTCCTTCTGATATTTCTTTACCCATTTCAAATGGGGATTTTAGATTGGCCAGCTCCGGAACAGCAGCCCAATCAACACATAGGAACGTCACCACTGACGTTCTACCAATGAGGCGGCAGCAGCATAGATGGCAGGAAGTGCCGCGAAATTCGCTTGCAAGTAACTGCTGAATGCACCAACTTGTTTCTTCATTCCTGATGTTTGTTTCGTGCGCGCTGCCTTTTTTTGTGCCTTGATTCTTCTTTGTGTGCTGTGGGGGCTTTCCTGGTTTGGCCGTCGTGCAGTGACGTAGTTTGCTGGTCTCTTGACACCTTCGAAGATCACCAACAGGTAAGTGGAATGGGCTTTTGTAATGGAATTGTGCCCTAATATACTGCTGGGCCATTTAGTGCTGCCAAGTTTTCGAAGTCCGTGGGGGGAGATGAGTGGAGGGACATGGAGGGGGTTCAGCGGTCACGGAGGGTTGGAGGGCAAATGGATGGGTCACGATGTGCCCATGCTTTTTAATTTCAATGGCAGAGTGGTTTAGTGAAAGGGTGAATGGATTGATAATGAGAGAAAGGATGGATGGATGGGTGAGTGGGAGGATGGATGAGAGAAAACATAAGTAGATGTATGTATGGGTGAAAGGGTGGATGGATGAGTGAAATGATGGATTGATAAGGGAAAGGGTGGATGGACGAATGAAAGGGTGGATGCGTGAGTGAAAGGGAGGGTAGATGGACAAAAGGATGGGTAGAGGGGTGAAGGAGTGAAAGGTTGGATAGATGAGTGATAGTCAATGGATGGATTCATGAGTGGATGCGTAGATGGTTGGGTGGGTGGATGATGCCTAAGAGAAAGGGGGATGAGAGAGAAAGGGAGGATGAATGGATGACTTAAAGGGTGGAAGGGTGAGTGACTGGGTGGATCGATAAGTAAGTGAAAGAATGGCTGGATGGGTAAAAGGGTAAATGGTTGGATGGATGAGCATACAGATGGATAGGGTGAAACGGTGGATGGAGGGATGGATGAGTGAAATGATGGATTGAAGGATATGTGATGGATAGGTTTGCAAATGGTTGAATGTGTGGCCATGGATGGGCACACAGATGGAAGGACATGGTGAAATGAATGAATGGTGAAAGACTGAATGACTAATGAAAGAATGATTACAACTTGTAGCCCTCAGAACATTGACTTTCACATTTATATGAGGCACTCCGACAACCTGCCGTACATACTTGGGATGAGTAGCACTATCAAAGAAATCAAATACACATGAGGGACGGTCTATGTAAAGATGAGGGGCACCATTGGAGGGTGGTAGCAAAGCTGACTGGCCGCACCGAGTATCAGGCCTTTCCCTGAGAGGCTAGAAAGGTGGGGGCAGTTTTGTTACTGGGGGCTTACACAGCAAAGTTCCTTGTATATCCAGCATTTTTTAGGCGACAATAAAAGCGGCATCACTTATATTCAGGTGTGGTTCACCAGGGTCTGGTGACTAATTTACCTGCTGGAAGATTGAGTTTTGAGCTGTATAATAAGCCTCTGTCATTTAACTACACCCACTCACAAACCTGCAGTTAACTAAACACACTTATTGTGTTGGACATTATTTACCGGATAAGGCCAGGGATATGAAGGTGGCGGTCGGTTATGTGGTGTACGTGATGCCAGAAATTTCTGTCAGGTGGTGGGGGGGCCTGACATTAAAAACAAATTAGCTGGGGGGGCTCAGCCTACAAAAGTTTGAAGACCTCTGTCCTAAGGGTTCACTATCCATGTGCTGAAGTTGCACACAACTCCTTCATAAATGCTCCCCTTTCTCAGAGCCATTCTGGACACAATGCAGTTTCGGGCCTATACCGGGGAGCAACGCGTCCAAGACATTGGGGCAATTATGCTAATGTTTTGACCCCTGTCCTGGATCTAAGTGAGGATGACTTTAAGGCTGCTGGGACTGATGGCCTCCGGCATCCTGCTCATCAAGCTTGTCAGATGGCTTATGTGGGGTCTGCAGTTGGATCAGAAGTCCTAGTTTGCTCAGCACCACGGGGATCTTTCTGTCTGGTCCAGATTTCAGAGTAGACTGCAAAATATCTGTAGCAGTGGCTGTGGGATCATGATTTTGTCAGCAAAAGGCGCCGCTCTTTAACTACCCAGAGCTCACAGTGGTGACTGATGCTTTGCCTCTGGGTTGAGAAGACTATCTGGGAGATCGGCAGTGTCAAGTCTCCAGCTGAGATCTGGCTCCATATCAACCTGGAGCTGAAAGCCATCCTATCATCCATCAAAGGTAAGTTGGTATAGAGTAGAACTCTGGGTTTTGTATGCCTTCACAGCGATACTGTCAGCCTAAATTTCTGAATAAGTTCCGCACCATCTGGGCCCAAGTCATGCTAGTGACCCCATATTGGGCACGTAGAGTATGGTATACCTGCACGGATGCTTCCATGCTTGGAGATTGAGCAGTGACAGATCACTGCTTTCAACCTTCCTCCTGAAGTTGTTTTTTGTCGATGTCATCCTGGCATGAAACCCAAATAAGGGTAGGGGATGATGCTTGCAATAAGTCTAACCACTGGCAACTGTTTGAGGGTAGCATTCCAGCACAACGTTCTTTAGCCCACCATGCCACCTCAGTCGGTACCCAGTCATATGCAAATCAGTCTTGATCCTGCTCCATTAGGAACAGGCCAGCACAGACTGCCAAGCCAGGCCCTCACTGAATCGGAACACAAACAACCCAGTTTTTTCCTGATGGGCTCAACCAAATCTGAATATGCCTGCCTTAGGGGTATGTTTGAGGCCTGGTGTTCTTCTAAATGGATTGACCTACTTAATGCCAAGCTGTCCAAAGTGTTGTTGTTTGTGTAGTCCCTAGCCCAGTAAGGCCTTTCTTTGGACACAATTAGAGGATACCTGTTGGCGCTTTCAGCCTTTTAACAGGTGCTAGACCAGCCAGCCCTCACATCACTACCTGCGATGTGTTTCCCCAAGGGGTGCTACAATATATGTTCCCTCCTGCCTCCCAGTTCTTTGAACCTGGCTCTTATAAAAAATATTCCATCTTAGAGATCAGCACACTGTTCACAATTGATTTGCTTGGTTCCACGTCTGTGGGCATAGACGAGTCGAAAAGAAAATGATGTCAGTGGGCTTGGGTGGCGCCTATAAAGGCCCACGCATGTCAAGTCCAACCCGGAGCCACAGGTGCCACCTTGGGTCAGGGACACTTGAAACATTTTCAGATCGAGTCTGAGGCTTGGGGAATACTTAAAAGTTGAGGCATCTGTGGTTAAATTGTCTCTACCAAAAAGTGCCTTATTGAAGTTAAGAAGCCTGTTCTTTGATTAAGACATTTTACATGTCAGATATGCAGGTTATTACGTGGGGAACCTAAGATAAAAACATTCTAGACGTAGGCACACACACCAATACTAGTTTTATTATATATGGATATTTATTAATTACCTGTGTCTCGTGGAAATTCTAATCAGTATGTCATATCATCTGATGTTTCATTATAACAAGAGGCATGATGCAATTCATATCCACTAGTAAACAAAATAAAGAAGATAGGAAGACATATCAGTCATTAAAACCTTTCAGTGGTTGCTTTTATCTCAAGACACTGTGATCCTAGTCTAACTAGACCCTTTTTTAATGTTTACAAGGTTAAAAGTGTATGTACGACACTTGCACACCGACACATACCTTGGGAATTGCAGGTGTACCGATATGGCCATATTGAGGTCTGTCATCCCAGATTGTTCACATCTCATGAGAGAGGCATGACTGCTCCTTCGAGGTGTCCTTCCAAGTCTCTGACTCTGGATGTAGCACTCAAGTGAGCTAAAAGATGCCAGTGACAAATGCAGGCTTCCAGATCTTTTGGTATCAGTTGAATGATTAATATTATTATTCATATAGTATCAATCAGTTAATACTATATGCATAATATTTATTACGTTTTAGTTCTGTAATAACTTTATAATGTTATTATGTCAACATACCCCTTCAAAATGGAAATCATCCGTAAAATGAGAGTACAATGCCTCTTGTTTAAAAGAAAATGTGATGACAGTGCAGAGTATTGTTTGTAAATATATATACCTTTTGTATGCTAGCTTAAAATCATGTACCTAAATGAATGCGTTGTATGTAGGTTTGGAAAATAAGGTAAAGAAGAAAAGTCAATCTTCATCTGATAATGATGTCATCAAAGTCTTAGATCTTAGAGTAATGAAGGGGTGAAGCACAGCAGCAGATTCTTTTTTGGTGGGGTAAATCTTTTTATTAAATAGTTGCTCAGAGTACAATAAACATACTTGATCGATCATATACACAGTAGGCATTGCCAAGATGCATGTCACAGGACAGTCACAATATCCACCAGGATCAAACGAGAAGTCCCCAACGTACATGCACATCAACATCACAGTAGTGCAAAGTTGAATCCATGACCCGTGTTTAACCATCAGAATGTCGCTTGTATTGTGTGGCAACCCCCCATTATCCTCTATTGTGACACCAATTTCCCAAACTTTCTCCCATATCCTTGGGCAACCAATGTTCCGCCCTTCGACACCAGTCCAGATCGGTTTCCCAAATCTGCTACCTGAGGGAGTCCACCCGTTTCACAAACCCACGCTATGTCCGCTTAATAACACTGGCAGCTAGCTAGCTATATCTTCTAATATTTGACCCTTACTTCCTCACCCATAACACTCAGGAGGAGCCACCGAGCCTCCAATGGTAAATCTAGTCCAGTGACCTGGGCCATAACTTGCACCACACCCCTCCAGTATTGTTGGGTTTCAGGACAGTCCCACAATATGTGGAAGAAAGAACCCACCGTGCCACATCCCCTGGCGCACAGGGCCATATCGCATCTACCCGTCCGGTACAGTAGTGATCTATAATAATAAGATCTGTGAAGTATCCCCAGCTGGATCAACTGAATCTGACCTCTATAGCAACCTCTTTAGGGTTCTGCACTGCCTCCACCCAATCATCATCCTCAATAAGTCCAATGTCTCGCTCTCATGCTTCATGTAGAGCCTTCAGAGGGTCAGGGGATTTGTTCATCAATTTCCTATAGGGCAGGGAGATGGCTTGGTCTGACATGGGATCCAAAAGTAAGCAGTCTTCATTTGGCGCTTGCTCTGGCAATTGTTCACCCTCCAGTATATGCTGCCACTGTGCATGCCCCAAATGTAGATGTCAAAAATGCTCTGACTCTACCATCTCGTATTCTTTCTACAGTTCCTCAAATGTGATCAGAGCCTGCCCTCTCCATACATCTCCCAGGTGTTCAATACCGAGCAGTTCCCATCTGGGAAACCCCTTCAGGCCTCTAACCTCTTGCAGGAGCTCATTGTCCCACAGTGGAGTCCTGTCAGTCAGTATGTCATCCGATCCCAGGATTTAGTGGCTTTTTGCCATTGTTTCACTACTTTCTGTGCTCGCTCCCATCCTCTCCTGTGTAGTAGTGATGGGTAGCCCCAGCTGCCGATGGCCTCTCAGTCTGCCGTATGGTTGTTCTGCGCTATCCGCAAACACCCAGCCATTCTTTGCTAGAAGCTGGGCTGCCCAGTAGTACTTGCATATGTCTGGGACTGCAAGCCTCCCCTTTCCATCGTTGGAGCAGCAGTATATTCTTAATCAAAAAGTGCTTGCAAGACTATTCACATCTGTAAATCAATATTAAATACAGTAGATTTCCATCTTCTTGAGCATCGACCATCATGAAAGCAGTAGTCTCCATCAATTCTGATGTGAAATAAGTTTTTGCATTCAAATGTCATTAGACCATGGCATTTGTTGCAATTATGAGTCATAATGATGCAGTCAGTCCTTCAACCAAGCCTGAAGTTGAGGCAGAACATTTGTCAATAATGTATGTCTTGAGCCACCTGCAGTGACAGCACATCTTTCAGTTTATTCGGCATTTTGCTCTACCTTAAGTTCCTGAAACTGAAACTCTGGTAGTACAGCACAGACAGCTATTGATTTTTCACTTTTCTCTGTGGAACCCCGGCTTTTTCAACAGAATCCTTCTATTGTTTCATGATAGCAGAAACTTCGTCTTGTGAAGCTCTCATCTTGATGCAGAAGCAGTGGTTCAAGAGTAAACATCAGATTAATGTGAATGCGGTTTCCCGGTTCCAATGGCAAATTCAAGATTATCTTAGCAAATGTTAAATAGCTGAATACAGGTTTCACCTTCACTGCCTAGAATTGTACCAAGTACTTAGTCTGTAGCAACCATGGCACCCACCAAATCCTATTTAGGCGTTTAGTAACTGATGTGAAGTTGTTCATTTTGAGAGCACTAATATTATCACAGCAGCCAGCAAAATGACATGCATAGTATTCCAGTGAACAGATTTGGAAGTATTTCAAAGCAGATTTGAGAGATGTGACCTCTTGTATCATGAAGAAATCGGACACTGACCAACTCTGATTCTAGAGAACCTAGATGTGAAGTTACCCCTTGTGCATTGCTTGAACAATATTTTTCAAACTGTGCAAAGATACTTGAAGAGCTTTTTTCTAGCAGATCGATGATTTGTGCTACACTTTCTGTTGACATCTAGACAAATGTATCTTCTGAGATTGTGAGAGAAACTCAAGAGTGAGAAGTGAAGTTATCACTCCCAGGTAATTTAAGGTGATCTCGTTTAACCTGGTTGCGTCTGGCCAGAAGAAAGCCTCGATTATCCCCTTTGGTACATGATAATAATGTGATTGCAAGAGACAATTTTCTTATTTAGATTTAAAACGTATGTTACTCCTTTCTTCATTTTACAAGCGGAGACCCATTCTCTAACATGCCCATGTCAGTTAAAGATGACTTTTTACAAGCTTCTTGCAGTTATTTCCTGTGATGTTAATGAAACACTTGTTATTTTAACACTGTCATGCACTAATAAACAATAATTTAACATCCGAAATATAATGCATACCATATTGAAAAAAGCATTTGAATTGTACTGTCTTATTTGCAATTTCTTGAAACCAACCTAGGTTTTTCAATTTCATACCCTAATTGTATTTTTTAGCAATAATTGGTGCTTTAATGAAACCACGAATCCGATAAAATACTAGACATATCACTTGGTGACTTAACTGGATTTAGTCTCCTGAATAGATCTTAATTGATACCCTATATTTTGGACCTAGCAAGCTGTTCAGGCATAAGAGAATAACTTTTAAGCAATTCAGTAATAATGCTCTAAGGTTCATGCATATACTTGAGCATTTCAAGTGCAGTTTGCAACGGGAAAATTGCCTTAAATTGAGTCTGCTTTTTCATGCGAGTTCCTCAATTATTTTAAAAGCAGACGTTGTTTCAAGCAGTGAGTAAATGCTCATTCAGTATATTCTCATCTCCATAACAGTTAAACAACATTGTACACATAGCCTCTTCTTTTTTGTCTAGAAACCATGTTTGTCCTAGTTTTCCAACCATGAATGTGGTAATAACGTCTTCAGTAAATCTAGTGTCTTTGGTAAAGTGATCTTGATACAGATTAGCAGGTGTGTTCCCATCTACAAACCCCCTTAGAAGCCTATGATGCACTTTAAACATACAATTGTTCTGTAACATTTGCCATTCCGACTGCAGATAACCCTTTACCCCATTTCCAATCTGAAAAATTATCAGAATTACCCTGTAGTATTTTTGGTACAGATTATTTTCTAAAGTGAAGCAATAAAGAGTAATCTGAAAAATAGTCTTAATCAAACACAAAATCTCTCAGAAAAAGACAAGCAGGATATAATTTTTCAGAACCTTTTACCTGCCTCCACTCTCATCCCCAAGTAATTCTATGTGATAGTGTGCATTTAAAGCCAGAATTGCGTCCAACGCAGATACATTTCAGAGTACCTGTTATTGCACAAGTGGTCCTTGTCATTATCAGCATTCTCTTTAGATCCACTGCAATAAACATTGCATATGACTGAAAATCTTTAAGCAGCCTCTGAATCACCTCCATGTCCCAGTCACTGGCATAAGGACCTGGGAGTGTGATGTCATCTAGGTTAATCCTGGCTGTGGGATCATGATTTTGTCAGCAAAAGGCGCCGCTCTTTAACTACCCAGAGCTCACAGTGGTGACTGATGCTTTGCCTCTGGGTTGAGAAGACTATCTGGGAGATCGGCAGTGTCAAGTCTCCAGCTGAGATCTGGCTCCATATCAACCTGGAGCTGAAAGCCATCCTATCATCCATCAAAGGTAAGTTGGTATAGAGTAGAACTCTGGGGTTTGTATGCCTTCACAGCGATACTGTCAGCCTAAATTTCTGAATAAGTTCCGCACCATCTGGGCCCAAGTCATGCTAGTGACCCCATATTGGGCACGTAGAGTATGGTATACCTGCACGGATGCTTCCATGCTTGGAGATTGAGCAGTGACAGATCACTGCTTTCAACCTTCCTCCTGAAGTTGTTTTTTGTCGGTCATCCTGGCATGAAACCCAAATAAGGGTAGGGGATGATGCTTGCAATAAGTCTAACCACTGGCAACTGTTTGAGGGTAGCATTCCAGCACAACGTTCTTTAGCCCACCATGCCACCTCAGTCGGTACCCAGTCATATGCAAATCAGTCTTGATCCTGCTCCATTAGGAACAGGCCAGCACAGACTGCCAAGCCAGGCCCTCACTGAATCGGAACACAAACAACCCAGTTTTTTCCTGATGGGCTCAACCAAATCTGAATATGCCTGCCTATGGGGTATGTTTGAGGCCTGGTGTTCTTCTAAATAGATTGACCTACTCAATGCCAAGCTGTCCAAAGTGTTGTTGTTTGTGTAGTCCCTAGCCCAGTAAGGCCTTTCTTTGGACACAATTAGAGGATACCTGTTGGCGCTTTCAGCCTTTTAACAGGTGCTAGACCAGCCAGCCCTCACATCACTAGCTGTGATGTGTTTCCCCAAGGGGTGCTACAATATATGTTCCCTCCTGCCTCCCAGTTCTTTGAACCTGGCTCTTATAAAAATAGTCCATCTTAGAGATCAGCACACTGTTCACAATTGATTTGCTTGGTTCCACGTCTGTGGGCATAGACGAGTCGAAAAGAAAATGATGTCAGTGGGCTTGGGTGGCGCCTGTAAAGGCCCACGCGTGTCAAGTCTAACCCGGAGCCACAGGTGCCACCTTGGGTCAGGGACACCAAATCCTATTTAGGCGTTTAGTAACTGATGTGAAGTTGTTCATTTTGAGAGCACTAATATTATCACAGCAGCCAGCAAAATGACATGCATAGTATTCCAGTGAACAGATTTGGAAGTATTTCAAAGCAGATTTGAGAGATGTGACCTCTTGTATCATGAAGAAATCGGACACTGACCAACTCTGATTCTAGAGAACCTAGATGTGAAGTTACCCCTTGTGCATTGCTTGAACAATATTTTTCAAACTGTGCAAAGATACTTGAAGAGCTTTTTTCTAGCAGATCTGTGATTTGTGCTACACTTTCTGTTGACATCTAGACAAATGTATCTTCTGAGATTGTGAGAGAAACTCAAGAGTGAGAAGTGAAGTTATCACTCCCAGGTAATTTAAGGTGATCTCGTTTAACCTGGTTGCGTCTGGCCAGAAGAAAGCCTCGATTATCCCCTTTGGTACATGATAATAATGTGATTGCAAGAGACAATTTTCTTATTTAGATTTAAAACGTATGTTACGAGGGGGCGTGGCCAAGCAGCATGGCCGGCAGGACGTGAGCTCCACCAGCTCCGTCCCGAAGACCGAGTAAATCCTTTCATTATCCTGCCCGGACCCTCCCGTTCCCGGGAAAGCGCATCGGAGGGACAGTGGTAGCCCCGCCGGACCTCCTGTGCCTGGAGGGATAGCTCCGTGACCGGCAATCCGCCGTGAGCAACGGACTGGCTGTTCCTGGAGGCGGCGCCGGCGTGCTCTCTCACGCTACGCCGCGGCTTGGACCTGTGAACTGGGCCGGACGGTGGATGAGGCGAGCGGAGACCCCGGCCTGGTGCGCCCTCTGATGTCTGCTGGTGGCTTCTCTGGGGATCCTTGACTCGGGACCGGAGGACTGCGGTCCCGGAGGTCGACGGCTATCCTAATGAGCGGTGAGGAGGGGAGCGGGACGCAGGTGCCGTCCATTTTGTGAGGCCCTGCTGGACTGCAGTGCGGAGTGCGGAGGGCCCCCCCCCCTGTTTTGACTTGCGCTGCACACCCGCTCATCGGAGCGCCTGCACATCGGAGCGGGGGTTGTAGTTGTTGTCTGCCCTAACCCGCCCCTGAGACGTGGGGGTGCACGTGGGGGCCCTGGACTGCTGAGGGCCTGGCTGGGTCGGACTGCGGAGCTCTTGCTGGGCTTACATATCCTCCCGCCGGCCCGTACTCTATGTCCTGAAGTGGCCTTGGTTTTCTGCTGCTTGTGAGGCATCGGCGGGGTTCCTGGAGAGGTGTCGCTGGGCCCGTGGACGAACGGTGCCCCCCCTCCCCCGCCTGTCTGCCATTTTAGGGTTGGTGTCCTGCGGCCTCTTGGAGATCGGTGGCGGCCGATAGAGGGGTGCACCTGTGCCCGTCCTGCTCTATCCTGGGGAAAGTTGACAGAAGCCCACGACTTTGCGCTCTGGTGGACCCTGCCCTGTAGTCTACACTGCCTGCTGTGGTCTTATCGGGGCCCTGCCTATTGGTCCTCCAGTGGGGCTGGACAGCCGGGACCGGCCCCTATGCTGTTTTGCCTCTTGGTTTTGCTTGATCCGAGCACTGCTTGCCAATTTCCTCCGGCGCTGTGGTGTCGCATGCCCTGCCTTGCTTGAGTGGCTTCTGAGGGGCCCCTCCTGATAATACTGTGCGGACCCCTAGACCACCTGATATGGCGGGCCGGTCTGGACGAGGCCCTAAGGCTACCCAGCCCAACACGATCACGCAGTACACTACCCCTTGCCTGCTGCCGCAGAGGGTCACGCGCCAGACGGGCGCTGGAGACGGAGATGGGGGTCCACCGGAGCCGTCCAGGGCGGAACTTCTTAAGGCTATACAGGGTTCCCACACTGCCCTGGAACGCCAAATTGAGACGGTGTCCATAGATGTGAACCTTTTGAGGACAGACCTTCGCAAAGTGGCGGATAAAGTCTCTGACGCGGAGGGCAACATCACTCAGCTGCAGGGGGAGGTTGCGTCCCTACAGAAGTCACTCTCACAGCTTACCTCTACTACCCGAGCATTGGAGAAGCGCGCGGAGGACGCAGAAGGTAGGGCGCGCCGGAGTAACATACGGGTCCTGGGGGTGCCGGAACGCCTGGAGGCAGGGAACCCGGAACGATTCCTAGAGACCTGGATCCGGGAACATCTGTGTCCGAATGGATTGTCCAGCGTCTTCGTTGTGGAACGGGCGCATAGGGCCCTGGTGCCCCCTCCACGACCTGGGGAAGCCCCTAGAGCCCTCATCGCGAAAATCCTGAACTATAAAGACCGGGACTGCATCCTCAAGGCGGCCAGGGAGTTGGGACCCCATATGATCGAGAACAGTCGTGTCTCAATTTATCCCGACTACACCCAGCAGGTGCAGGAGCAACGGAAATCCTACTTGGGGGTCAAACAGAAGCTGCGCGAAATGCAGCTGCAGTACATGCTTTTATACCCTGCTAAACTCAAGGTGCTCTCCCAGGGCCGGGCGCACTTCTTTGAGACGCCGGCGGAGGTATGGGAGTGGCTCGAGATCAGAGGAGATGATCTGCCCCCGGGTGAGAGAGGGGGCTCGCGAGATGTCTGGGGGACCAGGCCGCAGAGACGACGGCGTGGAAGGAAAAATCGCCGTTCTGGATCCCGTGGTCCTCCTGAGACTCGGCCCACGGTGGGTCCGGATGGGGCCATCCTGATGGAAGTCTCGCCTGAGGGGCCTGGAACAAGTTTGCACGGTGCGGCCGCACCTGATGACATTTTGGTACCGGATACCTTACAGGAGACGCCGGTGAACGCGGATTCTGCAGCCCCAGTGGTTCCGGAGACGGCCTTGCAGACCCCAGAACTGGAATGATCCTTACCCTGCCTCCATTGACTCCGCTGTGAGCTTACCGTTATTGTGTAGCTACTTGTGGCCCGCCAGCTCTTTAGATCTTTGCTTGTTCAGCCTTGCTGTTGAAAGTGATTGAATGCTGCCTGGTACCTCGTACTTGGCGTCTGGGCTGCGTGTGCTCCAAGTGCTGGGAGATGTACGTGGGGACTGTTCCTTCCGAGTTGCTGACTAGGGGAGGGAGGAGTGACCGGGTTCGTATACCGAATCCAACGGGTCTTTTGGGGAGCTGGGAGGGGGGGTGGGTTGGGTTGTTCTGTTGTGTGTGAGTGTGAGTGAGGAGTGTTGAATGGGGTGGCTGTGCACGTCCTGGCACTGGCGGGGGAAGGGCGGGGTGGCGTTTTTGGTTGTTGCTATCCTATTGCTCGTGGGTGGGGGGGTTGAAGGGGTTCAAATCGAAATTTCGTATGTTGGGGTTGTTGGGGGGTGGGACTCGTGTTGTGAGACTGTTGACACTGGCATTTGGCGCATGTTACTTCCGATTGACGGGGTGTTTGCTTTGTGCGATGCATCCTTGAACTTCTCTGTGGCAAGGGCCTACTGGCGACAGCCTAGGCTGTGTTTACATTGTTGCCCAGTTGGGCGCGATTGGTGGTCATGGGGTTTAAATTCTTGACATGGAATGTGCGTGGACTGGGAACGTGCACTAAGAGACACAGGGTCCTTACTTTCCTTAAACGCCATGGAGTTTCAGTTGCTTGTTTGCAGGAGACCCACTTAGATGATGATGGTGCGCAGCGGTTAGCCAAGAAATGGAGAGGCCAGATATTCCATTCCTCCTATTCTACATATGCTAGGGGGTTCTGATTTGGGTGGCCCCTGGGGTCCCGTGCGCTGTCCAATTCATTGATGCGGATGTGGAAGGCAGGTACATATTGGCGAAGCTCAGATTGGACGATAAAGTCCTTTTGATCCTTAATACGTACGCGCCGAATGTTGATGACCCGACATTTTTCTCCCGGATGCAGGATCTTGTGGCTCCGTGCCTGGACGCGTCCCTCCTTTGGTTTGGGGATTTCAACTGTGTGATCCATCATGACCTGGACCGTCACCCACCCAGGGTGGGCACTAAGCCCCGTATGACGGCGTGTTTGCGGGACGTGATGCACAATATAGGGGCTGTCGATGTCTGGCGTACATGTCACCCCACGTTGAAGCTTTACACCTGTTATACCCCGACGCATGGCACTCACAGTAGACTAGATAGAGTGTTGGCGGCCAACCTCCCCTCCTCCCTCACGCTGACGGTTACGCACCAGGCCAGATATCTATCGGATCATGCTCCGGTCACGTGCGTGGCGCAATGGCCTGACCGGACGGAGCGCCCTCGCTCGTGGAGACTCCCGACTGACCTACTTCAGGATCAGGTGGCCCGGGACCATGTGGCTACTTCACTCTCCGATTATCTGGAACTCAACTGGACGGGGAGTGACTTGTCTTACTCCACTAAGTGGGAGGCGCTGAAAGCGGTCGTCCGCGGAGCGTGCATGGGCCTGACGTACGGGGTCAGGAAACAACTGCTATCGGACCTGCAGACCGCGGAGGCTGAGCTCTTGCGCGTTCAGACCCGGCCTGATCCGGACCCTTCGGCTCAGCGGGTGGAGGGCCTGGCCCTTGGGTCGGTCCACGACATTCTCACGAGGCTCGATAGATTTACGCTGGGCCAGTATAGACAAAGACTGCATCGTGAGGGGGATAAGTCTGGACGATTGCTGGCCTGGATACTTCGCCGGGAGTTCACACCCGAACGTATAGTGGCCCTGCGAGCACCCGGTGGTGATATGGTCCATTCAGAGGCCGATGTACTCACGGTTCTGCGAGACCACCTGCGGGTGGTGTATGAGGCTGACCTGTCCATATCGGAGGAGGTCTATCATTTATACCTTGACGACCTCGGCTTGCCGACCCTGCCGGAGGCAGCGGTGAAAGACCTTGATGCCAAGCTAACACTCGGAGAAATTACTGCGGCGATCGCCGCTCTCCCCCGGGCCAAGACCCCTGGCGGGGATGGATTCCCTGCAGAGTTTTATCATACGTTCGGGCATACCCTGGCCCCCCTCCTTTTACAGGTCTACAATGAAGCCCTACGTACGGGCACCCTCCCACCCACCTTGAACCAAGGAGAGGTTTGTATGATTTTGAAACCGGGTGGTGATAACACAGACCCCGCTTCTTACCGCCCTATCACCTTGATCAACTCGGACGCGAAAATCCTGACTAAGTTGTTGGCCAATCGCCTTGCCCCATACGTGGCCCAGCTCGTCCATCCAGACCAGTGTGGCTTTGTCCCGGGTCGGAATACGGCAATGAACCTGCGCCGCCTGAACCACGTATTGCATGAGGTCCGGGGGCGAGAGACTCCCCATGTGCTGGTCTCCGTTGATCTGGCTAAAGCCTTCGATACAGTGCATTGGGGTTACCTAATGCATGTCCTCTTGAAGATGGGGTTTGGTCCCGGCTTTCGAGACTGGATCCGGGTCTTATATGGAGCACCCCGGGCCAGGGTGCGTCTGGGTTCAGCCCGCTCTGATGAATGGCCGTTGGGGAGGGGTACCCGGCAGGGTTGCCCGTTGTCCCCCCTTCTATTTGCCCTTGCGATTGAGCCCCTGGCCATATCTGCCCGTAAAGAATTACATGACTGGGGTATCGTGGTGGGAGACACCACTAATGTCATCTCCCTCTACGCCGACGATGCGCTTTTCTACCTGACCTCTCCAGTGGAGGCCCTTCCCGCTCTGTTGCAACTGTTGGACCGTTTTGGTGCGGCCTCTGGCCTACGCATGAATGTCAATAAGTCTCTGGTGTTCCCACTGACTCCTGGTGACCTCGACCCGGCTGCGGATTCCTTCTATTTGGGCCTCCGTTGTGAACGTTTGGCGTTCCGGTACCTGGGTATTCAGGTGGCCGCTTCCGATGAGGCTCTCTTGACCCATAACATAGACAGGATTCTTGTAGCCCTCCGTAAATCCGTCGCGTTTTGGAACACGCTCCCGCTCTCCCTTATGGGCCGCCTGGCTGTTGCCAAGATGGTGATGCTCCCTAGAGTCCTGTACGTGCTCCAGAATACCTTATGCCCTTTGCCCCCCCGGGTGTTTCGCACGCTGAATTCCCTCCTTACATCCCTGCTCTGGGCGGGTGGACGTAGCAGAGTTGCGTTGCGTACAGTGACGCAGTGTTGGGATGAGGGAGGCCTTGAGGCCCCGAGATTTGATTTATACTACTATGCTGCACAACTTCTCCCGGCGGCCAGGTGGTTTGCTGATGACGAGAACTGGGAATTGGCATTGTTGACGGGGGTGGCATCGGACAAGGACTTACAAGAGGCTCTCATGCAGGGTCGGGGCGCTGACACCGCACTGCCCTATGTCATCCGGCATACGGCTACTATTTGGCAGCAGTTCGTTGAGCGGGTTCTGCGTCGTGCGCCGTTTCACAGGGAGCTCTCCCTTTGGATCCTGGCTCCGATACTCGAGATGGAGGCGAATATGTCCTTCCGGGAGTGGCGCCTAGGTGGCTGCGGGACTCTCGCGGACCTTTATCCGGACGACTCGTTTGTGTCCTTTGAGAGGGCGGCGGACTCCTTTGGACTACGCGAGGGCCAGTACCTGCATTATGGATGTCTCCGGGATGTAGCCAGGACGACGTGGCCCCAATTCCCAGAGGCGCCCGAGCTCACGAATACTCTGGACATCATTTTGTCCTGTGGTAGGGGTAGGAGACTAATCTCCCTTCTTTACTCAGCCATGCGCAGGGACTCGACTCCCCCGTTGGTGCCAGCTTGGGGGGCTTGGGAAGCGGACCTAGGGATCGAATTGGATCCCGCTCAGAGGAAGCGAATTGGATTGTTGACGCGTAAAGTGTCTTGTAATGCGCGTTTCAAACTGATACACTTTAACTTTCTCCATCGCACGTATATGACGCCTGCCTCCCTCCACCGTATCTCCCCAGATAGGAGCCATACTTGCCCGAGGTGTAGTGCGGAAAGGGCAGGATTCCTTCACCTAGCTTGGGAGTGCCCCTTGGTACATGACTTTTGGGTTGAGGTGGTGGCGCACATTACCCGGATTACACACCTCACCTTGCAATTAGACCCGCTTCACTGTTTACTGGCGCTGGTGCCCAGGCCTAGGAAGAGGGGTCTATCCTACAAATTGTTGCAACTCCTGTTGGTCCTGGCGAGGAGACGGGTGGCCATTACCTGGATGGGACAGAGGGCACCTGAAATCCCTAGTTGGTTGCGTGACGCCAGGGAATGGGCCTTGGCGGCGGAGACACATATGCAGAGCACACGAAGGGATGGGAAGCTCCAGGATGACTTACTCGCTTGGAGAGCCATGTGTATTGAGGGGATGGAGGGGGATGACTCTGACGCTACCAGCGCGGAGCTGTTTTCCTCTGCTTCCTCGGTGTCTGATGTGGATGAGGAGGGATCTGGGACGGGGTGTCGGGAGGCGGTGTAACGGTCCCCTGAGCCATGCCGATATTCCTTGTTGCATACGTTTGTCTTTCATTGTGACTACCATTTGATCACTCTGTATTATGGAGACCAAGTTTTGGTGGGCCCTTGCCTTCATCTCCTTGTGGGACTGTGTCAGCGCTACGAATGCCATTCATGGGGGTTATTATTATTGTTACGTTGTTATTTAGGTTGGAACTGCATCATAGATGAAAATTGGCGTAGATATTGATATTGTATATGTGATTTTGGAAGCACAAGAGCGAAATCCTTTACTTAGTTCACAGGTTTCCCCGTGACGCCGCCCTGCCTCCGGGATGTGGGCCACGACTGGCTGTGTAACCCCTTTTGGACCTGGCCTACCTTGTCCACATGTGTCGACTGACTTGCTATTTGTATACTTTGTGCCTTCTTTTTATCCTCGCCAACAAAAAATAAAATTTATTAAAAAAAACAAAAAAAACGTATGTTACTCCTTTCTTCATTTTACAAGCGGAGACCCATTCTCTAACATGCCCATGTCAGTTAAAGATGACTTTTTACAAGCTTCTTGCAGTTATTTCCTGTGATGTTAATGAAACACTTGTTATTTTAACACTGTCATGCACTAATAAACAATAATTTAACATCCGATATATAATGCATACCATATTGAAAAAAGCATTTGAATTGTACTGTCTTATTTGCAATTTCTTGAAACCAACCTAGGTTTTTCAATTTCATACCCTAATTGTATTTTTTAGCAATAATTGGTGCTTTAATGAAACCACGAACCTGGGAGTGTGATGTCATCTAGGTTAATCCTAAGTGTGTGTAGAATTTTAACTCCACAAACCAGATTTGGACAATTTAAATCTGATTGGTACTGTCCATGTACCATTTGAACAACTGCCTGCCAATGTAATCAATATTATGTTCATCCTAGCAAGCAGGCTCACCCATTTGTACAACCAAGATGTTTTTGTACAAATAAAGCGATCTTTGATGCTTAGCACACTGTTGCAAAACAGTCAACTGTTCTTTATTGTTCAGATCCTTGTTTCTTTTCTTCAGTAGAGAAAATATCAAATTCAAATTATTTATTTAGTTTGTGTTAAAAACCATAACAACAATAACAAGCTGTAAAAACAGTGCATACAATAGGGTTCATAAAAAACCTGTATAAAACGTTACACACATTAGAACTACATGTACAGGTCCAAACACACATTATCGTGTTAATATAGTAAAAGTTATCTCAGTTGGTTATTGTTCAGTGTAAAAGCACGAGGCATTAATCCGTTAACCATGTATTCCTATTACATATATATATATTGACATATGTGGCAATTGTTTAGTAGCTTTATCAGACCAGTATCATGAATTTTACAACAGTTGCCTTGTTGAAGATTTTTAAATCTCAGGTCTTTCAGATTGCCGCATTGTTTTCCTTTTACATACGCCTCCATTTTAAGAGAGAAACATTAATATGATAAAGATTGTGTAAAGATTATTATCTCTGAACAAAACTGTCTGTTACCCATGTAAATGTTTACCAAGCCTCAGGAAGTAGGTGTCACACATTCTTTCCCCCTCATCTAGATACCCAGACATACAACAGGTTGATTTGAATGTTTACAATCTGATTGCAAGATCTCTTCACATTCCTATTGTCCCTGCCCCCAAATAAAATAAAATGTACTTTTCTAATTCAATTCAAAAAGTGGGGGTGGTGATGGACAGAGTATCTGAATTAAACAGAACACTCGTACCCAGTCAAAAGATCAGGGCTTGATCCATCACCGTTTTTTAGCTCACTGCACCATCCCAGCTCAGAACCTGGCTACATGCAAATTAGTCTGACCCTGGCCCAGTGCATCATGGGAACAGGGCAGACCAAACTACCAAGCCAATTCTTTACTGGAAAGGAAACAAGCTTCCGGGGACCGGTTTCTGGCATTGCAGCCGTCTTCGGCCCGGCTTGCTTGAATCCTGATGGTGCAGTGAGCAAGGGACTCACATCTGAGTATACCCTGCCACACTTGTGGTGGCTAAAACTATTCAAAAAGTGGGGGTGGTGATGGACAGAGTATCTGAATTAAACAGAACACTCGTACCCAGTCAAAAGATCAGGGCTTGATCCATCACCGTTTTTTAGCTCACTGCACCATCCCAGCTCAGAACCTGGCTACATGCAAACTAGTCTGACCCTGGCCCAGTGCATCATGGGAACAGGGCAGACCAAACTACCAAGCCAATTCCTTACTGGAAAGGAAACAAGCTTCCGGGGACCGGTTTCTGGCATTGCAGCCGTCTTCGGCCCGGCTTGCTTGAATCCTGATGGTGCAGTGAGCAAGGGACTCACATCTGAGTATACCCTGCCACACTTGTGGTGGCTAAAACGATTCAAAAAGTGGGGGTGGTGATGGACAGAGTATCTGAATTAAACAGAACACTCGTACCCAGTCAAAAGATCAGGGCTTGATCCATCACCGTTTTTTAGCTCACTGCACCATCCCAGCTCAGAACCTGGCTACATGCAAATTAGTCTGACCCTGGCCCAGTGCATAATGGGAACAGGGCAGACCAAACCACCAAGCCAATTCTTTACTGGAAAGGAAACAAGCTTCCGGGGACCGGTTTCTGGCATTGCAGCCGTCTTCGGCCCGGCTTGCTTGAATCCTAATGGTGCAGTGAGCAAGGGACTCACATCTGAGTATACCCTGCCACACTTGTGGTGGCTAAAACGATTCAAAAAGTGGGGGTGGTGATGGACAGAGTATCTGAATTAAACAGAACACTCGTACCCAGTCAAAAGATCAGGGCTTGATCCATCACATCACCGTTTTTTAGCTCACTGCACCATCCCAGCTCAGAACCTGGCTACATGCGAATTAGTCTGACCCTGGCCCAGTGCATCATGGGAACAGGGCAGACCAAACTACCAAGCCAAATCTTTACTGGAAAGGAAACAAGCTTCCGGGGACCGGTTTCTGGCATTGCAGCCGTCTTCGGCCCGGCTTGCTTGAATCCTGATGGTGCAGTGAGCAAGGGACTCACATCTGAGTATACCCTGCCACACTTGTGGTGGCTAAAACGATTCAAAAAGTGGGGGTGGTGATGGACAGAGTATCTGAATTAAACAGAACACTGGTACCCAGTCAAAAGATCAGGGCTTGATCCATCACCGTTTTTTAGCTCACTGCACCATCCCAGCTTAGAACCTGGCTACATGCAAATTAGTCTGACCCTGGCCCAGTGCATCATGGGAACAGGGCAGACCAAACTACCAAGCCAATTCTTTACTGGAAAGGAAACAAGCTTCCGGGGACCGGTTTCTGGCATTGCAGCCGTTTTCTGCCCGGCTTGCTTGAATCCTGATGGTGCAGTGAGCAAGGGACTCACATCTGAGTATACCCTGCCACACTTGTGGTGGCTAAAACGATTCAAAAAGTGGGGGTGGTGATGGACAGAGTATCTGAATTAAACAGAACACTCATACCCAGTCAAAATATCAGGGCTTGATCCATCACCGTTTTTTAGCTCACTGCACCATCCCAGCTCAGAACCTGGCTACATGCAAATTAGTCTGACCCTGGCCCAGTGCATCATGGGAACAGGGCAGACCAAACTACCAAGCCAATTCTTTACTGGAAAGGAAACAAGCTTCCGGGGACCGGTTTCTGGCATTGCAGCCGTCTTCGGCCCGGCTTGCTTGAATCCTGATGGTGCAGTGAGCAAGGGACTCACAACTGAGTATACCCTGCCACACTTGTGGTGGCTAAAACGATTCAAAAAGTGGGGGTGGTGATGGACAGAGTATCTGAATTAAACAGAACACTCGTACCCAGTCAAAAGATCAGGGCTTGATCCATCACCGTTTTTTAGCTCACTGCACCATCCCAGCTCAGAACCTGGCTACATGCAAATTAGTCTGACCCTGGCCCAGTGCATCATGGGAACAGGGCAGACCAAACTACCAAGCCAATTCTTTACTGGAAAGGAAACAAGCTTCCGGGGACCGGTTTCTGACATTGCAGCCGTCTTCGGCCCGGCTTGCTTGAATCCTGATGGTGCAGTGAGCAAGGGACTCACATCTGAGTATACCCTGCACCACAAGTGTGGCAGGGTATACTCAGATGTGAGTCCCTTGCTCACTGCACCATCAGGATTCAAGCAAGCCGGGCCGAAGACGGCTGCAATGCCAGAAACCGGTCCCCGGAAGCTTGTTTCCTTTCCAGTAAAGAATTGGCTTGGTAGTTTGGTCTGCCCTGTTCCCATGATGCACTGGGCCAGGGTCAGACTAATTTGCATGTAGCCAGGTTCTGAGCTGGGATGGTGCAGTGAGCTAAAAAACGGTGATGGATCAAGCCCTGATCTTTTGACTGGGTACGAGTGTTCTGTTTAATTCAGATACTCTGTCCATCACCACCCCCACTTTTTGAATCGTTTTAGCCACCACAAGTGTGGCAGGGTATACTCAGTTGTGAGTCCCTTGCTCACTGCACCATCAGGATTCAAGCAAGCCGGGCCGAAGACGGCTGCAATGCCAGAAACCGGTCCCCGGAAGCTTGTTTCCTTTCCAGTAAAGAATTGGCTTGGTAGTTTGGTCTGCCCTGTTCCCATGATGCACTGGGCCAGGGTCAGACTAATTTGCATGTAGCCAGGTTCTGAGCTGGGATGGTGCAGTGAGCTAAAAAACCGTGACGGATCAAGCCCTGATCTTTTGACTGGGTACGAGTGTTCTGTTTAATTCAGATACTCTGTCCATCACCACCTCCACTTTTTGAATCCTTTTCTAATTCAAACATCATGCTTATCAAGAGCAATTATTTATGGTTTATGCTACAGAGATTTAAACTGACAAGTTTGGAGATGTAGAACAATTATTCATTGAGTTCAACTGAGTAAAGTAAAGTCCACATTTGTAAAGCGCACAATCACCCGTAAGGTCTCTAGGCGCTGGGGGCCGTCGGGAAGATTAAGCGAGCTATTGCCCAGAGTCACATGGTGTTAGGCTGACCTGCCGCCGGAGCCTGGGATCGAACCGTGGTCCCCAGATTCCAGCATCAGTCGCCCTGGCCGCGGCGCCAAACATCCCAAATATGTAGTTTTTGTGATAATCTAATACTAGCTATAGGACATAGTTTTCTTAGCCTTAAAAAACGTGATTCCCCTCCTAATGAGGAGGCTTTCAATATATGGCACATGCACTTTTCTGTTATGGAATTCTTGCCCTGGGATTGTTGGAACAGAAAAGTCCCTTGCATGGTGATGGACGTTTCACCATTATACTGATGTCTGGATCTTTGATGGTGATTTTTTGTTGTCATAGGCAAATACGGACCATGCGTGTGTGCCATGACCTAGGTCTGTCTCAGTGATTGGTGTCTTTTTTGGACCAGGAGTGGCACCCAAACATCTAACGTAAGAAATGGGACTCCTGGTTGGCTGAAGTATACACCCAGGCCAAGAAGGAACCACCACTCAAGTAAGGGTAAGCTAGATGCACAATGATATAACCTGTGCTCAGCCTCTGGTAGCTTGGCACAGAGCAGTCAGGCTTATCAACAAAGACAATGTGTAAAGTATTTGTGCAACACACACACCCAGTCGCACAATGAGTACACCACAAAAAGACTGCACATAGGTTCAGAACAATATGGAATATTTATCTGAGCAAAATGAGACCAATATGACAAAAATCCAATAAGTAGAAATCGAGATATGAATTTTTAAAGAATAAACCAAAAAAAGGGCTTAGAAATCAATAGCGCTAAAAGGTTGTGCTAGATCGGGGTAAATCCAAAGTTCTGGCTGACTGCGATGGAGCGCAGTTCGTTTACAGTTCGAAAGTGGTCCCGCTGAAGTTTTACCTTCTCAAACTGTGCTAGGAGCCCTGTTCGCGGAGGAGGCGGTCGCCGGGAGCAAGTAGAGCATCACTAGCGATGATCCTGCAGTCGCGCAGAGTCGGCCAGGCTTTGCAAATGGCAGACAGGGTCTCGCGGGCGGTGATGCCTGCTGTGCGAGGGGACAATGCTGTGGCAGCTCGCGCTGATCCTTCAAGCAAGCGGCGCAGTTCCAGAGTGAACCTGCCTGTACGTGGTCACGAAGAGCCCAAAAGCTTGGTTTCAAGGCCCCAAAAACCACTTTCAAGGGCCCACGACTGCAGAGGTGCCTTTAGGGGGTCAGTAGTGAGTTGAAGACTGGAACAAGAGCTGTAGATGATGAGCTGGAAGTCTTCTGTGTCCCTGAGACTTTAGGAGGCAAGCCAGAAAGCCCTTGGGGATTACTTGGAGGGAAGGCAGAGCCCTTCCAGCAGAATCGGCGAGCAGCAGGGCAACAAGCTGAAAAGCAGACCTTCCTGAGAAACAGTCGAGTTGAGTCCTTTAAGCAGCACAGCAGTCCTTCTGACAGAGGCCCAGTTCAAGATCCAGAAGTGTCTGATTTAAGTGGTGCAGAGACCTAGTACTTATACCCAGTAGTGCCTTTGATGCAGGGGGTGACTTCAAATGAACTCTCTGAGGTGCACAAGGATCCCTTTCAACCCAGTCCTGTCTGCCAGGTTAACCCTGTGGGGTAAATCAGTGCTTTGTGTGTGGATAGGACACTACCTATTGAAGCATGTCAGTCCCTCCCATTCTACCCTACCCAGGAAGACCCATCGGAATGCAGATGAGTGCTCAGAATGATGCAGTTAAGCCTTGCCTTCCGGTGTTTGTGGCTGTCTAGAGGGAATTCACAAAATGTAGCTATCACCCAACCTAGTCGTGCATTGGAGACTATCCAGCACAACAAGCAGAAAGTACAGAGAAATGTCCACTTTCTAAAAGTGGCATTTCTAAAACAGTAAACATCTTCAGCAGTAATGAGGATTTATCATTACCATTCCTACCATATCAAACATAAACAAGCTACTCTTCTCCGATCAGAAATTACAGCTTAAAAGTATATTAAGGAGTACCCAATGAGGGCCTATAAGAGGGGTATGTGTCAGAGTAGTGGAAAATTAAATAGGCTGTTTGTCACTACCACAGCATGCAAAGCATAAAGGTACATATCCTACCTTTTACTTACATATCACCCTGCCCTCATGGTTGTTTGGTGCCTGCTTTAGGAGTGACTAATATGTAATAAAAGAAGAGTTTAAGGCTTGGCAAGTAGTTTTAAATGCCAAGTTGAAGTGTCCGTAAACTGCACACACTCACACACTGCAGTGGCAGGTCTGAGACAGGTTTGAAAGGCTACTTGTGTGGGTGGCACAATGTGTGTCTGCAGGCGCACTAGTATCTTTTGAAGTACAGGCCCTGGGCTTATGGTGTACCACTTTGTAAGAGACTTACCAGTACAACAAATATGCCAATCAAGTATGCACCAGTGTCATCATGTTAAGGGGAGAAGAGCATGCACTTTAGCACTGTTTAGCAGTGGTTAAGTGCTCAGAGTGCTAAGGCCAACAAACAGATTTCAGCAGAAAGAGGATTAGGAAGGCAAAAGGTTTGGGTTGACCAATCAGACAGGACCATTTTCCAACATTTACCCTTTTAGTGGTGAAAGGCTACTGCATTTACCCGAGGGGAAATTTCCTGCCATATAGTTCTTCAGCCCAAAAACACTTTTCAGTTTAATCAGGGCAACTGGAATTATGCAATTTGCGACTGTGGCAATTTTTGCATAATTATACATTTACATTTGCCACATAATCCATCATCTGCCGCAGAATCTGCAGATTTTAATGAAAAAAAATTGGTTTTAGTTCAAACGGTACAAAAGTTACTAAAAATGCAGAAACACATGTTTCCGCACAGTGGAAGGCAATTTCACTGCTGGACTGGTCAGCCTTCTGTTGCTTATTGCTGAAAAACTGGTACTAATGAGGTGCAACCAATGCCCATACAGTGTTACCAAGTTTAAAAATAAAGAAATAATGAAGTAATACTATTACAAAATATGCCACATTATTCTGCATACTTTGCCTTACTTTGCTTTATCTTGCCGCATAATTTACTCATTGCCACATAATTTGGCCCTCTCCTGCCTCATAATTCCAGTGGCCCTGACTTTAATAAACAGTTGAAGTGGGATTCCTGTGACTTGGACTACCAGCGGAGCTTAACTTAAATGTCGCCTATAGTGAATAGGGAATAACCATTACCATTAGAGTGAGGTGAGTGGGACTCGGGGATCGCCTATAAAACACTAGAGCCTTGACGGCAGGGGACTGTGTGTGTTGTTGGTGAATGTCCTATTTTATGTTCCTATATAAATACTACTTTTTTCATAAAAGCAACAATGTATTCCTTTTTTTTTTATTTAAATAAAAGCAATAATTTGACTGGACAATCACTTATTGCTGCTGCTGAATGTATTTTAAATTAAATTGCGAGCTTGTGTTCACCCTTTGTGTCTACCTAATCCCTCCCCCCGGGAAGCCTTTGACTGTGCAACCCGCGCTTACACTAAGAATGCAGTGCTGAAGGTACTTGGCCCCGATGCTCAGGATCCATAATAAGTCTGGCATCAGGATTAAAAGGCCTCAACCCCACAGTTGGGCCCATTCACTTTTTTTTGCCCTGAGGCCCGCTGAACGAGGTTCTGACGGATGTTATATCAAAATGTTATCCATGTTTTGACCTTATTAATTACTGGGTTCAGCCTTCTTCTGAATTATGCAACAAATGAAGGATTATGTAAAAACTCCAATAACTGAAAACTGGGTTGTTTCCATCTCCTGAACAAGAAGCAGTTTTTAGGTCGAAGCCTACCAAACAGCGCAGCTGATAGGTTTGATAATTACATCTTGGGGACAGTCGGAAAGCTTCTCTGGGGATGCATTACACCCATTGCTTACCATTGGCTTTGTGGTTTGTAACTCACATTTGCTTGCTTTCTATTTGCTGGGTTTATTTGTTTTAGGCTGTCCAACTTGAGTTTGTCCCTTCCCTTACCCAACCCCATTTACTGTATTCTTCCACCAGTACTGTTTCTATTGTTATCTTCTTGTCACATTTGCTGTGCATTCAAAGACACAGGTCAAATGTCAGGCTCTGTCTTCCAAGGAGCTTGGTGTTTACTTTTCTTTCTTTTCTTGGCTTTAGTGCCAATCATGTTGGCTACTCAGGGTGTGTTGTATGAGCCACTCTAATCTACTCTTCAACACTTAACTGTATGACACTTTACTCTGAAACAATCTACTCTGTGCCACTTTATTCCACTCTGCGCTATTCCACTCTATGCTACTGCAATCTATCCTGCTCCACTCCACTCTATACCACTGCATCCTTCGCCACTCTATGCCAATGCACGGTACACTACTTTACTCAAAAACAATACATTCTATGCCAATCTACTCAGCACCACTGCACTGTACACCATTATACTCTACAACACTCTACACCACTGCACTCTACGCCTCTCTACCCCATTGCATTCTATGTCACATTACTCTGCACCACTCTAGAGCACTGCTCTCTACACCAATGCTCTCATTGCCACTCTACTCTACATTATTGCATTCAGACATTCTACTCTGTAACACTGCACTCTGCCACTAAACTCTGCACCACTCTACTCTGCAGCACTCTAATCTGTGCTACTGCATTCTGTCACTGCACTCTACTCTGCACCACTCTACTGCACTTCGCTAATGCCCTTCATGCCAATGCACTCTATGCCACTATACTCAGTGCCAATCCCCTGTACACCACTGAACTCTGCTGTGCATCACTGAACTCTGCTGTGCATCACTGAACTCTGACACTGCAACCTACACCACTTCACCCTATGCCTCTCATCCTCTACTCTGCACCACTCTACTCTTAGTGCACTCTACCCAACTCTACTGTGCACCACCGCATTCTGCACCAGTCTACTCGATGCTACTACACTTTGCAAGACTGCGCTCTACGCCACTGAACACAACAAAGTATACTCTATGCCACTGCACTCTATTCTGCACCACTCTACTCTACTGCACTCTGTGCCAATGCACTCTACTCTCCACTACTTTACTTCAGTCTAGTCCACTCTACTCCAGTCTGACACTACACTCCACAATACTCCATTCTGATGCTCTACTCCATTAAACTCTACTCTACCACTCTATGCCACTCTACGCCCTCTACGACATTACTCCACTCAACTCCCTCTATACCACTCCATGCCACTATATCCCATTCTATTCTATGACACACTACTTCACTCTCCTGCTCCACTCTGACACTCTACACCACTCCACTCAACTCTGACACTCAATTCAACACTACTCCACTCTGTGCCACTCCATGCCACTTCACAACTCTCTATGCCACTCCATAACATTCCACTCTTCTCCACTCTACTTAACAATACTCCATTTTCCTTTACCCCATTAACTATGAGCCATGCTAAACAGCAGCCACACTGGTGTACACCATAACAAAAATGTCTTGGCAAAGCCAATTACGCTTGCATGCGTAATACCTATTGGATTTGCCAATGTTTGTTCTAGTTGATTGATAAGGAGAACTGTTCCAGATAAAGACCTGTTTAGTGATGAGATGTTGAAACTGCACCCACTGTGAAATAGGTAGGTATTTAAGTAACTAGCAATTGGAACTGGAGGTTAGTACAGAAATGTTTTAATAAATAGATTGGGGGTTAACTTTTGAGTGCCATTGGTAGCCATAGGTTAACTTGCGATTAATGGGATTCGCATCAGATCAGATGTGAGGGAAGATCCAGGTTCTCACGGCTTTTCTGAAGTTGAGGCTCTCTGTAGTAAGACATGAATTTTTGTGTGAATATTCCCTCTTGTGTGTAATTTTTTTGTAGTGTAGTATGAGGAGGTGATTTGCCATGTACGGAATATATGTTCATGTAATTTGAAGAGTACAGAGTGGAACTACATCATTTTAACCATGCATCGCTCAATAAAACGTGGGATGAGTAAAGATGATTTTTAGTGAACTACTATTGGATGATAGATTTGGGATTTAAGAAGACATCAGTGAATTTAGGTTCTTGAATTGGTAGGTTTATGGGTCAGAAAGCATGAATGGGAGGACTCCCCCGTTAGACTGGAGCACATAGCTTTGCAATCAAAGGAGGCCTTGATGGTGGAATTGGTCACGAAAAGCAGTGCCAAAACAATAAAGCATACACAACCTTATTTACCAATGGGGTGCAATAGAGGGGACCTTATGCATATATTTGCACAACTTTACAACTTTCACAGACGCCAAAGGCATAATAAAATAGATGCACAAACATCTGAGCAAAGAACAGTGGGGGCAAATGCCGAACCAATTGACCCCATCGGACATGAAGCAAACAAAGAGGCAACAATTTTTAAGGCTTGCATCCTAAGAAAATGGAAGAGCAACAGGATGGAAGTGGAACCCATATCACGACCAGATGTGGTGCAAGGCAGAGCTGTGGATGCCACCACAAGTGGAGCAGTTCTGCGTCATTAGGTCCAAAACTGCCGACTTCGGAACTGGGGGACCCGGTTAGAGTCCTGGCATTAACCCAACATCCTGTTATTCCGAGCAAATCACTTATTCTCTCCTTGCCTAAAAAGTGAGTGTGACCTTGTGTAATGCAACTGGTGCTGGAGTAGCGCAATTTGGACTCCACCCCTACACGTCACAGAAATGTCCTTAAGCACTTACATGTGACATTATACTTATGTTGTGCTGTAACTTTATTAACATGTGTGACCATTTAAACCCATTAATGAAATGTATTCACAGTAGAAAACCAGAATTGTATAAACGTGCACTAATGCTCAGTTAAACATGAAGACATCTATTCTGTATTAACGTTTGAATTGATACTTAAAGTTACATTTGCATATGTTCTGAAAGTTACCTTTGAAAGTGTAATCATGCATTTGTGTTCAAGTTACATGTGCACAAGTATAACCATGTATATGAATTGCACATTTAAATGCTTAGTTAAAGTTAGCCTGACTAAAGGTCTTAACTTTGAAATTAATTTTGCTCTTCCAGTTTCTTCTTCTCCATTGCAGGCGTGTTCTCAAGATATCACAAGCTAGAGAAAAAGAGTATTGTTGTCTGTACCAGTTATTTGCTAGTAAGGCCTGATAAGAGACACCTGGGCAAGAAACGTGAAGATCTAATGAGCAGAAGAAGCCCCCTATTCATTGCCTATCAGGAATGGAGGGATGTTTTAGGTTGCAGTAACTATCCAAGTTCTGTGGGATGGGACAGTCTGGTGATGTTGCCAATGCACATCACAAAAAGAGGACTGATTGGCTCCTGGTGGCGTGGAAAGAGATGTGATTGTTGTTGAAGTTTTTCTGGTTTTAATTAGAGCTCACACTGTTAAAAGTGAAGGCAGATACCCTTAGACTTCGAGGGTTACAGACCTTTCTGCTTCCTTTGTTTTTGCAAGTGTGAAGCTTCATGCTAAACACTTCTTCCAATTCTGGAAGACTTATACTGAAGTCTTACCTATGCTGACATTGTCTCCCAATTTCCTTGAGTCTCTATTCTACGAACCATTCTCATAGTGCCCACACCGCCATGCGCTCCCCCCGCTTGCAATACACACTTACTTATCCCAACAGAAACTCAAGAGACATGTTTATGGGAAGGAACTGCTGCAGGTTTATGTCATACAACACAGGTATGGTATGACGTTCGTTAAGGTGGGTCATCTTACAGGCGATCCAAAGCAGGCAGCCCCTCGCTGTCCCGCTTGCCTAAGGAGCCATCTTGCACGGCGAGACGATCCTCTGACGGTGCTTTTATTCCACTTTTGTTATACTCCCGCCCCGCCCCCCCTGTCGGGGCGGAGCGGTAAGGCACACCCCCGGTCGGTTCAGGCCCCCCGACCGCCCGAAGGACTAACGGGGCGCCGTCGCGGTTTCCCGGAACCTCCTTCCGCTCCAGGTCCTTGACTCAGGCACCCTTACTGTGCCAGGCAGAGGTACCCTTACTGTACCCTTCTGCCGCAGAGGTATCCTTACTGTACCCGTCTGCTTCCAGATCGCCCTGTAATTCCGCCACAGCTCTGGAGGAGGCTTCTGTCGATGACAGAGCCCCCCATCCACCTAGCTACTTCCCATCGCTGTTATGTACCTCTTGTACGTCCGGGAGGAATGTGTCCACTCTCAATCTAGACAAGTGAACCCTGTCTTTGTCGCAGTACCCTTCCGTTTCTCTTGTATTGGTACTGCTTGAACATGGGTCTGTTGACTACTACCCTGAGCGACTGCTAGTGATTGATCACATTGCTGGCATTCCTCCTATTACCTTTGTGTACCCTTCAGTTTCTCTTGGATTGATACTGCTTAATGGAACCCCAGCCTCTCGTCCCAGGAACTCCTGCATGGGTCTGTTGACTGCTAACCTGCGCGACTGCCAGTGGTTGGTCACATTGCTGGCATTCCTCCTATCACCTTTGTGTGTTTGAGTAGCTCTTGACCTGCACTCCCTTCGCCTGCCCCAAATTGATGGGCGGCTGCCAACGCCAGGGGTTAAAATATTTACGGTCCCCCCAGTTCAGAATTTAACACTCAGAAATCCGCTTTCTGGCTCTTTTCCCGAAGTTATTTCTTTGCTTGCAATAAGTCTGGTTACTTAACTCTTTCTCACTCTGTAAACTTGAAGGGAATTGCTTCCAATTATCATATATGTTCACCTTTCTTTGTTTCGCTTAAAATGCAATAAGGTGGCTGTTCTCCTTCGGAATGGGACACAAGGGATCGGCGAGTATTATGCATGTTATTTGTATGATTTTATTTGATGCTAATGGAAGACCGGTGATATTGGTCCCAGGAAGCAAAAGAGATGGGAATGTGAAAGTGAACCTGTACTCAGGATCATTTTCTTGCTGTGTGAGCACCGCATCCGTAGTAATTATGACAATGGATTTACAGTCAATTGTCCTTCCCGTTATTGCTGTCAATATGGTATAATTGCTAGAGGCCTTTCCACATTTTGAAGTACCGCTTTTGATAACATATCGTTGTTCCATGCCATCCCCCTACGCCTCGAGAATTCCCCTTGCTCATGGTGTTTCGGATTTTCCAAACAATGTACTATTGTTAATGGGACGACAGGAGGGCAGTAGCTGTATGTCCTGCAGAATATTCATGAATCGCAATGTTCGTGTATATTGGCACATTGGCCCTGTGCATGGCCGGCCGAGTTGATTGTGTCCCCTTGCACTAGACGTGCTCTGCATGTCGCTACGACTTACACTTAGCGCCTGAGTTGAGTTTCGTGGATGGTTTACCCTTTCCCACATATGCGCACCTGCTTTTGCCCTATTACCAATGCATAATGTCCTGGACGACTTATAATAGGTGTATTGGACGTTCGACACTTTTGTTACAAAGTAACCTGACTGGGTCTGCCTCTTACCGCCATCTGAGGTTGTAAATTACCGAAATTTAACCCAGTGCAGGTCCCTGGATTGTACATATAACAGGACTAACTACTTCTCTTGGTAAGGCCCCAGGAGATGATATGCGCAAGGTTTATTATGCATCTATTAGCTTAGGGCTGGGCCTAGAACTTGCTAATTCTCCCACTTTGGCCCAACCTAGCGGTCTGCAAAACAGACAAACCTAGCCATGACAAGTAGTCCGATCAAACCCAGAAGTGAGGGCCCCTCCGACCAGAGCGCTTCAGAAGAAGGCATAGCAGCAAAACTGTAATATGTATGCTATAAGGCGCCAATACAAATTTCGCACAGCCATAAAGAGTCACCTGTCGCGGCTCCCCATAGCACACTAGACGTGTAATTCTAAGGAGTGCCTCATCTACTGCATTAGAACAGACCCAAAAGCCGCCACCTACCTGAAAAGTGACTGACAATCAACACCTTTTGCACACTGATTCCCAACTGTAGAGGTCTTCATACATACCTGTGACGAGGCGGGCGGACCGGACATGGTTGGACCTAAGGACTGGTGGTCCGCCACCCCTCTCTCACCGTGCCCATTGTCCCCACAGCTACCACAATGCACCTGGACGGCTGAGCCCGAGCTCGACTGGACCGACGATGTCCAAGGAAGCGGCCCCTTTAAGGAATGGTATCTTGAGGACGAGGCTCCGCCCTCCGACGAGAACGTCAAGCCAAAAGCAGGAAGTGTCCGGAGCTCGGGGGAAGGCGTTTCCCTGGTGAAGACGAGTGTAGGAGAGGACGAGAGGAGAGACTTCGAGCGCGGAGTGAGCGGCAAGCCAGGAGGCCAACAACAAAACGCATCGCCCAGCCACGGTCCCGCGGGAGGAGCGTGGCTCCAAGAGGTACGTGGCCGGGTAGCGGGTTGGGTCGGGCGGAGGAAACAGCCCCGCGAGTGAGGAGCACCGCCCTTACTTCCCCCTCCCTCTGCACGAGCACTGCCCTCACCCCAGACTGAGTGTAACGAGCACCTTGCATGGGAATTGTGTCTTCACCCCCGGCCCTGTAAGACGTACGAAAGCGATACGAGTATCTGACCCCCACTTTCCTTTTCTTTTGGCACCGGTGGAGGAAGTCTCGAAAGACGTCCCTGGGACAGCATCTCCTCGCCTGTCAAGACCCCGGAAGTTTGAGCTGAAACGAAGCCGGTTATGATTTAAGACCCTGGTGTCTTCTTGTTTATCCGTGGACTGCCTTTTCCAATGAAAAAGACATATATCCCAATTAAACCTTCTTTGAAACCTCTCCTGAAGGCACCTGTGTTTCTATTTACAAAAGCATCCCAAGACAGTCTAGTGGCTGATTCCCCACAAGTCCCAACCCCTCCGGGACAATACCGTTCTGACCGACGCAGCACTATCTTGTCCTGACAACGCTCCAAATGGCCTACTAATTGTAAGAGCAAGTGTCTTTTCACATACACGTACACAGAGCGCACAACGACGCGCCTCTCCTGGACCGAGCATCCATATACAAGTTTGCCGTGCACACATGACCCACAGCTCAGCCCCGCACTTGCGGGAGACAGGCGCACAATCCCATGCACGCTGCGCGCCACATCACCTGTACACCAACCATTGGATGTGTGTTCATATTGTCCACACTATGCAGTAGTATTTGCTTGGCTGGTGTCCCATATATCCTAGACTGGGTACTCGGTCACCTGTACATACTGATCACCACCTGCATAGTTGGCTTACAGTTTGTCTGAATACACAGATCTCAAACGTGGGCACACAGTTACACATACTCATTAGTCACCTCATACCATTCTAGCTTGCACCCTGCCTGAGGTATCACACTTCTTACACAGGGGCAACCGGACATACACACACATAAGCGGCCTTATGCCGCGTACACTAGTTGAAGGCCTGGTGTACTGTGCCCTAACCCTAGTACTCAAACCCGTTAATACAGAGTATATCATCTCAACATAAATGCAGGCACCAGGATATGTACTTGCTGAGTAAATCATGCAGCGACGGCTTGCTGCTAGCCTCACACACACTGAAGCACTTCCAATTCAGTTGTACCCCCTTTCCAGGCAACTGAGCCGTTTGACTAATATCGGATTAATAGACTGAGCCGTTAGTCTAATACCGGATTATTAGCCCCGGGGGATGTAAAGAAGCAGAGTCTCAGTAATGTGCTCGGACACCTATGGGCAAAGGCCGTGCTACGTTTTACAGGTGGAACGGACGAAGCTATCGCTCCTACCCCGCAGAAGGAAGCATTAACCATGCATGAACTAATGACAAAGTTCGCTATGCGGCGCGCCGACACCTAGAGCAATGTTCGCGCCCGAGCATGGTACGGTTGAGTAACATGCACACGCCCGTCCTAATAAAAGACAGCTCTAGGGCTGCGCACTTGAACGTTTCTCCCCCAGTGACATTACCGCTCGTCATGTGACGCGCCCTGCCGCCTATATGAACATAATGTGGGGGCAGAAACACACTGGAGTTGCTGCAGGTCCTCCCACAATGTATCAATTGCCTCATACCGCACAGGAAATCGCATACTGCAATGCTGTATATAACGCATTTTGCCTGACAGGAGGGGGGGGGGGGAAAGGACCAAACGCAATGTCTCGCTTCCTGCGTCCCCCAGAAAACTGACGTAGACAGAAATGGTGCCAGGCAACGCCTGTGCTAGCAGGCCTGGAGTCTCAACTGCCAGGGGTGACAGACGCCAAGAGACGCAACGTCTGGCTGCAAGGTGCTCGATTTACGACCCCAAATAGATAAAAAGGCTGAGGGACCCAACGAGGTTAGAAACTGTGAACCTGAGGTAGACCGCAGGCCCCGATTGTGGCTGCTATGGTCCACTGAGCCACCCGACCCGGCGGCACCCATCGGCCCCGAGTGCCACGGAGTAGACTGACAGTCGGAGTGAAACGCCACGACTTGAAGGAGCCCTGGTCCACTACCTGAAATGTGCCTGGCACTCGCATAACGGACTCCTATCCTGTCACATAATTACGTGAAGAACCCTATATTACGGAATTCGATGCAACCTACAATTATGCGTAGATGAAAACTCCTACTGCACAACTACGCCCTCGAGAACCGGACAAGAGATTGATTTTGGACTCGCAACAACTGACAGTCCCTACAGATCTGGGCCGAAGGCAAGCAACACATGACAGATAACCCCCCCCCTTCACATGAACGCCTATCCATGTAAATAGTAACCACAAGGAATAGCTCCTGTCATGATGCCTAGTGCATCGTGTACCGCAAACCTGATGAGATAGCAAGGGATCAAACAGTGCCACAGAATACTCCTAGTACGGATCTACCCGAGGACCTAAACGTCGGGCGTAGTTGCCCAACCCCTGCCACGCCGCATGCCCCGAGGTACCAAGGCCTGATGATACTCCGTCCCATATTTACATAAGGACGCTAATAAGCAAACCAGCACACGTGATCGGCTTCCTCTACTCGCTGAGATATGCCAGGCCACGTATAAATGAATTAAACACTCGGTTGGGCCTAGAGCTACCATAGCCCATGCTGCTATACACCAAATGCATAATGGAACACAAAACAAGGTTGCGGCCAAACGGCTTATCTCTCACGCAGAAATATGCTTCGCCGCGTGTTAGATCGCTTGAGCCTGGAGGTACTTTTGTCGAAGACACCATCTACTTTTTGACACTACGAACCCTTTCAGAATGCTGACTCAGGCAACAAACTCGCGCACGCAATGTACTTACCAATCTCGCAGCAATAAACAATGGCACATGATAAAATTGCACAAGGCACTCAATTGGGCCTAAGATACTCTGGCCCCATGATACTATATCCCCTTGTAATTACGAACGCCGTAACACAATCGCGCGCGGAATAGGCTTACCCATTGCACTGAACTGTACTCCAATAGCACCTACCATTGAAGCATGGAAGCAATACTCACGACTGCCGGATGACCGGTTCTCTGTACACTCGCCACCGCACGCCCTGAAGCTGGGGCGCAGGGGGGGGCGTGAACGCAACTACAAATATTGCAACCCAGAGCCCCAGCCCGGCCTCCGTAAGGCCACGTACATTACGCAAGGTCCCTCACACACCCGACTCCATCTTGAGCCGGCCCCCCCAGGCTTCACTGAATACATACCTCGCAACAATTGGCTGAAGCTGTGGGACACCGCGCAGCACCGAGGAGTGCGGAAAAAAAAGGGGGGGGGTTGGATGCGAGTCGGGCCTGCTACGGGAGGAAATAACACAATTAATGTTAGATTACTCAACAACGTGGAACCTGGAGCGGCGCATAGTGCCCCTACGCCGACCACTGCATAACTGTCCAACCCAGCCACATGCCGCAACAAGACGCCGGACACACCGCCCTAAAATAGGCGCATTAAGCAAGTCATACACCCCATGCTAGACATATCGCCTTGAAATGTTCGGACAAGAGTAAGGATTAGAGACAAACAAGTGGCCACCCAGCCGAGACTCGGCCCGCTGCGGGATACCCCGGCTATGGGATAAAGCCTGCCCTACAGCCCGCCACGACGGGCCAGCGCGCCAAGGATCCCGCTGCAGCTGCGCTCCCCCGAGGCCCCGAGGACAAACCACCGGAGCCTCGCCGAACCCTTTGCCAAACGCCGCCGGATCCCAGCATGACACAGATGAGGAGGATAAAGGAGAGCACCGTAGCTGCGGGCCACGTGGCACCGGGGAACCATACCTCCCCCTGACGAGTAATGTTACCACAGCATGCAACAGAGACATGACGGCCCCTGAAGGCATGCCCCCCCGGCAATGGCGGCATACCCTAAAATGGCAGCAACCCCAACACGTGGCATTGCACCGAAAGCGTTAGATCAATGAAATTGCTCGACGGCCTCCCACCTACATATGGCGTGACAAAATGGCCGTTAAATACACTGCAGCCCCGCACGAGCATAACGACCTGATACTGCATACATGGACATACATAGAAAAAGCGATAATATAACTGACATTTTTCGAACATGTTGCACAGGGAAAACGCACCATACACCCCAACACAGCAGATGAGAACCGCGGAAATGTGAAGCGGTAGCATGAAAACGAGAATATCAGGCCTCGCGATACTGGGCCCAATGATACTATGCTCCCATTGTAATTACGGTCGCAGCATACATTTACACGCGTAGTGGGCTGAACCTTCACGCACAATTATCTAATGTCAGGAGTAAATAAAACAATCGCACTATACATTGCGCACGTAAGGCTCATCCATTGCCTTGACGTATGCAAGCCACACTTACAAATAAACAAGGCACTCAATAGAGCGACGAAATACCAAGGCCAATGATACTATACACCCTTTGATAGCGAGGGGGCCCATCAACACCATTGCGCACGGGAAGGGATGCACTCCTAATCTCGCACGCGGTATGCCAATACAAAGTCTGTAGCAAGAGGCGCACGTGCCGAGTCCATATTGAAATATGGAAGGCACTAATATCCATAGGGGGGTCCCCATCGTGGCACTGGCAAAAGCATTGGAAGTCCCAACGTCTTCCACATGTACTCTACCCCCCACTCGACCCGTCGTGCCTACCAAACTGTCCAATTCCATCTGCGCACAGCGACACATAAAGGCGCACACTTGATGAAACACGCTCCCACTGGGGCATAATAACGAGATCACACAATAAATTCATGCACGTAAGAATAGCCACGTGGGATACCCTCGGAAGTCCGTTTTGTGAACTGCATGCAAGGCGGGCAAAACTGAAAGAAAGCAACGCTCACTGATCCTCTAACAACATACCATATAAGCGACGCACACTGATCCTCTGAAAACATACCCTATACACCGATAACTGCCAAGGGCCTCTAAAACGTTCGTCTGTAAAGCTATCCGGCAAGGCATTAGGACGCGTAGTACCCCACAGTGCTGAATCGAAATCACCGCATGGACGCCGAAACCCCCCTATTTTTAGACCAGCGCACACCCAAAGTATTCGCTCCGACCTCCCGTCGCATATGCCATTTCAACCCCTTAACTCTAACAGTTGCAAAGTAGGCGCCGATGCGAGAATTATCCCTGCCGCGCCGCTACTAGAACCCTGGACCCAGGCCCGTTCTCTGTTCCAGAGATTGCCGCTCTAACCCGAGTGCCACACTTCTCTGCAACCGCCGAGGGCACAGTGCCCCTAACAAATTGCTCCATTCCCTCTGCCACACACTCTCTATGCTCCCCAGCATGTGCGAAACCGGACGGGCACCCACATGCCCCCCATGCCAGAGAAGCGCAAAACGGCCGACATTTAAACACATAGAGCTTACGACACCGGCCCCCCGCCACTCACCACGTGCCCGAGACAAACCAGGGACCCGACGTCCTAATTTCATGGCAACTCCTCGGCACGACCACCGGACTCATCACATCGACGCAAGACCGGACCCCTGGACGGCAACCAGAGGAGAAGGAAAAGAGTGTCCCGCGACTGTAACGCGACGACATCCGGAGCGCAGAGCCGAGGGAAACCCCAAAGGATGAGGAAGAGGCCGAGCACAGGCGCAGGGGTCCTAAATACCATGGTGGCGCCCCTCCTCCCAGGTGAGCCCTCCCCTTTGTTAGGAATCTGAGGGTAGGTGCCATGAGGGGGCGTGACAGCTCAGTTCACGCGTCGTGTGGGACTAGGGCGCTGCCCCGCCCATGCTCCCCTGCGGGTCGCGCGGACAGCGGCATTTTAAATGTAGAGTCTTGATTAGATGACTTTAAAACATATTCATGTTTAAGAGAGAGGATCTGAGTTTCTTTAAAGAACACCTATTTCTCAGTTTTTGTATTGCTGTGATTATTTAATCTCTCATTCTACTATGATTGAACCTATGTCAATATTTTAGTTTGCCAGCTGTAATCTGGTATCTTTTCAATATTCTCTTGATCGGCATATATACTAGTTTGATTATTAATTAGTAATTAGACTACTTATCTTCAACCTTCGATTCCTGGTCCTTATTGTGGAGATAAATGAGCTTCACAAAAGTTGAATAGTGTTATTATTGTTAATTCCCTTTGCTTCTCATTCAACTTAAAAAGATCTATCAGATGAGAGATTATAAATCACGCACGTGTGCACTCTTGGGCCCATGTAAAGCGCTTCAGTACCTTCGATCCAGTTAGTGCTATACAAAAATTCAACATACACAAGTCAAGCACTAAAAACACAATAGCTCCAGTCGGGGCTATCTCAACTTGCTTGACTGGGACGAATCCACAAGTTCAGGCCAACCTCGATGGAATGTGGGCCGGCTACCAAGTTGTGCAGACACCAGTACTGTACCTTGGAGATGTTGTGAATCAAATACGTTGCAAGACGCCGGGGAGGTGAGGTGTTGCTGGGGCAGTTGCTGCGGCAGTTCCTTACTTCTATGCAGGTCGTTGGCGGTTCGGTGCTCCGGGTAGGTGGGTTGCACAACGGAGATGAGGCATCACTGAAGCAAGTGAGGCATTGGTTCCTGGAGGTGGTGCAGAGTTGTTGAGTGACAGACGCCCGGGGATGATGCGAGGCACAGGGGAGTTGCTGCGGCAGTTGCAGCAAGGCGTCTGTTCTGATGGTGGTGCTATGTTAATGAAGCCCCAAGAGTCAAGCCATGAGGCATCGATTTCATGGCATCTATGTCTCACCACAGAGACACAGGTGTCACTGACTTTGGCGACGTGCTACACGAGACTCATGCGTGGCAGTTCTTCAGTAGTACTGCGGCAGCATCAGAGCTTACGTTGTAAGTTGCAGTCGTTACGTTGAGAGGGGACCAGGGCTTCGATGCAGGCAGAGGCCCCAGTTCTAAATTGGCACTCAAAGTCGATGTGCTGATTTCTTCTTTTTTGCACAGCAACTTACTTCCAAGGGCCTGGGAACTGGATTTGGCACCATTTGGCAGAGCAGGGCTCTCAGCAGAGGAGCCCAGGTGCTGCAGGTGAAGTCTTTGATGGCCCTGCGACTTCCAACAGGAGGCAAGCTCAACTCAATTCCTTGATGAAACTTTAAATAGCAGGATGCAGAAAACAAAGTCCAAGTCCAGTCCTCTCACTCCCAGGCAAGAAGCAGCAGACAGCAGGCCAACAAAGCAAGCAGCAAAGTGGCAGTCCCTCCTGGCAGTACAACAGCTCTTCTTCCTGGCAGAATGTCCTCAGTCCAGAAATATTCAAAGTATATGGTGTCAGAGTTCCAGTGCTTATACCCATTTTAGCATTTGAAGTAGGGAGACTTCAAAGAAACGTAGTTCATTATACTGGTGACTTAATAGTAAACCAAATATGCCAATCATGGATAAACCAATCATACCATAGTTTAGAGGAGAGAGCATATGCACTTTAGCATTGATTAGCAGTGGTAAAGTGCCCAGAGTCATAAGCCCAACAAAAAGAAGGTCTGAAAAATAGGAGGAAGTAGGCGAAAGGTTTGGGGATAAAAAGGCCAGGTCCAACAGCTATCTTTACAGCTAAGCTAAAATACTCTTTGATATAGGAAAGCAGTCTCCTTCCTAGCTACAGTGCTGAAAGTAGCCCCAAGCTAAATGTAAGGGTTATTAAAAGGCTGCACAATAAAACTTGTGTTGTCATTGATTTTCTCCATAAACAACACGGTTGAATAGGCTCCAGGGCAGAAAATTAAAACAGTGGATTGTTGCGTACATTTCCTGTGGCATATACTGGCCAGCATGCTATCGGCCTTTATTCTACTGTCCTGGAGGCCTTGGAGACAGGTTTTATAAACCAAAGGCCTGTCTTAATACATCATAGCATTGCATAATACTTTGTAGTGTCTGTTGCTTTTTCAAAGCAATTTATTGGCTTTTTGTCATCAGTGTTGTATTGTATTGTAATTGCATTTATATAGCGTTTACAACCCCTGACTGAGCGGCAAAGTGCTTTTTCGGCGAGTAGCATGCTACTCCGGAACCTATAAAGGATTAGTGGTGAATTAGTATAGTGAAATACGAAATTAATTTGAACGGTGGTATGTTAGTCTTTTATTTGGATTGAGTAGGATAGTGGAGGGATAGAATAGGGAAACGGTTTGCATCTATATAGTGCTTGCTACCCCTGATGAGGTGTTGAAACGCTATTTGCTGAGTAGCACACTACTCTGGAACCAAAAAAGAATTAGTGATGAATTAGTCTAGGGAAATACGGAATTAATTCGAGCGGTGGGCATGTTAGTCTGTTATTTGGATTGAAAGGATAGTGTATCACGCAATCGCTTATTTATTTGCAAAAAATATAAATTAAATCAACTTTGAAAATAAAGCTTGCCGTCTTTTTCTTATTTGCTTCACGTAGTTAAATTTTGCTGTATTGTCAAAAGACCTTCGTTTTGCAACTTTATTTACATGTGGACATCACCTTCTTCACAATTAAAAAATCATAAGCAAAGGAAAGCGCATATGGCGTAACAGTTAAAGCAGGTGACTTTAAATCAGGTTTGCGTCTCGGCAGGAGGCTCAACATCCTGTGATTCATAGAAAATCACTTAGGCATAGATGCATCAAGGTAAAATCCACTCGCAAAGGGGCAGTTTCTCAGAATCTGCCCCTTTGCTACCGGTATTTTTGCATTTGGGATGCATCCTCCCAAATGCAAAAATCGCAAATTAAGAAATCGCAAAATTGCAATTACTTGTATTTAAGGAATCTCAAATTGAGATTCCTTAAATGCAATGCATTAAAGTTTAAAAAATAGCGATTTCGCTAATAGGGATCGCAAATTACCATGAAGTTGAACTTCATGGTAATTTGCAAAAACTTTGAAAAATGCACTAAAGTGCATTTTTCAAAGTTTCATGTTGCGCACACACATGTCCTAATGGCATGTGTGCGCGCAACATATGTGCACAGATCAATTTCAGGGGTGCAACAGGGTGTCCTTTGGACACCCCTGCACCCTTGAAATCGCATTCCCAATTTGCGATTCGCTAATTGCGATTCGCAAATTGAGAATGTCTTCCCATTTATTCCTATGGGCCTCTAGGCCCTTAGGAATGAATGGGGAGGTATTCCTTAATTGCGACTCGCAATTTGCGAGTCGCAATTAAGGAATTTTAAGAAATTGCTATTTTTTTTGTGATTTCTTCATGCATTGCATTTTGCTATTCCTTAATAGCGAATCGTTATTTCTCGCTATTAAGGAATAGCAAATTGGGTTCTTGATGCATCTGGGGGTTAATTTCTCTGTGCCTAAAGAGAAATGTGTACAACTATAATACAGCTGGTGCTGATGTAAAGTGCTCTGATCTGTTCGGGTTGAATTAAAAGTATATAACACATTATAGCACAGGTACTCATAGTACGGCCCGCGGGCCAACTGCGGCCCGGCGGCCCGTGCAGACATGGTACCCGTGTTTAATTATTATTATTATTTTTTTTTTAGTGTGTCAACAATAATCCCTGCAGCAGCGCGAGCCGGGCGATTCCCAGCATAGTCAGAGTGGGGCTGCAGGGGCCTAGGAGGTGAACAAAGCCTCATTAACATGCGAATGGTCTTTTAAAGACCTGTTAAGTGCTCGAGTGCGGCTGTGTGTGTGTGTGCCCGGAAGCTGTCTCAGCCCGGGCACACACAGGCAGGGTACACACATGGGGCCTTTTGTATTTCTACGTCATTAAAAAAATCCTGCACTTGTGTAAGGTAGCTGTTGCTCGTGTAAAGCGCTCCAATTAGGGTCGAGTTCGCGCTATATAAAAAGCTAAAAAATGGCTTGGAAAATGTGGTAGAACAAGCAGTGCAGTGGCTGCAACGGCGGGTACATTACACGGTGCCCGTGAAACAATGGGCACCGGCTGCTCCCAGCTCTGTTGACATTGACTTGGCAGCGGGGCAGAGATCTTTCCGCACAGTTTGCAATAGACACACTGATCATCCCGCACAACTTACTTTTGTTCCCTTGTGCTGTTTATGGTAGATATGCTCAGCTCACCTCTCTCCGGTTTTTGATTGGACCATTAATCACAGTCATGGTTGTCATGCCAAGAAAAAGGAGACATTTATGCTACTTGGAAGCCCGGCATCCTGGCGACTTCCGCTTTAACTAAGTCCGCAATTCAAACGTGAAAGTGAAGTAAATCTAAACTGTAGCACTGACCCAAACTGGTCTATTTCTTCAAATGTTGCCAAAAATGTGAGAAAAATACAAAATCCATGAAAATGTATAGCTGTCACTTTCAGATGCTCACCCACTTCAACTCCGTGAATAATGGCATCTTTTTTTACTTTAAAAGTTCATTTAAATGGGAAGATAATGAACTGCAGGATAATAAGTAAACCCATATATTAGTAATAGAATGGCAAGATTATAAATTATTATGTATAATGCAGTTAATAATATATGAAATCTGTTAATGAATATCGGATATGCACATTCAAAATGACATCCTAAAACATAACTACTTTACTTGAGAGTGAAAATTCGAAACTATATCTTGTTAACTAAAGAAATATATAAGCAAATATTGTCAGGAATAAAATTAGGTCCATATTATTTATCAACTAATAAATGAATGCTTCACATCTGAGAATATTCTTTGTGCAGTTTCAGGTTCTCATCGTTCCTGCAGTGCAATAAAACCAGTAAATATTTGAAGTGACCCATTATAAATGCGGCACACACTGTTTCGACATTGGACTATGCATGGCCATCAGAAAATCAAGAGTTCAACAGGTAGAATGGAACTGATAAAAATCATTTAACACCAATAGCTAAACAGAGATGTAGGTTTTTGGTTTGGACACCCTCAACATGGAATGTTTATTGCCAGGGCAGGCGGGCTTCCAGTAAAGTGTCCTATCAGGGTTGTCACAATCCTTTCAGAGGGCAACGGGGCAAGCAGGGGTTACTGGGCCAAACCATGGTGTTTGAGGCGTTTTACTCCTGATGTCCCAGGGCGCCCATCCTAAAATGGATTCTGAGCAACTGGGCAAAAGGCAGAGCGAGGGAGAGCGAGGCAGAGCGAGGCAGAGCGAGGGAGACAGCACGAGGGAGGGAGACAGAGCGAGGGAGGGAGACAGAGCGAGGGAGGGAGACAGAGCACAGCGAGCAGTGGATCTAGTGCTGACTCGGTGTTGAGCATTTCCTTGTCAAAACGCCAAACCCGACGAGGACTGAGGCCACGCCCCCTGAAGGCCACGCCCCCCTGACGCAGTATTTAAAGCGCTGATCACAAAGCGCCTAAAATCTGACTATCGCGCACTCCTGAGGCGGAAAGCCACGAGCTTTTAGAACTGTTAAACAAAATCTTTTGTGTCACTGAATTATTTGGTTTTTTAACCTCACCACGCGCTAGTTAGCGCCAGGGCACTCACTTACCCCAATCACGAGCACAACGAGCAGTGGATCTAGTGCTGACTCGGTGTTGAGCATTTCCTTGTCAAAACGCCAAACCCGGCGAGGACTGAGGCCACGCCCCCTGAAGGCCACGCCCCCCTGACGCAGTATTTAAAGCGCTGATCACAAGCGCCTAAAATCTGACTATCGCGCACTCCTGAGGCGGAAAGCCGGGAGCTTTTAGAACTGTTAAACAAAATCTTTTGTGTCACTGAATTATTTGTTTTTTTAACCTCACCACGCGCTAGTTAGCGCCAGGGCACTCACTTACCCCAATCACGAGCACAGCGAGCAGTGGATCTAGTGCTGACTCGGTGTTGAGCATTTCCTTGTCAAAACGCCAAACCCGGCGAGGACTGAGGCCACGCCCCCTGAAGGCCACGCACCCCTGACCCCTACATCATGTGCTGTCACCGGAAGCGCAGCGGACGAGCGCAGCGGGAGCGCCGTTTGCGCGCCTAAGGCAAGCCCGTCTGCGCCCGTCATCGCCCGTCATCGCCACGACATCGCCAGTCGCCAGACCCCCTGGTCCTACCACGCCTCATATGCCCATCCGCTATGACCGCGAGCAACTCCTTGCTATGAATTATAGCCAACGATGTTCGGATGTCACAGGTACTCTTGGCCATTCGCACCTCCATTGTAACAACTGCCATTTCTCAACCGTCACTCCTACTCGTGTTCGGGTATCACGTGACAAAACCACACTTCCACCTCTGACGATACTGCAGCTCAATGTCAGATCCCTCTCTAAACACCACCTAGAGGTAAACTCGCTCCTACTGGACGAAAATCCAGACATCCTCTTTCTCTGTGAAACATGGTTACGAGATGGCATTTCTACCATCCCTAACCTTACGCTCCCAGATGAGTTTCACCTGGCTATTATAAACCGCGAAACTCGAGGTGGTGGCATCGCAGTAATTTATAAAAAGCACTTCACTTGCTCTTTCGCTAAAGAAACTCTCCCTGATTGTGAATGCGCTCATTTTAAAATCAGCATTAGCCCTCAGTTTACTATGACGGGTCTATACATCTACCGCCCACCAGGCCCTGCTTCCAGAATCATTGACGCCCTTCTTGAGACGTCTACGGCGCTCATTACCAAATCCGCAAATTTCACGATTCTGGGTGACCTCAACCTGCATTTTGACGTAACTAATGACCACACTATTGCCAATCTCCTCACCGATCTCTCGGCTTTACAGCTTAACTCACTCATTCAGGCTCCCACTCATATAGCCGGCCATACCCTAGACCCGGTCTTTACTAATATCAAAGAGGCAGTCACAGAGGTCCCCATCCCTATGGGATGGACAGACCACTACCTCATTAAGCTAACGGTCCCAGCCCCAGAACGACAGCACAAAACTGAATCCAACCGTCGCTTAAAAAGACCATGGCACAGGCTTTCTACCTCTTCTCTGTATGAAACCCTTGGAAGATTTCACCGTGAGTCCAACCAGGATATAGACACAATCTATACCTCTTTCACTACCTGGATCACAGATGGGCTTGATACTCTCATCCCAGCCAAGCTAACTAAAGGGCGAATCACACCTTCTAATCCCTGGTATGATGACACCCTTAAAGCTATGCGCAAGGATTGTAAAAGAGCCGAGCGTCAATGGAGGAAAAACTTTGACAGTCAGGATAAGGCTACCTATCTCTCTATGCTTAAAACATATCACAAAGCCATTAGTACTACCCGTGCAGCTTTCTATGCCGACAAAATCAGTACCAACCCGAACCCCTCCAAAGTGATCTTCAAACTTGTCAATGAACTACAAACCTCCAGGTCACCCACCCCCAAAATCACATCCAACGAACAATGTGAACAGTTGGCCACTTACTTTGTAGAGAAAGTTCAAAACATCTATGCAACTTTTCGGCAGAATTCTCCTTATCCTGGGGAACTCGATGATCCTACCTCCACCATCAGCCCACTTACCCAAATTCCTGCCATCACGGCCACCGATTTGACGAAACTTTGTAAGAAAGTGAAATCGGGCTCCCCGACGGACCCTATGGGCCCCTCTCACTTTCTGGATTCGATTGATTTTTTCCTACCCCCCATGATGGATATTCTCAATCTTTCCTTCACCTCTGCCTCTGTACCCATAGCCTGGAAACAAGCTTGGGTATCACCAATAATTAAAAAACCCACCCTGGACCCTTCGAAGCCAGAAAGTTTCCGGCCAATATCCCTCCTCCCCTGGATATCTAAAATAGCAGAAGCCCACGTCAATGGCATTCTCTCTAAACATGTGGACTCTCATGGAATCCTGGACCCATCTCAAAATGGCTTTAGAGCGGGCCACAGCACCGAATCCGCCCTATTGGCCACCACCGAACCTCTCCGGACGATTTTAGACTCCGGTCAAAGTGCTGCGCTGATTCTTTTAGATCTCAGCGCAGCCTTTGACACGGTATCCCATGACATTCTTCTGAAACGTCTGGAGAGGGCCGGTGTCTGGCCTTGCCCTAGCTTGGTTCCACTCCTTTCTTAAGGACAGATCCTTCAGGGTTTCAGCCCCCCCATTCCTCTCAAAATCCCATCCGATAGCACAAGGAGTCCCCCAGGGCTCAGCGTTGAGCCCCTCCCTCTTTAACCTATATGTCCAGCCGCTTGCAGCTGTGGCCAAAGAGTGGGGGCTCACGCTGGTATCGTACGCTGACGACACTCAGTTGGTCGTCACCCTTACTGAAAGCCCGTCCGTCTCGGCATCCAGGTTTAGAGAAGGCATGGCAGCCGTGGCACGATGGATGACGAATAACTTCCTCCAACTTAACGCCGGTAAAACTGAGGTGCTCCTCCTTGGCAGAAACACCAGCCTATGGAACGAGCACTGGTGGCCGTCATCCCTTGGTGCCATCCCATTCCCTAAAAACTGTGTAAAAAACTTGGGTGTCTGGATGGATGCTAACCATAGCTTCCAGACACACACCAAAAAGGTGGCTGCAACCTGTATAGGTCTCCTGAGAAACCTTAGGCCTATACTCGGATTCTTTGACCCTAAGGTCCGCCAGCTGTTTGTCCAGGCAACCATCTTGTCACGACTGGACTACGCGAACATCCTTCTACTAGGAGCAAACAAAGCAGAAACGGCTAGGTTCCAACGAATCCAGAACGCGGCGGCGAGAACGCTGGTTGGCCTCCCATGCAGATGCTCAGCCAGAGCCACCATTCGCAAACTCCACTGGTTGCCTGTGGAACATAGAATTAAATTTAAAACGCTCATCACGATCTTTAAAATCGTCAAACTGGGAAACCCCCCGTTGCTGCGAAACTTGACTTGCCCCTATGTCCCTGGCCGTAAATTACGCTCCTCTAGCCAACTTCTCTTGGAAGTTCCCAGATTTAAGCTTTGTCGTACTGGAGGCCGTTCCTTTAGGGTTCTCGGTCCCAAAATATGGAACGATCTTCCTCTCAGCATACGCTCAATTGACTGTCTCTCTGTCTTTCGCAAGACAATCAAGACCTTCCTTTTCCCCCCTCCCTAGTGCATTTCTAATTCCCCTCCCCCTCCCCGTCCTTCAAGGTGTGTGCCTGTCTTTCAGCGCCGGGACGCCCCATTGCTGGGGTAGCTGTTGCGCTTCACCAAACCTAGAATAGAATAGAATAGAATAGAGCGAGGGAGGGAGACAGAGCGAGGGAGGGAGAGATGGAGAGAGAGGGAGACGGAGACGGAGAGAAAGGGAGACGGAGAGAAAGGGAGACGGAGAGAAAGGGAGACGGAGAGAAAGGGAGACAGAGAGAAAGGGAGACAGAGGGAAGGAGGGAGAGGGAAGGAGAGAGGGAGACAGAGGGAAGGAGGGAGAAGGAAGGAGAGGGAGAGGGAAAGGGAGAGGGAAACAGAGAGGGAGAGGGAAACAAGGAGAGGGAAACAGAGAGAGGGAGAGGGAAACAGAGAGAGGGAGAGGGAAACAGAGAGAGGGAGAGGGAAACAGAGAGGGAGAGGGAAACAGAGAGAGGGAGACAGTCCGAGTGAGTGAGATAGTCAGAGTGAGTGAGACAGTCAGTGAGTGAGACAGAGGGAGAGAGCGTCAGTGAGACAGTCAGAGTGAGTGAGACAGAGGGAGAGACAGAGACAGAGGGAGAGAGAGGTAGAGAGAGGGAGGGAGACTGAGAGAGAGAGAGACAGAGAAAGAACGAGAGAGATGTGTGTATGACAGGTCTGGTGGCTCAGTGGACGAAGGCGTCCGCTGCAGGGGCCTGTGTTCAACCTCATAGTAACAGTTTTTTTGTTGCTCTAGCCCCGCCCCCTCCCCCACTGACCCCGCCCCAACTGGTGCGGCCCTCGGACACAAACCACACTGTAAATTTGGCCCCCGAGAGAAAGTTTGTGAGTACCCATGCATTATAGCATTTCATACTACTTTATAGTGTCTGTAACCACTTCAAAGTTATTTCTTTGCTTTTTGTCTTCGGTGTTGTATAACACGATCTTGCTGCAAAACCATTTCTGACCCATTGCGGAAAAAGCAGCGTGTTTTCCAGGCACCTCCTTCACTTTTCCATCCCCCTTTCAGCACGGTTGGTGCCATCATTTAGCACAAAATGCATAAACAAAGAGGTATGAAAGCTTTAAAGTTAACTAAAAAGATGGCTATCTTTACAGCTAAGCTAAAAATATTCTTTAATATAGGAAAGTAGTCTCCTTCCTAAATACAGCGTTTATGTATCCATCCCAGTCCCAGCACACCTGATTCATTCCTGTAGCACACATACAGCTTCAACAAAGATGTGTGGGCCCTTTAAAGCCAGCTAAGGTGGTAACTTACATTTCATAAATTAACAGCTACAAACAAAATCTGCGACTGCATCTCAAATGCAACCAGTTTTTTTCCACTTAAACATTGATGCTTTCCATTTATTATGTTGGTCAGGTAGACAAAGCCCAGCGGGGGGGGGGGGGCAAAAAGATAATTAAAAAACAATTTTTAATGTACTTACCCATGTTTCGCTCTCCATGCTTACTTCTTTCTTCTGGAGTGAGAGCGACGGCAATTCATGGAGCGTCAGGCAACCCCCTTATGCAAATACCGACGGTGCACTCATGCTGCAGATGACCAGCATGAGAGCCGCACCAGGATTGGCTGGAGCGGGCTGCCTCGACGCTCCAGTGGGCACAGGAGTACTGGGCCTGCTCTCCGCCCTGAGGTCTGAGACAGCTAGGTGGAGAGGTTTACACTGCATGTCAGGCTGGCCGTCGTGGCCAAAGTGAATAGCGCAGTGTAAATTGCATAGTTGCCAACATTTAAAAAAAAAACGCAGGGACATTTTTCAGCACAGGGCTGCTGCAGATAGAAATTCTGTGTTTGCGTACCAGTGTGTAATAATTATAAAGAGAAGCAGTTTCTGCAGCAATATTACCCGGGACAGTCTCCAACTTGCCGGGACTGTCCCTGCAAAAACGGGACATTTGGCAACTATGAAACTGGTGGAGTGAGCACCACTCCCCTGCTGCAGTCAGCAGCAATGCGATGCCCGCAAACAATGCTGGGGCTGGAAGCAGTGCAAAATAAAACAGTAATTAACTTTATTACTGTTTTTTTTTTTACTTTTGTTGCACTGGCAGGAGGGGGGTGACCTCCTCTGCCCCAATGGGCCTATTAAAAACTGCACATCACCCGAAACCTAAATTTTAAATTGAGCTTTACTATGCCAAAATAACAAGCTTAAAAAAACACTTATATTATGCAGGAAAAAACAACTAACATTCTTAACTCAATCACATGTTATCACATTAGGAGATATGCTAACCATGTTATAAACATTAAACTTACTGTACAACCACGCTGCTGTACAACAAAGATAGAAAACAAAAATGACTAGCTCTGGCGGAGGCGAGACCCATTGGTTTTGCCAACGCTTGTTAGGTGAAGCCTAGGCAGCACATGCGCTGCTCTACCAGGCATGCTGTATTCAGGTATGGACTTAAAGCTCCGCCCAACTTTTCAATTGGCTGCTGTGACTGTCCTTTGTAAATGTTGGGTTTTGATTTGTTAATAGGGTTATTAGTCCCTCCTTTGTCCCTCCCTGTCTTCTTTTGTAACCTCCTATCAGGACTGGACCTTTTGCTGTGTCCTTATTATATAGCTTGCATTAGCCCTTCGGGAGAACTCTTTGCTTAATTAATCTGAAGACTACTGGTGTGACGCCAGCTTTAGCATGGCTGTCACTTGTTTTTGGTATTTACAGCGCGCTTTCACTATCACAATGGGTCCACACTCACCACTGGCGGGATGGGCTGCGCAGCTCACCCGTATATTTGTTGTATTTTTAGATATTGATTTGTATTTTTCTAAATTGCAGCTTTCACTTTTATAATGCCTTTCTCTTTTTTTACATCTTGCCCCACACAGCACCCGAGACGCCGGCTTCAACAATGGCGGACGATTTTTGGTTTTATTTGCAGCGCGCTATGCGCGCTTTCACTTTAATAATGGCAGCTCGTCATATTGAACTTGTTTAACAGATATCAACTTCCCACAATGCTAACACTTTCACGACGCACAGCAACCAATTCCACAGTTAAACATATTCAAGGGAGTCGTCTGAGTGAGGGCGGTACTGCCTATTATATAAGGAGATCTAGGACTGGAGCATCGAGTCACCTCAAGTGTGAAATAAATACATTTAGGAAAGTAAAATTACAAATTCTGGACCTAGCACTGACAATATAATAACACACAATCAATGGAGTGGTATGAGATACAACCTGTTTAGTGCTTAATTGACAACAATAATTTCTATTTATTTTCTTATTTGGTTTTTTTATTTTTTGTTGTTATTTATCATGAATACCATATAAAGAAGTTGTCTAAACAATTACATTTATCAGATTATGTTGCCCAATAAAAATTATGAAACTGTGCTACAATTGTATTCCTTCTTTTCACAGTTTATTAAGTCCAAACGTGACTTTCTTAATTCATTAGATCTGGAAAAACATCATAAGAACATTTGATGATGACATGGCTTTTAAATTCTTGTACATCCTACGCGCGTTTCGGCAGTTAGCCTTCATCAGGAAGCCATGATTATATTTCAATAAAACCCAAACAGGGTGCAGAGAACCAAAATCTCATATCAGTGCTAAGAAACAGGTCCTATATACATAAAATAGCCTCTTTAACAACATGAGGTCAATAGCAATGATTACAGTCAAACTACCACTTAAAACAACTAGTCACTACACATATGTTATCAACAACATAACCAAATTACCTGAATACATCTGTGACAATTTAATCTACAACACCCACAATCCTTCACCAAGTGAATAATTCAATACAAATTCACTTAAAAAAACCTCTAAACATCTAATTTGTCAACAAATGAGGATGATTTGAGCAGAAAAAAGAAGAAACCAGGATTAGAAAAAGACGAAGCAAGAAAAAAGGAGGGTTAATGAATAAAGTCTCCATGGTCTAAATCATTGATAAGTGACCCAACAAGAAAATGACCATCAAGCCAAGTAGTAGTACCTTACAATGGATGAGGAACGTAATATCTGCAGAGTGGGGCAACCTGCTGTTGCCTCCTTATGGATCTATAAGTGACCAGCTCTATTAAAAAAGAAGATCAAAAAATAGAAATCTGGCAACCGAAGAATAAATCAGGTTATGCTACAGACCTTAAGGGGAACCTTGACCTTTTGAATAGTTTAGATACAAATGAATGGTCGCAGATGTCTAACCACAAGGCATGCACATTATGTTAGCCTATGGAAACTTTTTTGGGGGGACAAAGACAAAAATAGATCTTGCAGTACCTGTAAAAAACCTACATGTATTCGAGACCGTAATGTATACCGCTCTATTAAGAGTACAATTTAGAAATTCAGAAGCGATAAAACTAAATGATAAAACAGTATATGTTGGTTTTAGATGCTCTTATTCTTACATTAGGGTCCCTATATATCTGAAAGAATAAAAGGAAAGGCGGGAAGGGAAAATTGGCTGGATCACTACCTGATATTAATCACTGAGGTCCAAAGACGGAGATGGTTCTCCAATTGTGGGGGATTTCAACTCGGTAATACCCTGAATGTGGAACAAAAACTGTTTAGTATCGCACAAGATGGCTGACCACGCTCAGATTTCAGTAAGGAAAAAATAATTAAATCGATAAAAGCCACTTACCGATAAACTAATGGGCACTTGTCACCAGAGGATGTATGACGTTTCAACGCATGCTTTTACCACGCATGCCTTTACAACGCAGGTTTTACAACGCAAGTCGTTACAACGACTTGCGTTGGGGGCGCTGGTAGTGAATAGTTTAATTTACTATTCCAACTCCAGTCCCCGTGGATAGTAGGGAAGGTGTTGGATAGTAAATTAAACTATTCCCTATCCTAGAGCGCCCCCCAGCGCAATGCGTTGTAATAACTTGCGTTGTAAAAGTTGCGTTGTGATGGTAGTGCGTTGTAATAGTTTTGTTGTAAAGGATGTTCCCCGTCACCAGCTAACTGTCATGACCAAAATATTTAAATGTATTGCCCAGCCGTAATGAACCGGAGATCTGATGGGATACAGGGTCCTAAAAGGATTAAAAAATAAACGTAGTGGATTATATACTAACTAGTGTGGTGCTAATCTACTTCTATGTAAAGTCAGCCCTGCGTGTGGAAGTATAACTATATAGTATCCTTTAAAGTAACTGACCATGCTGAAATTTAGTACGAAGTAGAGATGGATCCCAGCTACTTGATGTAGTATCGGAGGGATACGTTCTAGTATGTTGTCACACACACTGAACACCCACCCACCACAGGCGTCATCAGTCAGATGACCCTGCTAAATAGAAAGGGCTGAGCACACGTGCTAAGGGCCAGTTAACTAACTAGAATACCTGTGTCTGCGTCACCTTATTACTTAGCATGAGGGCCTAGGGCTTCAATACCACATTGGCGACGAGGGGGCTGTGCCCGTGCGTGCAGCAGCCCAGCAGGATTAGAAAAAGGGGGAGAGAGCTGCAGGGTGGTATCACCCCCCCCCCCGCGCGCACGTGCATGGCGCCGGCCGCCGAGTAGCCCGCAGGGCGTGTGACGAACCCCGGGCCTGTATGCTGATGAGGAGGTGACCGGGAGCCCACCCCACACCTCTCGAGCCCACCCGCATCGGCCGCGATGGGATGATCACTGGCAGTGAAGAGAACAACGCGGACCTCACCCGAGTGGATGGAAATCCCGACGGCCGGAGGTGAGCCCGTGAACAGGGACGCGGGGCTGCACGAGAGAAGCTACACCCCCAGATAAGCAAAGCCAGCGGGTGCCCACCCCGCTGCTTCAGCCCCGCGACAAAGTGCGACATGCCTCAAAGCGTGATGAGGCCCGCAGGAGCCCACCCTGCATCTAACGCCGAAAGTGAACAATGACCTGTCGTGAGGCCCCGCAGCTGGCAAGCAAACACACCCGCCCCCCCCGCGCGCCGCCGGTGAGAGAAAGACCCGCTGCGGAGGGCGGGAACCCGAGAAGGGAATGGTCGGCTGCCGCAATAGACAAGAGGCTAAGCTCACTGCCCTCAAGAGTGGAGGCAAACACTGACCGTTGCGAGGCCCCGCAGGGGACAGAGGCGGGCATGACCCCATCCTACTCAGCCCGGGGTGAGCACACGCAGGTCCCACGTAGCAGCTCTAGGCCCCAACCCGCGCAGCGCATGAGCTGCACAAAGCTGCTGCAGGTGGGAGGAGGACTGCATGCTACCTGCGGCTGACCGAAGTGGCCGCAAGGGTGAAGAGGAATCAGAGAGCAGCCGGCAGCATGTGCGGAGCTGCCAGGCCTGGCAGACTGACGTCGAGTGAAGGTCGGCCCAGGGTGCCCTCGGCAACCGAAGCAACTGAGCATGGCGGGGGCAGCCATGAGAACAAGAGCCATCCATGAAAAGGCCCGCAGCGTGTGGAGAGCTGCTGGGCGTAAATGTACAAAGCGGAGCCCACCCTCAGAAACAGGAGCCCCGGTGTCTGTGCCCCCCCCCCAACTCAAGCGCGACTCTGACGCGCAGACCACTGAGTCCCGAAAATTGGAGGCTTACCGGGAGAGCGGTGCCCGGAGCCCACCAGTGGAGTTTTGCCTCCCAGCCTCGGGGAGGGGTGCCTGGGCCCAGCGCCGGCGGCATCTGGAAAAGCCCTGGAGAGAAGGAAAGACTGCCATGTGTGCGTGAAAGCGCTCCCCTGCCACCTGTTGGCCATTTCGAGCTGCTGCCGGGAAAATACACAGCAGCTAGAGCACAGCTGCCACGCAGTGGATGAGTGACTGTAGAGCACTGAAGTTGCTCAGAGACTAAAAGAGAGCCACCTGCTGGCAAGTGGCTGCTCTCCAGGAAAGGGAACAGAATAAAGCACACACGTCTGCAGAAACAGGGACACATACTCACACCGGCCTGAGACTAGTGCCACGGGTGGCCAGGAGAAGCAGTGGGGACTGCCAAGTGCACAGAAGAGTGCGCAAGAGACTTGCCATGCTAGAGTGGCACCAAACTACGGCAAAGGGATGGCGCAGGAACGTGCCAGGAGTGCAGGAACTCCACACAGAGACAGTGGTGGGCAAGCTACCCAAAGCGGATGACAGCGCACAGGATTCGAGCAAGTGCGCCCAAGGAAACAAACAACGAGCGCAGTCAGAAGCGCGCCGAAGCACTGCGACTGCGGAGAGGTTAAGGAATGGTTGCGCAGACCGCCAGACGCCGACCACCCAGTATGGTCGCCAGGAAGAAGAAGCCGACCACCCCACTGGTTGCATGGAGGAAGAAGCCGACCACCCCGTTGGTCGCATGGAGGAAGAAGCAGACCACCCCGCTGTTCGCATGGAGGAAGAAGCCGACCACCCCGTTTGTCGCAAGGGAGAAGAAGCCGACCACCCCGCTGGTCGCATGGAGGAAGAAGCCGACCACCCCGTCGGTTGCAAGGGAGAAGAAGCTGACCACCCCGCTGGTCGCATGGAGGAAGAAGCCGACCACCCCATTGGTCGCAAGGGAGAAGAAGCCGATCACCCAGTTGGTCGCAAGGAGGTAGAAGCTGACCACCCTGTTGGTCCCAAGGAGGAAGAAGCCGACCCGCCAGCCTGGTCGCAAGGATGATGCTGACCTGCAAGAAGTCAGCGAGCAAAGAGATCGGACAAATACGTCTGACAAGAAGAACGGAGAAGACATCTGTGAAGAGAACAACGGAGGAGATGTCCATGAAGAAGACCAGGAAGAAGACTAAAGCCAAGTCTAACGGAATCAACTAAATGTCAGAAGTAATCAGGCGAGAGAAGGTCGCGACGACAGGTCCAGTCACAGAGTGAAGTGAAGACAGTGTCCTAATGCTTGGACATGACCAGAGGGAAACGTGTGGAGTGCTGCTACACGGAGAAGCCTGGTTAGAGCGAACAACCAGATAGAAGACCAGACCGAGTTGTGAAGGAAGAAAGAGAAGACCACTCCTGAGTGGCACTACGCCACGACGAAGGAAGAAGAGAGGAAAGGAGAAGAGCACAGAAGGGTGCATGACGGAACACCACAACACACACCAGAAGGGTAACACCCGATGGGGAAAGTGGAAGGATGCACGGATATCCGAACACAGCACCTGGAAAACATCAGCACCACTGGGAGTACACATCTACATGCAACCCGAAGATCACCCGGGAACGACAGAGGCGAGCAGGCCGGTCCGTTGGTAACTACCCCTCTGGGATGGAACGGACACAGAACCGTGGCTATCCAAGGGGCAGAGGCCTCAGGGACACCGGTGGCAGTGGGTCCCAAAACGAGAGATGGACCGTTGAAGCTTGCTCTGGAGATCCAGGGAGAACAACAGTAGCATGCGACAGAACAAAGTGCCAACAACACCCTTTTCAGGTGGAGCTTCGGACACGGAGAAGGGACCCGTAGCGACTCCTCCAACGTGCTTGGAGTGACAAGGCGGCAGCCCACCTGTCCAGTGGAAGCCTGGCAGCAAAGGGCCTCCGGGTCGTCCAGTGAGAGGGGACACCCACGAGAGAGGGGTATCAGTGAGAGTGATATCCTGCAACTGCAGATCCTGTCAGAGACAGCCACCAGTTGGAGAAAACACCTCAACCAGGATTATACAGTGGACAGCAGCACACCAATGATCCACCATCATTCCATCTGCACTGTTCACTGACTGCGGTGTCGGAAGAAAGGAACTGTAAAGCACACTTCCACGGTGCAAGTACAAAAGGAGCACATCCACAGGGCACCTGAACATTGTCCCAAGGAGAACTAATGGTCCCAGCTGCAAGGACACCCTCGCCGGCAGATGACCATCAGTGAAGAGACTATGTGGAAGTCATCTACATCGAGTTAAGTTTGGTTTGCAATTTTGTATTCTCTCCCACAGGTTCGGACTTCATTTTGCTTGGACCTTCATTAATGTTTGGGAGGGATGTAGTATCGGAGGGATACGTTCTAGTGTTGCAGTATGTTGTCACACACACTGAACACCCACCCACCACAGGCGTCATCAGTCAGATGACCCTGCTAAATAAAAAGGGCTGAGCACATGCGCTCAGGGCCAGTTAACTAACTAGAATACCTGTGTCTGCGTCACCTTATTACTTAGCATGAGAGCCTAGGGCCCAAATACCACACTTACCAATAAAATGATGGACGCGTGTCACCGGAGAGCATCGGGTCACCTCAGCCAATCCCAATGTATTGCACAGAATTTCGAAACGCTGATTGGCTTTGGAGTGAACTTGTTCCTCTGTCCAAACAGTCCACAGACAGCCGATAGGAGCAGCTCAGTTTGGAACTGGTGGGCTGGGCTAGAGGTGTGCCTGGTCTGTCAGTCAAGGTGATAGCCTTCCAACAATCAGCCATATCAGAATCGGTGACTGTTACTTCCTAGCGTCTGAACTAGAAGGGAGGACTAAGGATAAAGAATGGGAACTGGGCTGCTGAGTGCAACCAGAACTATCTCCCCAGGACCGTCCTTGCAGCGTCACAGTCTGACTACTGGCAGCCAGGCATTTGTTTTGGCTGCTACCCAAGTTCCTGGAGTTCAAGCCAGGCCAGTGACCGCCTTGCAGGATCCGGCAAAACGTGGTGTGGCAGTTCAGTAAGGTGCATGGAATTGCTAGCATTTAGTGATACTAGATATTCTTTTTTTACGTGAATGTGGTTCAAGTAGCACCCTGCTGCCACACTGGCTAGTGCCTAGCATGCCACACTTTAACAAACCAAGGGGTTTGCAAGAGATTAGCAGACATACGGGCTGTGTAGATCGTAATTTAAAAATGTTTCTTCTATGGTGTGTAAATGGCACCAACCAGAAGTTGTCAGATTACATTACCATCCCATTTAGTGCATCCTTGGTCATGTATCATCCTTTAGCGTCGCAGGATTATCGAGGGCTCCGCTGCATGGATCCAACAAAGATATTACTTGCATTTACTTACTTTTACGGTAGACTGTTTGCTGAAGGCTGGACGTTGGAAATCTTTTCATAGTGCCTTTGACTCAAACTTGCTTGTTTACTTATTCGCTGCTATTTCATGTTGCATTTCTTTTGCAGTGGTAATGGGTGTACAGTCCGCCCTTGCTTTTGTCTGTCAATTCCTGGCTGGTTCGATGACAGGGTATTTGCAGGATCTAACGAGGGAAGCATCATGTTGGCATGGTCTTGTCTGCTAGTTGGGGACACAGATTATTATTTTGGCAGAGGCCTGCTTGCACAAGCATGATAGGAAGAGCATCTTCTGGCTGTGACTTGTTTAAAGTTAAAGCTTTTTCAGGGCTTTGTACAGTGCTTCTCTTAACCACACCTCCCTGCTATCAAGAATAGCACCTCCCTGCTGTCCTGTAGGAAAGCAGTAAAGACTTGGCTGTTTAAATCCAGATAGGTCAGTTCCGCAAACTACCTTCTGTCACACGTCCTTTTCTTCAGCGCCAAGACGCCCATGGGCATATGAGCGCTCTATAAAACCACAAATCAAATCAAATCAAATCAAATCAAACCATTCTCCCTTTCAGTGTGAAGGATTTTGGTTTCAATTGAGATGTGTACAGACAGGGTACATTGAACCTCGGTGCTGCTTTTCAGATGCTACATCATGGCTCATGGCAGGATTTAAGGGTTGAGGTGCTCCGTGTGCCATGGGTGGGAAACTATAGTCACTGTTCTGCAGTTTCAAGCGCCACAGCGCAGAATTATTTGAATACATTGCAAGTTAGCTGGATATTTTTTAATAAATGACCACATTTGGGCAGAGCACTATTCAATTTGATCTCGTCTTTCCACCAGTCACAGTCAACGCTGTTTTGCTTTTGGACGGAATGCATCCGTCATGCATTTGCGTTTTCTTAAGCTCATGTGTTAAAATTCATTGGTTGCAGTTCTGGTCATATGAAAAACAGGAATCCACTTTTTCAGAAGATGGCCCACATCAGATACAACAAGCTAGTGTTATAGTGCACACTCTTGACCCCTTCTGTTTGTTTAATTAAGTGCCATTGATTGGGTCCATACTGCCATCTGGTTTAGTAGTCACACAACTAGTAGTACGTTCAGTCACTCGAAGGATCACAGTTGTGATTTAATTTCACTTGTGCGTTAGAACACAACGATTTATATGGTACACATTTATATTGCAACGAGTCAAAAAATGCTTGAAAAATAGTTTCATCCGGTTAGTCGTCTTACCATATGTCTCAGCTACACAGCTAATTCCATACGTGTGTGCATGTGCAGGGATTGATGTACATGCATAAGAGACTGGCACGAAAACCATAATAAACTACAATAAGTACTTTGGCAGGGGAGTCATCAGTCAGTAAGCCATTGAATAAAGGCTGTTTGTTACGGCAAATACATCTCCAAAGGCACACCTAATCTTAAATTCTATAATGTTTTGCAGTGCTTACTATTATCAATGATGTGTGCTATATCAGATTTTGAGGACTTATTCATTGGTGCAGCCCATACAGCCCACACTACTGTTCCGTTACCTTTTGTATGCTTTCTGGTTAAAGTATGTCTCTTAAGCCGAAGGTCGAAGATTAACTCCCCTTTAAAGTCATCCTGTTTTACATCAGGGGAAAAAAGTATTTACCTCTTCCACATTGCACTGAGCGAGTGAACCAGTCCTTCTCTAAGACACTCCACACCATGCCACATAATTCCGTCCATCGCCACCCCCTTTTGTACCACATAATTCCAAACGGCATATTTTAACTAAATGCCACACAATTCAACATGTTTCCATTCCACACCACATAGACAACAAACCACATAATTAAACTCAACATTACACAACACACCACATCCATCCAATCCGCACCACAAAATGCGACAAAATTCAACAGCACATCACATAATTAAACTCCACAACATACCACTCCACAACACAAAATACCATTCCACATAATTACACTTTGGCACACAATCCTACTACATATAATTCCAGTATACTCAATACCGCATATGTACAATCCACATATTTCCACTGCACACCATGCCACATAATTCCACAGTACAAATCCACTCAAAACCACCACACATTTCCATCGCACACAACTCCACAGCTAACAATTCCAATCTAACCTACATAATTCTACTCCACACCACATACATCCACTCCACTCCATACCATACCATACCAAAACACCTGGGTAAAAAACATTGTTATTTGCAATGCCAATTGCTCTAACACTCACAAATGCGAGACCTGTTGCATTGCAAATGCTTGTGTTTTTAGGTCTCGCCTGAGCCAGCACATGCGCTAGTCTGGCAAGACATTTTGTGAGTGGACTTTAGAAACACGACCACAAGCTGCCTAAAGCTTGCGGTTACACGCGCAGGCCGGCGCACAGCTGCCATCTGGCTTTCCTCTCACTCTCGCAGACTGCTCTCCCAAGTGCTCATGGCTCATTAACTCTCTCATCATGGCTAATTAAACGCTAAGTGCGCGTGCCCAATGCTTGTTCTGGAAGGGCGCCTCATACACTCACCTCTGTCCTTGGCACTTTGCCCTCGCTTGAGTCTGACGCCCACTGCACCAGAGCGGAGCTCTGCCTCCTCGCCGCCAATGAAATTTCCTTCATTCGCTGGATCGCTCCCAAGAGGAAAAAAATCTTGAATGGAGTGCTTTTGTTACTGACGATCACTTTCACTTTTACGGCCGCACGGCCATGAAACCAATGCTTGTCTGTTTGCTAGGGAAAAGTCTCTCCTCACGCACAGCGCACTCACCGACGCTGCTTCAACTCCTCCCCCACCCTTTCATCTCACTTCTCCTCCCACCAGTCCATGTCCGCCGTTGGGGACAGGAGGAGGACGGTAGGCATGGGGCGCCACACTTGATTTTGTTAGGGTATTTCCAGGAAGTGTGTTATGTGTGTCTACATTAGTTACAGCTCACTTTTTTTTCTTTAGATTACTGTGAGAAGTTGGCCTCGAATATGATGTTCGCTATTCTAGTGAGCACCTTGCACCAGTCCAAACACCCTTGTGGTGATGGTTGTAAGTCAACCTTATAGACCAGCTATCCTAGTGGTAGCGTGGACAGAACAGTCTTAGGCTAAAAGACTCTTGAGGGCGTGTAAAGCCAGCTGTTTTACCATATGTAACCCCTTGAATACCAAATGAAGGGACACCACACAGGATATATATGAAATATATATGTATTTATTTACTAACACACTCCTCTGAGCTCTTTATGAGAACAGAGGCAAAAGCACATAACAAGTTACTCTTAGAAATACTTTAAATAGCACAATTTACAGTTAGGCACTAGGGGCGCGTAAAACCATATACTAAGTAAGGGTGAACAACCTTTACAACGAAACTTTTACAACGCACTACCATTACAACGCGGTCATTACAACGCAAACCATTACAACGCAGTGCGCTGGGGGGCGCTCTAGGATAGGGAATAAGTTTAATTTACTATCCAACACCTTCCCTGGTGTCCACGGGGACTGGAGTTGGAATAGTAAATTAAACTTTTCACTATCCAGCACCCCAAAGCGCTATGCGTTGTAATGGATTGCGATGTAAAAAACGCGTTGTAAAGGCAGGCGTTGTAATAGCCTGCGTTGTAACGTCATACATCCCTAAGTAAGTGGTATAAGAACCACGACTCGGGAAAGGGAAAGGCCTAGGGCCTAGAGAATCGCTGGGGCTACACTATCTGACCCTTAGGTTAGGAGTAGGAGGCCCACAGGCGGCGCGTGCAGTGTCAGTACACTCACGCGAGATTCAATAGAAAGTCAATGGGAACTTAGAAGGTAAGTAATTGAAGATTAAGACACTTCCGGTCTAACTAGGAATGTACAACTAACAAAACTAGACACTAGGATAGTCAATCCCTACAGGAGCGCCGAAGTGCTCGCGTTACCTCACCCACGGGCTGCGGGTGCATAGGTGTCAAAGTGTGTCAGGTTTTCTCGTTGATTCCTATGGAGCCTTGGAAGAAGATGCTGCAGGCGACCAGGAGGAAGATGTCCGGGTGGATCCAGGGGTGGATCGGAGTTGAAGAAGACCTGAAAGCAGAGGGGACAGAGTCTAGGTCACTAGCCAGTGACCGGGTGGAACCAGGAAGGAACCAGATGTCGTTGAGGAGCAATCAGGTGCTGTTGTGAAGCTTGTCGTTGCAGCCACGTGGACCAGGAGGCGTCGAGGATGACCAGGTGCTGGAGAGGAGCTGTCCCACGAAGGTTCTCGCAGATGGAGGGGTCGACTTCAAGATCGGAGCCAACAAGCCTAAGCAAAGGCAACCCACGCAGGATACACAAAGAGCTTCTGGTGCAGACCAGGAGGGTCTGAGGTACTTCACTTTTTCAGGGAAGCAAGTGCCAGTCTGGAGCAACCAGACCAGCGATGGATTTTCAAAAGGATCGTCGTCACAGGGCTACTAGCCAACTGGCCAGCAACCGGGACAACGCGTCGAGCAGAACACAAGCAGAAGGACCCCACGCAGATCTCGTGGAGTGTGGAGGGTTAGTCTTCGGTACAGGTGGAGCTTGGTGTTGGGGTGTCTCAGTCCCCAGTGCACAGATTCGACGATGCCTCAGGAGCTGCGCTGTTAGCAAGTTGAAGACTTTCCAAGTTGCCTGGTTCCACGGGGTCCAACGCCTTCCACGGGGCTCAGCTGTGCTGGAGTCGTGCAGTGGGGTCAGAGAGGTCCGGGAGTTGAGGTCTTGTCAGGCTCTGTGCTCGGGTTCCGGCGGGAACGGGGACAAAGCAAGCCGTCGAGTTGCTGGATGGTGCCTGGTTGCCCAAGGTGGTCACTCCTTGGCCACAAGGGAGATTCTTCAGTCTTCAGCTCAGATGAATGTCGAAGGGTCCAGAGTTTCGTTTCAAGTCGATTACAGGATTAATCTAACGTCTCCTGGGTCAGCTCCTTCCTTTATACAACTAAAGGGGGCTGGTTTACTCACTAGGTCCCTCCTATGGGTGGGACCAGGAAGGGGGGTGGTTACACCCCCTTTCCTTTGTCCAGTTTCGCGCCAGAGCTGGGGCTGGAGTGCCCCAGCACCGGTTTGAACTGGACTATGCATGGTCACCTAGTGTGCCCCAGGCAGTGTCTCATTCTATTCAGCCCTCCCTGTCCCAATACACAAAGTCCTGTCTGGGGTGGTGCTTGCACCTCTCCAGGCAGGAAACCTATTGTCCAAACCTCCATGACTGGAAGGACTCCCAGCAGCAGGAGGTCAGACTTGTGTCTGTGGCAGCAGCGTCCATTTTGTGACGCTGGGGCTCTGGTTAACTTTAACCGGGATAGTCAGCAACAGCATGTCTTCTCCCTCTAGAAGGGTGGAATGCTACCCCCGTCGCCAGAATTGGCGAGGGGGTAGTATTCCAAAGCGTATGACACCTTACACGACATGTTTAGATAAAGCCAAACCAAAGTTAGCATTCAACCGCGAGGATTATAATGCACTTAAGAGTATATGGTAAGGCGATATCATATAACAGCTATAAGGACATGGTTCCGCAAGCTGCAGACAGGCTCAGCTCATGCTAGAGCACCATCTCACACATAACCAAGCACTCTGCCTCCAGGATTGTTAAGGCCTGCCATAGGAGTGACTTATAGGTTACTGTGTGTCTATATATAAGGGTAGATATAGGAATACTATACCTAAGCAAGGGGTGATTACACGACCTTAGCCGAGTGGTCAGCCAGTTGTGTCAGTTTGAGTGGCCAGCCAGGGGTGGCATAATACATGCTGCAGCCCCTGGTAGGCCTTGGTTACACCTATGCCCTGAGTACCTAGGGTACACTTCTACAGGGGCTGATAAGGTGAACCAATTCCCAATTGTGGATGTACCTATAGTACATGGTGTGAATTTAGAGAGAGTGCATCTGGGCTGTGGGTGTGATTAGCAGGCCCACAGCCACATCTAAGTCGAAAACCAGTAAAGCAAAAGCAAAAAGTGGGGGTGACCATAGGAAGCAGACCCTACTCTCCTACAATTACCTCGCCTCGAGTTTGGAATGTTGTTTGCTGGCTTTCAGATGCAGACCCCTGCCGCGGTTCATTGCGGCTGCGCCTCACTTTAATCACTTTTTTTTAAATGCAGTGTACGCGCAACAAGAGGCTCTAAACAAAGGGTTGTTTTCCACCCGTTTTATTGAAGGGTGTACTATTTTACACAGTAGCACATTGGTCTGTGTAAGGGCTCTGAAACCGTGCATAGTGTGCCTACCGGGTGCGATTCGCCTCCCCTCCCATAAAAGACATGAAGCAGGTTGTTGTCGTTCACCGCGTAGTCTTTTATTAAAACTTCAAGCATTGTCATTAATCCTTTATTCATCTTGATTAAGATTTAAGGTAAATCTTTAAAAATACTTGCTTATCAACACAACAGCATTAAATCATCTCAAAGTTATAGATTGTCATTATATTTAACGCCCCGCTCTCCAAGGGGCCTTTTTGCCTGTCCTTCGGGCTGTGCCAGCAGGCCACAACCAAGATAGCCTGCTCTCCTTAAGTTGACCGCCCTCCGGTCAACAGAGCCGCAGGTAAATAATCTGCCACTACTTGTGACAAACATGCCGGGGTATACCCCCTCCAATGTTTATAAACCGACACCCCGTCATACGGGTAGGGCAGGAGTGGTCAGGACCACCAGCAGGTCAGTCCCCCCTCTCCCACCAGCTCAGAGCCCCACAATGACTGCTTGCCCTTTCCATGGGCAGCCAGTCCATACCAAAAAGGGGAAGTCCACACCCTTTTCTTGCCTGGGACCCCGCCATTCTCTTCCTTGTTGCAGGGATGGGTGGGTGGGTACTTCTTTGCTGGTCTGCTGCCGCCGGAGCTGCTGGGAGAGAACAAAGAGGGTTAGTTCCGCCTCCCCCGAGGCTTTTGTACCCTCGGGGGAGGGAAGGTCGGCCCTGCCTTCCTAATGACGTGTGCTGGCTCTTCCCAGTTTCCGCCTTGAAGACGTCCCTGCTGGCTCCCGCTTCGGATGCCACTAAGGGCGCCACGCCTCTAGGATCGGGTGGCGCCATTCATAGTGTGCCTACCGGGTGCGATTCGCCCCCCCTCCCATAAAAGACATGAAGCAGGTTGTTGTCGTTCACCGCGTAGTCTTTTATTAAAACTTCAAGCATTGTCATTAATCCTTTATTCATCTTGATTAAGGTTTAAGGTAAATCTTTAAAAATACTTGCTTATCAACACAACAGCATTAAATCATCTCAAAGTTATAGATTGTCATTATATTTAATGCCCCGCTCTCCAAGGGGCCTTTTTGCCTGTCCTTCGGGCTGTGCCAGCAGGCCACAACCAAGATAGCCTGCTCTCCTTAAGTTGACCGCCCTCCGGTCAACAGAGCCGCAGGTAAATAATCTGCCACTACTTGTGACAAACATGTCGGGGTATACCCCCTCCAATGTTTATAAACCGACACCCCGTCATACGGGTAGGGCAGGAGTGGTCAGGACCACCAGCAGGTCAGTCCCCCCTCTCCCACCAGCTCAGAGCCACACAATGACTGCTTGCCCTTTCCATGGGCAGCCAGTCCATACCAAAAAGGGGAAGTCCACACCCTTTTCTTGCCTGGGACCCCGCCATTCTCTTCCTTGTTGCAGGGATGGGTGGGTGGGTACTTCTTTGCTGGTCTGCTGCCGCCGGAGCTGCTGGGAGAGAACAAAGAGGGTTAGTTCCGCCTCCCCCGAGGCTTTTGTACCCTCGGGGGAGGGAAGGTCGGCCCTGCCTTCCTAATGACGTGTGCTGGCTCTTCCCAGTTTCCGCCTTGAAGACGTCCCTGCTGGCTCCCGCCCCGGATGCCACTAAGGGCGCCACGCCTCTAGGATCGGGTGGCGCCATTCATAGTGTGCCTACCGGGTGCGATTCGCCCCCCCTCCCATAAAAGACATGAAGCAGGTTGTTGTCGTTCACCGCGTAGTCTTTTATTAAAACTTCAAGCATTGTCATTAATCCTTTATTCATCTTGATTAAGGTTTAAGGTAAATCTTTAAAAATACTTGCTTATCAACACAACAGCATTAAATCATCTAAAAGTTATAGATTGTCATTATATTTAATGCCCCGCTCTCCAAGGGGCCTTTTTGCCTGTCCTTCGGGCTGTGCCAGCAGGCCACAACCAAGATAGCCTGCTCTCCTTAAGTTGACCGCCCTCCGGTCAACAGAGCCGCAGGTAAATAATCTGCCATACTTGTGACAAACATGCCGGGATATACCCCCTCCAATGTTTATAAACCGACACCCCGTCATACGGGTAGGGGAGGAGTGGTCAGGACCACCAGCAGGTCAGTCCCCCCTCTCCTGCCAGCTCAGAGCCCCACAATGACTGATTGCCCTTTTCATGGGCAGCCAGTCCATACCAAAAGGGGAAGTTCAACCCTTTTCTTGCCTGGGACCCCGCCACAGGGCGAGTAGCTTACTGGCGCGCTCGCCCCCCCCTGACCTAACAGCCTTCGCGCTGCTGGGTGCCACCTCCGCACCACTCCCTGTTAACCAAGGGCGTAGCCTCTTTAATCACAAAGACACAACTCCTTGTGCAATGATAAGTGACAACTTCGTCAAAGTAACGCATACATCGTTATGAGAACACCATTACTAAGATCCACCCGATCACACATAATTGTTTGAGAAGCAGGATATAGGGCAGATAAACAGTTCATCGATTGTGTAGACAACTGTGGCACTTCGGGGTCGCCCGGGGCTTGGACCTTAGGTAAGAGAGGGGACGGGGCTGCTGCGTTGGGTAATACCCCCTCAAGGAGACTCACAGACACCGGGGTTCTGGGTAACGCTGGCTTTATTAACTTAAAAGTGCGTTTGCGGTTTATGGTTTTCCTGTAATAGGGAAGTGCTGACTCTGCCTCTTCCGTCAGTCTTTGAAGGCGTTTCTCCGATGCTGTTTTCCTCTCGTCCCGGTGTCTTCTGGGACTGGGAGTCCGGTCCTTCTCCTCCACGGTGTCGGGCCGTCTCGTCAGGGGGAAAAGGAAAAACAACAACAGTGCTTTAGGATCCTGGTCGGACCGTTGTCACAGGGAAAGGGAGTGAGGACTCACACGTGCACAACTCGGTTCTAGGGTGCTGGGTAGTGAGGGTGGGGTAGTGCATAGGATGTGAGTGTTGTACGGCTACGGTGGTTTCGCCCACTTAAAGCCCGCCCAGCCCGCAAGCCGTGACCGTACCTCTGGTAGCCACACTTCCCTCGATGAAGTGTGGCTGGGCGAAGAGCCTTCCTGATGGCCTCCTGGCTTTCCCCGTCGTCGTCTCTCTTCCAGTCCCGACTCGTCCTCCTGCCTCGTCTCCTCTCCTGCCTCCTGCCTCCGATGTTCTCTCGTCTCCTCTCCTGCCTCCTGCCTCCGATGTTCTCTCGTCTCCTCTCCTTTCCGCCGTTCCCGCCTCTCTTCCGTCGCCGTCCTCAATCTCCGCTCGTCCTCTTCTCCTCTTCTCTCTCCGTCGCTCTCACTTCCGCCTCCTCCGAGTGCATAACACACCTGAGTGTGTTCCGGGGCGTCCTTTACCTGAGTCGAGGGGGCGTGTCCAGTGACGATGTCTTTGTCCAGCTCCGCCCAGTTAAAGTAACAGGGTCCACCTGTATCGTCCGAGTCCGAGTCGTCCTGTTCCTCAGCTCCCCGCCAGGCCCCTGTATGCTGTTCAAAGAGAGGTGAGACAGGTAAGCCGGGTGGCCCCGCGTCCACCCCGTCACACACCTCCCCCCTAAGATTCTCCCGATCGGGGAGAGGATACCTGGACAGAAAATCCGCACTAACATTTTCCTTCCCCTTTTTGTGCATGACTTTGAATGAAAAGGGCTGCAATGATAGGAACCATCTCATGACTCGGGGGTTATTGGATGCGTTGCGGCTCATCCATAGTAGAGGGGCATGGTCGGTGAACAAGCTAAATGTGTGTCCCTCCAGATAATACCGTAGTTTATCCACTGCCCACTTGATCGCCAGGCATTCTTTTTCGATCGTGGGGTACCTCACCTCCCTGGGGAACAATTTCCGGCTAATGAACAAGATGGGGTGGTCGTGCCCTTCCTCTGACACCTGCGACAATACAGCCCCGATCCCGAAGTCGGAGGCGTCCGTGTGCAATACGAAGGGTCTGGTAAAGTCAGGAGAGGCTAGCACTGGACGGGATGTTATCGTTTTCTTGAGGGACAAGAACGCCTTTCTCATCTCAGGGGTGGGATTCTGAAACTCGATTTTTGGTGTTTGTTTCCTCAAGGTATCTGTGAGGGGGGCTGCTATGGCCGAGAATGAGGGAATGAACCGTCGATAGTACCCCACCAACCCCAGGAAGGCCCTCATGTCTCGGAGATTGGTGGGGAACGGGGTGTCTGCAATAGCTCGGACCTTCTCATCTTGTGGCTCTATGAGTCCGTGACCCAACACGTATCCGAGGTATTTTACCTTTTGAAATCCGATCCTCGATTTCTTCGAATTGACGTGAAGACCAGCTTTGATTAGTTGAAGCAGGACGGTTTCCAGATGTTGTAGGTGTGTCTCCCAGTCGGGGCTGAAGATTATGATGTCGTCCAAGTACGCTGAACTGTAGGCCTGATGTTCCCGGAGCACCTCATTCATCAGCCTTTGAAATGTTGCTGGGGCTCCGTGCAATCCGAAAGGGAGTACGGTAAATTCGTACAAACCGTCGGGGGTAGAAAACGCTGTTTTCTTGCGGTCTTCTTCGCGTAATGGCACCTGCCAGTAACCTTTGGTCAGGTCCAGGGTACTGATGAATCTAGCTTCCCCCAATTTCTCTATTAACTCATCGATCCTTGGTATGGGGTAGGCATCGAAGGATGATACCGCGTTGAGGGCCCGGAAGTCCATACAGAACCTGCTACTCCCGTCTGGTTTCGGCACCATCACGATTGGGGATGACCATTCGCTTTTCGATGGACGGACGACTCCTAGGCGGATCATTTCTTTCACCTCCCTGCTGATAGCTTCCTGTTTGGCCGCCGGTATTCGATATGGTCGTTGTTTGACGATGATCCCTTTCTGGGTCTCAATCCGGTGTTCAGCCAGGTTAGTGGAACCGGGTAGGTCCGAGAAGACGCCTGCACATCGGTGTAGGACCTTTTGTAGTCCTTCTCGTTGTTCTTGGAATATCTCATCATTGATGACAAGGTCGTGTATCGTATTGTCTTTCTGGTGGTCTTTGTCCGGGCTCGTGTAGGCGTTGAGGGGAGGCACCCCTAACCACTTTTTCAGGACATTTATGTGGAAAATTTGACTCTTCCGTCCGGGTAGGCGTAGCCGGTAGGTGGTGTTCCCGATGGTTTCCAGAACTTGATAGGGCCCCTGCCACTCCGTTTGAAATTTCTTCGTGGTTGAGGGTAACAACACCAAGGCCCAATCGTGTACCTCGAGCTTCCTCCACTTCTTCCCCTTGTCATAGTGGGATTTTTGCTTGGTTTGACTCTTCTCCAGTTGTGAATAAGCCAGTTCCCTTATCTTTCCTATCTGGTTTCTGAGAGCCTGGCTATATTCAAGCAGCGTTTTTGTGCCTCTTGTGGGTTCGGCTTCCCAATACTCTTTTGTCATGTCTAGTAGGCTCCTGGGGTGTCTACCGTATAGCATTTCGAACGATGAACAGCCAAGACTGCTCTGTTTTTGCCCTCGTATAACGTAGAGTGCCAGGGGAAGCAAACGGTCCCAGTCGGTCTGGTTAGCGGCCAACATTTTCTTTAAGATGCTTTTTAGTGTTCCGTTATAGCGCTCCACAAGCCCGTCTGTCTGGGGATGATAGATCGATGTTTTGATTTGATGTAGGTCTAGCATGTGGCACACCTCTTTCATAACCCGTGACATAAACGGAGTGCCCTGGTCAGTGAGTATCTCCTTCGGGAATCCCACCCGAGAGAACAATTCCAGGAACTTCTCCGCGATGTTTTTGGAGGTGGGTGATTTGAGTGGAAAAGCCTCGGGATATCTGGTGGCGTAGTCCACAATGACCAGGGCGTATTGGTTTCCTCTGCCGGTCTTTGGGAGGGGCCCGATGAGATCCATCGCCACTCTCTCGAACGGGGTCCCTATGATCGGTAGTGGTTGCAGTGGAGCAGCCGGGGTTCTGTGCACGTTTTTGCGTTGGCACACGTCGCAGGTCTGGCAGTGGCTCTTGATGTCCTGATAGACCCCTGGCCAATAGAAATTCTTTAAGATGTTCTGCGTGGTTTTCTCACTGCCTATGTGTCCCGCTAATAGATGTGTGTGGGCATAGAACATGACCTGTTCTCTGAAGCATACCGGGACAAGGAGCTGCTTAGGATCATCTTGCTTCCCCTGCCTGTATAGCAAGTCGTCCTGTATCAGGAATCGGGGGTATCTGGGATTGGGATTATCCTGTTCTGCATGAGCTTGTTCCCAGGCGTTAAACAAGGTGGAGTCATTGGCTTGGGCGAACTGAAAGCTTCTGTCGCCCTCCCAGGGATCAGGGGCTATGAGTATGGGCTCTGGTTGTACTCCCCCTCTTTTCAAGGTCTCAGAAAAAAGATCCAGGAAGTGTGGGTTGTCTGTTCCTAATATGAGCTCTTCCGGTAGGCTGTCCAACAACCCAACCTTCACCACTGTCTTCCGCCCCCCTTCCAACTCTAAGGGGACACAAGCTACCCGGTAGCTCTTCACGTCCCCATGGACGCACTTTATATGTACTAGGGACTCTGGTATTATCTGGGAAACACACACAAACCTACCCTGCATCACCGACTGTTTGCACCCCGAGTCCAACAGAGCCTTGATGCTCCTGCCATTCACCAGGACACTCACGTGGTATGCCCCTCCCAGCTCCGCTGAAAACATCACCGGTCTGGGTAGATAGCCAACCTCCATGGGTTCTTCCTGTGTCCTCTTCTTGGGGCAAAACCGAGCAATGTGGCCCCAGGTGCCGCAATCGAAGCATTGAGGGCCTCTTAATGGGGTCAGTTCTGGATGCACCGGTCTAGGTGCAGGTAGCCCAGGAGGGGGTCGGGGTTTCCTGTCAACACGAAGCGGGGGTCTGGGGTTCCTTTCAGGTTCCATGGGGTGTAGCCGGGGTTGGGCCCTTGAAAATGTCGAGGCCATTTCTATGGCTTGCGCGGTGGTCAGGTTAGAGTGTTGCCTTAACCACCGTTGGGTCCCGAATGGTAGAGCCTCTAGATATTGCTCTAAGTATATTTTGTCCATGATAGCTTCCTTGTTGCTCTGTGTGGGGGTTAGCCACTTATCGGCGGCTGCCTTTAGGCGAAAGAAGAGAGTCTTAGGGTTCTCGCCGGGGTTTCCTCGTTCCTTACGGAAGCGGACGCGATATGCCTCTGCGTCTAACCCTAGGTGATCGAGGATGATGACCTTTATCTGGGCATAGGGCGTCTGTCCGTTTCCATTGGCCACCTGGTACGCGGCCTGGGCTTCGCCTGTCAGCAGAGGTGCCAAAAAAAACGGCCATTTCTCCAAGGGCCATCCGCATGCGAGGGCTACCCTCTCAAAATTTACAAGGAAGGCATCCGGGTCCTCTCCCGCTATATATTTTTGAAGGGATATACCGGAGGGGGTGGGGGTTGCTCTTACTTCCCGCACTGGATTGCCGGCTTGATCAATCCTTAGCGGCTGCAGCTCCCCCAGGGTCTTTGCTACGGAGTCTCTGAGCACATCTCTGTCCGCTTGGGCTGTGGCTATCTGCTGTTCGATTGCCCACCCCAACTGCTCTTGTCCCTTCACTAACCGTTGCAGTAGTTCCTCCATCGTCGTGTCCCAGATGGCTATCGCACTGCCCGCATTCTCCACCACTTGTGGCACTTCGGGGTCGCCCGGGGCTTGGACCTTAGGTAAGAGAGGGGACGGGGCTGCTGCGTTGGGTAATACCCCCTCAAGGAGACTCACAGACACCGGGGTTCTGGGTAACGCTGGCTTTATTAACTTAAAAGTGCGTTTGCGGTTTATGGTTTTCCTGTAATAGGGAAGTGCTGACTCTGCCTCTTCCGTCAGTCTTTGAAGGCGTTTCTCCGATGCTGTTTTCCTCTCGTCCCGGTGTCTTCTGGGACTGGGAGTCCGGTCCTTCTCCTCCACGGTGTCGGGCCGTCTCGTCAGGGGGAAAAGGAAAAACAACAACAGTGCTTTAGGATCCTGGTCGGACCGTTGTCACAGGGAAAGGGAGTGAGGACTCACACGTGCACAACTCGGTTCTAGGGTGCTGGGTAGTGAGGGTGGGGTAGTGCATAGGATGTGAGTGTTGTACGGCTACGGTGGTTTCGCCCACTTAAAGCCCGCCCAGCCCGCAAGCCGTGACCGTACCTCTGGTAGCCACACTTCCCTCGATGAAGTGTGGCTGGGCGAAGAGCCTTCCTGATGGCCTCCTGGCTTTCCCCGTCGTCGTCTCTCTTCCAGTCCCGACTCGTCCTCCTGCCTCGTCTCCTCTCCTGCCTCCTGCCTCCGATGTTCTCTCGTCTCCTCTCCTGCCTCCTGCCTCCGATGTTCTCTCGTCTCCTCTCCTTTCCGCCGTTCCCGCCTCTCTTCCGTCGCCGTCCTCAATCTCCGCTCGTCCTCTTCTCCTCTTCTCTCTCCGTCGCTCTCACTTCCGCCTCCTCCGAGTGCATAACACACCTGAGTGTGTTCCGGGGCGTCCTTTACCTGAGTCGAGGGGGCGTGTCCAGTGACGATGTCTTTGTCCAGCTCCGCCCAGTTAAAGTAACAGGGTCCACCTGTATCGTCCGAGTCCGAGTCGTCCTGTTCCTCAGCTCCCCGCCAGGCCCCTGTATGCTGTTCAAAGAGAGGTGAGACAGGTAAGCCGGGTGGCCCCGCGTCCACCCCGTCACAACAACACATCAGTATCTCGACCTTCCTCCACCGAGGAACATTTCAAAGGTTAATGGCAAGTTAACCATCGCCCTCACCATACCTGGCAGTAATGATCCTCTGCATAAAATAAGCATTGATGCCAGCTTGGGGAGCATCTGGAGATTCTATGTTCTTGAAGGCTACTTCCCCATTGTAAATATGATGCCTGACAAAGCGAAGCCTGAGGAAATATTATGCAGAGTATAGCCAATACGAAGTATTCGCCGCGGGTGATGGGACCTAATCTTATCTAATGAAGTATTGCCGAAATATGTACAATATGACCCTTAAAGTAACTACAGGTGGTCACGATAAAGACGTCTCCCTATATAACAATGAGTTCAAACTTTGTACCCTCACAATGGCCTTAAAAAACCCTATAAACCGTAACACTGTTTTACAGGCTATATTTGTACACATTCACGGACTGCTCTGATAAAAGGCCAATTAACCTAAAATATTCCTGATAATGACATCGCTATGCGAGGTCCCAACATAGTATGCTTTTTGTGCCAAATTCCCCAGATATGAGAGAAACTTAGAATGAACAACACACGGCCAGGATATATACTAAGAGCCAACATAAGTTGTCTGGCAATGTTGATCCTCCTAGTGTAGGGATTGCACTAAGGAAGAGATAGCCCTGACATACCTACTATCTGCTTTTAATTAAATGTAATGGATTCCTCATTAACTGTCAAATTTCACTTGTTTGGATCTTCGACTTCAACTCCAAGGGTGTAGATGGATTGCAACATTTCTTGAGCTTCTTTAAGATTTGTAAACTTATGAAATTTGCCCTTTACCAATGCCTTAAGTTTAGACTTTTGTGCTATTGCCGCCTGCTACCCCTGGGTCTGAACAACAATGTAACTTGTTAGTAGAAAATTTGAATCCCAATATGTTAAGTGCATGTTAAGGTTCTCTTTTAGAAATGGCAATTTAATTTGATAGAGTTGGCCGTGACTTTGATGGCGGTATCCATTTATGCAAATTATGGCCTGTCCGATAGCCCGTCTGCTGTCAGCAGTGGTAGAGGCTCCCTTTAGACTGGGGCCTCACTAACTGAAGTGCCATTCATAACACAGAACTTGAAGTAATGGGTAGTAATGGGTGTTCATGCAATTGCCTACCGCTGAGCAAGTGCTAGGCACCTCTGCAGTAAGGCTACGCATTTTGGGATTTACTCTTACAAACACTGTATCCATAGCGGTATTATTAGGTCTTCGAAAGTATAGTCCTGCTTAAATTTTTATAGGCGCAAAGTTGATAATTCATGCATTTATAGGTTATCTATGCTTGATTTTATAAATGTAATAACATTCATCAGCTATGTACCCTCCTGCTTGACTAATGTTCCATTGATTTAATACGGTACAGAACGTACTGTCCAAGCCGGTTCAGTCTGGGAACATATTGATGTTGCATTCCAATTTGCAAATTAAACCGCAGTTGCATTCAAGAAATCATCATTTTTTAGACTGGATTTAACAAGTCATATGTCCCAGAGTCATAACGCAGAAGAAAAGCACAAATTCATTTTAGGAGATTTGGTGTAAAGTTGTACAGATCGCCTAGTTGTCAAAGCTTTCTTTTCATACCTCTTGCTTTACCTCGTTGTTTTATCTGCCTTCTTCCCGTGCTACACCAATGTATACCAACTAAAAGCAGCGATGGTAATAGATGCTGCTACAGGTGACCAGCGCTTCTCTACTCCTGGCATGTCCCTGCTACTTTTCATCTTAGTATCTTGAAGGCAGGACCACGAACGTAAGAAGGCAGGACCACGAATGTAAGTGGTTTTAAATTCATGCTTACTTTCTGTAGTTTCTGCTCTGCCCTTGCACAAACGTCCAGAGAAGGGTGAAAGAAGAGGTCCCTCATAAGTAGGAACAACGTAAATAGTGATGAAATGGAGGCCCAAATAATGTGGACAGAGAGAACTAAATTACATAGTAAGAAAAGGTACATTATGCAGGGCAATGTGGCAAATTTTTTGGAGGAATTACATAACCCTACTGCCCTTTTTAAGACACACATATTCTGTCTGGCCAAATGTATAACCCCATTAGTAGAAGCACAGCACTATAACTCAGCAACACTCAGCGACTCAAAGGTGACCACTTAATCTTTGATGATGTTTTGCCACTTAATGTCATCATATGCGACACATCTTTAGCAACTTCTGAACCATTTGATATAGCAACCAATATCATGCTCTTAAATATTCAAATTATGCGGCAGAAGGAGGGTTAAGGGGAAAATATATAATTATGTGAGAAAGCCAAAACCGGAGAATTGAATATTTCCAGTGTCAAAACCTATGTGTTGTGAAAGGGAATTAAAGCTATTGACTTGCCCCTTCTGCTAACCTTATCCATTTTGCGGATTGACTGAATCATGAGTGTCTGATTAATTACAATTAACCATCCGCAACCCTTCATCGAATTGATAGGGAGATGACACAACGCGTACCTAGTAAAACTATGTGGAATGTTTATGAGGACAGTAGGAGAACTCTGCTTCGTCTAAAGAAGGGAGGTTACAGTTCTAGCATTTTTGGACCCAGACACAGCCCTCTTGTGAAGTAATGCCAGCAGCATGTTGAAGAGCTCGAAATGAAAACCAAATGCGAGCATGTGTGCAGCTTTTGCAGCTTTGTTAATTGGACTACCTTCATGCTCTGGTGAAGTTGCGATTATGTTTTCTCAACCTTCTTTAGCCCTATTGCTCAAAGGCTGCCGAATGCCAATACGTTCACAGAAGCACATAAACCAGCAGGCGCAGAGTGCCATCTGCAGCGATGTCATTACATTACTTCAAATGTACCCGTGTGCTTTTTATAATGTACAAATATCTTACCGAAGAAGCTATTTCACAATCCTATTGGTAATCATGTTAAGGTTAGTTTAGCAATTTTATTTTACATTAAACCCATCGCATTCAGGGTTGTATTGTTGAGAGCGACCAGTTACACGTTTTATTGTAATAGAAATACTGCCGGGTCTTATAGTATCAACAGCACAGCAGTGGGGCTGAGCGTGGAATTATGAAAATTCTATATGGTCCGGGAAGCTAATAATTTTTTTATGCGGTTCATACCGCCGCGAGAAATGAAATGCTCTACGGGAGGCGAGAAAACAAAATACCTACTTATGCATGCAATAAATAATTGGACTCGATATTTTCTTAGATACCTCTTCCAGTAAATCATGGTTGTTCTCGTTTTCTCGTAGTTTGCTCCTGCTTGAAATAATTCCGTTTCATTGAAATGCTTATTATTTGAATCCCTTATGCGCTGTAGCGATTTAATGTTTGCAATGAAGATGAAGCAATCATTGTGTGTGAATCATCAATACCGCATAATATAGTTCGTGGGTTCCGGCTACATCGTCCCCTTCAAAATGAGATTCCAGACCAAAATGCCGGGTTCTTGCGCCGGGGGTGTTTAAAATAAAGCTGGAAGATGATTTATTTATCCTTCCTTGCTCCCGGGGACCACGCGGGTTAACCCGCAGCAGTCTCCTGCCTCGCTCGAGCGGAAGCGGAGCAGCCATTAAATGGTCGAGAGTGGGGGGAGGGGCATCTTATATTCATGCCCCGCGCGAGCCCGAGCCGCCGCCGCCCTTTAATCTTTGCCCTTCTCCGGGTCACAGATCAGCTCCCTCTCCTGAAAGGACAATTTGGGAATGTGTCGTCCCCTGAGGGGAAAATTTGAATTTCCATAACTCGATATGTATGATGGCTTGCTGCGGCATGAGAACTGTAGAAGAATGAAATTATGTAGTGTCAAGGTTCAGCTAAACAGGTCATAAACACTGCTTAATCGTAAAATACTGTTGAATGCCTAAGAAGTACCACGTTCTGGCCGTAGGCCAAAAAACCCTTCCCTCGATAATTTGTTATATGAAGGTGGCCTTGCAGTGAATATTTGTGACACTCGAACATGGTTCAGCTTGCCAGTCTAAAATCTAGTCATGCCGGCCCACGACCGTAATTAATTAAGCGGGCCCGCTTGAGCGATAGGCAAAGAAATAGCTGGTGGACTGACCCCTCAAATCTGCAGGCCCAACAAGATAGCTGCCGGACATGCACTGTTTCCCCAATTACATTTTTATCCTTGAGGACACTACCCTCCTGTGACTCGGAATCGGGTCCTTAGCTCCCGAGTCTGCGCCGTAGTTCGCTGCGCTGCACTGAATCGGAGCCACAAACCGTGTAAAAGGCTCAACAAAGATACTCTGCCACGGAGATATTTCGATTTACAAAATGTAAATTACATGTTTTATCCTTGAGGACACTACCCTCCTGTGACTCGAAATCGGGTCCTTAGTACCCGAGTCTGCGCCTTAGTTCGCTGCGCTGCACTGAATCGGAGCCACAAACCCTGTAAAGGCTCAACAAAGATACTCTGCCACGGAGATATTTCGATTTACAAAATGTAAAGAAATGATTTGGCACAATGGAAGAAAACGATATGCTGTGAAGATGCGCACATGCAGTGTCCACAAATAACATAAGCATCCGCACTGTTTAATCTGTGCGTTCAAAACCTGGCCGGAAATGCCCGATTATCATTCCATACCCATTGAACCATGCGGCGTCCGCCATCGCGTGCTACGCTGAGGATTTCTCCACGCTCGCTGCTTTCATCATAGGCCATGCTTCTGCTCCGAGTCTGGAAATTCTCCACGCTTGCGTTCCTTCAACGGCGCTTTCCCTCGAGGAAAGGAAAATAGAAGCATTGTTAAGCTAGGAATCTCGCACTACTGCGACATGTAGCACAACTTGAGCTCGTTGAGCACTCGGCCTGATCAGCTCAGACATCTCTTACACTCACCCTAAATGACTACGCTGTGAGGCCCTCTCCTTTCCTCCACGTGCAGTAAACCAGACCCTGTTGTACTTCTTTGCTGGTCTGCTGCCGCCGGAGCTGCTGGGAGAGAACAAAGAGGGTTAGTTCCGCCTCCCCCGAGGCTTTTGTACCCTCGGGGGAGGGAAGGTCGGCCCTGCCTTCCTAATGACGTGTGCTGGCTCTTCCCAGTTTCCGCCATGAAGACGTCCCTGCTGGCTCCCGCCCCCGGATGCCACTAAGGGCGCCAAGCCTCTAGGATCGGGTGGCGCCGTTCAGCACTCTTATTAACAGAACTTTGTGCGAGACTGGCGCTGTAAAACCTATGCCTGCAGCTGTCCGGTTTGGATTCCTGTTTCTTTTTGCCACCTCTTCCCTCTGCTCGTAATTCAATGTGGTACCTCTGGGTTTCCTCTAGAACGCCTTGTGCTAATTGAGTGACATAAGTACTACATACACAGTTTTTGGCGGCTGATTGAATTTCACCCCGGCAGGAAGGGCGGGGAAGTATGCGTGGAGAGCTCTGAGGAGAGGGCATGACTCCACACTAGGCACGCCTCTCAGCAGCTTTTGGTGTGTATGTACATGTTATTAATTTATTTTTGTATTGCTACACGGCTAACTGGACTGTTAAGAGCATGCTCATTTTGTATCGCTGTGCAGGCTCCCTTTAATACTATGGCAGAATTGCTTGTTGTTATTTTCTGTAAGTCGTGTTCTAGCCCGCAGTGCATATCTCCTAAAACCCAACTTACAGAAAATAACAACAAACAATTCCGCCATAGTAATAATTCAAAATAAGTGTTACTTCGCCTCCCCCCACCCCTTCGTTTTGTCTTTCCTCCTTGTTGCTTCACCTAACCCTGCTTGCCCATGGTGTGTGGGTAGCATTTTGGAAACTGTAGGTTTAATTCTTGAATGGTTAGGTTGTTTCTGCATCCTCAATAAGTCCGTACATTCCGTGAGGTTTGGGGTGAAAATTAGTTACCCTTGCTTGCTCCTCTCTTGTGTAACATCTCAACAGCTGTTGACTTGACTGCCTCTTCCTGTCAGGAGTGACACATGGAGAAAAACAAACATCGCACCTTCCAACATACAATATCGCCAACTATAAAGGTGTCTTTGTAACTGGTGATCATGTAAAGCGCTTCAATACCTTCCAGACGATTTCACGCTATTATACTGCAAAAAAACAGAAACCCAACCTCCTTCCTGTTGCTTCTGTCCCCGCTGTTGTGTTCTAATGTAAATGGTGCAATAACTTCTTCCATTTTTGCAGGTAGGAGGATTTTGGGTCCTCATTGTAGAGAAACCGTTTCAGAGGTAGTTGCAAAGGTGTACTCGAAATAGGACTGCACGTCATGCAGCTTTAGAAAGTGTCTCTGGTAATTGCTAGATACAAACCCGGCAAAAAAAGTGTGGCCCTTTTATCTGTCGTTGGCGCTGTCATAAAAGCTCCACGGCTGACAATCCTTAATTGTGGTGTATGTGAAGGGCGGTGTGAGTGATAGGTGGGACAGCTGCATTTGTGGAATAAATGAACACCGGGAGTTTCTTTAAAAATCTAAATTCCTTTATATCTGTAATCCTAATAGCAGCTGATTTCAAAAAAGAGAGGGTACCCCACTTTCACCAGGGAACAGGGTAAGAAGACAGTTAGTCAAAGGGGAGATCCCTGGAGTCGAATAGTCTACTTATCACACAGGCCTTTCTTGTTATACAAGGAGAGGTCACAGTATGTCATAGGTATTCAGACAAACATAAGGATGGGTTTCCACAAAGAAATAGTCTTGTTTACAATCTAGATTTATTCAAGTTGCATATAAATAAACAATAAAGACAAGATAAAATTCATCCAAGACAATTAAAAACCAAGATTAAGTATCTCGGTGGGTTAAAAATTATTATTAAACAATGTTACATAAACATAATATTATGATACACAATAAATGGAAAAGCAATCAAAGTATATTCACAATAAACAACAAACTAAACATAGTTACAACAAACCCCTCATATATAAGTGGCCCACTTAATATTTCTGCCACTATATTTTACAAGATCCAATGGCCATAGACAATTTGGTTACTCTCGCGCTTTAGTGGAAAGATCTGATGCCCATCTAAAGCTTTATCTGGCCCTAGTTGGATTCTTTTGGATCAAACAGTGCGTCGACGCGTTTCGGTGCTTAGCACTTGATATCGTGGCACCTTCCTCAGGACTTCTTGTTTCTGGGGTTTCAGGGAACGGATGGATATACCGTATCCTCGGGACCGTGTTGAAAGCGCTCCAAAATGGGGTCTACTTAAGGTCTCCCTCTATTGGTACTACAAATATAGTCCTTGGGGCCCTTCTCTCTCTTGTGACGGAAACTCCTTTTGATGGGGTTCCTTGGTTATTTGTTTGTCAGGCGACTGCCCACTTGTCGTGTATCTCAGATATTTTTAAAACGTGCTTAGAACGGGCATATGTAGTCGTTGGTCTGCTCCTGAACTGGATGTGTTCGTTTTAGAGCTGATCGTTGGCTTCTGCCTCGTTCCTGCACTCGATCGAGTGCAGGAACGAGGCAGAAGCCAACGATCAGCTCTAAAACGAACACATCCAGTTCAGGAGCAGACCAACGACTACATATGCCCGTTCTAAGCACGTTTTAAAAATATCTGAGATACACGACAAGTGGGCAGTCGCCTGACAAACAAATAACCAAGGAACCCCATCAAAAGGAGTTTCCGTCACAAGAGAGAGAAGGGCCCCAAGGACTATATTTGTAGTACCAATAGAGGGAGACCTTAAGTAGACCCCATTTTGGAGCGCTTTCAACACGGTCCCGAGGATACGGTATATCCATCCGTTCCCTGAAACCCCAGAAACAAGAAGTCCTGAGGAAGGTGCCACGATATCAAGTGCTAAGCACCGAAACGCGTCGACGCACTGTTTGATCCAAAAGAATCCAACTAGGGCCAGATAAAGCTTTAGATGGGCATCAGATCTTTCCACTAAAGCGCGAGAGTAACCAAATTGTCTATGGCCATTGGATCTTGTAAAATATAGTGGCAGAAATATTAAGTGGGCCACTTATATATGAGGGGTTTGTTGTAACTATGTTTAGTTTGTTGTTTATTGTGAATATACTTTGATTGCTTTTCCATTTATTGTGTATCATAATATTATGTTTATGTAACATTGTTTAATAATAATTTTTAACCCACCGAGATACTTAATCTTGGTTTTTAATTGTCTTGGATGAATTTTATCTTGTCTTTATTGTTTATTTATATGCAACTTGAATAAATCTAGATTGTAAACAAGACTATTTCTTTGTGGAAACCCATCCTTATGTTTGTCTGAATACCTATGACATACTGTGACCTCTCCTTGTATAACAAGAAAGGCCTGTGTGATAAGTAGACTATTCGACTCCAGGGATCTCCCCTTTGACTAACTATCCTAATAGCAGCAACAGAAGATCTCAGTGCTCGTTTCATTTGCAGCGAACACCCAGCTGGCTGCTGTGAACAGTGTAATTGGAACAGTGTTTCTACTTGCCCGCCACTCATTTCTATAATTGGCCAGTAAGCCACTACATAATTGCAATACAAAATAAAACAAGCATTTGCAATGCAATAGGTCTCCCATTACTGGAAGTTTGAGCTATTGGTGTTGCATTATTATTAGCAACGCCAATAACTCAAACATTCATTAATGCAAGACCTTTTCAAGCACTGGTAAAGTCAATAGGTTAGCATTTGGGACCTATTAGACTTGCCAATGGTTTTTAGGTCTCGCCTGAGCCAGCGCATGCGCTGCCTGTCGAGACATTTAGTGAGTGGGCTTTTAAAAGTCCAACCACAGCTTTGTGTGGCATACAGTGTGCAGTTACGTGCACCGGCATGAGCAGAGGCGCCAACTGGCTTTCCTCTCGCTCGCTCACCCAAGCGTGTGCGTCTCGCTTCAGGCACCTCCCTCACCACAGAGCGCGTCTCGCAGTTTGTTTTTCCTTCAGCGCGAGGTGAGCGCCTTTCTCGTCACCCTGATCCCACCGCCCTTCGAGGCGTCCGCTTCCTTCCCCTCTCTCACCTTCATCTCCAGCATGGTGCTAACTAGCCCTTTTCTTTCGAGCGTGCTTGTTAACAGGAGCCTTTCTGGCCGCTGGCAAGTTGCCCACGTCCCCATGTAATTTTCCCAAATCTGCGCAGATGGCTTGATTTTAGTCGGGGTTCTTAAACTCACAGCAGCATTCTACATAGCTGCTGACATCCTGCTCAGAGTGCGCCCTTTTTACCGAAAGCCTAAAAATGCCTCCCACTTCCCTTCCAGCATACTGACTGGGCTGACTCTCTGCGGCTACCGGTGCACTGCCGGCCGTGTGAATGTTGTCTCTCAAAGACACTGCGCCTTAAGGGGGTCCCCGGTCTTTACAAACCGAACTCCACTAGCCGTAATCACACCTCTCACAAATGTATTATATCGTAAATTACAGAAAGCAGACTCAGCTACTGACACCCACCAATCAGGTTGGTGAATACATATTCCTTTAAAAGATTAAAGGGTGGTGACCTTCAAATGGTTGAAGGAACTGTTGCCATGGGATGGCTGGAGAATCTCCTCTTAGCTGCTCATAGGCTGTGTGATCTCAGAAATTATGCCTCTGTTTAGGATTGGCTGAAAATCAGGTTGTTAGCTGGTCATTGGCCCTTAAATTGTGCATCTTTACTGGCACAGTGTTATGGTATTTGCATGTCCCCAAACTCTGGTTAGTCGGCGGGCTCCAGGCCCATAGCAAACCTCACAGTCACTTTGTCATACCAGTCTTGGTCAGCCAGTATTCACCGCTTAACGCTGTCGGAAGACGCTGCGTGTGCCTTTAATCACTGGATGGGTGAGGTTGAGTAGACTAAACTGTTAAGGCGGGCTTAGTCGGGGGGGACTCCGCCCAGCAGCATCTTCTGTACCCGATCTGAGTGCTGCCAAGAATCTGTCTGCTTATAATTGTACAACAAGGGTGTCATCACCAGCAATCTATTACCGGCCCTGCAGCACGTGATCTCGTTACTGTCAGAAATTAAAAACTGTATGTAGGATACGCTCAACCAAATAGTTGAATTTTATTACCAGCCTCGGATAGAACAATGCAGTATTAAGAAGCAGCTGTTGCCGTGCAGGGATTTTCAGAATGCCAGTACCATTCTCTCTTTCTCTAAGCAACAAGGTCATTTGTAGCATTCTACCTCTTGTGGCCATTTGTGTCGATGATGTAAGGCTGAAACCTACCATTGCCTTAATATAGTACTGGTTGTAGGCAGCACTTTAGTCCTGTTCTCTTACATTCGTCATGAGAGGTAAATAAGGTATATATTTTCTTTGTGTCCAAGTGAATCATGTGCTCTTCAGTACTTAAATTGTCAGGAGTTGATCATTGCGCCTACATAATAATCCGGACTACATCTCCCAGCATGCTCTTAGTCAAGGGGAGGAGCATATTCAATATAGGTCAGCAAGAGCGCACAGGAAGTGCGCGTAATTCTGTCCTTCCTCGGAGGCAAGCAGGCTTGTTTGTCTTCTGAAATCCCTCTGATGGTGTTCCAAGAAGTCGTGACGCCTACCGGTGTTGTTGGTTCCTGTTCTTGTCCGGATCCATTGTTTGTTCGGCGATTCGCGCTGCGGGAAGTAGCAGGCCTCAGAAGTATCCCGCTGGGTTCTTTCTGATACAAACGCTAGAACTCACTTTTGGAGCCGCGTGGTTGTAGTGTTGTTTTCGGACCCCTCTTCGGTTCCTCTCACGCTGACGTAAGCGTTAGAGAGTTGAACAGAACTCGGGGCTTTCTTGTCCTGACTTTGAAACTGACATTGGATTCCTTGTTTCCTCCCGCTGACGTAAGCGTTGAGGTTCGTGGATTACTGAGCCGAGTCGAGCTCAGGTAAGCTTCATTTCTTTTCTTACTCGCACTGATTCGGGCGCTGGAAATACAAGAACTTGGTTATTCACGCTGTGGCCTGGTGTGGGGAGTAAAGGATCCTGGGTTTACTGGCGCTGTTGTCTGGCGCTGGTAGTATTCCTCCTTTGTGTTTCTAAAGACTCTGAGTTTATTGTTTTGTTTCTTACCGCTGGAAACTATATGGAACTATTCCTGCCCTGTTACTTATGAGCTGCATCCCCTTCCTGATACCTCTTGCTGCAGCCCCTACATACCGTGGGGGTGATTTTCCATTTATGAGTGGACCATTCCTTGTTGCATTTAAGGTCATCTATTTGGTATGTATGAGTGTACACAGAGTGTTTTGGCTGAAAGACGTTGTGATAGTGAGAATAATGTTTCATACCTTATCTGTTGTAGATTTGTCGTTTCGTGGTCTTGGAGAGAAGTATCTCTGTTGGTGACCCTTAGTTGGTATCTTGGGGAGAAAAGGCTTCGGCAGCTAGACCACAGGTATTAGTCCAGCCTTAGTGAGACATTACGAGGGTAGACTGTTTATGCTGTGTATTTACACTGTGTTCTTTCTTACAGGCTTCCCCTTCCCAGCGGTTCCGGCCCATACCTTCTCTTTTTTCCCTCACCTGATTGCCTCATTACTCTGAGTTTCATCCAGAGTTGGGGACGTCGGGAGGTGGACCCCTTTGTGCATCATACCGAATCCAGGAAGCAAATGTGGATCTGACAGAATTACGCGCCTGTTAAGAAATGGTCCTGGAAACTAGTGTAGGTTCAATTCTGAAGTTTATTCCAGATTAAGTATTCCAATAAGCACCCACAACCAGAGCCGTCCAGTCTTGAGGAAGCCAACGTCTAAAGAGACGTTCCAGGAATCCTCAAGGCTGAACGTAGGATTCTAGAATAACATTGAAGATCTCTCGTGCTTGCAAGCACGAGATAACGGAGAGTAACAAGCATTCATTAATATATAACATCTTCCCCACTACAAAGGGAAACAAAGAAAATACATGCAAGTGAACATGAGTAATTACAAAATAAAACAGTATTATTCTAAGACATAGTCTCTCAATCTGCAGGATAACTGTTTTAAACGAAAAGCCCTTTTTGTTGCCACTTCTGAAACACCCTGTGAATTCGAATCATGTGACACAGGTAACTCTGTAGAAACAGAGGACGGTGGTAAGGAAGAAGTGGAAGGTAGGGCATCTGAGATTTCAATAACTGGATTGGAAGAAGATTCAGCAATTGGATTGGATGAGGGTGTATAATCAAACCAATCACAATGTTCGGAATCTGAAATGGCATGTTCCCTGATGACATGGGCTTGAAATGGAGAAATCTTAACAAGAGCTCGCTTGTTCCACCACCCACTGTCATCAAGAAGGGCTGATGTTTTACTAACTTGTGTAACCAAATTTGGGGAAGAAAATTTTGACCTTCCTTTAGAAACTTTCTTGGGGTTTTTGACAAGAACAATATCACCTTTTTGCAAAGGTTGATCAACAGAATGTTTACCTTCATCAAAGCGTGATTTCATTGACTTTTGTTTAGCACTCACACGATCTTGAACAGAACAATAAGAATCAGACAAATCACAATCTTTATGTAACCAGCTAGGATTGAGAGCAGAATGAAATCCTCTTTTACGAAGCAGGCTAAAGGGTGAGACACCAGTGGTGGAATGTGGAGAAGTATTGTAGGCCCATACCTTGTCATGAACAAAAGCCAAAGGATCAAGCCTAGAAGACAAAGCAGTCTGAACACCCAATTTGATAATGCGATTACATCTCTCTACTAGACCATTCGATGATGGTGAATACAAGGCAACTTTGAAGTGAGAAATATCGTGACACTTGAGAAAAGAGCACATTTTTAGTGAGACAAAATGAGTACCATTATCAGTAACGATGGACTTGGGAAAGCCTTCAATATCAAAAATAGACTGCAAAAATCTAATGGCATTGTCAGTAGAAGCAGAATTACAAAAGGAATAATACAGCCATTTGGAGTAATAATCAACAAGAAGGATAAGAAACTTGTGTTCAGAAGGCAAAACATCATATGGGCCAGAAAAGTCCAAAGCTACTTTGTCCCACGGACCAGCCGGCAAAGGAACGGGACATAAAGGTGTGGAAAGAGTTTTCCAGTGCTTATCAGAGAGAATGCACTGTGTGCAATTTTCAATCATTTTCCTAATGTGAGAGTCCATGGAAGGCCACCAGTAGAATTGTTTGATGCGTTGACAGGTTTTAACAATACCAAGGTGACCCTGATGAGCAGAACGAATGATATGATCACGAACAGACTGAGGAGGAACAAATAAATCATTGCGCATGACCATATCATTAACTAAAGAGAGTTCGTCTGCAACATTTGCAAAACCTCTTAGCTCTGGGGAAAGGGTTCTAGCTTCGGGCCATTTGTTGACAATGAAATCTTTAACCTTGGAAAGAACAAGATCATTCTTATACGCCATATTCCATTGTGTTACATAAATGGGTTGACATTCAGCAACTGCATCAACTGTGGCAACAACACACTCAATATCATCGTTAACAATTGAATCATCAGTTAAAGACATTCTTGAAAGGCAATCGGCCCTGAAATTCTTACCCCCGGGAATGTGTTTGATGACAAAATGAAACTCATGGAGTTTAGAGAGAAGACGAACAAGTCTGGCAGAAGCTCTATTGGAGGTACTGTCAGACAACATATGCATAAGGGGTTTGTGATCTGTGTAAATCTCGAACTCCCGACCCCAAATGTAAGATTTGAACTTCTGAATTGCCCAAACACAAGCCAGAGCTTCTCTTTCAATTGTACTGTACCTGGTTTCGGCCGGAAGGAGAGTTCTGGAGGCAAAGGCAACTGTGTGTTCTTTGTCCTCGACCCATTGTCCTAAAACGGCACCCAAACCAGTGAGACTGGCATCTACGGTAATAAAACACTTGGAACCGTCACAAAAAGGATTTAAGGCAGGTGAATCTTCGATGATCTTCTTAACTTGGTCAAAAACTTTCTGCAAGTCTTGAGACCAAACGAATTTAACACCTTTTCTCAAGAGTGTTCTTAAAGGTTCAACAATTTGAGCATAGCCATGAACAAATCTGGCATAGTATTCAGATAAGCCCAGGAAGGAGCGAAGTGCATCGCGATCCTTGGGGGGTTTGGCATCTCGAATGGCTTTGATTAAAGAGAACTTGGGTTTAATGCCATTAGGAGAAAGAGAGTGGCCCAAGTAATCTAATTCATGAACACCAAACTTACACTTGTCGTGTCTAACGGTCATGCCAGCTTTTTCTAAAACTTGTAGGACAGTATTAAGAGTTTGGTTATGCTGTAATGAGTCGTTGGCATAGACCAAGATGTCATCTTGGTATGCCTGCACACCAGGGATGTCTTGAAAGAGATTGTCCATTAGTTTTTGGAAAATACTGGCTGCCGAAGCCAAACCAAAGGGGAGTCTGAGGTACTTGTAGGCACCAAAAGGCGTGATGAACGTTGTTAACTCTTGAGATGAGGGGGACAAGGGAATCTGGTGATAAGCAGACCTGAGGTCAAGGAGGGAGAAAAATTTAGCCTCACCCAAATTTGCCAAAAGGTCGTGGATTTTGGGAAGGGGGTGGCAATCCACTATGATATTGTTATTTAGTGAGCGTAAATCAGCACACAATCTTACCTCTCCGGACTTTTTGCGAACTAAAACGATGGGAGACACCCATTCAGAGGAGTCACAGGGAGCAATGATCCCTTCGTTGCAGAGACTTTTAAGGACAGTCTTAAGTTCATCCCTAGCACTCAAGGGAAGAGGACGAACTTTGTGAACAACCGGCTGAGCATTGGGTTTAAGTCGAATTTCATGTTTAAAACCAAGCACTGTGCCAACCTTATTTTTAAATAAGTTCGGAAAAGAACTTAATAAAGTGTCCATTTTGACTATGGGAAAGGAAAGATCTGAAATATTGAGGGTCCCAGAATCATGACTAGTATAATAGTCATCAGGAATGTCGCCTAGGGCGATGGGTTGATCGGATCCAGGTTTGAGAATCAAACCCATTCTGGCTAAATCGAACCAACCAACAATATCCCTACCCTTAAGGGCGACATAGACTTTAGTAAAAGTGTATCTGCCTAGGCAAGCAATGTCAGAATAAAAGAAACCTAACATATCGATGTCTTTTTCGCCAAAGGCTTTGGGATTGACGTCTGATTCTGAAAGAACAAAATGACTCCAATTAGCATAAAACGTAAGGTCGGATAAAATGGTGATAGGAGACCCAGAATCGGCTTTGACCTGGATTGCAATTGTGCCTATCAACAATTCACACAAGGGACTCTTAATTTTAGTAAACTCGATAGAATCACATTCAATGGATAACATAACATCATTGAGTCTGGTAGAACAAGACTCTACATTTTCTAGAAACTCAATATTATTGACTCTGGTGAATCTTTTGCGACCTCTGCAAACAGAGGGAAAATGTCCAATCTTCTTGCAGGATGAGCATTTTTTGCCAGAAGCAGGACACGTAGGAGAATTGCCAAGATGATTCCTGGATCCACATCTGTAGCAAATGAGTGGTTTCTTGTTTGGTTGTCTTGAGGAATTGTTGACAAGGTCAATGGAAGTGAAACCAGAAGCTTGATCAACTAAATGAACGGAAGGTTGAGATAGACTTTCTTGTAGAATTTTAGATGAATAGGTTGCACGTTCAATCCCTTTTGCAATATCAATTGTCTCGGGTAAAGGAGGATTTTTGCAGCTTAACAAACGTTCTTGGACTTTCTTCGAATAACAAGCCAAGATAAATTGGTCTCTGATGTAGATATCTGTACCAGCACCAAATTCGCAGGTAGAAGCTAAGATTCTGAGTTGAGCGATATAGTCTTCTACACTTTCGTCAACACTTTGTTTACGTTTGAAAAAATTATGACGTTCTAAAACAATACTAGGTTCATCATCGTATTGCTTATTGAGACGAGCAATGGCTTCTTCATAAGCATTCCAGCCGTCACCTGCTTCACCAGTGGGAGCAGAAATATGGGGTAAGTTTTCAAAAACTTGTTGAGCAGCAACTCCCAAACATCCATAAAGAATAGCGACTTTGCGAGGAGGATCATATTTGGTAGCATCAATGGCCACTAAATAGTTCTCAAAACTTTTAAACCAATTGCGCCAAGCAAGAGTAGGTTTTCCAGGAGTTTGTAGGAAAGGAGCTGGTGTTTGAAACTGTTGAGAAGAAGCCATGGTGATTGCAAAAGACAATAAGACAATAAGTAATGTCTATCAATATGGTAATGTGTAAAATAATAAAAGAAATAAATATGATATGCAGTAATGTGTGTCTGTAGTTGTATTTACTTGAAGACTTGTAATGTCAAAAGAACATGGTAGGCGGTAAAGCGTGCCTATCGCTGTAGTTATTAGGTAACTTGTAATAATGTAATGTTAATAAGGATGATAGGCTGTGAAGCGTGCCTATCGCTGTGTTGTAATTGACTCTGATAAAATGAAAAAGTCAAATAAATTTGTAGGCAATGAAGCGTGCCTATCGCTGTAGTTGTTAATGAAATTGATATCGGTAAACTGTGTTAAATACTGAAAGTTGAGTGAAGGTCGCTAAAAATGGCCGCCGGCGTCGTTGTCAGGGCAACAGACAGCGTGACTTTCTAGAGGCGGTGGGCTTGTTTGACGGTGACTGCGTGGTGCGCGTGAAGCAGCGCGCGCAGGAAGTTGAAGTGTTGCGCGCGTGACAGAGCGTGAGGCAGTAACTGACAGAGACAAGCAGCGCCGGAAAATTGCCAAATATGAAGAAAATCCGCGCTGGGAGCCAGGTGATGGACGAGGAAGTGTCCAAAGATATACGACCTGTGATGGCTGGACTGGAGGCGGGTTCAGTTGAGGACGAACAGCGGTCGAGTTGTCCTGGTAAGTTTTGGCTGGCGGTGGGTGCGAGGAAATCCCGATCGTCGCCAAATATGTTAAGAAATGGTCCTGGAAACTAGTGTAGGTTCAATTCTGAAGTTTATTCCTGATTAAGTATTCCAATAAGCACCCACAACCAGAGCCGTCCAGTCTTGAGGAAGCCAACGTCTAAAGAGACGTTCCAGGAATCCTCAAGGCTGAACGTAGGATTCTAGAATAACATTGAAGATCTCTCGTGCTTGCAAGCACGAGATAACGGAGAGTAACAAGCATTCATTAATATATAACAGCGCCCACGATTTATCGCTTCCTCAGTTCTGTATGAGGCGCACAAACGGCGTCATTAGACGACGTTTTGCAGGCGTTAGTGTTGGTCCAACAGGAATGGCTGCCTCTAAGGCAGAAACAGCAGCTCTTAGAGAAAGAGTAGACCGACAGACCATAAACCCATTCGATGCCTCACAGGCAACGTCACAGATACAAGTGAACGTACCACCTCCAATTCCACTGGCTAGTCCTGAGAGGTTTTCAGGGGATCCCTTGAAGATCCAGACTTTTTTAACACAAATTATGCTTCACTTCTCTTGTAAACCTGCCTCCTTCCCAACTAATCATTCCAGGGTAGCGTTCGCAATATCCTATATGACTGGAGATGCAGCCAATTGGGCTGTTCCATTAGTCAAATACGACGATTCTCTCCTTACGGATTGGGACTCGTTTCGACGTGAGTTCGAAAGGGTTTTCGACAGGAGAGCCACAACCTTCTCTGCTGATCGAGAATTGCTAGGACATAGACAGGGAAAGCAGGATTTAGTTATCTATTTAACTAAACTCAATCGTCTGATTGCAGAGACAGCATGGCCGGAAGACAAGAGGATGTCTCTATATTATCAGGGGTTGAGAGACGAGATGAAAGACGTCCTTGCCCAGATAGATCCCCAGCCCACAACTTACACAGACTTAATGAACCTCACGCTCCGTTTGGATCATAGGTTAGCCGAAAGAAGGGGTGAAAGGTCTTACGCCCCTACGGAAAAGACCGATAAAGGAAATAGAAACACTCCATCTTCCTCGGAACCACTTTCAGAGCCCATGGAGGTGGGAGCTATGAGGGCTCCCTTGTCTAGGACAGAGAAGGAGAACCGTAGAATAATGGGTCTATGTATGTATTGTGGGAAGAAGGGCCATTATGTGAAGGACTGTCCCACGAAACCCAAGAGAACAGTCAAGTTTGGTGTTTCCAAGAAGGAGGCGGTCACTACCGTTCCCCTCTCCAGTCCCAACCCTACGGAGACGATAGAGCACGAGGTAGGAACCCCTTCACATGGGTTGCAGCTGCCTTCTTTGGCGGGAGTCACAGAAGCAATTTCTGTAACGCACATTGTGCTTCCCATGTTCCTAACGGATCACCAGCAAACGCATCAAGTAGGAGTTATGGTGGATTCCGGTGCCAACGGGAATTTCATTGACAGCGGGTTAGTACAACGTTTAGAACTGAAGCGCATACCTAGAGACATACCGGAAATGGTGTTGGCGGTGGATGGGAAACCCCTGAAATCTGGTCCTATCCCGGAAATGACAGAGGAATTGGAGTTGGTTAGACAGGGGGAACACACAAATCATATTGAGAAACTCACGTTGAACATCATTGAGGCACCACAATATGAAATAATCCTAGGTATGCCTTGGTTGTGGTACCATAACCCCACGGTAGACTGGACTGAGAAGGTTGTGATTTTTGACTCAGAGATATGTAGGAATACATGCAATCATTCGTCTGTTACTCATGCATTGGCTCTGTCTCATGGTTATCAGGTAGCAACCGCGGCTGAAAAAGACATGAAGGTTCCGCCTGAGTATGCCCAGTTCAAAGAGGTGTTTAGTGAGAGTAAGGCGGAGTCCCTGCCACCTCACCGTAGTTATGACTGTCAAATAGACCTCATACCTGGGGCAGTGTTGCCTTCCTGTCGGGTTTATGCGCTATCAGAACCCGAAACACAACACCTACGAGAGTACCTAGAGCATTATGTAAGAATAGGGTTCATTCGACCATCCCGTTCGCCGGCGGCTTCCCCTTTATTTTTCATAAAGAAGGCCAATGGGGAATTGAGGACCTGTATAGATTTTAGAGTGTTGAACAAGAATACCATCAGGAACCAATACCCTCTTCCACTCATCCCCGTTTTGCCGGACCAAGTGAGGGAGGCAGTCATTTACACCCGACTTGATTTGAGAGGGGCCTACCACCTTGTAAGGATGAGAGAGGGAGATGAGTGGAAGACGGCTTTTAAAACACGCTACGGGTTGTTCGAGTATCTCGTAATGCCGTTTGGGCTGTGTAATGCCCCCGCGGCATTTCAGTTCTTTGTGAATGATGCTCTGCAGGACTATGTAGACAAATTCGTGGTCGTTTACATAGACGACAATCTGATTTATTCGAACAATCCGGAAGTGCATGTTAGGCATGTGTCTCTCATATTACAGAGGTTGTTAGAACATGGATTGTTTTGCAAGTTAACCAAGTGTGAGTTTCATGTGCATGAGGTTGAATTTCTGGGTGTGATTCTGAGTCCATCAGGGTTGAGCATGTCGGACAGGAAAGTGTTGGCAGTGCAGGAATGGCCTACTCCAAAGAACGTGAGAGATGTGCAGTGTTTCCTGGGGTTCTCCAATTATTACAGGAGATTCATCTCTCACTTTTCCCAGCTCGTTTCTCCCTTAACTCGTCTTTTGAGGAAGGGGAACCCTTTTTGTTGGACTGTGGAGGCCATGAATGCCTTTATGTATCTCAAACGAGCCTTTATCTCAGCGCCTATACTGCAGCATCCACAGAGTGAAGTACCATACATAGTGAAGGCGGATGCGTCCGACATAGCAGTGGGGGCTGTTCTGTCTCAACGAGACCGTCATACTGGACAATTACATCCCATAGCCTTCTTATCGAAGAAATTGAGTCCTGCTGAGCTCAACTATACGGTGGCAGAAAAGAAACTATTGGCCATCAAGAAGGCCTTTCAGGAGTAGAGACATTATCTCTGGGGAGCAAAACATCCGATCACTGTGTACACCGATCATCGGAACTTACAATACATGAAAACGGCCAGGCACCTCACCCAACGGCAAATGAGACGCACGCGGGACGCCCGGAGCTAAGCCCGGGCAAAGGGCGGGCCCTCTACGGCCCTCATAGGCCAGAGGAGGATGGGCTGGGTCACCCTCCTGAAGCCATCGCACTGCTACACACAAGGTATTACTGTAACTAGTCCGCCTAAACGGTTATCGAAGTTGCGTATTTTCTGTTGAAAGGTGACCAACTATGAGGAAGCTAACTAAAAGCACCAGGATGCCTACCTTAAGATCGAGTACCAAACAAAAAGCAGACATCCCACAACCAGTACCTACACTTACTGCCATTGACAAAATGTTACAGCAGACAATAGGGGTCGTAACTAATGCGATAGCAAACACAGAGAGAAGGATGTCTCTACCACCAATGACAACAATTATCCAAGACACGCAGGATGTGGCTACTGATCTTTCAGTAGTTACCTTAGACATTACAGACGACCTAGATACTAGCCTTGGTGTCACTTCTTCTTTTGCTGATCTCCCGTGTGCTCAGGCCTCTACTGAGAACACAGAGGAGACAATGAATACTCACTCTAATTTAATTTCCATACGTGACACAAAAACGGGGAAATCAAATAATATGGAGGGAAAAAGGCCCAGAGAATGCTTAAAACAGGGCAAAAAAAAAGGTCAAAGTAAAACTACAAATCATAATTTAGTGGCACCTATAATTCCCTCCACACCAGGAATTCCTTGCTGGGTTGCTAATATGGTGGCTGACCTGAAAGCTGATCTAGAAGATACAATTACTGCCCTGATCAAACCCCTTATGTCTAAAATTGATAGACTAACATCTTTCATAAATAAGAAGGGAGTCGGCCAAACAAGACATTTGGAACGGGACAGCGCTTTATCAAAAGCGGGATATGATGGGGGCACGCCTAAAAAAATAACAAAAGATAAGGTGGCGTCAACAAATGAATCGGCACCAAATACATTAAAGAGAGCAAAACAAAAGAACACCCCAACAGTACAAAAAACCCCAATATCCTCAAACCCTTGTAGCTCTAATGAGACAACACAGTGCCAAACAAAACAATGTCAAGGAACTCCTCAAGTACCAAATAAAAAGATAGATCAAACCACAAAAGATAATTCTGTGACAAACCCCTCCCTGCTAACGAATGCTTCAGTAAATAAAACAACATCGACCCGATTTAGGACAATTAATCTTCCACCTGAAGCTCTGCCCTTTGTGGTCGTATTGACAGGAGTTCCACCGCTAAAAGAGGGGAAAAGGGAAACACACTTGGAATTAAAGAATAAATGTGCGCAGTGGTTGCAGATAAATAGACCCCTACCCCCTAATATCTGTGGCGAAATTCTCACAGTAAGAAGGGGCGAGTGGATTGGGAGAGGAATAAAAACAATAGCAGGGGATATAATAACAGTCAATTTGAGAGACATTGCAGCAGTGAATTATATATGCAATGCACCTCCTAGTAGATCTCACACACAAATTCACCCCTTACATCTATCATATTTCTATCCATATACACCCCAAAGATCGGTGTAGACAAACAGAATTCCCATGAATAGGGCTCAACAGATGGAACCTCAGTATAGATCGGTTCAATGGCAAATGCCTTATCAAGCCACCTTAGCTTATGACCCTTTCTTTACTCAGCATATGCACTGGAATAGGTTCAGTGTTCTTGAAGAGGTGGACTGACTTGCACTGGAGAAATCTAGTGCTCTAGACACCCTTATAAGATCAGAGGAGGAAGGGCTCATTGTAACAGGAACTGGAACCCTGAGTACTATAGGATATAGTGATGGTAGGGGAGTCAATAAAAAGAATTTGAAAACAAAAATAGGGGGAAATAAAATAATAGAACAATTAGATCAAAAGAGGACCCCAGATCAAAGCAGACAGGATAGTGACATCATGTTAGAATCCCGCACTAATATAACATCAATAGAAGTAGATCAGGAAGAGTATTTACCAAGGGGTTTAATAGAACTACCCATGGGGGACAACCATGAAAATCTTCGAATTATATCCTGGAATATTGCAGGATTAGCAGCTAAATTTGAATCCCAGGAATGGCAGAACTATATTAATAACTTTCAAATCATATGCCTCCAAGAAACATGGGCGGTCGACCCAAACCTGTATAGTTTAGAGGGGTACAAATGTTTTTCTGTCCCGGCCATAAAGTCATTATCGGGGAGAGCGATTGGGGGATTAATAATGTATGTAGATCTTCATATGCAGGGAACCTGGTTCAATTATAACTAGGGTATCATTTTAAAAGACTTAATTTCCTTTTACTCAATTGGTATAATGCCTTAGGCACGATGGGAAAGGGGTCCGTCGTTAAGGAACTGGACTCTTGTTTAGTAAAGCTGGATTCTTTAAATAAGACACCAAACTCCCCCAGCATAATACTTATGGGGGATTTTAATTGTCATCTCTGTGACGACTTAAAACCATTTAACAGAGATTGGTCAAGATGCACTGTAGCAAAAGGGCCACATTTTGCACATACAACTGAGGGATGGGACCTAGAGAAATTAACAAAAAGGCACAACTTGGTCCACATTATGGACCTTGCTGAATTAGGTGCAAACGGAGACCTCAACCCAACATTTAGAGGCAGAGGTTGCCAGTCATATATTGACTTTATTTTAGTCTCGCCCCTCATAAAAAGAAATATTAGTAGTATGGCCATAGATATAAGCATCTTTAGTGATCATAATCCTCTGATACTTGTACTAAAAGGTTTTGATTTTAAAAAATGTACACGCAGAACAGATGTTATGGAAAAGGCAGTGGACCAGGGAAGGAGGATTAAGTGGGCTAAAATTGATGGAGACAAATTTTACAGGAGATTAATAACAGAGGGACTAAACGCCATAAACACATGCCTTGTGGGAGGAGCATTAGTGGTCAGTGCCTTTGAGGAAATTACACGCCATGTGGACAACCTACTAAAGACCTCTAAAGATAGTAAATTACCCCCCACTCCGCGTTGGTTCGACTCTGCTTGCACTAAGGCGTACAAAAAACTTAAACTTAGCCTCCACTCTAAACCCAGGGACAATCTCAAAATAGCACAACACAGAACTGAATATAAAAAAGCACTGAAATGTCGAAAAAAGAGCTTACAAATTCAAGCTTGGGAGGACTTAAGGGAGGCGGCAGAAAGGCGAGATATCTCAGGATTCTGGAAGGTTATTAATGCCCCATGCTTCCAGGAGCACCCAAAATAATAAACACCATCTTACCTGAACAATGGCAGACCCACTTCCAAAACCTCTACAATTATACAGGACAATTAAGCCAGGGTGAAGGACCAAGGTTAAAACTAGACTTTTGCCTGGAAGAAGTGGAATTGGCAATAGTAGGACTCAGTAAGAACAAAGCACCGGGCCCTGATGGTATACCCCCCGACCTCTACCTGAGCAACATAGATCTTTGGGCCCCACTGCTCACGAGGGTCCTGAACGAGGCAGTGGTGGCAGGACTGCCTCGCTCCTGGTCAACAGCAACCATAGTCCCGATCTATAAAAAAGGGAATCGCGAAGACCCTCAATGTTATCGCCCTATATCCCTTATAGACGTGTCAGCTAAAGTACGAAGTACGAAGCTGGCGGCGTCATCAGGGGCCATTATGGGGTACGGGAGAAGACTGGGTAGATGGTCCCCAGAACAAATATTAAATCTGTATAGATCGATATGCTGTGCTAAGGTTACTTATGGAGCAGAAGTATGGGGCTTTATAGACAAAAAATTGCAACAGATCCAGTTGGAAGAAAATAAATTCCTTAGAAGAATATTAAAACTACCGCAGAGGAAGTTGGAGAGCCTCATATTGAAGACCAGATTAAAATTAAACCGCTTCTTGCTTGGGTCAAAATCTGGATTAACCCAGAAGCGGCCCTTACAAGACAAATTGTAAAAGACTGTCTGAAACGTGACAAAGGGGGTCATATACCCTGGCTAAAGTACATAAAGGATTTTATGGAGACAATTGGCTGTAAAAAGAATTTCACAGACCCAGAATCCTTAACGGGCCAGAATAAAACAATGGTTAAAAAACTTTTTTCAGATTGGTCACTTACGACTAGGGCCGAGATGGAAAGATGTAAGCCCACTGTTTTAGTTTACTGCCAACTAACAGTGAAGCAAGGAATGGAACCATATCTGAGGGTTATGCATAATGCTCAGGACCGATATCATATGACCCGATTTAGACTAAATATGCTCCATCATTTACTTGCGGTTCCCTCTGGGTTCACTGGGTTCACTCTCACAGTGGAGACGAAGGGTACCTGCGGCTGCGACACTAGGTCTCCGCAGGATACCCTTCACTTTGTTTTGTTATGCCCCTATTATTCTGCCCCAAGACGTAAGTTTTTAGTAGGGATCCTGAAAGAAACGAAACTTAGACAAGCAAAAAAGGCCCTGAGGTTTCTTCAGGAAGCTGCAGATGCTTACACGTTGTTTTGCATTACAAACTTTATCCGGGTTGCATTGCGGCTAAGGAACACCAGAGAAATAATTGACTCTAATGCTATTTAATTATGTAAAGTAAATTCCTCTTTCCCCTTATTCATGAAATGTGTTTTTAGCCAAAAAAATTTTAACTCATACTTTTTTTTTTTTAAATTGTATTTAAAATATGTGTATATTGTGTATGTGCTTTTATGGTGTCTTTTTAAGTGCCGAATAAAGATTTATAATTGAAAATTGAGATGGATGCTGTGTTTTGCAGAGTTCGACTTTGTAGTTACGTTTCGGCCAGGGTCCGAGAATCGGAAGGCTGATTCCTTGTCGAGACAGGAAGACATCCATGAAACCAGGCAAAGTATTATTGAAGCCATCATATCACCTGAGAAAGTGTTGTGTGCCATCACGATCGAGAACTTTCTGGAAGAGGTTCAGACACATAAGGATTCGGAGTGGTGGAAGAAATGGGCAAGCCAAGCTCCTCAACGAACCCTCAAGCATGGAATCCCTTTCTATCACAACAGGCTGTACCTGCCTTCCTTGGAGCTTCGCCTCAAGGCGTTCAATTGGTGTCATGACTCTGTTCTGGCCGGTCATTCAGGATGTAACAAGACGCTCTGTTTGATGCAAAGACAGTTTTGGTGGGAACACATGGATAAGGATGTTGGTCTATGGGTGAAGCAATGTGATGTATGTGCATGAGCAAAGAACGAGCAATCCAAAGCAAAAGGCAAGTTGGTCACCATGCCAACCCCCTCTCAGCCGTGGCACACCATAAGCACGGACTTTGTTTTAGGTCTACCCATGGACCAGGGTTGTGATGCCATCATGGTCGTGGTAGACAGCCTCACTAAGATGGGCCATTTCATCCTGTGCAAGAACCTCCCCACTGCGGGTCAGACCGCCCAACTGTTACTGACCCATGTGATCAAACTGCATGGACTCCCAAGGGTTATCATCTCGGACAGGGGGCCGCAGTTCATCGCACGCTTTTGGAAGATGTGGTGCAAGACGCTTAAGATAGAGGCAGCGACATCAACCAGCTTTCATCCGCAGACAGATGGTCAGACGGAGAGGCTGAATCAGACTCTGAAAACCTATTTACGGTGCTATGCAAAGGAAGCCAGTGAGTCATGGGTTTCCTTGTTATGGCTGGCGGAGCTGTCTTATAATAACGCCTGGCACAGCTCTATCAAGGAGTCGCCTTTCAGGGCCAATCATGGATTCCATGCTAAGTTCCTTCCTTTGACTATACCTTGTGATGTGGCGGAGCAGGCTACCGTGGCCTCTCAAATGAAGGTCCTGCAGGAGATGCATCGGAAGATCCAAAGGAATCTGGTCCGGGCGAAGACTCTGTACAAATCCTGGGCCGATCGTCGTCGCCAGGAGGGTCCCACTTATGCTGTGGGTGATCGGGTGTGGTTGTCCACCAGGAACATCCGTTTCCGCTTCCGCAGCATTTTCCATCCCAGGTTTATTGGACCCTATGAGGTGGTTCGCCCTGTCGGATCTGTCGCCTATAAGCTGAAGTTGCCTGCTTCCCTGCGTATTCATCCGGTGTTCCACTGTAGCTTGTTGAAGCCTGCAGGGCGGTCCCGGAGGGCGGCAGTTCCTCCGTTGGTCCGAGATGGACAGCTGGAATACGAGGTGCGGAAGGTGTTGGACTCCAGATACCGCCGCGGGCGGTTGTGGTATCTCATCGCCTGGAAGGGCTATTCGGCAGAGGACGACTCCTGGGAGCCTTCCTCGAACGTCCATGCTCCCAGGGCTGTGCGAGAGTTCCACGCCGCTCACCCGGATAAGCCTGGTTCTAGGAGGCGCATGGGAGGTGGGCATACTGTCACGAGTTGATCATTGTGCCTACGTAATAATCCGGAATACATCTCCCAGCATGCTCTTAGTCAAGGGGAGGAGCATATTCAATATAGGTCAGCAAGAGCGCACAGAAAGTGCGCGTAATTCTGTCCTTCCTCGGAGGCAAGCAGGCTTGTTTGTCTTCTGAAATCCCTCTGATGGTGTTCCAAGAAGTCGTGACGCCTACCGGTGTTGTTGGTTCCTGTTCTTGTCCGGATCCATTGTTTGTTCGGCGATTCGCGCTGCGGGAAGTAGCAGCTCTCAGAAGCGTCCCGCTGGGTTCTTTCTGATACAAACGCTAGGACTCACTTTTGGAGCCGCGTGGTTGTAGTGTTGTTTTCGGACCCCTCTTCGGTTCCTCTCACGCTGACGTAAGCGTTAGAGAGTTGAACAGAACTCGGGGCTTTCTTGTCCTGACTTTGAAACTGACATTGGATTCGATGTTTCCTCCCGCTGACGTAAGCGTTGAGGTTCGTGGATTACTGAGCCGAGTCGAGCTCCGGTAAGCTCCATTTCTTTTCTTACTCTCACTGATTCGAGCCGCTGGAAATACAAGAACTTGGTTATTCACGCTGTGGCCTGGCGTGGGGAGTAAAGGACCGTGGGTTTACTTGCGCTGTTGTCTGGCGCTGGGAGTATTCCTCCTTTGTGTTTCTAAAGACTCTGAGTTTATTGTTTTGTTTCTTACCGCTGGAAACTATCTGGAACTATTCCTGCCCTGTTACTTATGAGCTGCATCCCCTTCCTGATACCTCTTGCTGCAGCCCCTACATACCGTGGGGGTGATTTTCCATTTATGAGTGGACCATTCCTTGTTGCATTTAAGGTCATCTTTTTGGTATGTATGAGTGTACACAGAGTATTTTGGCTGAAAGACGTTGTGATAGTGAGAATAATGTTTCATACCTTATCTGTTGTAGATTTGTCGTTTCGTGGTCTTGGAGAGAAGTATCTCTGTTGGTGACCCTTAGTTGGTATCTTGGGGAGAAAAGGCTTCGGCAGCTAGACCACAGGTATTAGTCCAGCCTTAGTGAGACATTACGAGGGTAGACTGTTTATGCTGTGTATTTACACTGTGTTCTTTCTTACAGGCTTCCCCTTCCCAGCGGTTCCGGCCCATACCTTCTCTTTTTTCCCCTCACCTGATTGCCTCATTACTCTGAGTTTCATCCAGAGTTGGGGATGTCGGGAGGTGGACCCCTTTGTGCATCATACCGAATCCAGGAAGCAAACGTTGATCTGACATAAATAGCGGGTACTAAGGGGTACATTTTTTGTTAACATGAAATGAACCCAGGTTCAGGTTTTAAAGTCTTTATTTCGATTGTTAAAAGAATCATAAAAGACAATTTTACAAGCAATAATTAATTAACATTTAAATACACATACATTAAAAGAGAATTGAGCATTAAAAATGAATTAAACAGTTTGTAGACAATCCTGAGTTAAATTCCCTAAGACAAATTTCCCCAAATAAAATGGGATTACAAGTAAATTCATGCTATCCAGGTTTAGGCTACTGTTTTGACCTGAGTATCCACGCCCAACCCAAATATTTGGCAATACACACTGTGATGATATCCAGTGTGTTAGTTTTTAATACATGGATTGCCTCTTCTGATTTTCTTATGGGCAGTCTCTGAAAGAGTGGTTTTAGCCATTTGGTCCTTGGTGCCTGGTATTTGGGGCAAGCAAACAGAAAATGGCCCTCTGTTTCTTTCTGGCCTGGGCACCATTTGCATTGATCCGTGATGCTAGAGGACCAATTTTTCGTGAAGGTATTCAACGGCAAAGTGCCCACCCGAAACTGGTGGAAGAGTTTCCTGTCTAAGGATTTAGAGACCGTGTCCCAGTAAAGTTCACGTATGGGGTCCAACTTAAAACAAAGAAACCTACCAGTAAGGCTAGTAGAGCAGGAGGCATTTATTCTATTCAGGCGAAGCGTGGACCAGTACAATTCTTTAAATGCCTGTTTGGTTGGAAAAATACTAACTGCTGGGGAAGACCAAAGGTGCTCTAAGCCCATGTCCGTCAAGATCAATTTGACCGTTCGGAACCAGGGAATTTTTTCCGATCCACTGATTGCCCTTACTTCTACTACCCCGTTTGCAAATAAGGTAAGGTCGGGCGAGGTCCATAGACGCCTCCAGAAGGCAACCAGTCTGAATCTAGCCGGCTCGTTAATTGGAGGGCATCCCAAATCCAAACAAAGGGGGATTGAGGGGGACGACTGTGGCAAACCAACCAAGTTGCGGAGAAACTTACACTGTATTTTAAACAGGCCCTGCAAATCCATATGACCCCACAAATCCGCACCATATAGAATTGCAGGGTTAATTTTGGCATCGTAGATTTTGAGGGCTGGTGTGACCCGCTTGGTTATAGATTTCCTTTGCTCACACAGTAAACAGCCGGTAAGTCGTGCAAGTTTAAGATGTTGGGCATCAACTTGAGTTTTCCATTTCAAGCGACTATCTAGCATAACCCCCAAGTATGTCATGTTCTCAACTTGGTCCAGCTTGACCCCTCCCATACTAACTGTACTCCGGACAGTGCGGTTCTTATTTAAGACCATACATTTGGTTTTCCCAACATTCACCTTGAGGTCGCTGATGACACAGAACTCCTCAAAGCGGTCCAGGGCCCGCTGTAGGCCGCTTCGTGTTCTGGAGAGGAGTAAGGTGTCATCAGCAAAGATGAGCATTGGGAATCGCTGTCCTGCCAGCATGGGGGCATCGGTTGGGGTCGATTCGAAGAATTTTACAACTTGGTCAATAAACAAAAGGAAGAGAGTAGGGGCCAAAACACAGCCCTGGCGGACACCACGGGTGACTGGGAAGAGTTCTGTCACCTGGCCCTGGGCACCCCATCTTACCCTTGCAAAGTTGTCCTTATGCATTTTAATTATCATGTCAAGCAATTCGGTTGGCATCCCTAGAGACTTCAGGACTCCCCACATTTTCTCCCTCGGTACAAGATCGAATGCGGACTTCAGATCGATGAACGCAGCAAAGATGGTACCGCCGCCAAGCAGCACCACCTTCCAGTAGATCAGACAAAATCTGAACACCTGGTCGATGGTGCTGGTTCCCGATCTGAAGCCCGCCTGCATTGGGGATAGGATGTCCTCCATCTCAATCCATCCTTGGACCCTGCCCAGGACCATGCGAGCAATAAGTTTTTGTATGGAGTCAATAAGACTAATCGGGCGATAATTACCCGGACTAGACCTATTGCCCTTTTTATAAATCGGCAGGATCTCCGCCCCCTTCCAAGATTTGGGTATGCCTGCACCTGCAGCAATGGAGTTTGCCACCATGGCAATATATGGTATCCACAGGGCAGGGTTAGCTTTGAAGAGGTCAGCGGGTACAAGATCCATACCTGGCGCTTTCCCTCGCGTGGTACAGTGTAATGCAAGCTCGACCTCACCTTCTGTAAAAGTGAGGATCTCGCTTTGGGTAGTGGGGTGGGGAGTCTTTTCAATTGTGCTGGATGGCGTAGGATTAACAGCACGGAACTGGGTTGCATAGAAGGTCACCCATTCATTGGGGGGCACATGGTTTGTGGGGATACGACCATCCGGATCCTTCCCCCACTTAACTATCTCCCAAAATTTGATGGGGTTGCTGGACATGGAGGCTACCAAGAGGTCAGACCAGTATTTATCCTCCCACTCCCTTTTAGCCTCCCCTTGTGCTTTCCTATAGGATGACCTGGCGGCTTTCACCAAGCTAGCATTCCGAGTCTTAACAGCTTTAACTAGGGCAGTATGTGCTTCCCTGCATTTTTTATTATACCATTTGTGGGGGCGCGTGGGTACCAGGTTATTTCCCTGTCGGCGAGGTTGGGAAAGCAGAATTTTTAGGTCCTTAAAACAGCGATTATGGAGATTTAAGATATGGTCAGCTGCTCTGGTTTTGTCCCCCAACTCAGCGTGAGTCCGCATTTCATTAAGAGTAATGTCAACCACACTAGAAATCTTGTTTCTCAATAGCTCGTCCCCCTCAATTTTGGACCATTTTACCCTCTTCCTATCATTTGTTAAGTAGGTGTCCCCCGTCTGTGAGATACCAGGTTCCTCTAATCTTACTAGACCTGGCACCTTTAATTGCAGAATCAGGGGATTATGGTCACTTTCAGGGCGGGGAGTTACCTCCATGTCCAGCATCAGAGGCCAATCTGCTACTTTTAGCAGAATGTAATCGATGCGGCTTTTTCTCAGCCCGTTGTCAAAAGTGCAGCTGGCTCCCTGGTCTGATTTAGTTCGGCCATTACAGGCCCTAAAGCCACTGTTAAGACAAAAGGCCGTCCAATTTACCGCAGCCTCTGTGGCAGGTACTGATTTTACAGACGTCAGCTCAGGTATGCCCCATACTGTGTCCTCCACGGAGCCCCAACAATCCCCAGGGTCTAGTAGGGGTTCAAAGCAACAATTTAGGTCCCCAGCAAGCAAAATGACATTGGAACAATCGAGGGCTGCCAGAGCAGATTCTAGTACCTCCAACAATGGTGGCGTGCGGCCACCTGACAGGCCTCGTGCATATATATTTAACAATATCAGGTCCTGGTGGCCAGTCCTTCCCAATCTAACAATCAGGAGGTCCGGGTTAGGTACACTTATCTCCGTGATGCAATAGCCCAGGGATTGTCGCACCCAGATCAATAACCCCCCGCAGGCTCGCCCTTTGGTATTCCCAGTAGCACTTTGAGTGGCTGCTTTATAGAAATTTACATAACCCTGCTTATAAACTGGGTCCACAGCCCAGGTTTCCTGGAGTAGTATGACATCATATTTATCCATGAACTCAAGCCAATCACTAGAGTGGACGCGGTTTTTAATCCCAGCAATGTTCCAGGACGCTATGGCAAGAGTTTCCGATGTGGGTGCGATAGAAGAGGCCACCACCGCGGAGACTGCATGCGAATCCTGTCCTGTCCCAGCTTCCAGCCCATTTTCTGACCCCCCCGTGAGGCTATGTTCAACCAACAACAAAGAGATTCCCCCTTCCCTTAAAGGTGGTGTATTTTTCCCTGATGAAGGTGGGACCCTTTTCCCCTCCTCTACCATAACTATAAGTTGGATAGACGCCTGGCCCTGCCTCTTACCCCCTACCCCAGGGTCGGCATTATCTACAGATTCTGGAGTTTGGGGTGGTTTATGGAGTCAATCAATTGCCTCCAGATCGGACAGGGGACCAAAGCGGTTGAATAAAGGTGGAAAAGTTGGTAGATGTAGTGTCCTGGGGTTGTTCATAGCAATGGATCGTCCCTGTCTCGGGGCTTTTTGGGGGTGAGCCTGTCTTTGGGGATAGAAATAGGAAAGGTCTAAAGTTTGGACGTCCCCCTGTCTGGCAAACCTAGCTTCTCGGCAGATTGTATCCACCACCCATGAGTCCCTAAACGATATTAAAATGCAATCACCCTCCAGATCCTTGGCACTCTGGCCCACCCAGTCAACCCTCCTTACAAATAAGATTTCTGTTGGCGAGGATGGGGGCAGGGGTCTGTTTTTATTCAGCCAAAAGGTAACCTTATTTCGCAAGTCTTCGTGAGTCTCCCTTTTACCTGATGGCAGAGGGGCAACACCAGTCAGCACCATAGTATAAGGTGTTGCCTCTATGGGGATATCGACCCGCGGCGTGGGGTACCTGGATTGCTTCCTTGCCAGGGTGATAGGGGCATTTTGGTGGTTTACACGGGGCCTATGGGGTGGGAAACTCTGGGTGGTGGGATTGGGTTTTACCTGAGGGGGTAGTTTAGTTGGTTGACGTCTGGTGGGGGTTATGTTCATAGGCTTTGGCATATGAAGGCCTTGGGGAGCGGCCTTTAGTACCTTATTTGGAGAATTTTTATAAGCACTCCCTTTGTTTAAATTAGGGTTGTCCGTTACTGGTCCTGGTAGATTATGATTGTTATCAACTAGACTAGGTGGGATTATAGTTGTTTTTGGGGCCAGAGATGAATGGGTGTATTTGGCCAACCCAGAATCTATGTCCGATAAGGACAATAGTATAGCAGAGTTCGCATTAACTACAGCCTCCAAAGAGTTTATTTGCAATAACATTAGTCTAGTCCTCTCCAAAACAGGTGATAGGAGGTTTTTCATTAAGACCTCCATCTTTGCCAACAGGGAATCATCACTGCTCAGACATGTTGGACAGGGGTTTGAGGAACCTAAGGAAATAAGGGAGGGGCATAGAGTGTTGGGCAAGGCATTTGTGCATTGGTTTCCGCTTGGATGGCCTGAGCCTAGTGTGTGATTACCAACGGGATCTTTTAATTTCGGCATCTTGCATTCTCTCCCTCCCTTATAGCTGGAGTCTTGTTTTCTTTTCCTAGAACCCTTGTCTATAACTGTGAGATCTGTGTGGACTGGGGCATTAGAATCTACTTTGGGTGAGTCAGGGATTGAATCAACCGAATCAAAACTTTGATTAGTGGAGTAGCTATCCTGAGTATCAATTTCTCCTGTTGCTTCAAGGTCGTCCAGGGGATGTTTGGGGAAAAGTGTAGTGTGAGCAAGAGGATTTATATCCTCGCTATCCATGTGGACAATAGCTTCCGTTGTGTCTAGGTGCATACAATTAAAAGCTGCGTGTACTTGTGCTGGTGGTACGGGGCTGGGAATCTTGGCCAATCTACCTAGAGAAGAGCGTTTTCCGCTAACTAAGTCTAAGGAAAGACGCTTTTCCACCATTGCAATTTCTTTTTCCAGGATACCCGAGGCTCGCGTGATAAAAGCGTCTAGTGGGCCTGAGACCACTCCAGTTGGAGTTTGGATTTGGACGTTGCGAGTTTTACCGGATCTCAGAACCATGATTTCGGAATTTGTCCCAGCTTTTATAATCGTACCTAATTACAATCTTTATACAAATGCGAAAAAAACTGAATAAGCCGCCCTGATGGACAGTGCGAATATGCGAGAACCCAAAACCCGCTCCGGGCACAATTTAGCCAATCTTACTGTTGTTGCGCAGCGGACCAGGAGTTGTGGGCCGGGGCCGTCCGCTGCCGTCCTCGAACGGCCTCAAACGGCCCTGTCTTTGCCCAGTCTTAGCCCGGGCTGCGTCCCTCGCTGCGGGAGTGGGCTGATGTTATGAGGCCTCAGGAGGGCGGGGGGCAGGCCAGCAGGGAGAGCGGACCGGAAGCTCTCCGTCGGTCTAGCAGGGACTTCTGGGAATTGAAGTCCCTGCACGCTCGCAGCCCCGCTGCAGCCACACACCCAAGCCGCTTACCTCCTTACTGCCTCTACGCTCCACACACGCAGCAGCTAATGTGTCTCCCTCCTCTGGCAGGCGAAGGGGCACCCGCGGAGCGGGTGCGCCGAGAAGTGGTCGGATGCCGGGTGAAGAAAAAAATAAGGCAAGGTGAGCCGCTCTAACTCCTTGCTATCGCTGGTTTCCTCCGTTAAGGGCTTAAAAGTGGCAATAATGTCCAAAACAGTGTCCCACTCGCTTCTGCTGCTGACCGGCGTTATGAGGCCTCAGGAGGGCGGGGGGCGGGCCAGCAGGGAGAGCGGACCGGAAGCTCTCCGTCGGTCTAGCAGGGACTTCTGGGAATTGAAGTCCCTGCACGCTCGCAGCCCCGCTGCAGCCACACACCCAAGCCGCTTACCTCCTTACTGCCTCTACGCTCCACACACGCAGCAGCTAATGTGTCTCCCTCCTCTGGCAGGCGAAGGGGCACCCGCGGAGCGGGTGCGCCGAGAAGTGGTCGGATGCCGGGTGAAGAAAAAAATAAGGCAAGGTGAGCCGCTCTAACTCCTTGCTATCGCTGGTTTCCTCCGTTAAGGGCTTAAAAGTGGCAATAATGTCCAAAACAGTGTGAAAGGGGAGTGCCACTCATTGTGGAGTCTGAGCTGGCATGTAGGGGAGTGAAACTGACCTTCATTTGTTGGCAAATGACTACCACTTGTGGAAAACATTCATGCACAAATATTTAGAGTGGTAAAAAGGCCTATCTGTCTGGCTTTACAAAAGACACTTCATGGGGAGGGGAATGCCGACTTACTATCCTGACCTGATGCGCTATTACCATGTACTGGTTGCTCTTGGTGGTGCAGGACATCCATTCGTCCCACTGTTCAAAAAAAAAACAAGCATTGGCATAGCCAATAGGTCTCGCCGCTGGGATCTTATAAGTGTTTAGCCATGCAACAGTTGATGGTGTTGCACCAAGGATATTGTGCTGGATAACTAAACACTTATAAGGTCCCAATGGCGAAACCTATTGGCTATGCCAATGCTTGTTAGCCATGCTGTGCAGAAATCTATGAAACTGTGCAACATGGCTAAAGAAGAATTACAAAAAAAGCCTATGACGTGGCCACTAGCCTCATTTCGTAGGCATGCACACCGTGATGCAGGCAATTTTTTCTTTTTATTTATAGATCTGATTGGTAACTAAAAATAAACAAGCATTGGCATAGCCACTAGGTCTTGCCTTTGGGACCTTATAAGTGTTTAGCCATGCAACAGTTTATGTTGTTGCACCAAGGATATTGTGCTGCATAACTAAATACTTATAAGATCCCAAAAGCGAGACGTATTGGCTATGCCAATGCTTGTTTTCTTGGGAGGCACGGGATAGATTAAGTGTTTAGCCCACAGCCACAGGCTGTTGAACTAACTCATGCCTGCCAAGTATCACGCAACAGGTGTGACGCTCACGCATTTCAGTGTGGTGTTCCGCATCACCACACTGAAATGCATTGTCACGCATTTATGTTACCGGCGGCGCTCCTGCCAATTCCCGACGGGGGCGGGCCTACCAGCAGTGGTTGCTACTGGATGTGTCACACCATGGGGCCCAAGATAATAATCCGGATGTGACCGTACTAGTTCTGTCACATCCCGAGGAACTGGAAGTAGGAAGTCAGAGGCAGAAGCACCGGCGGGGGACTTAATCTGAGTCGACGATTCCTTGCTGGGTGCTGCAGCACTGTCTGCTGACCAGACTGCAGTGCGCAGCGCCCCAATAAAACCCCCGTGTGCAGCATTCACGTTGTTGTTGCTGCCGGTTTTTGAAACGATAGAGATGCTCACAAGAGACTCCACCAGTTCTATCTGAAGTACTGGGAGCCCGTCTACTGGGAACCGCCCGTCCTGAAATCGAAACACTTTAAAGAACGTGCCGCTTTTCGAGGATCGCATCTCATTTGATATACCACTCGAGTACAGATATAAAATAGGAACCTCGATTGCAGTTACCTGTCATCCGTAATACAAGCTTGAAATTTATGCGTGCAACATTACTGTGGTATATAAATAAATAATACCGGATCTAGGTTTTACTGGACATAGCAATAACAGATAGCTCAATAAATAAGAGTCAAGATTCGAGGTAGTAGGAGTTTGCAGGTTTAATACAGCATAAAGGACGGGAACAGGACAACCTGCACGGGAACAGGATGGCAGCGCTGCCGGGGGCAGGATCAGAATCGGCACACCACTTAATAACAGTGCACAAATATATATACTAAAACAGTTACATTACAATGAATTACAGTAGGCGGAGCAGTGGGTGTGGTCAATAGCAGTCGCGAAAGATAAGGGTGAAAATGGGTGTAACAGGGGCGTATACATAGACATGTGATGTAAACGTAACAGAATATGTCATAAATGGGGCGGAAACATGGAGGGGGCTACCTAAGGAGCCGGGACCTCTAACCTAATGGTGCGCGTAAACTGACAATGACGTGTTACTAGGAGAAGCTGGGGGCTATGAACTCTGTGCTAGGAGCAGAGACTGAAGTCTGGAGAGTCAGGGCGACATGTACCTAAACAGTATCTAGTATCTGATGTTTAGAGAACATGTTGATATAAACTAAGAGTCAGGAGGGGAGAGGCTAACGGACTCTAAGAGTGGAGCATGCATTATTCTACATGTAGTGCGTGATGAAGAATATTAAATGACCATTAAATGCAGTATTTCTCTTACATGGAGACGTAAAGGCTAGACAATGACGGAAACTATTGATGCGATTCAGTAGCTTAGGAATGCAGAGAAGGAGGGCTGGACTGATAACTAGAATCATAACATACTCTTGGCAGACTCGTAGGCAGAGCCAGGCTGAGCCGGGCACTGTGAGGCAGGAAGTAAGTGAAGGGTCGAGGATACAGGTGGGGGCTGTATCGCTCCTCAGCGAGGACTCAGGAGACAGGAGCTGAATCTGGTGTCCGGGCCCTTTTGAGGCCTAGAAACGGGGACTTTACAATAAAATAACGTGCACACTGAGAAACGTGGCAACGTAACTTTACATAGGCCTAATATTCGTAGTATTCACGAGAACTGGAAACTGGCATACTAGTGATGGACACAACTGTAATTGCGTCTTTAATCAAACATACAGGATACATATGCATATTTAATCATGCACACATAACATAAGATGGAGGACACGTAGGGACACAGAACATGGCAAAATTTACTTTTCCACATTCCCTCCTTGTCACTACGTTTCCATCAGGAAACATCAATATTCATGATACCATCTATCATTTCATACAGTATCATTTGCTCGTCTCGAATTTTCTTGGAACTGGATTTAGGACGGGACTTGGGACTAGGAACACATGATGTAGCACAAATGCCGCAAATCGCAGGGCCACATTGTAAACAGAGGCAGCAACTGAATATGATCGCTACTGCAATACCCAGAAATGACAATACTTTCCATCCCCAGGCGGAAATTATATTCCAGAACCAACCGGACCATGTCCAGGTGCCTGGATCTTGGTGTAACATATGGGCAATTTTATGGAGTCTGGTAATAGCTGAATAAACAGACGGCGCGTTATTAGGAATGAAAATGCAGCAACTAGATCCGATGACTCTACAGGCCCCGCCCCTATCGGCCAGTATGACGTCAAGGACGAGACGATTCTGGAGCACGACAATTCTCATAAAGGATTGTTCTTCGGTTAAGTTACCTAGAGCAGAAGTAGTCTCAATCACTACTGCTTCAAGTGTTCTGGTTAATCTACGTATCAGTTTACTATTTACAACAGTACCTAAGTAGGGGAAGACACCTTTATTGATATCTATGTATTGTTCTAGAGCAGTTTCAGTATAATCGACAATCGGGAAATTTCTCTTGTGTCTAGTATGTACTAGGTGGGAATTCCTATGATAGTCAGGTGGGGCTAGGAAAACTGGTGGCAGTAGGAAGGCAATGTAACATGTACCCTCCCAATCGAGGGGCAGACGAACATATGCGGTCTGACCACAAACAAAATAAGAATGACGTGAAGCTTTGAAAATAGATTTCCTACTGTCACTATACTTGACAATAGTAGTACAATCACTATGGCCTACATGTACGGAACCATTATTTCGGACACATAATTCACCTTTGACTGGTAGTACTGAAATAGCAGGTAAGTCTGGAGTAGAATCAGACTGAACATTCAGGACCATGAAATTCGAAGAATAATTACCTAGATTATAAACTTCATTCTCTAGATCTAACCCTGTTCTGTGGGGAAGACCTTGCTTGTCTGGGAAACATGTACTGTTCAGAAAAGACATATCTGTTGAGGATGACGTTAACGTGGACCATGCTCCACACGAACCATTATGTGAAAATGGATAAGGAAAGAGTGGCAGAACTCCCTTCGGTGTCTGGAAAGGGGGGAGTCGACCACACACCCAACAATTTGTGGCATTGCTGGTCTGGTGTGAATAATGTAACATGCGGATAAAAGAGTTATTACGCATAGCAAGACGATAAGAAAGTTCATGAGGAGGCAGATCACTAAACGTGTGCTCTACTGTAACATTAGCAGACTTATTTACATGAGAAACTGAAAAACACAAATAAAATGCATAACTGGTGCAGGAAATCATAATGCTGAAATATAGCAGAAAACATAAAATAATAGTGCAACTTCTAGAGTTTTCACTAACTCTCTCTCTGTGGGGGTCTATTATATACATGTCAGAAACCGGTCTAACCGTTTCACCTAGGGGAGGACTTAGACAATCAAACTGGCTGACTTATTTTACTAGACCTTAGTTTAAGCTTATACTCCTGTTGCGGAGTTTTCTCTAACAGGGAAGGGTTCGTAGCAATGTCTTTTGCGGGACAGTCCTTAAGAATAGTACTTTGGCAGTCTTTAAGATCCTTGGAAATGTTCTTTGAAACAGGTTTCAATCCAAAAAATCTTTTTACATGTGACAAATGGACCCAGCCCTTCCTGCCTTCCAGCTTGACGGCAGTACGGGTGGCCAGGAGGACCTGTCGGGGTTCCTTCCAGCGGGGCTCCAGCGGACTTGAACGATCAAAGTTCCTGACCAAAACCATGCATCCGGGAACGATTTCATGCGGTGCCACCTCGGTATTGTCTGGAAATGCGGCAGCAACCTGTGAACGACAAGAGTTGAGGGCAGACATCAAGGAAGCTAGGTAATCTGTCAGCATATTACTTGAAACATCGGTAATACTTCGAGGTCTAGGTGTACCCCACATGTTAGGGGGGCGGCCGAATACGACCTCATAAGGGGACAGACCTGATCTGGAATGTGCGACCATGCGCATATAAAATAAGGCAACTGGCAGAGCTACTAGCCAGTCCACACCTTTCTCTTTACATACTTTTGCGATTCGGATTTTCAGGGTCTGATTATGTCTCTCTACGAGACCGGCTGCTTCTGGATGGCGTACACAATGGAACTTCCACTGGTACCCTAACAAAAGGGAAACATGTTTCATCAACTCGGATGAGAATGGCTGGCCGTTATCAGAATATACGACTCTAGGGAGTCCGTAGCGGGGGAAGAATTCACGAACCAACTGCTTGGCAGTGGTCGCGGCTGTGTAATCTGGGACTGGATATGCCTCTGTCCACCTGGACAAAGCGCATACCACTACAAGGACATACTTGAAACCTCGACATCGCTCCATCTGAATATAATCCATCTGGAGGACTTCAAAAGGGTGGTCAGGGGGCTGGAATCCACCTTGTTCCACCGGGACACTTTTACCTGGATTAAACTGACAACATATCATACAGGTACGGACTTTCTGCTTGGCTGCAGCTCGTAAATGCTTGTTGAACCAAATGTTCTGGATACTATCTAACATAGCTTTTTCTCCTAAATGTGCTGGACTATGTGCGGTATTGATAATGACTTGAACCATAGAGTCGGGGAGAAACCATGTGGCTTTACCCTTCGTCACCCATCCCTGATCTGTCTGGACCCCTCCTTGTTCGGACCATTTCTTGATTTCCTCGGGAGTAGCATGTAACTGGATATCTATGACATCTTGAGTAGGGTCCTTAACTGTCATACAGGTAGTTAGATCTGGAGTGTATGTCGGTGTCTTATTAACTGGAATGTCTGGCGTCTGTGCTGTAAGCTTGGCTGTGCGATCTGCTAGATCATTACCTTGAGAAGTAGTGTCAGTAACTTTCGTATGTGCTTTGCATTTCATGATAGCAATGGATATCGGTAAGTGTATGGCATCTAACAGAGCTTGAATAAGGAGACCATGCTGAATCTCTGTTCCATGAGAAGTCATGAAACCTCTCTCCTGCCAGAGCACTCCGAAGTCGTGTACGACTCCAAATGCGTAACGTGAATCTGTGTAAACATTAACTTTCAGGTTCTTGGCGTGTATGCAGGCTTGTGTCAGAGCAACTAGCTCTGCTGCTTGAGCAGACAGGGTGTCAATACGGTGTGTTTCTATAACTTCAGTGTCAGTAGTCACTGCATACGCGGCTACTAGTTCTCCTGTACTTGTTCTCATACATGAACCATCCACATAAAGTGTCAGGTCGGGATCTGGTAATGGAACATCTGTCAGATCTTGTCTTGGCTTAGTCATAATATTAACTACTTCCACACAGTCGTGTGTGGCAGGATTTGAATTAACTGACGGTAACAGTGTGGCAGGATTTAGAACGTTGCAGCGTCTGATTTCTATGTGTGGCTGGAACAGTGTCAATTCATAACCTGTTAAACGTGCAAGGGACACTTACTTTGAGCACGGCGGTTCCAGGCTCCAGCGACGAGGCATCGTAGTGCACCAGCGCACTTTGCAGCAGCGCTCGAGTTCCAGCCCACTCCTTGCCGCACCCGCTCCGCGGGTGCCGCTGCGTCATTGGACACTGGTGGTGGACGCATCAGGGAGGTGTTCATTAGGACCCAGGACTCAGGCGGTAAGGGGCGCGAGGAACCAGCGGGGCTGCGAGCGTGCAGGGACTTCATTTCCCAGAAGTCCCTGCGAGACCGACGGAGAGCTTCCGGTCCGCTCTCCCTGCTGGCCCGCCCCCCGCCCACCAAGGGATTCAAAAGGTGGTCTTGTCTCCCCAACCTGCGGGACACTTACTTTGAGCACGGCGGTTCCAGGCTCCAGCGACGAGGCATCGTAGTGCACCAGCGCACTTTGCAGCAGCGCTCGAGTTCCAGCCCACTCCTTGCCGCACCCGCTCCGCGGGTGCCGCTGCGTCATTGGACACTGGTGGTGGACGCATCAGGGAGGTGTTCATTAGGACCCAGGACTCAGGCGGTAAGGGGCGCGAGGAACCAGCGGGGCTGCGAGCGTGCAGGGACTTCATTTCCCAGAAGTCCCTGCGAGACCGACGGAGAGCTTCCGGTCCGCTCTCCCTGCTGGCCCGCCCCCCGCCCACCAAGGGATTCAAAAGGTGGTCTTGTCTCCCCAACCTGCGGGACACTTACTTTGAGCACGGCGGTTCCAGGCTCCAGCGACGAGGCATCGTAGTGCACCAGCGCACTTTGCAGCAGCGCTCGAGTTCCAGCCCACTCCTTGCCGCACCCGCTCTGCGGGTGCCGCTGCGTCATTGGACACTGGTGGTGGACGCATCAGGGAGGTGTTCATTAGGACCCAGGACTCAGGCGGTAAGGGGCGCGAGGAACCAGCGGGGCTGCGAGCGTGCAGGGACTTCATTTCCCAGAAGTCCCTGCGAGACCGACGGAGAGCTTCCGGTCCGCTCTCCCTGCTGGCCCGCCCCCCGCCCACCAAGGGATTCAAAAGGTGGTCTTGTCTCCCCAACCTGCGGGACACTTACTTTGAGCACGGCGGTTCCAGGCTCCAGCGACGAGGCATCGTAGTGCACCAGCGCACTTTGCAGCAGCGCTCGAGTTCCAGCCCACTCCTTGCCGCACCCGCTCCGCGGGTGCCGCTGCGTCATTGGACACTGGTGGTGGACGCATCAGGGAGGTGTTCATTAGGACCCAGGACTCAGGCGGTAAGGGGCGCGAGGAACCAGCGGGGCTGCGAGCGTGCAGGGACTTCATTTCCCAGAAGTCCCTGCGAGACCGACGGAGAGCTTCCGGTCCACTCTCCCTGCTGGCCCGCCCCCCCGCCCCTTTCTACCCCTTACTTAACATCACTACACTCCCGCAGCGCGGGACGCAGCCCGGGCGAAGACAGGGCAAAGACCGGGCCGTTTGAGGCCGTTCGAGGTCTGAGCGGTCTGGTCTGAGCCCCTCCTCTGTCACCCTTTTCCCACCATCTGGCTGTTGTTGATATCTGTGGCTGTTCTTAGCGCGGTCCAAATTGGTCGTCACTGTTAGCCTACATGTGTACTCGCGTAACTCGCAACAGGGCGGCCAAGGGGGGGCCAGCCCTGAATGGACCTATGGATGACTTCATTACACGAACGAACATTGCCATAGACCAAGAAATCACCAAATTGCAAACTAGAGTGTCTCTTGACCTAGAAGCTGCTAGAAAGCTGTCACTGGAATTTGCTACCCATAAGAAATCTTCCCTTGGGCATATTGCATCTGCTATTACTCCTACTCGTGCTCATAATATAGAGGGAACCGAAATTAAGGTTGACGTCCATAACATCCCAGTTTCACCTACCCCCCTTATACCTTTGTGTTCATTTGTTTTGCCCGAGGGTCAATTAACTGCTGTGGGTAGTCTTTCTGTTGCCCCTACCTCCATCCTAAACTCGTCAGATTCTTCTTTTGCCTCCACTACCTATGGAGGACTAGACAGCATCCCTGGCAACCCTAACAAAAGAAAACGCTCACCCAGCATATCCTCCCCGCACAAAAAGATTTTAAACAGGGGTGGTAATTTGTCTAATATGGGTAGCACAGTAGCTAATGGTAGCACAGGGACGCCCTTCATCGCCCCACAGGCCTCTTGGTGCGCTAACAACGAGGGGACTGCTTCTGTGGCATCTGGTAGTTTTTCACCTAGCAGGAGATTGGACTCTGCCCCAAATGACCAAGAAGGGAGGGAAAGAGAATTTATAGGAGTGGTTTGGGACACCCTAAAAAGCCTATTGTCTCCCCTGGATTTAAGGCTCTCTCGAATAGAGAACAACCTCCTAGAGATGGAGAAAAGCATTATTGCTTTGGCCACTCTTGGCCTGAGAGGCCTTGAACACCAGGGTCTGATAGACAACAATAGAGTTGCCCAGGCTGCTACCCCCCCCCCCCACGGTCATCCCAGGTTTGCAGCCTAATCTTACTGTGCCTTGTTCTACTCAGCCCATTCCAAAACCGCGGACCAAGAGAGTTAACATTGCAATCCCGGCTCTCCAGCCTAGGGCCAACACTTCAAGCGCCCCTACCACTCAACCACATGTTCGTGCCAACCCGGCCGACGCGAGAACACAGAATCCCACTAGGTCTAGTTCTCGTTCTGCTCACACCTCCCAAAACAAATTTAGCACCCGTTCTTTGGGGGGTCCTAGTTTTAAGAGCAACTTTCGAGGGGGATATATCGATCTTCCACCTGAAGCCAACGATTATGTGGCAGTATTGACGGGGGTGCCGGAAATACAGAATGGCCTCTATGAACACCAGCATTCCCTCCATAATAAAGTTATGCATTGGCTCAATTCCTACAGACCTATCCCTAATGGCAGGAGGAGCAGAGTCACAATGGTTCGCAGAGTCCCGTGGGTGGGAACAACTAGGAAGTCAATCCCTGGGGACTGCATAGTCGTAACTTTTGATGATGTTTTTACGGCCAACCATATCTGCTCCTGGGTGAGCCAGAATGGGGGCTCTTCTATTGCCCCGAGGCCTTTGTCATTCTTCTATCCACCCCGGATGGTGCACCCTCAGGGGGGCAATTGGACTCTGGTTCCCCAGCAGTCCAGCTGGGGGTTTGCCCCTAAGGAACACAACCCAACTAGTGGCTGGCCTGGTATCACAACCTTTAATAGGTTTGCCAGCCTTGAAGATGTGGATTGACTTGTAACATCCCCTGCGCCGGTACCATTACTCAAATCTAATACCCCGCAGGTGGAGGCTGAGTCTTCATCACTGTTCACTACCTTGGACACGAGGGGCATCGGTCCCCTGACCCAGGTTATGCCCCAGGCCACCCCTGTTCAGGGTTTGCTGTACCCTCCCCTGCTCGTTGGCAATGCTAGTTCTTCCTCAGCAGCGATCTTGTTAGCCCAGGACTCGCTGACAACTGTGGCTCATCCTCAGCATCCCCGGCTTGACGGTATCCATGTTGTTTACCCAGCTACTGCCGCCCAACCTTGCATAAGCTCGGTAGGCAGTTCCTCGCTTAAAATCTTAAGTTGGAACGTGGCGGGGCTTGTGCGCAATTTAAATAAACCTGACTGGAATTCTTTTGTGGAGCCTTTTGGGATCTGTCTCCTACAGGAAACCTGGTGTTTGGAGCCCGTGCACAGGGTTGGCTTCGCGACGTACCATGTGCCGGCCTCCAAGCCAAAAGGCAGTAAAGGCCGCCCCTCTGGTGGCCTTCTTGTTTGGGTCAGTATCTCTCTGGGGCTTTCCATAAAACATATAAATACCCAATCGCCAGATCTGCTGAGACTTACCATTCGGTGCCCGGGGGGTAGGATTATGGAATTGTTTAACCTGTATTTCAGGGGGGGTCGGGGGGGGGACTCTTCTCCTCTATCCTCCTCTGGAGTTGAAGAAGAGCTTCGGGGTTGCGATATTGATTCCTTTATTGTTTTGGCTGGTGATTTTAATTGTTGCTTCGAACCGCTGGCCTGTGAAGATATTTTGGATACCTGGGAGGATGATGCCAAGAGAGGTATTCCCTTGCTTGATCTCGACCCCATCAAAAAATGGTCACAGAATGCTATCGATATCAATTCTCTCTGTTTGGAATATGCCCTAAGAGCCACAAACGGCCGTTCCAAATCAGACACAAGAGGTGCGCACACCTACAATAGGGTGGGCCACACCTCTAGAATAGATTACATATTGCTGAACCACAATTTGTGGGAGCATTTTCTCGATATGGAGGTCCAACAAACAGCGGACAGTGATCATAATCCCTTGGTTTTATCACTTGCTCTCCCATGGGAGGCAGGGGATCTAGCATCGCCCCGGTCCACTTGGAAATCATCTAATGAAGTTGTCCCATCCAACTGTGGGAGACGGTTGAAATGGGCCAAAGTTGCCTTGGATGAATCAAGAATGGCCCAAGCAAGAACTATAATGCTGGAAGCCAAGGGTACCTTAAGTACGTTGGACTCCGATGAAGCCGTTTTAACAACTTTCACGGAGATTATCGCATCACTTGGCAACCTGTTCTTAGCTCCCCAGGGAAGGGGTGGGGCTAAGCGTTAACTGCATTAAGGGGCAGAGATCAATGGTATTCACCTGCCTGTCGTCTGGCCAAAAGCAACCTTATCCGAGCAGTAGGCCTGAAAGACCCTGGTTTGATTTCCTCTGCTAGGAAGGAATATAGAAAAGCCCAAGAGGTGGCAAGGGCTACTCACGAAACTAATTTCTGGAGCGAATTAATGGATGCTGGGTCCAGGAAGGACTCAAGGGCCTTCTGGGCCTTGTTTAGAGGCAGGGATAGGCCGGCTGATTCACTGTTGACTTGCAACATCACAGGGGATGCTTGGCTGGCCCACTTTTCTAAACTTTACTCTAATTCTCTGGGGGCTAGGGGCCAGTGTAGGGGCGATAGTTACATAATATCGGATAACAGCTTACACTCTGACTCTACCTTTTCACCCAAGGAGGTAGAAGTAGCAATTAGATGTATCGTGCCCAATAAGGCAGCGGGCCCAGATGGAGTCCCTGGCGACCTGCTGCGGATCAACATAGAGGGGTGGAGCCTATTCATTGCTAAACTCCTAAATGAGGCCTTGGAGGGCGGTGGATTTCCGGATTCCTGGAGGGGCGCGGAAGTTGTCCCAATTTTTAAAAAAGGGTGTAGGGACGATCCTGCCAACTACCGACCCATAAGTCTGCTTGATTCCACCCAGAAGGTAGCAGGGAAGGTGGTTTTAGGGAGGATTCTCCAATGGGCTGAGGAAGCGAAGGTTTTGTCTGACTTTCAGGCCGGCTTTAGATCTGGTACCGGCACAATCGAGCAGACATTCCGCTTCCTTATGTTGTATTGGAAAGTGGTTAAACTGGGCAAGGGCAGTCTGTATCTTGCCTTTATAGATCTGCGGACTGCCTTTGACCTAGTCCCACGTAACCAACTGTGGGCTGTTCTTGAGGGTTTGGGTATGCCCGCTTACTTGCTGGCACTAATTATTAAATTCCACGAGGAAAATTTTGCCAGAATCAGATGGGGTGCGCAGGGCGAAAAAATATCTCGCATCTCTGTAGACAGGGGGGTCCGCCAGGGATGTGTGCTAGCCCCCACTCTGTTTTCATTATATCTAAACGGAGTGGTGGAGCATCTGCTCCAGTTACCTGCAGACGCACCTTCCCTGGCGGGCAGGAAGATACCAACACTCCTGTTTGCAGATGATACCCTGTTGATTTCGAAATCCCCGGTGGGCCTTCAAACCCTGCTAACTAGGTTCCAGGGCTTCTGTGTCACCAGGGGCTTGGCTATCAACATCAGCAAAACTAAGTTCCTGGTGTTGAATCCCCCTAGAAAGACAGTCCACCCTCCATCTCTGGATTCAGTTCCCTTAGAAAGGGTAAGGGAATTTGATTATTTAGGAATTCGCCTTTGTGACTCTATGAGCTGGAAGGCGCACCACCAAAAGATCATTCTGGCTCATAGGAGGGTCACGGGCGCCCTATTAAAAGAACACCGTGCCTCCTCCCTCAAGCCTATTGGGGTGATACTAGACATTTATAGGGCAAAAGCTGTGAGTGCGGCACTGTATGGGGCGGAGTTGTGGGGTACTCAGAAATTTGACACTCTATTCCATCTTGAGAACAAATTCCACAAAGATTTAATGAGGCTTCCTCATAGCTCCCCAACTCTCCCTCTTCTATTTGACACTGGTACACGTTCCATAGCTGAGCAGGCGAAGTTACGCCCCCTTCTCTTGTGGGCCCGCATATGGAATGTTCCTGAACTCTCGAGTTATGCAGATGCTCTTCGCGAGCTCCTCTCCACCTTGGGTTGGTATAAGATCGGCTGGCTCGCGGAAGTAAAGCGTCTGCTTTGTGAACTCGGCCTGGAAGACGCCTGGGCCAACAGATCTTCGCCACCCAAACAATTACTAAAGAAATTATTCTGGGCGTGGGTGGATAATGAGAGATCTAAACAAACCAATCTATGTAGATCTGCGGTGGAGTTTTTGTCGATCAAAGGCCGCCCCTATAGAGAGCGTTATTTGGATGTGATTTCTAACCCAACAGATAGGGCGCTGTATTTTAAATTCAGGGTCGGTGTTCTGCCCCTGGGATCATGGACAGCAAATTGGAAACCCCCCTGGCAAACTGTATCAACTTGCCCTTTCTGTACAAACAGTGTCGAATCCATCTTCCATCTAATGTTTGTATGTCCCGCATATACTAGTCCTCGCCGTAGATGGTTGAAACCGCTTTGTCTGAGGCTGGGTACACGGTCATATGCGGAGGCACTATATCTGTTAAGATCAGACCCCCAACCCTTGTTCGCCTGTGGTTTGGCGAAATACTTGGGCTGGGCCTGGAGGATAAGATCCGCAAGGATGATGATCCTCCAGTAAATGGCTCCAATTTATAATCCATCGGCTCATTTACCTATTGTTGTGTCCCATTCCATCCCCTAAGGTCGACCAAGTCTGTGTCCCCATGATTGTCCCAAGATGGACGTTTTTTAGCATTGTTGTATATTGTACTTTTTAAATGATTTTTTCTCTTGATCTTAAATTGTATAACTGTTTTTATCCTGTACTTGTTTTATTGCAATGCTTTTATGAAATGAAATATTTCGAAATAAAGCTATACAACAACAACAACAACAGCAATTGTCAAGTGCTGAGTCTGTGTTCGGTTTAAAAGAACTTCCACGGAGTGTGGGACTTGTACTGTCAAGGAATGTCCTAATACTATGGAATCACTTTGTCTGATAGCTAGTGCTGTGGCTGCAACTGACTTGAGGCACGCAGGCAGAGCCTGGGCTACAGGGTCTAATGTGCTCGAAAAATAAGCACAGGGCTTGTATTGTCCTACTTGATCTTGTGTGAGAACAGATAATGCTGTACCTTCGTGTTCAGTGACAAAAAGTGTAAAAGGCTTACTGTAGTTCGGTGTTGCTAGAACTGGAGCTTGGCATAGAGCCTTCTTTAACTCATTAAAACTAAATGTATGTTCAGATGTCCAAGGGAGGACAGTCGATACGGCTGCCTCCTGTGTCGTTAACTGTATCAGTGGTTTAGCTAGAAATGCATACTGAGGAATCCATTGTCTGCAGTAAGAAGTGAGGCCAATAAAAGCACGTACCTCCTTCTGGGTCTTGGGCTGAGGAAGACTCGCTATTAACTGGATACGGTCGGGTGTCAACTGCCTACCCCTCTTGGACAGTAAGTGGCCTAAATAGATCACTTGCTGGACACAGAATTGAAGCTTAGAAGGGGACACCTTGTGCCCCATCTCGGCAAGGAAATACAAGACTGTAAGGGATGCTCGCTCGCAAGCACGTTCAGAACGGGCTGTGATCAGTAGATCATCGACATACTGGAGCAGGGCAGTGTCAGTTGGCATGTGAATATTGTCTAGTTGTCTCTTAAGTGCTTGACTGTAAATACTTGGACTTTCTGTGAAACCTTGAGGAGCGCGTGTGAACATATAGCTCCTTCCATTTAAACAAAATCCGAAAAGAAACTGGCTGTCTGGATGAATGGGGACACTGAAGAAGGGGACACTGAAGAACGCGTTCTTGAGGTCTATGACTGTAAAAAATGAGGCTTCAGAATCAATGGCTGTCAATAGGGAAGAGATATCTGGGACAGCTGGGTACTGGGGAATAATACATTTATTAAGCTCTCGGAGATCAATCACTAATCGATATACTGGGGGTGCATTTGGATCAGTACGTTTCATGACTGGAATGATCGGAGAATTACATACATTGGAGTCAGTTTCTACAACTACTCCTTGAGCGATGAACTCGTCAGTAATTTTGGATAAGGCTGCTACAGCCTCAGGTGGCAATCTGTACTGCCTGATTCGTGGTAACACTACACCTGGCTTGAGAGTCACACGATGGGGTGTGATTTGCATATAACCAACATCAGTTGGACCTTGTGCCCATAGATGTTGCGGAACATTAGACAATCTCGGATCAAAATCTCGTAATACATAGTGACCCTTGAAGTCACGTAGGAACAATCGTATTCCCTCGGGGGAACAGCATATGACTGCACCTAATTCTTTCAGTGTCTTAATGCCTAACAGATTTTCTGGACATGACTTCGTAAGTAACAGATCAGTAGTGCGGGACAATGGACCTACTTCTAGAGTAACTGGCTGAGATATCTCGTTTATAATAGGCTTTCCTGAAAATCCAAGGGAAACATTTCTAGAGCCTGAGAGCGGAGCCCCTGGAACTTCGGCGTGACTAATGGTGGTCCTACTTGCCCCAGTATCAATCAAAAACTTTCTGTCTTTCCCTAATACTTGACTATGAACATAGGGACCCTCTTGATCTACAGGTATCTCGATGAGAGGCAAGCCTACCTCCCTCTCTAGGCTGTTTCATGAATATGGCTGATACTCTGGATACTCAGACTGCGCATACTGGTACATCTGCTGTGTAACATGCTGTGTTCCAGCAATAGGCTGCGGTACTGAAACTGTCTGTTGTGCATTCTGTGGCTGAGAAGTCTGTGAAACTTGTTCTTGTCTAGGCGGACGTGGTCTTTCTTTAGTTTTACCGGTAGCTATATTGTGTTTCAGAACTGCACACTCGTTTATGAAATGACCTGGCTGTTTACAATAATTGCATGTCCCTTTAACGGGAGTTGTAGGATGACTGGCTTGATTCGTACCCCTCTTCTGACTGTCTTGTGGAATAGATTGTGCAACTAGTACTTTCATTTTCGTGTCTTTCATACGTTTTCTCTCGTGTTCTTGCTCTTCTCTGATTCTATTCTGGTGGTATTGGAGCATCTGTAACATCTGGGACGGGGTATTAGCTTGCCAGGTACTTTAGACTTTCAAAACTCGATTCTTAACTTGTGGACTTGAATTCTCGACTAATTTAGTAACAAAAAGATGAGGGTATGACTCGCTACTTGTCTTGAGGCCACTGTTTATACTAAAACATTTCTCGAATCTAGAATAAAAATCACTAGTGTCTTCGTCTTGTTTCTGTTTACAGGCTGAGATTGCATCCCAGTCTTCCTTTTTAGTGGCTAATAATCTTGGCAAAACTTGTATTAACAGTTCTGGTAATTCTTTACATTTCTCTCCTAGACCGGTACCTGGTACTCGTATCTTGTCTTCAGCTTCGAGAACTGCCCAATCGATTTTTTTCTCTCCCACCTCCCAATCTTTTTCCTTGAGTTTTTCGTATACCCCTGCGGGCAACAGGACTTTTAACATTTTAATTATATCTGGATACGTGTATTCTCCCATACGGAGCATGTCCTTTAATTCTCGGTGGAACCCTGCTGGATCTTTATCATGACAGGGAATTAACTTTTTCATCTCTAAGAGTTCCATCTTTGTAATCGGAGTGTAAACAAACACTCATTGCATTTCACCATCTGTTGTCCTAACTGGGTGTACTTCTCGTAACGGATTCTGTCTGTCTATGTAAAACGGTTTACTTTCTGGAGGTGAGACATGAACAAAATGCGGGTTCAAAAACATACTATATTTGTGGCGCTGTTCTAGAATGACACTAATTAAATCGGTACCTAAACCTTTCCATCTATACTGGAGTAACTCGTTCAGGACATCGTGTAACGGACCTGGATCAGAATGTTGACCCTCGTACAATGTAATGAGGTGCTGGATCATATACATACCCACCAGTCGCTGCTCGGCTGGGGGCAATTTCAGGAACATTTGTGCCACTATTTCGTCTGGAAAAGTGGTAGAATCAGTAATCCATCGGACTGCTGATCGGGCTAGTTCTTGTTCATGCATAGTACTTAACTCACTGTAACCGATTCGTGATTTCAGAATGTGATCGGTAGCTTGAAATACTTGTTCCAGAGAACCTTGTTCTGGTGCTGGATGATGTAAAACTGACTTGTGTTCTAGGCGCAAATGGCGATCTGGAAATCTAGATTTTCCTACATACGCTATTCTAGTGGGATTCTCGTCCTCTACCTCTTCAGTAGAGTCATTTTCTTTCTCGCTTACTTGTGCTGCTTTACGTTGTTCGTGTAACTTTAGTATTTCCTTACGAATTTTCTTGTACATACTCTCTATACTACTGATAGTCTTGTGTTTACCCTCGGCTATATTATCACTCCACCTTGTCAGGATTTTCATTTCGGCCTGATCTTTAGTCGGGGAATCTTGTTCTCTTATTAGACAATTAATCAGAAACTTTAACAACATGAGCTGGATCTCAGCTTTCCTTTGAGACATGGCTTCGCCAATACTTTCTGGATCATCCCCTGTACGGATTAAACAATATATTCTGTCTAGATCTCCTTTCATATCTGGTAGGGTGTCTAAATACCCGGTCACCCGTCTTACACGGATGGAATATATTACTGTACTATCATCACCTGCAACTGGATCATAGCGGCATTCAGTGAGAGCTCGTCGGATTTCTGCAACGGACTTAAATTTGGGCGTACGCTGTAACGCACATTCATGTAACTCGGCCAACGTTCTACGTTGGTGCGGTGGCGGGGTACCAGGAGGACCTCCTCCTGCGGCCCCTAAACTGGAATCGTCGACTGATACTCTTCGTACCAGCGCGGCGGGAAATTGTAATGTAGGCTGGACCGGGGGTACCGTAGCAGGTACTGCAAGAGGTGCCCCGGTGTCTGGGGGAGCAGGAATTGCCTGATTTACAGGGACTGGCGGAACAGGATTTGCATATTCCGGGACTGTGTCGTCCAAATAGGACGAGATGAAAATATCAGCTGCGGTCGGTTTGTGACGTAGCTTAGTCGGAACTAGTGGTGGTGGAAAATTACTGGATGCCTCCGGGGTTGCTTTTGGCAAGCCCTCGGCAAGAAGAGGATACATACCCTTGATGAGGGCATGCCTCTGTCTGTCTGACTGTTCTGTTTTAACTCGTTCACCTATCTCGATTAGTTCCCTTTCTTGGGCTCGTTCTAAGGATTCTCTACTTAGTTCTGACTTTCTGATTTCTTTTTCGGTTCTTTTATGAGATTCTTTGCGCCATAACTCGATGGCATCTTTCTGTGACTGTCTGGCTTTCTTTTTCCATAATGCTTCTTCTACTCTCATGATGCACTCGGCATCCCACGTACCTGATACGGGCCATCTATGCTTTTCCTCTAACTCTTTGGTATACTCTACCCATAAATCTAGATATAATATGGCACTTATGCCATGCTTCTGATACATAAAATGACCTGGACTGTCCCTAGGCGGGACAGGAACTGCTGCTTCTAGCAGACCTTTTCTAGTTTTTAACTGACGTAATTTCGAGAATAAGGGCATGACTGAACTGTAATCTAGACACAATACAATACACAATGAACACGATAATTACTTCACATTCATACCACGACATTAAAATACATGAAGAATATTTAAAATAACAGTTCGAACAGAATACTACCTGGAATACTGAAAACAGAATACATGAATTTTCTCGAGAACAGAACTGACTAGAACAGAAACTAGATGCACTGCTGAAACAGTACGAAACTTACCGGTCTCATAAAGAGACACGTCAGGACCCGCATCCACCGAAGTGGACACTTCGTTTTGGGTCTGTGTACCACCAACCCACGGACCAGAGTCAATTAGATTGACCCTGTCTAGATACTACCCCAGCAATGGTACTCACCGGGCAGCAAGAACGGAAGGCCTCGGACTGGACTGGACTGCTTCGACGCCGGACGGACGAACTTCGAACTTCTGTTACGGGTGGGCCTCCGGATACCTCGGACCTTGGACTCTCGGCTTGGGCTCTGGTCGGGACTCGCCGCGTTCCTCCACCGCCTCGTCTGGATGCTGGACCGCCACCTCCGTCTCCTCCGTGGGCCTGAGGGATACTTGAAGCAGAAATATCTGCACGTGCACGGTATGGTTCCGTCACGGCTGCAGAGGGTCAGGGGGCCGGCGTGGCTTCACCGGCGCGTGGGGAAAGGGCAAGTCCCTATTCGGGCGCCATTATGTGGTATATAAATAAATAATACCGGATCTAGGTTTTACTGGACATAGCAATAACAGATAGCTCAATAAATAAGAGTCAAGATTCGAGGTAGTAGGAGTTTGCAGGTTTAATACAGCATAAAGGACGGGAACAGGACAACCTGCACGGGAACAGGATGGCAGCGCTGCCGGGGGCAGGATCAGAATCGGCACACCACTTAATAACAGTGCACAAATATATATATTAAAACAGTTACATTACAATGAATTACAGTAGGCGGAGCAGTGGGTGTGGTCAATAGCAGTCGCGAAAGATAAGGGTGAAAATGGGTGTAACAGGGGCGTATACATAGACATGTGATGTAAACGTAACAGAATATGTCATAAATGGGGCGGAAACATGGAGGGGGCTACCTAAGGAGCCGGGACCTCTAACCTAATGGTGCGCGTAAACTGACAATGACGTGTTACTAGGAGAAGCTGGGGGCTATGAACTCTGTGCTAGGAGCAGAGACTGAAGTCTGGAGAGTCAGGGCGACATGTACCTAAACAGTATCTAGTATCTGATGTTTAGAGAACATGTTGATATAAACTAAGAGTCAGGAGGGGAGAGGCTAACGGACTCTAAGACTGGAGCATGCATTATTCTACATGTAGTGCGTGATGAAGAATATTAAATGACCATTAAATGCAGTATTTCTCTTACATGGAGACGTAAAGGCTAGACAATGACGGAAACTATTGATGCGATTCAGTAGCTTAGGAATGCAGAGAAGGAGGGCTGGACTGATAACTAGAATCATAACATACTCTTGGCAGACTCGTAGGCAGAGCCAGGCTGAGCCGGGCACTGTGAGGCAGGAAGTAAGTGAAGGGTCGAGGATACAGGTGGGGGCTGTATCGCTCCTCAGCGAGGACTCAGGAGACAGGAGCTGAATCTGGTGTCCGGGCCCTTTTGAGGCCTAGAAACGGGGACTTTACAATAAAATAACGTGCACACTGAGAAACGTGGCAACGTAACTTTACATAGGCCTAATATTCGTAGTATTCACGAGAACTGGAAACTGGCATACTAGTGATGGACACAACTGTAATTGCGTCTTTAATCAAACATACAGGATACATATGCATATTTAATCATGCACACATAACATAAGATGGAGGACACGTAGGGACACAGAACATGGCAAAATTTACTTTTCCACATTACGACATACAGATTTATCCACTTTTTGGGTGGCATCTTAACTACGTACAGGATAAACCTGAATCGCAAATATATACGATTGTCCGTTGACTGTGTTCAGTATGCATAAGACCTATCTTCACTGTTCCTCATAAGTTTAGTGTGCCGTCTACATTCTGACTGGCCTCTTGTTTCTAGATCCCTGATCAACACCCATCCTTGGGACTTACTATCATCGAATCATTGTGAGATTCATTGATAAAGATGGTAATTTCCTGATGAAGACACGACTGTGTCGAAACGCGTAGAGAAGAAACCGTCTTGTCTTCCCACATTAATTGGGTTATTGTTAAAATTGTTGATCAAACAGTACTAACTATCAATTTAAAGAACTTTATCAATTCTATATATTTTACAAAGAATATATGACAAAGTATTTTTTCATTTTTTATCAAATTTATTAAACTGAATATTCCTGTCATTCCAAGTGCATATCTTATTTTATTTGTTTTGTCTACATTGGTTTTCTCCATATACTTTGCCTGGGCTTGTTATTTTACATAAACAGCATTCACGTTGTGCCAGAGAGACCAGCGGGGAGCCGAGACGACCAGAGTGATTAATGTATTGTTACTCTTACTCACCCTGGACACACTCACTCATGGCAGCCCGCCGCGCAATAACTTCATTCAAAGTGTGAGCCTAATGGATCCTGCAAATGTGGCTATTGAAGAATAAAGCGTTCCGATGTGCATTTGATGTTTCTCGTTCGGACCGTTGATTTATAACTATAACTTTGGTAACCAAATGCCATTATATACATAACTGAAAACGTGGAGGCCTATTCCAACATTTCTCCCTTTAGGGGGATATGTTCAGTAGATTTTTTTGTCCTTTCTTAAAGATAGATTCATAGTATTGAACACCAATGAGACTCTATATTATAGCTTTGAGATTAGCGTTTTGAGCGACAAAGTTTTCGGTAACTGATAATGATATTGTACTGTGAGGAGTCTTCTATGGGGTACTTCACAACGTTCCGAGGGACACGGGGGTCACCGTGGTCTTGGCCGTGGCTGACTCAAGTACCCGCCGTGCGACGCCACCCGAGCAAGCAGGTACGAGATCCCTGACTGCAGCTCACACTGAGCAGGCTTCGGGCAGCCGGTCACCAGACAAGCGGAGGCCGAGTGCGGCCGACGGAAATGCAGCAGCACTCTTGGCTGCATAAAGTAAATGTGTTTGCACGGTAAACCCTGGATGCTTACAATAATTCATTGATGTAGCACGTTGATTCAAAGTTCATTTTGTTGTGCTTGCCAGAATTCGGAGCGTCTGCCTGCCAACAGTGTCCATTTTGGTGAGTATCAAACGAAACCAGCTTATTTACTGCGTTGACAAAGCTACGTTACATGTCTACACAGAGTGCGGCTTTTTAAAACTCAATATCATAACGCGCAATGACAACACACCTCTCTTTTAATTTAATCTGTTTCGAACTAACTATATGTTGTAAATATGATTTTAATTTGTTTGCATTGTGTAGTCTGTTCTTTATGTCTTTAGTAGTTTTCTCCTTTAGAATATTGTGAATATTCTTTATTGAATTGTTACCTGGCTAGCATTCCAGCTTAACTAGAAAAGGTAAGAGGTGCACTCGGTCATCTAATTCTAAGCAAACTGTTATGCTCATCTAATCCAAGGGTGCGTCACTACAGGATTGTGTTGGCTAGCATTCCAGCTTAGACAGTTGGAGCCTGGCCAGATGGTAGGATGCACGTTTGTTCCTGTGGTGTGAATAAACTTCTCAACATAAACAGAAGTCTCTGCTGGATTCTTCCTTACCTCTTTACAACATTTTGGCGAGAGGTCAACAATTTGGATCTGGCCAGGTGGTTCAGTATTTCAGCAGTTCAGCGGAAAGAAAGAAGAACAGAGGACAAACTGTGCAACCACCTCAACCGAAGTCACAGCGTGCGAAGCGATTGTTTGCAGTGGAATACGTGGTGAAAAAGCAGAAATAGCGGAAAAAGCAGGAAAGCAGAAAAACAACATTGTTTGGTGAGCGCATTTTGAATGTTAGCGCGAGCTTCAGCTACCCAACGTATCAGCTGACGAGTGTCCTTGACGATGGCGTTGCCAAGGAGTTACGTAGCTGGGAGAACATGTGAAGCGTCAGATCGTACCTTCGTGGTGTAGCGTTTTTACCAACTGAACGCGAGTGAAGGAAACGTGTGATCTCACTCGACATAGGTACGTAGGACGCTGGCGGCCATCTTTAGAAAGTAAGTTTTCCGCGTTTTAAAAGTCTGTGAACTGTCGGTGTAAAGATTTTAGGTGACTGAGTTTGCGCATCAATTATTTAACAACGACGAACCATTCGAGTAACTACAGGGATTATTGAGTGTTACTTTCAACGGTGATACACTCACCTTTGCATCGACGAAGGACATCAAAAGAAGGGTAGAGAAGCTAGTAAGACTATTTATACTTGGTGCATATATGGTCATGACACAGTTTACTTTTGTCATAAATCAAATTTAAAAGTAGCCGATTTATGTGAAATATTATTCTTGTAGCTGGTGAGTTTTGGAGTGGGGTCAACTCTAAATTTACATATTTAAATTGTTTTTATCAATTGACACCCTCAACTTTTGATTTTATGTAACTTAGAGAATCCAGAGTGTACTAATGTCACAACAAGTCAATGTAGCTTTGCCTCCTCAGTTCCTAAGTGAACCCGGAAATCCCACTATCTCTTGGGAAGATTGGATAGCTATGTTTTACAACTATATAGAAGCTTTAGATGGTGAAGATTTTTCACCTAAACGAAAGAAAGCTTTATTGATGACCACTTTAGGAAAAGGTCAGAGAATATTTAAATATTTGCCTCATGTTTTACCTTCTGGCTCTCAATCTGTGCTTGATGAGTTTAAAGAGGCAATTGCCAGACTGGAAACAAGATTTGCGAAAGAGGAGAACCTGGTGATGAACAGGTACAAGTTTTACAAGAACAAACAACGTGAAGAGGAGTCTATTGATGATTTTGTTGCCCGGTTACGTGAGTTATCAGTGAAATGTAATTTTGGACAGATGACTGATGAGCTTATACGTGACCAACTGATTGTTCAGTGTAACAATCGTAAAATACAGGAGAGGTTGTGGGCAGCGAAAAATACAACACTGAAAGTTGCAATTGATCTGGCAAAGATAGTTGAAGAATCTGAGAAGTGCATGAGAGAATTGCAAAAAAGTGGTCCAGAACATAAAATTGCAGAGTTGTCTCATAAATGTTTAACTAATAGTGACAATAGTGATAACGAAGGAGGAGCTGTAGCTTTGGTTAGGAAAAAAGGGTATGTTTTACAAAAAAAAAACTTTAATCAGCAGAATAACAAATGGCGGAGCAAAGTATGTTCAAGGTGTGGCAGTAATGCTCATAGTTCGGATGCAAAGTTTTGCTTTGCAAACAATAAAGAGTGCTTGAAGTGTGGGAAAATAGGACATTTTGCCAAAATGTGCAGGAACAGGACTAATGATAGAGTAACTGTGGTAAATGATCAGGATGACATAAAAAGGGATTTGAATAAAATTCTGGTTATAGAAGACACTAGTGTAGGTGCATGTCAAGAAAAAAGGGAGAAGCGTCCTAAAGCTGATTTTGTTATTGATAACAAAAATATCAGTCTAATGGTAGACTAGGGTTCAAAGTGGACCATTATTCCAGAGTCATTGTTGAAACAGGTTTGGGGTGAAAGATCACTTCTAATTAGTGATATTTCTCCTACGGGCTACCAGGGGAAAACAATTGATTTACTTGGATATTTTGAAAGTTAGATATGTTTTAAGAACAGAACAACAGTTGGGAAGGTCTACATATCGGTTGATGGTCCAGCTATATTAGGTTGGATGCGTCAATATGATCTTCACATTATTGTCAATCCCAGGGCTGAGGAACAAGTGATGGTGGTTGATGATTTTAGCATCAATGATATTTTACTTAATTTCAAGCAGGTTTTCAGAAATGAGCTGGGAGAGTTGAGAGGGTATGTACATAGAATTCTGTTGAAGGAGGACGCAATCCCAGTTCAACACAAAGTTAGGTAAGGGAGGATGTCAAGGGGGTCTTAGAGGAAATGCTTCAAGGGGGGATAATTGAACCGGTTGAAGCCTCCTCGTGGATTTCTCCGGTGGTTATTTCCCAAAAGGCTGAGAAAAAAAATTGATTTTGTGTGGATCTGAGATCCTTAAATAAGTGTGTTGTGGCTGACGTCTTTCCGTTGCCTAATATAGGTGAACTGGTCACTACTCTAAAAGGAGCAAAGTTTTTCAGCAAACTCGATCTCAAACACGCATATCACCAAATTCAGCTTCATGAGGAGTCGAAACATCTCACAGCCTTCATAACTGGTGAGGGGACATTTCAATTTACTAGATTGCCCTTTGGGCTGATATCCGCGGCCAGCATTTTTCAAAGAATGGTTTCGCAAATTTTCAAAGGCATAGAGAAGGTGATTTTCTTTCAGGATGACATACTGATTTTTGGTGATACTATGGGTGAACATAATGAAGTGCTTAAACTTGTGTTATCTAGAATAGATGAAGCTGGTCTCACTTTGCGTAAGGAGAAATGCTCATTTTTCGTACGGTGAATAGAATATTTGGGTTATGCACTCTCAGCAGATGGAGTTAAACCCAAGGAGAATTTGTTATCATTGATTGAATTAGCACCGTGTCTCGTTGACAAAGATCAGTTGAGACCCTATATGGGCTTAATTGAATTTTATGCAAAATTTGTCAGGGATTTTTCTAGCAAGACTGCTGTTCTGAGGGGCTTATTGAAATAAGGTGTCAGGTTTGTTTGGGGTGCAGACCACTTGAGTTGCATTAATCAGATTAAGAGTGAATTGTCTAATGCAAAGGTTTTAACGCCATTTGATATTAAACGCACTTCAATTTTGATGGTGGATGCAAGCAGCATTGGTTTAGGTGCTGTTCTTTTACAAAGACATGTGAATGAAGAGAAAACCATAGCGTTTGCTTCTCGACCACTGACCTCTTCTGAACGTAATTATTCAGTAATAGAGCAGGAGGCGCTTGCTGCTGTCTGGGGTACGCACTACTTCAGGACATATTTGTGGGGTACCAGATTTTTGTTACGATCAGACCACAAACCCTTAGTGAATGTATTGGCTCTGGGGGTGCGGGGAAAGGTTCACCCAGATTGGCGAGGTTGGCTTCAAGGCTGCAAGATTTTCAATTTGAATTGCATTTTGTTCACGGTTGGAAAAACATCCAGGCAGACTGTTTGTCCAGGCTTCCTGTTCAGCTTAAAAAAAGTGGCGATGTTGTGTTAGAACCACAGGAGGAAAGTGCAGTTGCTTTTCTTCAAGATGTAATATCTCTTGGTGGCGGTTCGTTTACCAGGGAGGAGTGGTGTTCGGGTATGGAGTGTGATTTGGTTTTGAAGAAGGTCATTGATCTTATCAAATTGGGGACCAGAAGAGAGAGTACTGTTGTGCCATCTGTAAGATCTTTCATCAAGGTGTTGGATGAGTTATCAGTTTCCAATGGTGTGGTGTTAAAGAGGGGAGATAGATTTATTCCTCCTTATTCTTTAAGACACAAGCTACTTAGTCTGGCTCATGAGGGGCACTTAGGCCAAACTCTTACTCAGCGTAGAATAAAAGTGAATGTCTGGTGGCCATCTATGGATGCAGATGCGGTGGAATGTGTTGAACATTGTAGTTATTGCAAAGAGGGGGAAAAGAGGTTAAAGATGGTGAGTGCTCAAAGTGTTTGGAGGATTTCCTTTCTTGATCAACCTTGGCATAGTATTTGCCTGGACTTTATAGGCCCAATGGACGAATTGCTGTTTAATCAACGTTTTGCAATTGTGGTTGTGAACTGTTTTTCTAAATGGCTCACTGTAAATGTTGTTAGAAAAATCACTACTGACTCCACAATTAATTTTCTCAAAGGTGTATTCATTGATGAGGGTTTCCCTTCTGTCTTGATAACTGACAATGGGACACAATTGACACCCAACAAAATGAAGTTGTTTTTGGAGAGTTGCGGGATAACTCATCATCGGACCAGTCTGTATAATCCACAGGGTAATGGTATTCGTGAAAGGGTGAACAGATTGGTAAAGGGCATTATTCAAATGACGTGTGCATTGGGTTGTTTTTCTAATGATAAGGTTCAGGAGATGGTGTGGGCTTATCGCTCTACTCCTTGAAATGTTGTAAATACGCACAGACATATGTTGAAGATGTAAGTCAGGTTTATTCTTAACACCCTCACCATCAGCTGTCCAACAGTAACTGACATACCTGAGAATGCTCTTCATCTAAGCATTCTAGGTTCCATAACATCATCCTAGGATAGACATAGAGAGCATACTACACATCCTCTTTCTTATATTGAGACTAAACTAACAGTTGTGATACAAATGAAACAACAAAATAAGAAGGCATTAAAATTACATTTTGACACAAAATTTGTAGAAATAGAAATGAACCAAAAAGTGGATAAGAGATATTAGGAGGTATAATCACTGAGATAAGATGGCACTTTCCTAACACGTGAACTTGATCTTCTAAAAGATACCCCTGTGCCACTAGTAGAGATGGTTCGACTGGCACAAGTATCCCTATCAGGGTTGCATTTTTTCACAATTGCAACACGATTTAAATTCCATATTTTACCATTCTCCAACTTCACAGAATTCTTGAAACATTTGATAACCTTCATGGGACAAGAGTATTTGGACCAAGGCAAAGAACCAACAGGAGCCCTGACCTTAACCACATCCCCAACTTCAACTCGCCCCTCTTGTACCCTTTTTCTTTCATCAAAACACTTCTTATTCTTCAGACGTAGTTCAATCTCTCTCATTCTCCATTCACCAGTACCATTATCTTTCACCCCTTTTCCCCAGCCCATCCAAGCCGGACTCAAACTAGTATTGGGAGTTCTTCCTTTGAACAGCTCAAATGGGGTTTTCTTGGTTGTCATCTGAGGTGTAAATCTATGCGCCAGAATACATTTCTGCAATTCCACCTTCCAATCTAACCCATTCACTCTTGAAAGCTGAAAATTCTCCTTTATCACCCTATTAAATCTTTCCACAGTCCCATTTGTCTCTGGGTGATAAACAGAAGATCTTTTATGTCTAATGCCACAGGACAACAAAAAATCAGACATCATACCAGAGCAAAACTGTGGACCATTGTCAGTTAACAGGGATTTAGGAAAACCCTCCCTATTAAAAATTTCCTTTAAAAAGTCAATAACAGAAGAAGAAGTTACCTCAGAAACAGAGGAAATCTCAACCCACCTTGAATAGAGATCAATCACTACTATCAAATAGGGTGTACGATGCTCACCAGAGAGCGGACCAACAATATCCATGGCAATGTCCTCCCAAGGTCCACATGGGAGATCACGACAGATCATAGGGGCAGTGCGAGGTGCCAAAATTTTATCACTTACTTTACACTGCAAACATTCTCGGACCTCCCTTTCAATTTCCAAATCCATTCCTGGCCACCAAAAAGAACAACGAATCCTTTCTTTGGTTTTTACAATTCCCATATGACCTTGATGAGCTTCTTCAATCAACCTTTTCCTCAAAGAACTCGGAGGAATCAACTTAGAACCCCTTAAAAGAACACCATTTTCCACAGATAACTCATTCTTGACTAAATGCCACACCTTAGACAAACCTTTTCCAAAATCAGCATTGTTCGTTATAGAGATAATCACACCATCAATCTCACAATCCTTTTTGCACTCTTCCAACCACTCCTCCTCAAGTATTACTCCAGAGGTAATTTCACAAACATTAACCGCACTTTCACCATCCATTTCCTCATTAAGCACCTCAAAAGAATCATCCACAAGGCGTGAAAGACAATCAGCCGATACATTCTCCACTCCAGGTATATAATTAATTTCAAAACAAAATTCTTGCAAGCTAATCACCCATCTTCTGATTCTAGAAGAAACATTATCCAAACCTTTCACCATGAAAATCTCCCTTAAAGGTTTATGATCAGAACAAACTTTAAACTCCTGTCCCCACAGAAAATTTCTGAACTTATTCAAAGCCCAGAATATGGCCAAAGCTTCTTTCTCAATGACCGAATAGTTTAGTTCTGCTCCTCTCAAACTTCTTGAAGCACAGGCTATAAGCTTCTCCTGTCCATTCCTTCTTTGTTTAAGTATAGCTCCCAAACCCCTTGAACTTGCATCAGTGATCACATAAGTCTCTTCAAAAGGAACAAAAGCTTTCAGATCAGGAGCTGTTACTAAATCTCTCTTGATGTCCTCAAACTCACTTTGACAAACATCCGTCCACTTAAATTCCTTATTCTTTCCCAAAAGATCTCTCAAACCCACAGATTTACTTGCTAAATTTCTGATGAACTTTCCATAATATTCCACCATTCCAAGAAAAGAAACTACCTCCTCCTTATTCCTTGGTGATGCTAGATTACTTATTGTATCAACAAGCTCTTTCTTTGGTGAAATACCCACTGCAGATATGGTATGACCTAAGTAATTCACTTCAGGAACAGAAAACTTACATTTTTCAAATTTTAAGGTCAAACCTGCATTTTCTAACCTTCTTAGAACCGTTCTTAAAATCTTGTCATGCTCCTCTTGATTCACACCATATATCAACAAATCATCCTGATAGCATTTCACCTTTCTTACACCTTTCAAAATAGACGCCATCACCCGTTGAAAAACCGACGCAGCAGACACAAGACCAAACGGCATTCTTTTATACTTGAAAGCACCCATAGGAGTGATAAATGCCGTAAGATCCTGTGAATCCTGCGTCAATTCTATCTGATGGTAAGCCTGTGTTAAATCAAGAGTCGTAAAAATCTTGGCCTCACCTAAAGATGATAATAACTCATCAATATTGGGCAATGGAAATGTATCCACCACAACCTCCTTATTAAGAGATCTCAAATCACAGCAGAGTCTTATTTCTCCATTGGGCTTGTTTGCGACAACAATAGGAGCCAACCATTCTGTTGCCTCTACAGAAGTAATTATATCTTGTTCCTGCAATTTCCTCAATTCCTGTTCAACTTTTTCCTGAATTGCTATTGGAACCCTTCTGACTTTTGCAACCACAGGAACAGCATTCCTCTTCAACTTTATACAATGTTTATAGCCTTTAAGGCAACCCAAAACAGATTGAAAGAGTTTGGGAAACTCCTCCATGAAAAGATTATTACTTGACACAACTTCCTGAATTTGAATCTGAGGATTAGCATTTGGATTGAGAATAACTCCCAACAAACGTTGATGTGGCCATTCAATTAAACAATCCCCCACTTTGGAAACATAAACCTTCCCAACTATAATTCTTTCCCTGAACTCAATGGTGGCATTAAAATATCCCATCATGCTTATAGGTGCACCACCATATCCTCCTGCACAAACATCCATTTTAAATAATTTGTTTCTATCCTTTAAACGTCTCTCATAGAATTCTTTAGAAACAATTGTTATTCGTGCACAGGAATCAAATTTCATTTCCAGATCAAACCCTTCAATTTTAACCATGTCAGTTGGATAATCTTTTTCTTCTTTATCCTTCACTTGGCATATAATTTCCTTTATATCTTTGGTTACAATTTTCTTTTCTTTAGATTTACAAAACTTTACAAAATGCCCTTTTTTCCCACACCCATGACAGAGAAAACTCATTGCGGGACAGAACTTCGAGTTTGCCTTATGGCCAGCTTTCCCACACCTATAACAAGTTACAGCTGACGATGGAGCTTCCTCTTTGCCTTTCACATATACAGAGGCCTTACTGTCTTTCAACTCCTTGACCTGTGTTACATCCTCCTTCACTTCCAACTTTTCTACCTTTTCCTCAGATTTCCCTTTGTCATTTTTTAATTCATCGACACATTTGATCATGTGCTCAACCCTCTTGGCTATGCTTACCACCTCATCAAGAGATGGTTCATCTTTAAGCCATAATTCCTCTCTAATTTTATCTTCTCTGCATTTTAAAACTAACTGATCCCTCAAACGCTCCTCGTTGGCAGGACCAAACTTACACATAGAAGATAATTTTCTCAAAGCAGTCAGATATTCTTCTACTGATTCTTCTTTACCCTGCTCCCTTTTTCCAAAATGATACCTTTCCATTATGGTACTAACACGAGGTAAGTAATGTTTGTCTAGTTGCAGCAAACATACCTCATACTCATCCAACCCTCTCTGTTCTTGATGTGACAACGCAGGTAAATTCTCTAAAACCTCCTGCCCTTCCCCACCAAGGCAATGCATTAATAACGAGTATTTCCTCTCCGCACTTAAGTTTGCACCGCAAACTCTTGCATAGTGCGCAAAAATCTTTTTCCATTTGCTCCATTTTACCCTTGGCTCACCTGGATCACTCAAAAAGAACGGAGGTGTTGTTACATTCTGCATTCCTGTAATTTATAAATACAGTACACTGCGTTTTATTTCCAATTTCCTTATCCTTCTAACTGCTTATTAGCCAATTTCTAATTATTTTTTTTTTTTACACAGCTATTTATCAATGTAACAAATTGCACTACCTTCACTTACTTCCTCAAACTTATAAAAACTTGCTTTTATATAACAGAAACAAAATACAGCATTTCTTCCCTCCTAGAAGATTTTGTGAATGCTACCCATTAAAATTCTTGACCTTTTCTAATTTCCCAACAAAACGAATTCAAAACCTAGAATTGCAGAGAAAAAAAATAACATAAACATGCATGTATGAGACAGATTATTATTTAAATTACTCCGACGCTTTTCTCACTTGTTCTTTCAGGTTCATAAATTCCTTTTTCACATTGTCACACTGCCACACAAATGAAAGTGTAGACCTTTTAGAAATGAGAGCGTTTAAAACTGCTGTTTTCTTTTCCAGCGCGAAGAGAAACTGCCGCTCCTGCTCACACAAGGCTGACGTGTGCCCTTTGAATTCACGTCCAAAGTCTCACGATGAATTATGCATTCTCTCGCCGACTCCCTTTCCACATTCTTTTACGTCATCAGATCAGAGAATGCTCCGAGGAAGAAGGAGCTCGCACCGCCGATCAAATGCTCACTGAGGAAACCTCTGAAACAGTAAATAATTTTACCGCTTGTCACATTTAAACCCTTCTTCGTTTCTTTTCCTGATTAACGCTGCCTTTCACTCCCCGATTTCCATTCCTTTCAAACTCTCATTTTAAACACAGCCGCCGGAGAGGTCGCAATTATTTCTCTTAACTTGTCAAAATTATTGAACCTCTCTTTAAGGTTTACAGCCGCAGGGAATGAAATTTAATTATTATTTACGATGGTAAAATATCTTGACCTCACATAAATTTTACTGCACACTTCCTCTTTCTAACCAACTGCCGCTGGGGAAATCAATTAATCTCCCATTCAATTTTACTGCCGCTGGGGAAGTTCAAAGTCAGAATATATTTTAAAATGTATACATCGTAATTTTCTTGTTCTTTTTGTTCTTTAAATAATATTGATCTTCTTTCGAATTCTTATCACAGTCAGTTAAGAGGTTTAAAAATGTGACCAGACTACTTAGCTCGATGTTAGGGTGTTCTTCCTTTATTCCTCCATTCAATCCCGTCCTCGTCGCCAGTGAAATGTTGTAAATACGCACAGACATATGTTGAAGATGTAAGTCAGGTTTATTCTTAACACCCTCACCATCAGCTGTCCAACAGTAACTGACATACCTGAGAATGCTCTTCATCTAAGCATTCTAGGTTCCATAACATCATCCTAGGATAGACATAGAGAGCATACTACACTCCTCACGAGCAAGATCTAAAATCTCCTTTTGAGTTAATGCGAGGTAGACCTCCTAATACAAAATTGACACCGTCTTGGTTGAAAAATCATAATGAAAAGTATTCTTACCAAGTAGTGACGGATAAGGTTTCTGTGTCAATTTCTGTTGGTGACCTTATCAAAGTTAAACCTGGGAGAATTTCAAAGGGGCTTTTGAGGTCCTTTCTCTGTTAAACAAGTCTTCCCACATTATGTTCTTCTGGAAAATGGTGAGAAATGGAATTATCATAGAGTTGCTTTGTATCGAAAATGTTCCAATGCCAATTCTAATGATGTTATGTCTGACTTGTGTTCAAATAGTAATGGCTATATGTTATCTACTCAAAGTAATGTGAATTCTTCAGTTCTGTCAGAAATTAGGAAGGAAGAAGGTGATGGTGATGCCTCACGTAATATTGGTGTTAAGGACCAAAGTTATAGATCTCATAACAATTTCTCATTATATAACGATTCAATTAACAACAGTGTGAGGAGTTCTCGTACTCGTCGTCCACCTGTTTATCTGGACGATTATATTTGTTGACTCTTTTGTATTATCTGTTTTTTTTTTTTCAGAGTTCCAAGGGAAAGAGGTGTGTTGAAATATGATTTTAATTTGTTTGCACTGTGTAGTCTGTTCTTTATGTCTTTAGTAGTTTTCTCCTTTAGAATATTGTGAATATTCTTTGTTGAATTGTTACCTGGCTAGCATTCCAGCTTAGACAGTTGGAGCCTGGCCAGATGGTAGGATGCACGTTTGTTCCTGTGCTGTGAATAAACTTCTCAACATAAACAGAAGTCTCTGCTGGATTTTTCCTTACCTCTTTACAACACTATACTACGTGTACCATGCCTCATCCCGAGGCTTGCCCAATGCCAGTGTGTGTTGGCTCTGGCGACTCGAATCAGCTGAGTGTTGTTGATTATCTATTAGGCAGCTGACGAGACGGGGCCTCTCAGTTCCTGGGAGACTCGGCCCGGGTGCACGTGGGACAGAGAAGCCATGGAGTAGACTGACTGAGGCTATTTGATTAGTTGCTAGGGAGGAGCAAGGAGGCCCAGACATATACACTATGTGCCTTATTACTTACCTAGGATAGCCAGACACGCACACTGCGACCTTCACTTCACTATTCGTGCCCTGTGCTGAGTTAAGACACACACACAGCCTCATACACAGCGCACTTTGTAGCATTGCGGAGTACAGGCATGAGGAAGACAAACCAAACACAAGGCTATTTTCATGTTGTACACGTACAAACTAACGCAACAGGAGAGATTAATGTATGGAAATGTGCTCTCACCGGGATTTATGCAGTTGAGAGAGAGAAACGTGTTTATTTAGACCATAGTCTTTTAAACAATACAAAACAAAATGCAAACAGAATCGGACAAAGTACGAGCAGACAAAATATTCCTATCTCATAAATAGTTAAAATTCATACTTGTTAAAAAAAAAGAGAAGGTTAAAAGAGGGTAACACCCCCTGATAAACAATTAATTAAACCCAAATTTTACCGAAATTATCACATATCTGGAAGTATAAAAAGTCAGATTTAAATTTTATAAAAAGGCTTAATTTATGCAGTTAACACTTGGTTATTTGTAGCATTTATTCAGTCTAGGTAAACTTGTCTTCATTGCCTGAGTTTGTTCGCGATTGTCACTCATAGTCGTTGAAATGTCACTCATAATTTCACTGAATTTATGAAAATGTCACACTTGTCAATCTGAAACCTTGGCAGCTATGCTAACTCCGAGACCGGAACCTTGTCTCCTAGTTCCAAAGTCGGCAGATCTGCCCTTAACGGGTTAAATGGGCCACTCAAGATTGTCGGTCCGGTGCTACTGCACCTGTTGCATCAATGGTTGTTACTGGCCCACTCGAAAGGCGAGACTGAGTTTCATAAGTACAAATTCAAAGCAAAACTCGCTCCTGTGACGTGTTGCCTGGTTCAAGCATGGCCGCTATACGCCAACGTGCGCGGGGTGTTTTTAATTGTGTGCGCGCACGCACGTACGTGCTTCCATATAAGCCGTGTCGGTCGATTCGTTAAGTCTTTCGGTTGGTGTCAGTAGTTAGTTTCGGATCAGCGGTTCCTGGGCTCATGGCTACCGCGTGCTCAATAATGGCGGGCCTCAGGCTTGAATTCGATGTTTTCTCGTGGAGTGACCTGTGGCTGCCTCCTTGACTTCCAGCCGCGACAGATGAACAGAAGGGGCCTACGGGCAGGTGAGAAATGGTGGATGTTTAACTCGTCCGCGTGTCTTGAACGCAATCTAAATACCAATTCACTTCTCCCCTTGATTACTCCTTGCTGACTCTCCCTCCCCCCCCTTCCGGTACAACCTTTTAACCGAGGGGTGATTTAGATAAGCTTGAAATGATCCTCCTTAGTTGTAGTAGAGAAAGCGGTGATACGGGGCGGCGCAGCCGGACCGATGGGTTAAAATATCGGTCTTGCTCCTCTAGAAAGAAAAATGTAGTTTTCCCTGCGCAAGCTGTTGCTGTGTGTTTAACGAGGCTGCGACGTTTTAGTCGCTTCTTGGCTAAAATGATATGCGCGCTCAGAACCTTTTTTGAAAGTGTTCTTAATTTTGTGTTATCTTCTAAAACTGCTTTGGTCTATAAAAAAATATGCACCGATAAACCTTAGGTGTCACGTTTTAAGTAGTGCATTGGTGCAGTTTTTTAAAATATTGAATCGCGCGTGCATCCACATTTGACGGTTGAGGTAGTATCGATAAGCCTGCACAATCCATCTCCCACGTCGTGAGTTGTTCACAGATGTGTAGCTATCGGTGATCCAGCTGGTGCAGTGGTACCGGAGAGTCGAAAGCTACGTAAAGTATGAAAGTGCTGCTGGTTCCATTTATCAGCCCACTGCCGCAGATTTAGAACGGATTGGGTTTTCTATGGGTAATGTAGACAAACGTTAATGTGTCTTTACATTTGCTGGGGTTTATGCAACTTCGTTTCTTGGCGTCCGATGATTAAAGATAGTTGTCACTGCTGTTCACATTATGAACCACTGTGATTACTCTACAACTCGATGAGGACGCGTAAAGATGTTGCAAATATAATACCTTCTAGCAGGCGTAATGCAGATGTACCCGCAGTGGTGCAGGAGTTAGTGAATTGTCACCTAGTGGTGGAGCTAAACAGGAAGCAATGGTCTTTCTACCCCCATCTCCTCCCATTTCTTAAACAGGCGCCCCTTGCTTGGAGCAGAGTAATATCGGGCTCATTAATTCAGTTTTTCGTTTGAAATGTAGGCATTTAACATGCTAAAACGGCGACCGGATTTTAGAGCAGGGACATCCGATTACTAATTTTGCAAATTAAGTTTTTGCTTTTCAAAAGTAAAATGCATCACTATTCGTGTTCCTGGAAGCTAAAGTAGTTATAATTCACATTAGTGGCCAAACTAGGCTGCGTTGTGGGAATTTCAAGTATAATAACCCAAAGTAAACATGTAATATTTAAGGGATAACTTGTAACATGCTCTGATTTTTCTTTTTCATGGTTCTGGTGACATCTACAAACCATCACCAGAACTCTTCAAAAGCAGTGTTACAGTCACCTGTTATGTATCTTGTCTCAAGTTCAGAGTAATAACATCGTTTCACATAGTTTCCCTTTACAGTCTTTCATCACTCATTCAAATCTGCAACAGCTACTGGTTTGTGTCGTGCATTGCGGTTTTCATTTGATTTTCAAGTCCAGTTATAATTGCTTTCTCTTGCAGTCCCCCGCTACAGGAGCGCTGTTGAGGTGGCTTCTATTGATGTCGAGGCAGTAAAGCGTCAGTCATGACAAGTAAGTTGACTTGTTAAGGACCTCTTTCAACTAGCCTGCTTTTCTGCAAAGGAAGCTTTACTAATGCCACCACCTATTTTCACCGGCATTCTTCAACCATTTTCAAAGCTGCTCTTGCATGAATTTTTTATCCATGTTTGTGCTCTCATTGTTTACGGCATGTCCTAGGATTATACCCTTTCTGCTGTTCACATCATGATTTTCAGTGATTAGCATTTTTCAGAATGAGGACATGAGGGCTATAAATTGTATGCAGGTTAGTGAAGGTTGTCTGTAGTTTACATGGTGGTTTTTCTTTTAATATAGGGAACTGATGCAGTTCACGGCGCCTGAAGTCAGTTGATGAATGAAAGTCTAAAGTTCTACGATTGGTAGGTATACATTTTTTAAAATTTTATTTGAGGGATTTCCACTAGAAGGCTTTGTTAAAGCTGCCTTTAGTGGTTACACGAATCGCACAAGGAGCAGGTGGGACACATCACGAATATTTGGCGCAAAGTGAGAATTCTCACGGGGGTATTGATGTAGCAGTCTGAACAGTGGCATATTCCATTGCCTCACTAAAACATTATAGTTTAATGTGAGTCTGGTGACAGTTGACCATAACTCGAATTTTTGCTTGTAGTATAGTTTTTTGTAGTCTGATTACGAAAAGGTACAACTCATTTACCCGCTGCATTCCTTGGTTTGACTCCACCATTGTAAATGTGCGTCCTGCTTTCAATAACTAGATTGCTTCTTTGTAAGATCCTGTAACAAGCAGACTATCTGCTCAGATGATTGCCATATTAGGTTTCGTTTTCTATAACCAAATGGTGATGCTAATCTATATGCATCTTCTATCTATGAAGCATTGACCTAATCTTTGTGAAACTGCACTCCTGGTACAGGGTTTGAGTAAAGGTACAATAACGACTAGTTGGAATCAGTGACTTGGGGCCAACACGTACATCTACAGTCTATTTATAGAACCTGGAAATAATTCCCCTAATAAGCCTGTCCCTAATTCATTGGGAGTTGTCGTTTGGAATGTGGCAGGTTTGCGTAATAAAGTAATACTGAGTGGTTGGATTTATTTGCTAGGTTCAGTATATTATGTTTACAGGGGATATGGTTGCTGGACCCTGTGCATATTAAGAGGTTTAGAACTTACCATGTCCCTGCCACTCCACCCAGTCATGGTAGACCAAAGGGATGAATTTGCACCTTCTTATCCAATCATGTGCAATTTAAAAAGATTTGAATGGTAGCACACCACGTAATCTTCCAGATGATTGTGATGCCTCATACTAGTTGTGATTCATTTTTAGAATAAGTCCGTAAACAAAATGACCTGGTTATTTTGTGTAGGGTGGTTTCAACCTACACTTATGCATTCTGTCCTCTAAAAGGATATGTGGATTAATTAACAACGAGCACTCCACACAAACACTTTTCGTACATAACTTACGGTGAACTAATAAATGTTTACTTTATAAATCTTTTGGTGTTTGCTGATTTCTGCTTTATATGCTTCAAGGCCACATTTAATGGTAAAGACCAGCATAGTGTGTGCTACTTTCTAACAATTTTTAACCTCTTGTAATGGTTGTGCGTTACGATGTAACCAGATTTAATCACGTTTCCTGAAGCAGTTAATGTGCCCGTAGCAGGCGTATTTTTGGTATACCTAGATAGTTGATCCATACTACCTTGAGTTTGTGATGGTTTGTAAGGGGTTAAAGAGGGTCTTTCTGCTTCAAGAGGGCGCCACGCCTCTACATAAGCGCACACGAGATTGAAGGACGTGCTACATAACTCCATTAGGTGCAAACCAGTCTTGTAGAGCGGCCTATAAGCAGTGAAACAGGAAAATGGCCTTAAGAAATAAAGCATAGGCATATTTGCTTGAAGCAAGTCTGAGTAAGGATAATACTGTTTTGGCAAGTGGTCAACTCGCAGATACAAATAGACGAGGGGACCTTAGGCTAGAGCCATTTTAGAATGAGCAATGAATAGATTGAACAGTTTTCTGGAATATATTAAATTCCACCTACTGAGACTGATCCCAGTTTAAATATACTGCTGATTATCTTGCACCTAAACATTTAACTTGTGGCGGCATTGACCTTTCTTTTACCTTGGGTCAAGTCGTTAGGTCTGATAATGCCAGTAAAGGGGGCAAAGCACCAGGCCCTTATGGCATCCTGGTAGACTTGTTCAAAGCGAACACTGAGGGTCCCTTATTAACCTTAGTACTAGGTGACTGCTATAGTATAGGTTTCTTACCAACTTGGGCAAAGTCTATTATAGTCCCCATTTATTAAAGGATCGTAACAATCCTGCGTGCTTCCACCTGGATCTACTTCTATCATTAGTGAAGATGGTGGACTGGATTATCCAGGATTGGGCAGATTGATACAACCTTTCAGATCTACAGTAAGGTTTCTGCCCTGTAGTAGTGACTAGAACAGTGACCATCTTAAATTGCTTAATCAGGAAATATGCTAAGATTAAGAGAATATTTACCATGCCTTTGTTGATCTTTCATCTGCATTTAATTGCGATAGCCATTGCAAGTTGTGGAAAATCCTGACTGACTTGGGTGTGGAGAGATCTGTAATCCACTTCATAAGGGAGTTGTATTCGGGTAGCAAGGCTAGAGTTCGCTATGGGGTTCCTTGAAGAATTCCAGGTAAATACAGAGCTGTTAACCTGCAGTCCTAAAAACAAATCTATGCTGATTATGTATGATATGCAACCTTACGTTTATTCCGACCCAGGCAGGTTTGTAGTTACAAGTTTCATGAATGATTACTCTCAAATTAGGTAATTGTCCCTTGTTCCATGTGTCAAAACAGGGTAGTGTGTACGTAGATTTTTTTTTTGCAAAACTGTTTAAAGAGCAGGGAATACTATATTCCAGTTCTATAGTCTTAATTTCAAACAGTCACCCACCCAGCACATTTGTTCTTTCAAATCTTACCATCTTGGATATGTTGCTCGGTCTATTTTCTTTGTGGGCAGTTATCTTTGCAAGAGTTTTAAATTCTGCACAATTGTGTATAATGGCATTTTTAGATGGCATGTTTTTAATTGATCCCTGTATGTGTATTTACTGTTACTGTCTAAATGTCTGGTTTTATAGTCCTATTTGATGTATTTGTTTACATTTCCATGCTGTAATGCTTTTTATGCTTTCGATTTAAATTGAAATCGAATAAACCTTACTAATGATACTAGTGTAACTTCAGTTACATATATACATTTATTTTTATTCACGGACTGTTTTTTAAAATGCGCTGTTTCTTGATTAGTAACTATGTATCTTTTTGTTCTATAGGTATTTGAAGTGAGTACTACGAGCCAAGAGTAAGCTGCAAGCACTGGGCTATCTGAGGTGTTTTACTGAAAGGAGTTCTGGTCCTTTAAAGAAGTCCATGCTTTGTGAAAATCTGTGACATTATACCGGGTCTAATAAAATTATTTTGTATTATTGGATTAGTGATTGTCTTGAAACATAATAAATGAGTTCAATCATTAACCGGTGCATTAAACTTAATTTTGACCATCATAGTAGAAAAACACCTTCCCAAATGTTCAAAAACATGAGAAACCCTCATTGGCAAACTTTTTTGAATTCTTTAATTTTTACTTTCAATGTTTTCGTCTTGGTAGACTGTATTCTCATCAAACCAAGACATTGACTTTTTTTTAACCATTCATACGTGCGTACGGTTTCACTGAGTGGATATAGAGCTTGGTGCTGAATGGAAGCAATATCTGGTGTTATGCCTTCTGTAGAAGTGTGTTCTTGGGGTCATCCAGCCATTCGTCGGTCAAGCCCACTGCCAGGCTTTTGGCTGCAAAATCAGGTTGAGCTCTTGTAAAGCATAAATCATTAACACTCAGCCTAAAATTACACAACCTTCTGGGGAGACGATGGTCCACTGAGGAATGCACTTACTCCCTGCTTGGTGTTTTCTCCCGTCCAACACCAGTCCTTTCTCAACTGAAAGTAAATCGGACAGTGGTAAATAAGTTGGTACTGAATTTTTAAAGTGTTCTTAAATTCGCACTATTTTCACAATGTTCCCTCTAGCACAAAGTTTTGCAAGAAATGGCCAATTGGATCAAATAGTTCACCATGGGTCATACCACCGTACTTTAGGAAATCCATCGCTGGCGCATTTTTCTGTACAAGTGAATAGGATCTTGGGGGGGGTGGGTGGAGGAGAGGCTGGCGTATGATTCCCAACCTAAAGTACTGATTGTTAACTTACCCTAATCAGTTTTGGAGGTCAAGGTGTAGTTGTAATCGTAGAAGTGATTACTTTAGGGAAGCTGAATTGCTTACTACTAAATTGTTAGAGGCTACCCTAGAACTGTGCTGGATAGAGCTATGAAACTGGTTTGGTATTGCCCACGAGAAACCCTGCTTACACCAAGAAAATGGATTGATTCAAACAGGGAGCCCACTTTCATCGTCTACACTTCATCGTCTACACTTAGTCTAGTGATTAACAGTATATGTGAGAACATTAAGACATGCCATCCGAGGATGGTGGGTGCCCTTTCCTTGCGGAAGGAATGGAAGTAACGGCAAATATGTAGTGAGGGCACACAGAATATGTGAAATTTGAGACTAACCAAGTCAGTAGGTTGTCCACTTAATATTGAGCACTTTCGGTGTGGCAGTTGTATAGTATAAGTTCATTAATTACACAAACACTTCGCAGGCAACCAAATACAGCTGAAGGGACACTCCAACTGTAACAGTAAGAATGTGATTAACTTCCATGTAATTATTGTGTAGGGGAGACATAAAACCAGTAAAGCAAATCTGCCAGCATATTATAGCCATATCAGATTAACAGAAGGAACACCCTTGGTCAAGCATTAAAAGACAAACTACACTGAGGATAAGTTGGTATGTCATGGAAACAGTGACATTAAACTAGGGCAGGAGTACTCGCAGTAAGGGCCGACGGCAACCCTTCCCTGGCGGCCCGCAGACCTTGCAGACTATTTACCGGTGTTTTAAAAAAAGTGTCGGCAAACACTGCGCGCCCGAGACTGCTTCCCTGTGGGGGCCCGGGCATTCCAGTGATAGTCGGAATGCAGCTGCAGGGGCGCTAAGGTGAAATACAAAAGCCTCATGAACATACAAATTGTCTTTTAAAGACCTGTGAAGTGCTCTGGTGCAGGCTGTGTGTGCCAGGAAGCTCTCAGCCCAGGCACACACAAGCAGGGTGAGATGAAGGGAGTGCGAAGGGAGGTAGACAGCGAGGGAAAGATGGGAGGCACGGAGAGGGCGACTGGGTGAGGGGGGCAGTCTGGAAGAGTGAGACGGTGAGTGAGAGCGACAGGGAGAGTTGGGGAGGGAGATGTGTGTATGCCGGGTCTAGTGGCTCTGTATGCCGGGTCTAGTGGCTCGGTGGACAAAGGTGTCCGCTGCAGGGACCTGTGTTCAACCTCATGGTCAGTTTTCTTTGTTTCTCTAGACCCGCCCCATCCCCCACTGACCCCACCGATGCAGCCTTCTGGCACAAACCACACCATAAATTTGGCCCCCGACAAAGTTTGTGAGTACCCATGAACTAGGGTTAAGCAGGGTAGGGTACCCAGCTTACCTCTAGTCCATTGTCACTGTTTTCATGTGAAATTGACTGCTTGTGGAGTACCTTCGGGTTAGCACTATGGATATGCAAGAGCATGACATACTGTTAACATGGAGCAGTGGTACATTTTATATGCATGAGCTATACTTCATTTGCCTGTTAGTGAAGGAGCAAACGTTGCAAGACTACAGGTGCTGTGATACCCATAATGCACAGACTTAATATGTACACAAATTATTTACATATCCCTGTATCTGATCTGCAGGACAGGCATGAGCTGAAGGATCTTGTGTAGGTAGGCAATGTGGTATACACCATTTACAATGGACTGATTTATGACAATCTGGTTTATTCATATTGTAGGTCATGGGTATTCACAAACATTTGCCATGGGGCCACAAAGTATGGTCTGTCGTGTGACCAAGGATTATACCGGGCCATATGCTAATCAGGCTTGCCCCTGTGCCTCATGGGAACAGTCAAGCCCAAACTGCCAAACCAGGTTCTCCATGGACTGGAAACCAGCATTCTAGGACTGGTTACGGGGCTTCACCCACTCATCAGCCAGAATAGCTTGATTCCAGTGGCACAGAGCCCAGGACCCACGTCTGGGCATACCTGGCACACTTGGGGCAAGAAAGCAAATGACACCCAATTGATGGACCGAATGCAGAACAAATCAAAGCATTCACCCCTAGTCAAGGGATCTGGGTTAAATCCAAACTGGAATGGCATGGTGAGCAAAAAATATGCATTTAGGCCCATATTTCTGTACTGGGGTGAATGTATGACTGTTCTGTCCAATTGTTTAGGTCTCGACTATTCTATCACGCAGGGATAGATAAGCGAGAATTATAGTAAGCACCTCAAAGATTCTACCAAACTTGCGGATCACTCGCAGTTCATGTGAGCTATGCGCGTGCACAAACCAGCCACGTCCCACCACCATTTGTCTGTGCCTCGCGTCAGACTTCAAAGGAATGCGCTCCCGCTCCACTCCCCTGCCACAGCAATGCCAAGTGCTTGTTTGTTCACTCCCATGGATCACCACGATTACTTGTGGCATAAACTTCTCCCATTATAAGCTCTGCATGCAAGTGGTCATGTTTCCTTTCCCTTAATCGGTGTCTCGCCTCTTCACAGCCGCCCACTTAGACAACTTACATTTTTATCGTATTTCCTGATTAGTGCCCACATAGGTACATTCGACAATGCGCTAGTCCTTCCATCTTAAACTTGGTTTTCCTTTTCATTAGAACCAAAATAAACAGGCCAGAGGAATTTTTATTTGCGAGAGCTGAATCTGCTCTGATGCTCCACGACGTGCTGCCACTCTGCACCACACTAACTGTGGCCACTGCACGGTGTCTGCAACAAAAGGCAGAACCACTCCTATAAACGTAGCACCGTCTGTGCTGCTTCAACAATGGCCTGGGCTTTAATCAACATGCAAGCATTCCCATAATGTACGAAGTCACCTTATTTAGTTTCAGCTACAGCCCCTCCCCAGTAACATTTGCTTTCGGTGTGAGGCGATGTTTTGTTTTAGTCTAGCTTCCCTGCATTTGTTAGCCTGCATTATTCTTCACACCACGCACGGCTGCCGCGCGCCTTGCACTGCCGCATGCACCATCACATCACTCTGGGACGCCACAACCGCATCACTCTGCACCACAACAGCACTGTCCTTGCTTGCTACCAACAAGCATTGCCATAGCCAATAGGACTCGCATTAGGAAAGTGTAAGCTATTGGCTTTGTGAATAACAATGCTAATTTATATATTTTTAAAGCCAACACATTAAAAAAATTATCATTTACAATACCAATAGCTCGCACTTTCCTAATGCGAGACCTATTGCAAATGCTTGTTTTGCATTTGTCACCCCAAGTGTGACTGGTGTGCCCAGACGTGGGTCCCGTGCTCTCCATGCCACTGGAGTCCGGCTATCCTGGCTGAGGGATGAAAGCCCGAAACTGGTCCTAGGATGCTTGTTTCCAGGGAGTACCTGACAGTCCGCGCTGGACTGTTCCCATTGGGTGCTGGGACAAGACTGATTTGCATATGGGGGAGTCCAAACTGGAATGGCATGGTGAGCAAAAAAAGATGGATGTAGGCCCAGATCGCTGTACTGGGGTGAATGTATGACTGTGTTCTGCATTCTGTCCAATTGTTTTTGCACTGGTTCCTATTATGCGTGAACAACAAACACAGGAGCAGGTTTTCTACAGCGCATACCTTGAAATCATGTATTTCGTGGTCCTTTTATGTTATAAATAAGAAAGGAGGGAACGTGAAGTTAAACAGTGGCCTAGGATCACACCACTTTGAAAAATGGGGAAGCCAGGATTAATCCCAAGTTTTCTGGTTTCACATTGTTCTGTTCAGCCACTAGGTGTATATCCTCCACACATACCTTACCACCCACGCCAAACTGCCATCCAGCTGGCATCAATGCGGCCCTCAAGCACATCATTGATCAATCTTTTTAGAAAATGTAAGTACCCATGGTCTATTTTTTTAAGAGCGGCTTCAACCATGAAAGCAGCAGGTTGACTAGGTAAGGAAGCACTTTCTATCCAGGAAGATAGAGCAATGCCCCAATAGTCATTTTGCTAAACCTTCTTTGAGCAAATCTGAATCAAAAGGGCAATACCTGGAACTGATAATTATCGCCTAAAATACAGTACTGAAGAAACAGTTTATTTACATTTTGTGACGAGCACCAATCAGATATAATGGGTAATGGCGCTTGCCACTGTGTACAATACGTGTCTTTCCATAGTATTTTTTGTCAACTTTGCCGCAGTTTTATGGCTCTTCACGAAACTTTCTAAAAATTAATTCCACTTCTGCTCCTTTCTAGGGAATTTTGGGGAGACCCGTCAAAAGGTGTGGGTGTAGAAGGCTCGGGGCAATGTTCGTTTTCCCGATCAATCAAGGAAATTGTAAGTGTGCTACTCACCTGTGAGTGTCAAGGCGCTGGGAGGGGTTGGCAGCTGCACAGATTTGTTCAGCTGAAGAGCCTGGTCTGGAGGGTCTTCCTGAAGGTGTTCAGGGAGTGGTCGTGTATGTCTACTGGTAGTTCGTTCCAGGTCTTGGCTGAAATGTGAGAGAATGTTCTGTAGTAGGGGATCTCTGTGTATAGTCATAATCTAGTGAATAGTCCCGCCCATGTGCGTGGACCCCGGCAATCAAAAATAATCTCTTAAGTTGTCAGAAAATTGCAGAACTGCAAAGACACTTAAGAGAAAATTTAAAGACAAATAATGCAGCCTATATCCACAAGCTACACTGTCCAGTACTTCAACTAGAAATTCCACCAAAAATCCACAAACAGCAAAGCCTGTCCAGATTTCCCTTGCTTTTACTGCAAAACCCCTCAGGAATGATAGAGAGGAAGACCTGGACAGACAAGCCCCATAGGCTGCCATTATGTGGCTTAAATAGGATACTGTGCCTTTAAGGAACCTTCCAGAACCTTCTCCCAGTATCCCAGAATGCATAGCAGGTCCAACTTACTTTCAGTTCTTTTTTCCGGCTCGTGCTTACAGGACCCTGTGCATTGAGCTCCCCCTTTTTCAAGGGTTTATTGGATTCTTTTGGCACTTTTTGATTTTAAAAGTGTTCTCAATTGATTCTTGGTGTTGCCTTTCACTTCTGTGTGTGTTTGTTCAGGCTTTTAGGGATCTAAAATGCCTGCTTTATTCGACAAGTGCCCAGCATGTGGAATGAAGAAGGCCAAGACTGACCCACACGACATCTGCATTATTTGCCTCCCTGATGATCATGTCCCTGAAGATTGTGACATCTGCCAGGCCTTTTCTACAAGGACCCTGAGGGAAAGACAGAAGATTAGGCTCCAAGGCCTAGAAGAGAGGCGTCTGCAGGTGGGTCTGGGCAGGCTGGGAAGGCTCCCTCTGGGCATCGAGACGTCGACGTCGAGAGGGATGACGACGGTGTGTTCCCCTTCTCCCCGGGGCTCCGGGTCGAGACAGCGTGGAAGATCGACGTCGTCGACGGCGAGGCATCGCCGTCGACTAAGACACCGGCGCTCGCCGTCGAGGCGACACCGCCGGTCGCCGTCGACCAGTTCGACGTCGAGGGGCGGTTATCGAAGAAGAAGAGTCGACGCTCGCCGTCGAGGTCTGATCGCTCGTCGTCGAGGGGGCGGCGATCGGCGTCGAGGAGGAAACACTCGACGTCGAGGAGACGGCGTTCGACGCCAGAGTCAAGGGATCGCCGTTCCACGCCTGAAACACGACGCTCGACGTCGAGCAGGAAGAGATCAGCGTCCCCTAGGATCTCAACTTCCTCTAAGAGGCGCAGGAGGGATTCTTGGAGGTCGTAAGAGGCGTCGTTCACGCTCTGGGGGGTCTGGATCACAGGCCCCTTCCTCGAAGAAGTCATCGGGCACGGTGTACTCGGTGGTATATACACCTCCAAAGCCTGTGACCCCTCCTCTTCTACCGAAGGAGGCTCCTCCGGCTAAACCGCCTCTCCCCTCCCTGCCTCCACCGTCAACTGAGGGGCGGCCTCTGCCGCCAGTTCCTCCTCATAGGCCTCCGAGGTCAGTGTCACTGCCTCTGCTTCCGACACCTCCTAAGGGTACGCCTACCCCGAAGCCCCGGGACAAACCACGGATGACGCCTCCACGGAAACCGGTGGAGCGCCCACGTGCAGGGAGGTCACGCTCCCGCTCCGGGCGGAGGGAACGTTCGCGTCATAGATCTTCGATGCGATCTAGACGGCGCCACCGGAGACACCGGTCTCGTTCACGGACCAGGTCGTCTGGGACCAGGGACTATTCCCCGACCTTGTCAGATTCGCCGGACACACGGGTCTCACCAGTCGACGATCTGGTGTCCTTCCAGGACGTGCTGTTACGGGGTGCAGTGAAACTGGGCATTACTTTGACAGTGCCCACTCCGAAGACCTCGGTCATCTTTGAGACGCTCCATCAGAAGCACTTGTCTCGGCCGTTACTGCCACTGGTGCCCGGCCTGGAAGAACCGGCCCTGGATCTTTTCCTTACTCCTGCGGTGACTAAGGCGGCGCCTTCCAGGCTACAGAAGAAGTACCGGGCTCCCGACTCGGACCCAGCCTTTCTGCGGCTGGAGCCCCCTCCAGACTCGGTGATTGTGACGGCGGCGCGCAAACAACATGCCACCACGCCTTCCTCCACTGTTCCGCCAGACAAGGAATCTAGGTGGTTGGATTCCTCTGGGAGACGAGTTTGTGGGACTTCGGCGACCTCAATGAAGGCGGCTAGTGCCACGGCCTTGCTGGGTCGGTATGACAGAGCCCTCTGGGAATCTCTTCAACAATTTGTGGAACTTCTTCCGCGGGACAAGCGGGAAGACTTCCAGGAGGTGCTTAACGAGGGGATGTTGGTGGCGAATCAGGTCATCAGCGCGGCAGCCGACTCCTCTCTTCTGGCGGCGCATGGTTTCTGCCACGGAATAAACCAGCGACGACATGCCTGGCTCCGCCTTACGTCTCTGAAACCGGACGCTCAGCAGAGGGTTGCCAATCTACCATTCTCTGGCGAAACCCTGTTCGGGAAGCACGCTGACGACGAAATGGCCCGCATGAAGGCGGAGGCTGAGACGCTCACAGCGGTGGGTTTGGAGAAGCCCAAGGAGACCAAGAAGACGTACCGTCCGTTCCAACGCCGGTTCGGTGGTCAAGGTAGAGGGCGTGGCCAGTCTTCTGGACAACAGCAGCAACAACAGCAGCAGCAGTTCAGAAAACCGTTCCAGAAACGCCAGAGGGGCAGAGGCGGCCATCAGTCGGCACCAGCGACTAAGGGCCAGGCCGGGTCTAGGCCCTGAGCACTTACTTCCCCGTCAACTGTTACCCGCTCCGGTGGGGGGAAGCATTCAATCTTTTCTGGCAGAGTGGAGAAAAATTACTCAGGACAAGTGGGTGCTGAATATTGTTTGCAATGGATACAGTCTTCGGTTCACCAGCCCTCCTCCATCGATCCCTCCGGTCAGCTCGCAGTATCAGCTGCGCGAGCTCCAGGTGGAGGCCGATATCCTGTTAAGGAAAAGGGCGATCAAAGTCGTACCTCTGTCTCAAAGGGGAAGAGGTCTGTACTGCCGCTTCTTTCTGGTTCGCAAAAAGGACAAGAACGAGTTCAGGCCCATTCTGGATTTGCGACAAGCAAACAAATGGATTCGCAGAGAAAAGTTTTGCATGCTGTCGTTGCATCAGATTTATCCTCCGCTGCAACGGGGAGACTGGCTGTGTGCCATCGACCTCCAGGATGCTTACTTCCATGTGCCTATTGCACACAAACACAGGAAGTTCCTGCGGTTCCAAGTCGGCGCCAATCACTATCAATACACAGTACTGCCATTTGGACTGAAGTCTGCGGCGAGAACATTCTCAAAGTGCATGGCAAGGTAGCAGCACACCTAAGGAAGAACAAGGTGTTTGTCTACCCTTACCTGGACGACTGGTTGATCAAGGCCTCCTCCTTCGCGGAAGTGCAAGCACACTTCCAGAAGACGTGCGTTCTCTTGAACAAACTGGGGTTGCACATCAACATGTCCAAGTCGGTTCCGACTCCAGTCCAGTGCATTCAGTACTTGGGAGCCTCCATCGATACGCTGTCAGCAAGCGTGTCTCCTTCGGAGGAGCGACGATTATCACTACTTCGGAAGGCTCGGGCTCTCATGTCCGCTCCATCCACGACAGTGAGGACGGTGTCTTCTCTGCTGGGATCGATGGCCTCCTGTATCTTCCTGACGCCACATGCTCGGCTGCACATGAGACCGTTGCAAGAGTGCTTGGAGGATCAGTGGGATCAGAGGAGAGGATCTTGGGACGACAAGATACGCCTATCTCTGCATGCTCTTCATTCTCTGAAGTGGTGGTGTTCGGCGGAGAATCTCCTCAGAGGGGTTCCTTTCCACAAGGACATTCCCGCTCAGGTTGTCGTGACGGATGCTTCTCTCCAGGGCTGGGGAGCGCATTCTGGAGACCTACAGATTCAAGGGACGTGGTCTCCGGCGGAGTCCACGTACCACATCAATTTCCTGGAACTCAGAGCTGTTCACTTGGCACTGAAGGCCTTTCACCCGTCCTTCCAGACCGACTCTCTCCTTGTGCAGACGGACAATACAACCACAATGTATTACCTCAACAAGCAGGGAGGATCGAGGTCACGCACCCTGTCGCAGGAGGCGCAGGCGATCTGGCGCTGGCTTCTGGCTCGAGGGCTGACGATAACGGCTACCCATCTGCCAGGTGTGCAGAATGTTCAGGCAGACGCGCTGAGCAGACTGATTCAGGAAAACCACGAATGGGTCATAAACAACGAAGTACTAGGAGAAGTCTTCGCAAGGTGGGGGACTCCAGACGTAGATCTGTTCGCCACCGCAGAAAACAGCAAATGCCGAGACTTCGCCTCCAGGTACTACCAGCCGGGGACGCTGGGGAATGCGTTATGGATCAACTGGTCGAACAGCTTTCTGTACGCTTTTCCACCCATTCCCCTGATTCCGACGGTTCTCATCAAGCTGTCCCAGTCCAGGGCGCGGATGATACTGATTGCCCCGGAATGGCCCAGACAGTGGTGGTTCACGGACCTGCTTCACCGGTCTCTCCTTCCTCACATTCGGCTGCCGTGCAGGCCGGACCTTCTAACGAAGTTCGGGGGGCTGATGTTGCACCCCAACCTCTCGTCTTTGAGTTTGGCAGCATGGCTCCTGAGTTAGTGCAATATGGTCATCTGAATCTCCCTGCAGATTGCATGGACATACTGAAGGAGTCTAAGAGACCTTCCACTAGGACTTCCTATGCTTACAAGTGGAAGAGATTTTGTATCTGGTGCAAGTCTAAGAACTATGATCCGACAACTTGTAAGGAAGATGTCATCCTTCCTTATCTTCTACAGTTGGCGCAGTCTGGCCTTAATGTACATTCTATTAAGGTTCATCTTGCTGCTTTGACTGCCTACAGGAAATGCCCTTCACAGACTTCTTTTTTCCAGATCCCTGTGATCAAAGATTTTTTGGAAGGCTTGAAGAAAGTGTTCCCTCCTGTCAGGCTTCCTTCGCCTTCATGGGAATTGAATGTGGTGCTGTCCAGATTGATGAAGGAGCCCTTTGAACCTATTCATAAGGCTTCGTTGCAGCACCTGTCCTGGAAGGCGGCGTTCCTCGTGGCCATTACATCGGCCCGCAGGGTGAGTGAAATTCAGGCGTTGTGTTGCCAAGAACCTTATACTGTATTTCATGCTGCTAAGGTTGTTATGCGTACTCACCCTAAATTTCTTCCCAAGGTTATTTCTGATTTTCATGTCAACCAGACCATAACTTTGCCTACGTTTTTTCAGAATCCTTCATCTCCAGCGGAAAGGTCGTTACATTCCCTGGATGTTAGGAGGGTATTGAAGTTTTATCTGGATAAGACCAAAGATATTCGTAGGTCTGACCAATTGTTTATCAATTATGGATCTGTCAGGACGGGTCTTGCGACCTCTAAGCAGTCTATCTCTAGGTGGATTGTGTCCTGCATACAGCTATGTTACCAAAAAGCTAATAAGACCTTAGGAGGTAAGCCTAAGGCTCATTCCACCAGGGGCAAAGCTGCCACGACTGCTTTGCTCCGTAATGTTCCGATTGCAGAAATCTGCAAGGCGGCCACTTGGAAGTCGGTTCATACCTTTGCTAAGCATTACTGTCTGGACACTGATGCCAGGGCAGACGCTCAGGTTGGGCAGGCTTCGCTGCGAAATCTGTTCGCACAATAGTGGCGTTAATTCTCTTTTCTCCACCGCCGCTTTGGTGTGGGGATGGGCTTGCCATTCTATTCACTAGATTATGACTATACACAGAGATCCCCTACTACAGAAGGAGTAGTTTCTGTCCTGTAACTCCAGTTCTGTAGTAGGGGTATCTCTGTTATAGTCATAAGCGCCCTCCCGCCTCCCCGGTGGAGAGAAATGTTCCTTAAGGAATGCGACAGGTCTGGCGTTTTACGCCTTCAAAAAGAACTGAAAGTAAGTTGGACCTGCTATGCATTCTGGGATACTGAGAGAAGGTTCTCTTAAAGGCACAGTATCCTATTTAAGCCACATAATGGCAGCCTATGGGGCTTGTCTGTCCAGGTCTTCCTCTCTATCATTCCTGAGGGGTTTTGCAGTAAAAGCAAGGGAAATCTGGACAGGCTTTGCTGTTTGTGGAATTTCTAGTTGAAGTACTGGACAGTGTAGCTTGTGGATATAGGCTGCATTATTTGTCTTTAAATTTTCTCTTAAGTGTCTTTGCAGTTCTGCAATTTTCTGACAACTTAAGAGATTATTTTTGATTGCCGGGGTCCACGCACATGGGCGGGACTATTCACTAGATTATGACTATAACAGAGATACCCCTACTACAGAACTGGAGTTACAGGACAGAAACGACTCCATCTGCCTGCTCTGGCTCTACAGGTGTGGGGTTTCAGCCAATGTGAGGTTCGAGGAGTGGAGGTTTCTTTTGCAGGCAGTTTTCATGGGGGTTTTGGTCAATGATGCAGGAAAAAAGGCTCAATAGAATTACACCACAAATGCTAGAAAGCTAAAGCTATACCAAATCAGTTCAATAGTTTTTGAATAATTGAGGTTGAAAAAATTAGAGCTATATAGTCCAATCTGAGTCCTGCAGTAACAAACTAAAAAGTTTGATACCTAATTGTCCTATGGGGACTTTTTTTTTGTCGACAAACTTGCTCCCTTGAGACCAAGACCGGTCCTGTGTGGGCGAGCACTCTGGCTAGCTGCAGCTTGAAGAAGAATGTTGCTGCTGCCATTGCAGGGCTCGGGGACTTGTTACTCGTGCCCATAATCGTTAAAAAATGGAAGTGGACAGTATAGGATTCCTTGAATTACTTTGTTGGGGGCAGGCTTCTCCCACATAACCCAGCACATGTGCTCCTGCAGGACCAGCAAAAAAGTGTAAAAGAATTAATGGGGGGGTAGGCATGGCCAAGCAAGATGGCTGAATGGAGGAGATCCGTGTTGGTTCTGCTGTCGCGGGTTGTTACAGAAGCCCAGCGTAGTGTTTAAATACCGTAACATGTGCGAGGAGTCGTGGGTGATCAGTGAAAACCACCGGCAGACTGGGAAAGATGTAAGCGCCAAATTTAGTGGAGTAGAGGCACTTCTGGTACAGAGGTGACCCTGTGCCTTGCTTCAGAGCACCTGCTCCAGGTCATGGTCAACGGCGCACCCACCTGTTAGCCGCCTATTGGGAGTTTGCAGTCTTTTCGCCGGTGATCTGGCACTGCCGCTTCTCATTTTCTACACACACTTTCCAGGCTGGATCTCTGCCATTTCGGTTATCCTACTCATCCTTTGAATACTACAACATTAATTTCTATACTAGCACTGGTGGTGATTGCCTTGAACATGTCCACGTGTTGTGTCATAGGCATACTTGCTGGGCAACCCCCTCTATAGAAATTCTGTGGTCACAAGACCACGTCTATTCCGATGTATATGCCTCTGCACTTTTGAGTACCAGTCCTTTTATTACCCTTCACAGCCATTCCGGTTTGAAATATCACCAGATAGACGGCTGCTCAGAAGGCTTTCCATTTGCTTTTCAGCCCTGAAGAAGTCACAGGATACTTTTGTGTGTGATTAAACCCGTGTTGTCTGGTTGTGCTTATCGATAACAATGAGAAACTATTTGAAAAACTTTCCAATGAGACTTGAATGGACTTAAGACATTTTGTGATTTCTAGAAATTCTGCTATTAAGCACATATCCTAGTTGCTTGTGCGCAGGGTCTCGTTTTTCTAATTAAGTGTGGGTTTTCTCACACGCACATGGGGTACCTCCCCTAACCTGGTTGCACTGTGAAACACATTCAAAAACCCCCACGCAAACATAGCAGGTGCCACACTTCCTGGCTCATCACAAACCCTATCTCAGACAAAATCTATTAGGGGGTAACAAGCGCTATATAAATGTAAAACTTTTCCCTCTTCTATTCCGCTCAATCCAAATAACTGATTAATATTCACCACTCAAATTACTATCATATTTCACTATACTAATTAACCACTAATCCTTATAGGTACTGGAGTAGCGTGCTACTTGCCAAGAAAGTGCTTAAATACCCCATTATGGGTAACAAGCGCTTTATAAATTCAAAACTTTTTTCCTCTTCTATCCTTCTCAATCCAAATAACTGATTAATATCCACCACTATTTATTTCATATTGCACTATACTAATTCACCACTAATCCTTATAGGTTCCGGAGTAGCGTGCTACTTGCCATGAAAGTGCTGCACTACCCCAAGCGCTATATAAATTCAAACCTTTTTTCCCTCTTCTATTCTTCCGCTATCCTTGTGAATCTAAATAACTGACTAACCTATCCACCACTCAAAATACTTTCATATTTCACTATACTAACTCGACACTAATCCTTTATGGGTTCCGCAGTAGCGTGTTACTCACCGAAAAAGTGCTTTCGACGCCTCGTCAAGGGTAGTAAGCTAAGGCAGTGGCAGGTGAAAAGCCTGGAAGTTTTATTAAGTAGGAACCAATTAACTTCAGCCTCAGAAGCACAGCCTCTGTCAGGTCAAACCAGGCTCTTATTAACTGACTCCCTTCAAGCATCAACATTCCATCACTAGGGACAACCAAGATGCAGTTCCAACATTCTAGTTGGGATAACACTGATTTACAATGCCCATCAGTGTTAGCTGTGAAACATATAAGATACTACACACCTCCCCCAACAGGAGAGACAAAAACAATCAAAAACAACAAACTCCGGGGAGCAGCCATAGCTATGCGCCTCCGCCTCATCCAATTTAAATACCATCACCGAGTCTACTTTACCCGGGCTCGGCTGTGGCGGGCCGGTTTGGTTGTCTCCCCGGAGTGCCTCTGGTGCGGCCAGGAGGAGGGCACATTCTTGCACACTGTGTGGCGCTGTACCTCAGATCGATTCTGGAGGGGGTATTTTCATGCTTATCAGAGGTCTTGGGGTGGACACCCCCACGCACACCACAGTTCGCCTTGCTGCATGTGATGGAGGGGATACGGGGTAATGCCTACAAACGTCATCTTCTGCTGCTGGGCCTCACTTTGGCAAAACGGGATATAGCCAGGAGGTGGAAGGATGTACAGGCCCCATCGGTGGCCGCCTGGAAAAATGGCCTTGACTTCTACATGGGGTTGGAACAGCCTATTTTTGTAGCCCGGGGTTGTCCACGTAAGCACTACAAAATATGGAAGCGGTGGGCGGACTACAGGGGGTTGTGGCTAGATCCTCCGATTGCCGCAGACTATCTCCCAGGGGAATGAGGGAAGGGACTGGTTGGTCAGGTTTGGCACGAGGTGGTGGGGGGAATATGGAGGTGTGTGTGCTAGGGCGGGCGGCTCTCTGCCGTTTTTCTGTTTGCGTTAATACCTTTCCTTTTCAGCTGTTTTGTATCCACCTATGGACTGGACTCCGTGGACTTTGTGCAACTCGGGGGGGGGGGGGAGCTGGGGCGGGAGGGGCTTAAATCCTACTAGACATCTTATGTCAAGTAATTTGGTAAATGTCAATTGCTATTTTGTGCTTGTAAAATTGATACTGCAGTGGCTTCTGGGGTACAGAGCCCTGCGACTTCTGTGCAAATTGGCAATAAAATTGTTTTAAAAAAACACAATCAATACAAAAATATGTGATTTAAACATTCTTATATGTACAACAGGATTTAAACATATTCCTTTAAGTACACCGGTCTCTTAAACCCTAGAGGATTTCCTTATAACTGTATTACCACCAACAGGTTCAAAATATTTTCTTCTCTTACCAACTTTATCCACCGACCAAAATTCCAGATGCGATGGTCCTCCGTTCTTACAGCATTTTCAAATAGTTTGGTGACTTTCATGGGAGGTGAAAATCTGGAACCTGAACTCAAAACACCATGAGGATTTTTTATTCTGATCGGAGCTCCAACTTGCACAACAGTTTTCTTGGTAGCTTTACATGAGTCAAACAAATCTTTTCTCTTAGAAGCTAACTTGTGCTCTCTCTCCTTTTTTAACTCCTCTCTCTGACTAACAGACAAGTCAATGTTGATCAAATCATTGACCCAGGAGGGACAAACAAAAGTATTGGCCTTTCTTCTCTTGAATAATTAAAAAGGGTGAAATCTGTGCTTGAATGAGGAGTTATCCTATAGTTCTTCACCCTATCAAGTAATTTCAGTCTCCAATATAAGTTGTTACTGATGGCACGCTGAACAGTTTCCTTCAAGACCTTGTTGAATCTTTCAACCATGCCATTGGTCTCGGGATGGTATAAAGCAGATTTTTATGTCTAATACATTTCTTCCAAAAATTCTTCCATTTCACTAGATACTAACTGCACCCCATTGTCTGTAAGCAAGAAATTCGGAAAACCTTCCCTTTCAGAAACTTAATTACATCACGTGACTCAGAGTTGGTAATGGCAACCTCTGGCCATCTGGAAAACATGTCCGGGAGTATCAAAATACACTTGTCTGAACTTGAATAGCGAATAGGACCTAAAATATCGAATAAAACTTCCTTCCAAGGTTCTTTTGGTATGTTTCTTATCATCATGGGTTGTACTCTCCATTTTAACGTTTTGTCCACATTACAGCACTCTCCACAATCTCTCACCGCTCACTCAACCTGAATCTTCATTCCAGGCCAGCAGTACATTAGAGTCAACATTCTCTTAGTTTTAGAGATTCCTGGATTACTTTCATGGGCCAAGGAAATCAAACCCTCTCTCAGGGAAAAAAGGTGGAATAAGTCTAGTGCCCCTAAACACAAAACCACCCTGTAAAGACAATTTGTTCTTAACATTCAAAAAAGTATGTAAAACTTTGTCATTCTTGTCTGAGTTGGATCAAACACTACCTATTTTTCCAACTGCCTTTTGTAGTACAGAGTCTTTAGCACTTTAAACCAACCACTCATCCTCACTAATTATACCTTCTCTAATTGGACAAACATCTAAACTCTCATCTTCATCAGCAAAATTCTCGCTGCCCTCACTTATGTTGACTAAGCGAGAACAAGTCAGCTACCCAATTCTTTGCACCAGGGCCATATTCCACATCAAAATGGAAAATGGAAATGGAATTCTTGCAAACCAATTACCCTGCGCCTGATCCTGGCAGAAACTGTATCTAAACCTTTCCTTTCACGGTAAACTTGCTTCCCCACACAATCTTTCTGAGTTTTTGTACCACCCAGGAAACAGCTAGAGCCTCTTTCTCTGTAACTGAATAATTCAGTTCTGCCACTCGAAGGCTCCTGGAGATAAACAAAATGGTCCTTTCTAAACCATTGTCTTTGTAATAAGACTGCCCCAAGATCTTTTGAACTTGCATCAAACATACCTATAGACTCATGCCCCGGCTCAAAGCTCTGAAGACTGGAAGCCCCTCTGAGCATTTTCTTAATAGAGCTAAACTCCAACTCGCACTAATCATTCCAAACAAAGGGAGTACCCTTCTTGAGAAGAGCCCTCAAGTTTTTTGTCTTTTATGCAAAGTTGGGAATGAACTTATTGTAATAAGCAGTCATTCCCAACATTTTTTTATAACTTCTTCTTTGGATTACAGACTAAATTGTTAATGGTTTCAACTTAATCTTGTTTTGGTTCAATGCCATCTGAAGTTATTTTGTGACCAAGATAATCTATTTCCTCCTAATTGAATTTGCATTTACTAGCCTTCAAAGTAACACCATTTTCTTTGAACCTCTGTAGCACTTCACATACCCTTTGGTTATGTACAGTATCATCTTCACCATAAATAAGAATATCATCCTGATATATTTTAATCCCTGATAAACCTTCCAACATCTTTTTAATAACACGCTGAAAAACAGCAGCAGATATTAATCCGAAAGGCATGCTTACAAATTTAAACGTGCCAAACGGAGTAACACAAGCCGTTAGATCTTGCGACTCATGGTGGTCTTACTTGGTGGTATACCGTGGCAAGCTCCACCGTTGTAAAATACTTTGCCCCTTTTAACATGGAAAGCATTTCATTAATATTTGGAAGGGGATAGTGGTCTACTATAACATTCTTATTTAATTAGTGCAAATCAACTCAAAGGCGAACTTCACCATTTCCCTTCTTCACCATAACTACTGGAGTCAACCATTTAGTAGTGTCAACTTCTAGAATGCCATTCTCCCTTGTCCAATTAAGTCTTCATCTTTTCGTTGACAAGTAAAGGCACACCTCTAACTTTGCTCACAACTGGTTTGGCCCCTTCTTTTACTCTTATTTTATGTACATATTTCTTAATACAACCAAGTTTTTTAAAAACCTCAGGAAATTCTTCTGCAAAGTTGGGCATAATGGAATCGACACTATTCACTTGTAAGGTTTACCTCAATTTAACTGAGGGAGTCTCATTGGGATCTAAATATACACCTAATTCTTTCTGGTGAATCCAGCTTATGAGAGAATCTCCCCTTACAGAAACATACATTTTCCCTGCAGTACATCTGTCTTTGAAGTAAACAGAACCATTAAAATACCCTACAAGTTTTATGGGTTGACCCCCATAACATTTAGGAGAAATGTCAGGTTTTAATAACTTAACATGCTACGTTTTTCTCATAGAAAACTTTGGGGATCAAGGTTACCTTTGCACCCAAATGAAATAGCATGGAAACCGAGGCACCCTCAATTTAAACTGATTCCCATGGACCTCCTGTGCCAGCTTGAACTTGCATTATTATTTCATCTTCTGAAGAATCATCAACTTATTCACAAGAAACTTCTTGAATTATTTTATTTGTATTGCCAGTATTAGTATCCCGGCAACATTTGAAATATGACCTTTCTTCCCACATTCCTTAAATTTGCTTTTCCATCCTACACACCCCTTAAAATTTTCATATTGCCCAACATCACACTTATAACATTTTCCATAGTTAGATTGAGAAGAATTGATAACATCTTTTTGTGGCGGACGTGAGGAATTGCTACAGTCATTCTGCAGTGGCCGTGAAATAGAGCTACTAAAGTTCTTTTTACAAACAGAAACAGGTGTAATGGCATTCTCCTTTATCTCTTCCACACAAGCGTTGCTGTGTTCAACGTTCTTGGCAAGGGTAACAACCTCAGAGAGAGATGGATCAATCCTTTTGCCAAAAACTCTCTAGCTTTCTCTACACAACACGCTAACATGACTTGATCCCAACGCCTTTCTTCATTGTTAACACCAAAAGAACATGTAGAAGCAAGTTTCCTCTACACAGAAACATATTCTTCCACAGATTCACCTGACCGTTGCATTTGTTTCCCAAATTGATATCTTTCTAAAACCCTGCAAACTTTAGGTATCTAGTGTAAGTCTAATTTCTTCATGCAAATTTCATACTCATTTAAGTCATTACTTATTTCAACAGATACGTCTGGCAAGTGGTGAAAAACTTCTTGGCCTTCGGAGACAAGCCAATGAAGCAACAAGGCCATCCTGTGTTCTGTGCTTAAAGATGTTCCACACACTCGCGCCGTAATTGATGAAAACGTCCTTCCATTTTTTCCAAGGGATTTGTGGTTCCCCATTATTCATAAGAAAGAAAGGGGAAGGAGAAACATTCTGCATATTGGGGAAGAAGTATGAATCAATAAATGGCAGAAAGTGCAGCACACCTATAAAAATTAATGAAGACAATAGGTGCAAGCAAACACAGTAATGCAGAGTAGCTGCGTGTGTAGAGGCAAGAAAAAATTGGAAAACTGTGCGTGTCAGCAATGAAGAATGGAGCTGCACACAAACTTGTGAAAGCAGAAAAAGCTGTGTGTGTCAGCAAAAATGTTACAAGCAACTTGCAAAACACAGAAAAGTTTAAGCAGGCCGGCTGAGAAAAAAAAAAAATGAGTGTAGAAAAGCAGTGCGCATCAGCGATAGCAAAAGCAGCTGAGCGCAAGAAGAAATCAGGTAAAGTGTGCACATCAGCAATAACAGATAAGCTGTGTCTGTCAGCAGTGGCAAGAGCAGCTGAACGCACTATAAAATCAGGTAAAGTGTTTACATCAGTGGTAGCAGTTAAGCTGTGTGCATCAGCGGTGGCAAGAGCAGCTTAACACACTATTAAAATAGGCAAGCTGTGTGCGTCAGCGATGACAAAAAGAGCTGAGCGCAAGAAGAAATCAAATAAGCTGTGCGCGTCAGCTGTGAAAAGAACAGCTGAGCGCTTAAAGGAAGGTTGGTTGCTTAGCAGCTGTGCATGGTAGCGGTGACGGGAGAGGCTGGGCGCACAAACAAAAGTTAGTATCTTGGCAACAAAGTAACCATAAATTGCAGAGCTTGATGAATGAAGATGCACGCTATGCAGAAATACGTTGCGTCTGACAAAAACCAGCACAGCATGAGGAAAAAATGGAAATGCGATTCCTCGAGCGCGGATCCTTGCAGGCCGAAAAGCGCTGGGATGAAATGCATTAGCACGGGCCCTCACGTGCAGATAGTCGTTAGGATTTAATTCACGAGACCCTTAGAAACTAGTGAGTTCACCCAAAACGATAATATTAAGAAAAAAATGGGGAGGCAGACGAGGAAAGCAATAGAAGTTCCCAAGTAAAAAGCCAACCACCAAATCTCTGTACTTGACAAGAAGGACGTCCAGGTTTCGAACAGTCGTTTGGAAAGGGTGAGTAAAGACTTACAGTAAGTTCAATGAGTATTGAAAGTATGAAGCAGTTGCCTCTTGAAGTTGAAGATCTTGAAAGTAGTGAAGATCTTGGTAAGAAAATCGAAGTGATCTGGATGATTGAGTTGTTGTAACGGGGATGGCTGGACGGACTGCGAACATTGTGCTCGGTGGGAGCCTGCTCCCCTGTTACCTGCTCCGTTTCCCTCTCAACAGCGACCGGAACCCCGTTGGAATGACGAGCAGTTACATCCATGGCCCGGTATGGACGAGGCCGGCGATCCCTTTAAGAGTCAACAGTGGGCGGGCGCGGCTCCGCCCCTCGACGACCCGGAAGGAAGGACAAAAGAGAGCCCAGCCAGAGAGTGGGGAGAGATCTACCCGGAAGAGGAAGAAGCCGGAGGACTGAAGCTGAAATTCGCCAGCCGACAGCGGGAGGGAGAAGACCGAGGAAGCGACGACAAGTCCGGACCTGAGACGCAGCCCGGAGGCCAACGGTCCCACGATTCGCCCTGCCACGCACCCACGGGAGGGGCGTGGCTTCAACAGGTACGGGGACGGGTAGCGGGTTGGGTGACTCAGGGGGTCCAACCTACGGACCGCGTGTGAGAGTGAGCACCAGTGGCCGTATACTTCCCTGCACGCCTACCCTCCCTCACGAGCACTGTCTACCACGGAGTGTACATAGGTATCACCTCACTGGTGTCCCTCACCCCCGGCCCCATCCCGAGAGTACAAGCGACGGACTGACAAGTTCTCTCTTTTCTCTTGCTTACATGTCCCGATGTGAGAGAAGACGAGACGAAGACCGTCCGAGGTGTCCCGAGAAGCATCCTGGAGAACACGAGGAAACCCCCATTTGACTCTGCCGCATTTGCTCGTGAAAGACTAACGAGTCGACAGAGACGTAGTTACATAAAAATAAAACCTTCTTTACGTTCCCTCATCAAAGAGTCAGTATCTTCATTGTCAGCATCCCCCTGGGAGCAAGTAGAGACCCCGGAGCCGAGCATAGCCGACGCCCCCCTGGGACAGTTGTGTAGAAGTCCAAGGGTGGGTCTAGTCTTTTCCAGTCATCACCAATGAAATGATGTTGGAGGCAGTGGCAGGTTAGAAGCCAGGAAGGTTTATTAAGTAGGAACCAATGCACTTCAGCCTCAGAAGCACAGCCACCGCCAGGTCAAGCCAGGCTCTTAATAATTGACTCCCTTCAAGCATCACCATCCAATCACTGTGGACAACCAAGATGCAGTCCCAACATTCTAGTTAGACTAACACTGATTTACAATGCCCATCAGAGTTAGCTGTGAAACATATAAGATACTACATAAGCGCTATATAAATGCAATAACAATACAGTACAATCTTCTGGGTCTAATTGTTACATCCTCTGAGGTCGATTTTTAGTCTGAAAGCTGATACCTTGGGGACAAGGAAGATAATGGTGGAAAATTCAGTTCCCCACATCCTCTCTGGAAATGAATCAATGCTACCTTTGGTTGAGTACAGCTAGAAACAGTTCAGACTTCTTCATATGATTTCAGGGCAAAGGCATATCTTTTATCATAGAGTCTGGAAGACATATCCTTTTACTAGCAGGATCCAAGCATCTGAGGTACAGCTTTGAAAAGCCATTCCGAAGTGCTTTATTTGACTCCCAACTGGCTACTTAGGCCATCGCGGCCATACTACCATTAATTAATTATTAGGAGGTGAGATGCCGCATAGTAGGCGAAAACATCTGCATCTGCTATGCCAACGCAGTACGTAGATTGTGTGCATGTTTGCAGCGCTACCCGGACGAGCCCTCCATTCCATAAGAACTTATTTTGGATGGCGTTCATTTGCGTGAACCAGGATCGCAGAATAGGATATGGAAAGTTTTGTAATCTATACAGTAGTCTAAGAAGAGAGACCATCTTAAATATTGCTGAACGCCCGTATAGCGTGAGGGGGAGAAATGACCAGATATGTGACTCATCACGAAGGCCAGTCAAGAGTGGGTTTATATTATGCGTCCGAAAAGCCTTTGGGCATGAGGACATAAAAATCCCTAAGTACTTGAAGCCCTCTGTTGCCTGTCCCAACTGAGCCGCCCAAGTTCCCCTCCCTTGGTTGCCGCAGACTGGGTACAATACAGATTTGGAGAGGTTGGTATGTAGCCCCGAGGTTTGTCTGAATGCCCGGAGGATCTGTAGGATCCGTGGCCCATAAATCCACGGTTCCATCATCGAAAAAAGGACGTCGTCCACATAAAGTGCAATCTGATCAGATTGTGACCGAGGCCACTCGAATCCCCGGGGCAATGGATCTTTGCATACCCTGACCACCAACGGTTCAATCGCCAGGGTGAACAAAAGAGGGAGACAGGGGAAAACCCTGTCTTGTACCCCGACCAACGGGGAAGGGGACCGAACGATAAACCGCAATACGCACTGAGGCAGTTATTTGTGTATAAAGCAGGCGGGTGTATGCTACGAAACGTGGGCAGAGGTTGTCCGCTTCTAGCAGTTGGAAGAGGTACCTCCAGCTAAGGGAGTCAAATGCCTTATCAATGCTGGCAAGTAGTATGGCAGTGGGTCATCCCAGTTCCGGGGCCAGACTAATAGCACTGTGGACCCGGGGGATGTTGTGACGGGGTGCTTGATGTGGCATAACGCCGGATTGGTCGAGATGAACAAGGTCTTGTATGCAGACTCGTAGGCGGTCCGCTAGGATCTTGCCCAAAAGTTTGTGTTCAAATTTTATCAGGGATATAGGGCGATATGAAGAGAGGCGGCCTGCTAGCCGCTAATCCTAGTAATATTTGCCGATCAAGCGCCTCCTGAATGGCCTCCGACAAATAACGGCCCAAAGCAGTCACATGCGACCAAATGAATTCCATGGGGACTTCCCGGATGCATTTCCACCAGTGGTGCACACAATTCCTCTAACGTGATAGGGCGCCCAGCTGGTCTGTCATCTGTTCAGTCAATTTCGAAGGGGGGATGTCCCTGAGAAATTCTGCTATGAGAGCCTCGGAGTGCTGATCTTGCTGCGCATATAAGGTGGTAAAATAATATGCGAATTCTGATGCCACCGCCCCAGGGGAGGAGTGTAGAACCCCGCCTGATCCCCGGATAATCGGTACCGGGCCGGAAGGCCCTCATTCTGACAGAGCCTATGTAACATTTTACTTGGTTTGTCCCCCTCATTGATAAATCCGATGTTGTGACGCCATCTAGATTACTTTGTCCTCGTCTATTAAATGTTGCTGTAACTGCTGTTGGGAGTGAGTGAGATTGCCCCGGAGGGAAGGGCAGGGGTCACAACCATATTGTGTCTCGAGCGACGTGCAATGACCCCCTAGCTCCGCTTATTGGGTGGAGTGTTCATGCTTTTTGTGTGTACAGTAACTGATGTCGACCACCTAGAGTGTAGGTATTTGGGCTTCCCAGAAGGTTGTCTTAGAAGAGGCTAAGGCCGAGTTCACATCTACGTATTCCTGGATTGCCCAGGTGAGAGTCTCTTGGTAGTCTGCGTCCTGGAGATGCCAGGGGGACATTCGCCACTGAAGAGCGGATTTTTGGAACTGCATAAGAAACTTAATACATACTGGTGAGTGATCCAACAGACCCCTGCGGAGGTGCGTGGCCTGGGAACATCTATGGATGTACCTGTGCGGCGTAAATATGTAGTCTAGCCGGGACAGAGAACCATGGACTGTGGACATATACGTGTATCCCGCTTATGCTGGATGATATTCCCTCCATATAGTTGACCACCCTAAAGTGTTAGCAAGCTGAGAGAGTTTTGAGGTATCTGTCCTATGCCCTGGGCCGAACCCGCGGCTTCTATCCAATGGTAGCATTACATCATTCCAGTCACTCACCTGTAGAGTTACGTCATCCGGAAGTTCACTCCACAGCCGGGTGATGATATTGACAAAGGAAGAACCCAATGGGAAGGGGGGGGGGGGAGATCGGGGCGTAAATGCTTCTGATGCTAATGTGTTCTCCGTATAGTGTGCCTGTTAAGATAACATATCTCCTCCCAGGGTCTGCCCAATGTTTCTCATATATAAACAGAACACGGCGGTGAATGAGGATAGCGACACCTCTGGAGCCCTGCGTGAAGCCTGCATGGTATACCCCATGGTAGCCAAACCTGGCCAAGTAGGGAGCCTTAGTACCCAGCATATGAGTTTCCTGAAGGAGGAGGATGTCGGCCATATACCACTTGGCCTGGCGAAGGATGGGTCCACGCTTAACTCAGTTAAATAAGACCCTGACGTTCCATGACACCACTGTCAAATCTCCCTGGAAGGGGAGTACTAGCCGAAGTGGTCATCTGTTTTGCGTATATGGACACTGAATGCCGTGTAAGATTGGGTTTTGAATTCTGTGTCCCCGCGTATGCTATCACTAACAACAACTAGTATAAAACCCCTGTAATACCCATTATCCTGCCCCCCGATACTGCCAGAAACAAGGAGCATCTGTCGCAGTAGGGGGTAACCCCGACCCCCAACGGGAGAGCCGAGGGTCCTATCTCCAAAGGTTCCCAACCTTTCCCAGACATTCAACATGGGGCGTAAATGTCCGGGGTTGAACAGGCAACCTGCTGAGCGTCCACGCCACTCCGTGTATAGAATGAATTTTTTTTTAAATGTTCATCCGCTGGCCGGTGTCAACACCCAAAGAGACTAATGATAGGTCACCTCAGGATGCCTGTTCCGGGCTGGAGGAGCGGCGGTCAGATCCAGATCTATGTTGCCTCTTCAACTTCGTCCGGATATAGGAGCGTATATTGAATGTTAAGATCCCGCAGCCGTCTCTTTGCTGCCATGAAGGATTGATGTTGCTGCTGCACAAGGCGAGTATAGTCCGGAAATATCATTATTGGTCGAGATTCGAAGATGAGTTTGTCATTATGAAGTCTGGCATATTGCAATACAGTGTCCCTTTCCACATAGTTAAGCAGTTTGGCAATGACTGGCCGTGGGTTTTCCCCGGAAGTGGCTGCTCCGTAAGCGACTGGTGGGCCCTCTCAACTACGAAGCAAGGGGACAACATATCGTCTGGAAGGAGATCCCTGAGCCACTGGGTTATGAAACAATTCATGGAGGGACCCTCGCAACTCTCTGGGAAACCCACAAAGCGAAGGTTGTTGCGTCGAGCGCGGCCCTCCGCGTCTTCAAACCAGGACGCCAGTTCCTGCGAGACCACTGTGAGCTTATTGATGCGTTTCTGTAGGTTGGACATTGTGTCTTCGACTGACGAGACATGCGTTTCTGCTTCTGTTATCCGATCTAAAGCTTTCCTTTGGTCTTGGTGAAAGAAAGGAGACCTTGGATCCAACTGCGCCGTGCTTCGCATCTAGGGTATCCCTGGCCTCCGTGATGGCGGCTAGGGATGCTGCAGTATCCTGAATGGTCCTGCTCGTGGATCCCCGCTCGGTGCCATGGTATATTGGTCTAGGGTTCAGTGTTTTGAGCCGGCTCCCCCAGGTTTGTCCTTCCCCATAATGTACGGGTCGTGGGGTGTCGCTGAGATATTGGGAGGCCTGATATGGGTACAAAGGCGATACTCCTGAGGCGGCCACAGACCGCTGCACCGCCCAAGTCTGCCATCCAATGGACCCGGGGGGAACGGGGGACACTGCAGGCCGATCCAAACGGAAACTGACTGCTCCTGGCCGCACCAGACCTAGCCTGGCTGCTTCTGCAACCCGAAGCGGCCAGCCAAAAACCCCCTACAGGGCGCAGACTTGCCAAACCACCAGCCCACAACAGCCCCAAGCCACAGCACTGGCTCTGGTGGTATCGAAGGGTCCTGTCAGAGTCCCCCATGGGTGCACTAACCTTGAGAGAGAGAGATCCAGCAGGAACGATGACTAGTTCTGTAGTAGGGGATCTCTGTGTATAGTCATAATCTAGTGAATAGTCCCGCCCATGTGCGTGGACCCCGGAGCAATCAAAAATAATCTCTTACAGTGTCAAAAAATGCAGAAAATGCACAGACACTTAAGAGAGAATTTAAAGACAGATAATGCAGCCAAAAAGGCTACACTGTCCAGTACTTCAACTAGAAATTCCACCATAAAATCCACAAAACAGCAAAGCCTGTACAGATTTCCCTTGCTTAACAGCAAAATCCCTCAGGAATGATAGAGAGAAGAACCTGGACAGACAAGCCGCATAGGCTGCCATTATGTGGCTTAATTAGGATACTGTGCCTTTAAGGAACCTTCCAGAACCTTCTCCCAGTATCCCAGAATGCATAGCAGGTCCAACTTAGTTTCAGTTCTTTTTTCCGGCTCCTGCAAGCAGGACCCTGGAGCATTGAGCTCTCCCTTTTCAAGGGTTTTTGTTAGTGTTTTACACTAATTTCGATTTTTGGTGCTTTTAAAGTACTTTGGTGACTTTCTTTCTGTGTTTCTGCACTCTTTTTTGTCCATAATGCCTGCATTATTCGACAAATGCCCTGAGTGCTCAAGGAAGAAGGCCAAGTCAGACTCCCATGAGGTCTGTATTCTCTGCCTTCCCTCTTCCCACATTCCTGAGGACTGTGTGATCTGCAGAGGCTTCTCTGGAAGGACCCTGAAGGAGAGGAAGAAGATCAGGCTTCAGGGACTTGAAGAGAGAAGGTTGAAGGCACGAGGTGGGTCAGGAGGGGCTCCTTCTACCCATGCTGAGGCCTCTGGGGGGCTCCCCAGGGGCAGGAAGACCAGCCCTTGCCCAAGATCTCCGTCTGGGTCAGTTGCGCTGACCACGACGTCGAGGGGGCGGTCAACGGCCAGTTCCAGGTCTCCCCAGGGCTCTGGGTCGAGAAAACGTCGCCCGTCGACGTCGAGGAACGTGTTCCGGCCGCCGTCGAAGCCGGTGTCGATCTCCTCGTCGTCGGTGTCGGCGTCGAGTGGTCGACATCGGAGGGCCCGGCGTCGGCGCTCGCCGTCGAGGCGACACCGCCGTTCGCCGTCGAGGACATCGTCGTCGAGGGGATTCTCGTCGTCGAGGCCGCCGTCGAGACGGAAGGCGTCTCCGGAGCCGAAGAGGTCGACGTCGAAGCATTCTAAAAGACCGACGTCGAGACGGTCAAGGAGATCGACGTCGAGAAGGTCCGAGAGGTCGACGTCGAGAAGGTCCAAAGGGTCGACGTCGAGGCGATCCAAGAGGTCGACGTCGAGGCCGGCGAAGAGGTCGAGGTCGCCGTCGAGGCACCATCGCCCGTCGTCGAGGTTTCATGGTTCGTCGATCTGGTCGGGGTCGACGTCGAGACGGAGACACGGTTCGACGTTGAGAAGTGTGAATCGGTCGACGCCGAAGGACCGTTCGACGTCGAGGGGCCATCGGTCGTCGTCTGGGCACCGATCTTCAGCGTCTGGAGGTCCTAAGGACAGGCCCAGGACTGTGGGGGGCTCCCCACACTCCGAAAGAGATGGTGGCTCGCCGGGAACGGCGCATTCCGGGGTGGATGCTCCGATGAAGCCTTCTACACCTCCTTCGCGGCCGGCTGTGCCGAAGGGTCCGCCTCCAAAGGCCCCGACCCCACCTCCGAAGCCGGGTCCGCAGACCCCGCGTACGGTTACTCCTCCACCCCCGGTTCCGCCGAGGGCGGTGTCGATGCCTAAGTTTCCGACGCCTCCGAAGAAGACGCCTAAGAAGCCTAGGACTCCTGACCCTGGGAGGCCGAAGGAGCGTCCGAGGCCCAAGAGGTCGAGGTCTCGCTCGGGGAGACGGGACAGATCGAGGAGTGGGCATGGATCTTCCTCACGATCCAGGCGTCACCACAAGAGACGTCGGTCCAGGTCACGTTCTGCCTCTGGGACCCGTTCCTACTCGCCCACGCTGTCCGATTCGCCGGAGACTAGGGTGTCTCCGATAGACGATATAAGCACATTTCAGGAAGTTCTCCTGCGTGGAGCGGCGAAGTTGGGCATCAAGGTTGAAGCGCCTACGACTTCTACCTCGGTGATATTTGAGACATTACACAAAAGGCACTTGTCTCGCCCCCTGTTACCTTTGGTGCCGGGGCTCCTTGAGCCCGCCGAACAGCTATTCCTGACGCCGGCGGCGGTGAAGTCTGCGCCTTCCAGGATCCTAAAAAAGTACAGGGCTCCGGACTCAGACCCAGCCTTCTTGAGGAAGGACCCGGTACCGGATTCAGTCATCGTGACTGCTGCACGTAAGCTTCATGCCACCTCCCCTGCGTCCACGGTGCCTCCGGACAAGGAGAGCCGCTGGATCGATTCTGCTGGTCGTAAGGCGTGTGGGACATCCGCCTCGTCGATGAAGGCCGCCAGTGACTCAGCTTTGCTGGGGCGTTACGACCGGTCCCTGTGGGACTCGATGGAGCAGTTCGCAGACCTTGTCCCTCGAGACCGCAAGGAGGACTTCATGGAGATCGTCCAGGAGGGGATGCTGGTCTCTAACCAGGCCATCGGCGCCGCAGCGGACATATCCTTGCTGTCCGCGCACGGATATTGCCACGGGATTCACCAGAGACGCCATGCTTGGCTTAGGTTGACGTCACTGAAACCGGAAGCACAGCAACGCGTGGCGAATCTCCCGTTTTCCGGAGATACCCTCTTCGGGAAACACGCGGATGACGAGATGGCCAGGAAGAAGGCCGAGGCGGAGACCCTGACGGCAGTGGGCTTGGAGAAGCCCAAGGAGAAGAAACCCTTCCGACAGTACCAACGTCGGTTTGGGTCGCAGGGTCGTGGAAGGGGTCAGTCTGCTGGACAACATCAACAGCAGCAACAGCAGCAGCAGTACAGGCGGCCCTTCCAGAAACCCCAAGGTGGTAGAGGTCGTCAACAGTCCTCTACCGCGACCAAGGGCCCGGCCGGGTCCCGTCCCTGAGCTGTTACTTCCCCCTCGTCCGTTACCCGCTCCGGTGGGGGGAAGCGTTCAATTTTTTCTGGCAGAGTGGAGAAAAATTACTCAGGACAAGTGGGTGCTGAATATTGTTTGCAATGGATACAGTCTACGTTTCACCAGCCCTCCTCCATCGATTCCTCCCGTCAGCTCGCAGTATCAACTGCGCGAGCTTCAGGCGGAGGCGGACATTCTGCTAAGGAAGAGGGCGATCGAAGGCGTACCTCTGTCTCAAAGAGGAAGAGGTCTTTACTCTCGGTTCTTTCTTGTCCGCAAGAAGGACAAAAACGAGTTCAGGCCCATTCTGGATTTGCGACAGGCAAACAAGTGGATTCGCAGAGAAAAGTTTCGCATGCTGTCGTTGCATCAGATCTACCCTCAGCTGCAACGTGGAGATTGGATGTGTGCCATAGATCTACAGGACGCATACTTCCACGTGCCCATTGCATGCAAACACAGGAAGTTTCTGCGATTTCAAGTCGGCGCCAATCACTATCAGTACACGGTGCTACCCTTCGGGCTGAAGTCTGCACCCAGGACATTCTCGAAATGTATGGCAGTGGTAGCAGCACACCTGCGGAAGAACAAGGTGTTTGTCTACCCGTACCTGGACGATTGGTTGATCAAGGCCTCCTCCTTCTCGGAAGCTCAAGCACACTTCCAGAAGACATGCGTTCTCTTGAACAAGCTGGGGTTGCACATCAACATGTCCAAGTCGGTCCCGATTCCGGTCCAGTGCATCCAGTACTTGGGAGCCTCCATCAATACGCTGTCAGCGAGCGTGTCTCCTTCGGAAGAGCGACGTTTATCACTCCTTCGGAAGGCTCAGGCTCTCATGGACACTCCATCTACGACAGTGAGGACGGTGTCTTCTCTGCTGGGATCGATGGCCTCTTGCATCTTCCTCACTCCTCACGCACGGCTACAGATGAGACCTCTGCAGGAGTGCTTGGAGGATCAGTGGGACCAGAGGAGAGGTTCTTGGGACGACAAGATACGACTGTCTCTACATGCTCTTCAGTCTCTGAAGTGGTGGTGCTCGAAGGAGAATCTCCTCAGAGGGGTTCCCTTCCACAAGGACATTCCCACACAGACCATCGTGACGGATGCGTCTCTCCAAGGCTGGGGGGCGCACTCCGGAGACCTGCAAATTCAAGGGGCGTGGTCCCCGACGGAGTCCACGTACCACATCAATTTCCTGGAACTGAGAGCTGTTCACTTGGCACTGAAGGCCTTTCATCCGTCCTTTCAGACCAACTCTCTGCTTGTTCAGACGGACAACACGACAACGATGTATTACCTCAACAAGCAGGGGGGCTCGAGATCGCGCACTCTGTCGCAGGAGGCGCAGGCGATCTGGCGCTGGCTTCTGGCTCGAGGACTGTCGATAACGGCCACCCATCTGCCAGGTGTGCAGAATGTTCAGGCAGACGAACTGAGCAGACTCATTCAGGAAAACCACGAATGGGTCATAAACGACGAAGTACTAGGAGAAGTCTTCGCAAGGTGGGGAACTCCAGACGTAGATCTGTTCGCCACCGCCGAAAACAGCAAATGCCGAGGCTTCGCCTCCAGGTACTACCAGCCGGGGACGCTGGGGAACGCGTTATGGATCAACTGGTCGAACAGCTTTCTGTACGCTTTTCCACCAATTCCCCTGATTCCGGCGGTTCTCATCAAGCTGTCCCAATCCAGGGCGAGAATGATTCTGATTGCCCCGGAATGGCCCAGACAGTGGTGGTTCACGGACCTGCTCCACCGTTCTCTCCTTCCTCACGTGAAGCTGCCGTGCAGGCCGGACCTTCTCACGAAGTTCGGGGGCGGATGGTGCACCCCAACCTCTCGTCTTTGAGTTTGGCGGCATGGCTCCTGAAATAGTGCAATATGGCCATCTGAATCTCCCAGAGGATTGTATGGACATACTGAAGGAGTCTAAACGTCCTTCCACTAGGACTTCCTATGCTTACAAGTGGAAGAGGTTTTGCATCTGGTGTAGGTCTAAGAGCTATGACCCTACGACATGCAAGGAAGATGTCATCCTTCCATATCTGCTACATCTGGCGCAGTCGGGCCTTAATGTCCATTCCATTAAGGTTCATCTGGCTGCTTTGACTGCCTACAGGAAAGGCCCTTCACAGACTTCCTTTTTCCAGATCCCTGTGATCAAAGATTTTTTGGAAGGCTTGAAGAAAGTGTTCCCTCCTGTCAGGCTTCCTTCGCCTTCATGGGACCTGAATGTGGTGCTGTCCAGATTGATGAAGGAGCCTTTTGAACCCATTCATAAGGCTTCGTTGCAGCACCTGTCCTGGAAGGCGGCGTTCCTCGTGGCCATTACATCGGCCCGCAGGGTGAGTGAGATTCAGGCATTGTGTTGCCAAGAACCTTATACTGTATTTCATAATGCTAAAGTTGTTATGCGTACTCACCCTAAGTTTCTTCCCAAGGTTGTTTCTGATTTTCATATCAATCAGACTATCACTTTGCCTACGTTCTTTCAGAACCCTTCATCTCCAGCGGAAAGGTCTTTGCATTCCCTGGATGTGCGGAGGGTGCTGAAGTTTTATCTTGATAAGACTAAAGATATTCGTAGGTCAGACCAATTGTTCATCAATTATGGCTCAGTCAGGACTGGTCTTGCTACCTCTAAACAGTCCATCTCGAGGTGGATTGTGTCCTGCATACAGTTGTGTTACTACAAAGCTAATAAGACCTTAGGGGGCAAACCTAAGGCTCATTCCACCAGGGGCAAAGCTGCTACGACAGCTATGCTCCGTAATGTACCCATTGCAGAGATCTGCAAGGCGGCCACTTGGAAGTCGGTCCATACCTTTGCTAAGCATTACTGCCTGGACTCTGATGCCAGGGCAGACGCTCAGGTTGGGCAGGCTTCGCTGCGGAATCTGTTCGCACAGTAGTGGCGTTATTTTATTCTCCACCGCCGCTTGGTGTGGGGATGGGCTTGCCATTCTATTCACTAGATTATGACTATACACAGAGATCCCCTACTACAGAAGGAGTAGTTTCTGTCCTGTAACTCCAGTTCTGTAGTAGGGGTATCTCTGTTATAGTCATAAGCGCCCTCCCGCCTCCCCGGTGGAGAGTTATTCATGTTCATAATGCTACAGGTCTGGCGTTTTCTACGCCTTCAAAAAGAACTGAAACTAAGTTGGACCTGCTATGCATTCTGGGATACTGGGAGAAGGTTCTGGAAGGTTCCTTAAAGGCACAGTATCCTAATTAAGCCACATAATGGCAGCCTATGGGGCTTGTCTGTCCAGGTTCTTCTCTCTATCATTCCTGAGGGATTTTGCTGTTAAGCAAGGGAAATCTGTACAGGCTTTGCTGTTTTGTGGATTTTATGGTGGAATTTCTAGTTGAAGTACTGGACAGTGTAGCCTTTTTGGCTGCATTATCTGTCTTTAAATTCTCTCTTAAGTGTCTATGCATTTTCTGCATTTTTTGACACTGTAAGAGATTATTTTTGATTGCTCCGGGGTCCACGCACATGGGCGGGACTATTCACTAGATTATGACTATAACAGAGATACCCCTACTACAGAACTGGAGTTACAGGACAGAAACTACTCCTTCTCGAAGCCCCCCCTCCCCCCCCCGGCACTGTCCCACCAGAGGAGATATAGCCTCCTTACAGCAGAGCAGGGCCGGAGGGGCTGGGGAACGCAAATCGGGAATGTAGGAAAGTACAAAGGAATGTCTGCCGTCACCTTCCTGATACTTCTCAGGAGTGCGTCTCTGGAATTCCCTGCAGGTGGGGGGAAGCAACACAAAGGACAGGTAAGTTCCGCTAGCCCTGCACCAGAAAGAGCCCTTCCAGCAACCCCCTCCTGCCGACCCACGATGGAACTCACTCAGGGATAGTGAAGCTCTTTTCCTAAAAGCGTGTTCTGTGAGCCTGGTAATCCGGAGTAAAAGTGCGGAGAGAGAGAGCGTGGAGACAACGGGACCTCGGGGAGCTGGGTATCCGTGAGCCACCCCGGTTCCCACCGTTAATCAGCCCTTGGTTGGCAGTGACCGTGGAAAACATACAAAAAAGAAAACAAGCTCCCTTGTAAGGGTATAGTGCTGAGTGCTGGGTAATTGCGGGACCTCGGGGAGCTGGGCATCTGTGAGCTTCCCCCGGTTCCTACCGCATTTATACCAAGAAGGGAGGCCCCTCCACTTCAACAAGGGAAAAGACAAAGCCTTCTTGGCAACTCAGGCACGCCCAGTCGGCGCGTGCAACGGTACCTTGAGGCGCTTTCTTCAGCGGCCCGGGTACCTTCCGTAGCTTTGCAGGGAGGGTAGTATCGAAGTTACCGCTACTCAGGACTGTTGGTGCGGACAGGCGCAGGAGGCGCGTAGGCGCCGAATCCTTGGTCGGCGTTCGAGGCGGGATAGGTAGTAGCGTGGTTACCGCTACTCGGAGATGATGGTGCGGACAGGCGCAGTAGGCGCGTAGGCATCGATTCTTCGCCCGGCGTTCGAGGTGGGCAGGTAAGGCAGGAAGTTCGGAGGCAAGTACACAAGGAGCCGCCAACAGCTCCGACGGGTGAAACGAGTGACAAGCACCGGATCCCCCTGGTGGCCGGTATTTTATATCCACCAGTCGTCCAGGCAACAACCGGTACGGCTGGCTGTCCGGACTTCGGTTCACCGTGGGATGGGTAGGTGCTGAGATGCCTGCCATCAGCGACCTTTGAGGTACCCCTCTCTCGCTGCTGGCCCCACCTGGACAGCTCGTGAGGCCCCCAGGAGTAATCATAACGGTTCCCAGGAGGTCCCGCGCATGGAACCAATTCTGTACGACACTAAACAGGTCGTATATTGGGGTCTTCTTAGCTAAGAGGATTCCAGCAATCATATGAGCACTAAGGTCCTGACGAATTGCCCTTATGGCAAGAAACATGTCGACCGCATTCACATCAAGGGTTGAATAAGGACTGGTCCCATTGTCCATCACTCCTTAATACCCCTTATTTTTACTAAAGCAGCGAGCCTGATCATTAAAATCATTCCCAAAGGACTCGACTGACTTTTTTTAGACACACACACCCCCTTGCTCACTATTGCACTCCTCAGGCCCCTCACACACACACACCCGTTGGCTCAGAATAAAAGATCTCCACTAAAGTGCAGCTCCCCTTGCTGCCCGACGGGCATTGCACCGCCAGCCTGCCGTAGGAGCAGGATACCAATGATGACGCTGGACGGTCATCGACTGGGACAACAGTTGTTGTCCTGTCGATAACCTGTGTGAGGTATCCTTACATTCTGAAAAGGGTCTACACCATGCACGTTACCTGTCATAACTATTGAGAGAAAAGACTAGCCGAGCTAAACCACTAGCTCCCACTGGGGAACTCTGTACAATACTTTTTGTTTGCTGCTGCTTAGGACGAGTACATTGGACCCCATTAAAAACCGTCCACTTTTATTCCCCTTGTTTGATACCAACAACCGGTACGTGTCCGTGTGCATGCTGGGAGACGTAGTCCTCGCAGCCCCCACTACACACTTCGGACCATGACAGGTCCACTCGCCGCCCTCTGCGCCCCCGCTATTCGCAGCTCGTCGTAGTGGTGCCTATGGGCCTTGGTTATAGGCTGCAGCTGACGCACAAATCAATTAAGTGAGGCAAAGCAGAAGGCCCGGGGGGAGGGAGGTGGCCATATGGTGGCTGTTATTTGTCGCCGCACACCCCAAGGTCCAGTAAGCAACTGGTCAGATATAGTTGTGCCCGGGGCGTCTATAGATCGCCCAATCTGGTTGTCTGCACGCACCTCGGTTCCAGCAACGCATGTTATCAGTCACCTCCCACACCGGAGTTCAGCCCACAGCCGGCCCCCCACCCCCGATGGGGGAATTCCCGCCTTAAAGTGAGGAGGTGAGGACTCGGCCTGCGGGTCTGATGTAAGTATCACCCGCTCTTCCTCACGGTTGTGGGAGTAGACCGGCACCATCCAAGGCACCACAGCCCAGTGGGACCACAATCGTGGGTCGCGAGGCCAGCCCCGGCCGGGAGCCTCTCAGCCCTCTCAGTCTCCGCAGTTCCCAGCGCCGGCTCCCGCACACCACCACCGTATACTAATTCGGTGGGGGAACCGCAGATGATCCGGGGCTCGCGACCCCCGCCATAGGGAATGCTCCTCACCTCTTGGGTCCTGCCGGCCCTGCAGTCACCCGTCACGCTCCATCCAGGGTCGGGGGCCAGATGAAGACACCAGGCCCGGCTCACCTCGAGGGCCGGGAGAACGCACTCCACGGGGTACGAGCCGTTGCAGGTGTTCTGTTCAGGACTCACCGGGGACTCAATACAACGAGTCTCGGTCTCCCCGACACCAGCCAGCAGTTCCACAGGATATTTCAGGAGGATTGCAAAGGATTATGTGCGTGGACATGCGGAGCTTTCCTAATCTGCATCCGCCATGTTGGCTGCCTAAGCCACGCCCCCAAAATGGCAACTTTTATACTGCCTTTTAGAAACTAGCCACGGGAGAGAAAGCAGAAGCAACAACCAAAAAATGTTCGGTGTCCATGAATAGAGTAAAGAAATACCGGGACTGCGAAGGAACACAGTACCAATTTGCTGACCAGCTCAGACATCTTTGTTGCTACATAGCCATTGACTTGCTTACAAGAATTACCTTCTACAATGGGAACAGAATAGATCAATGCCAAACTTCCCACTAACCTCAGGCTGCATACAGTTGTGCCTTGTACCTCTTGTGCCCACAGAAGGATGATGACCTTGATGTCAGGATCAGACCCAGTAGTGTTGCACATCGTTGGCTGCTGTTCAATATGGCGTACAGTAAACAAAAACAAAGCGTTATGGCATGGCCAGCGTTGACCATGCTGTAATGCTTTTTTATTTAAACCATGTTCCACAGCAGCCTGTGCTGCTGTGCAACATCTTTAAAAAACATTAGCAAAGTCAAATAGCTCTTGGCTTTGTTAATTCTCTTTTTTTGTGGCAGACGGGAGTGTCAAAGGGGGGCATAAAAAAATATATCTTTTTTATAAATCTTTTTTTTATTGAAAACAAGGCATGATCAATGACAATATCTCTGTATACAAACATTGGCAATTTAGTTACACTTCAAAAGTTACTTAAGACTTAGCGGCCAGAAAACAGTACTTTCAGGACCCATTTCCAATATCTTCTCTCGATCTTGGAGGTTCACAAATCTCTCCTCTGTGAATGTTCCATTGACCCCAGACTTGAGACCATTTATTCGGCCCCTCCCTGGCTTCATATATGGATTTTTCCGAGACCATACACCAGTCCATGTCTTTGCTCCAGTCCTCGATATCCGGTGGGCTCTGATCTCTCCTCATTCTTGCGAGTATATATATATCTTTAACAAGCCAAACGAGGGAGGTGTGTGGAGAAAGAGGAAGCATCCAGAACAGACAGCAAACAAACATGAGGGAAGTGCAGGGAGCAACAACAGACATCAGGACTGGGTTTGGGAGGGAACACTGGCAATGGACAGTGGGAAGAGGGGGTGGGGAGTGGAAAGCTACACAAGGGAGCGGCTGGAGCGCAGGACATGGACTCAATAGACATGCATTCTCTTTGAGAATGCATGTCCAAAGCAAAAAAAAAAAAGTACCAGCAGAAGCCAGAGGAAGGACACTGACTGTAGACAGGAAACTGTAGTTGATCCATACTCCATTTGAGGGACAGAAACTTGAAGCCTAGGAGGAAGCAGGAAAATGCTGACCAATAAAAAAGGAAACAGCCACGTGCAAACCACCCAATAGTAAGTAAGGGGCGGGCTCCAAGCCCCTAAGCTTTTTTGTTCACAGGAGATTTCGCATGAAGAGCACCTGCACTGCATGCACTGTTCAGGCGAAACCTAAAAAATAGGAAGAATTTAGGGCAAATCATCGAACTTCTTCACTGATGGACACAGCTCACCTCCCAGCATACCTCCAGACAACCACACCCCCGAACCTGAGGTGGGAACACACCCGAATCAATGCTGAGGTGATCAATTTAGGGAACAATAAAATACAAGCTTGTGTGTCAAAACATTTCCATGCACACATAAAGACCTGGTTGCCAGGTATCTCATGGTTTGACTCATAAGAGCCCTCTTCCTATCACGCTACTAGCCTCTCATAGTAGACATCAGAAATCCAGTCAGTTGGCTATTTTCGCTTATCTGCCTGTAAGGCACATGGACCCTTTATTTACACTAGCCTTGGAGTCACCAGGATTATCCCACTTAGTACAAGATTATGAGGGGGCTATCAAAGTCTCTACACCTGCTCCTGTGCCTGGTTCACTGGAAGTGGACCCAGACACTTGCACCAGAGAAATCGACACATCTTCAGTCTGCGTGTAGCAGAACCGGTGCATCGACCCTGTTGCTGGAGTAGAATCGGCAAATCGCTCTCAACCAAAGCATTGCCATTAGAGCCTGACGCATCGGAACAAACCATCGTCGCCACTGCAGTGTGGAGAGATTGGCGCATCTCCTCGACAGTGCATCTCGGCTCAGTGCTTCATCTTCGGAACTAATGCATCACCACCACTGCATTGAGAAAATCGACATATCAGCTCGACCGCGGGCTCAACATTGACGGATCCTTCATCTGTACTCCACATCTTGCTGTTGCGACCAGGATCAAATTACTGTGTTCACTGGGCCTGCATGGCTCCTGTCCCTGGCATGCGCTCCATCGCGGTCTGCCTGAATTGTTGACTTTTCCCTGGTCCAGTGCAACCAGATAACCCCAATAGACACTTTTTGCTTCTAAGCGCTATAACTCTTTTTATTCTTTAAACATTCATAGCTCAACTCCTACTTATTGGATTTTTGTTGTTTAGGTCTTGATTAATTTATAAAATCGTCCATTTTTCTAAACCAGTGCAAAGTCTTTTTGTGATGTTTTCATTGTATCACCGTGTGTTGTGTTGCACAAATACTTTACAATTGCCTCTTTTGATAAGCCTGACTGCTTTGTGCCAAGCTACCAGAGGGGGAGCAAAGATATCTTTTAGTGTGTATCTGACTTACCCTGACTAGAGTGGTGGTCCCTACTTGGACAAGGTACATACATCTGCCAACTAGAGACCCCATTTCTAACAGCACTCAACGCTGGATCTTCACACACCAAGATTTGTTATGATCAGTAATAAAAGCATGGATTAGCCATGCCCATTCCTCCATCAAAGCTAGATTGCGTATACTTCTTAAATGCAATCCGTGGGGATTGATTTACCCATAGTACGAAACACACTCTAGACATTTGGCCCTTAAAACACTTTTGTGTGCTTATCAGTGAGAGGTTCTGCAGTGCACCACAGCAGGGCTATCATTTAAAATGGACCAGTCTACCAAGGAATTTAAGCAGAAGCTTGACCTATCTATCATGGTCTCTTTTTGTACTGGGCAACAATGGAGCATGTTTAGTGGTCCACAAGAGGCTGGATTCCAATGCGATGTGCACACACAAATATTGTAAACTACGCCAGCACACTTTGATGCTGGATTGCCAGTCTATAGTTCTGTTATCTCCCTTAAGGGGAACATGGTGAATTTGACCACCAGTTAACTTTGAGACCGGATAAGGGTCAAATATATGGATCATGCTTGGGGCTGAGACCTGAGACCTGAGATCGGAATAAAAATAAGAGTACATCGTCAACATAAAGTGCTATACGGTCTTCCATTACATCTTCACCACCAGTAGTATAATTGGCAAGTACAAAAAGAATTGGGGACAAGGGACACCCCTTTCTGTTTCCTCTACAAATCGGGAAGGAGGTGATAAGATACGATTTACTTTCACTTGTGCTTGGGGTTGAGCATAGCGGTCTTTGACGCAAGTAATGAAACTGGGTACAACCCCATGCACCAAAGTACTCTATCGAGGAAAGACCAATCAAGGGAATCAGATGCTTTTTCAGAATCTCTAAGTATCAGGGCACATGAGTCTTGAAGTTGAGAATCCTTTCCAGAGCAATATGCACTCATCGAATAGAGGGTTGGGTGCTAGTTAGAGATAAACTCACACTGTTCTAGGTGGATTATTAAAGTAAGCATTCGAAGGAGCATATTTGCCAGTATTGTAACATCTATCCTAATTTCCACATTTATAAGGCACATTGGGCGGTTGTAGCCACAATGGGCAGCAGGACAACCCTGTTTATGAATAACCAGAATGGTGGCCAGATCGAGACTCAAGGGAAGCTGGCAAACTGAAATTTAGGATAATATTGGAGTGGGAACCCATCCAGTTCTGGTGATTTCCTATGGCTGATCTTCGGTGCTTTGTCAGTTTCTTGCAGTGTATAGGTTGATCTAGCGCAGCTCTGTCTAGCTTGTTCAATTTCAACATAGGTAAGTCTTCAATAGGAGGGGAGGGGTATTACTGCATGGAGCACTCTTGTTGAGCGTTGAGATTCTGGTAGTAGTTGCCAACGGTAGACACGATCTCCACTGCTGGACACCCCTGTTGACAATTAAGATCAAGCATTTCTGGGATCATTCCGGGAGCAGCTCCTTTGCTAAGGCGGAGGAGCATCGCCGTACTGCTCTGTGAGCAGGTAAAAAAGGAAAAAATAAAATGATAATAATGCATTAATATTATCATTTTATTTTTCCGTCCTTGCTCAGCTGGTATGGGGCAGGCAGGGCTCGGATGTTACAGAGGAGCAGGGGGAGGTGTTGTGGTGCTCTCTGAATGAGCATGACGGTTTGGCTGACTGTCTTGGGCCAGCCAAACAGTCATGCACACTTTGCCTGTTCTCCACCAGGCTGTATTGTACAGCCTGACTGGATTTCATTCACAACCTCTCAATCCCTCTGTGAGCACTGAACCACGGCGCTCAGACGATTCACAATTCTACTGTAAAGTAGTGTTGTGATTGGCTAGGGGAGCCTGTGTGCTTCCTGCTGCCTGCCCCTTGAGTCCTGAAAGCTGGCGAAGAGGGCCGAGAGGCAGCGGCTGGCAGGCTGGTGCGTGATTTTAGTTTTTTTTTCCCTTCCCTCTCCGCTCCCCCGTGAACGTCCCCCCACCGCGTTATGTAGCAGCTGCCACTGGATCGTTCTAAAAAGGACATCTCTTCTAGCTAGTCAACAAATTAACCTCCGAGACTCATGTCCCCACTCATAAACCTGCTTAGATGAGCCAAGCCAGCATTGATATGGGATTCTTTTGGACTAATTTGGCTTAGAAAGGCCCATTCTACTTCTATCCGACGTTGGATTCTATCGTTATGGTTCCTTTGATATTCGCATTTAAGTGCAGTGAAATTAGTCTGTAGCCAGGGCCATCGGAAACCCCCTGCTTTAACAGCTACAGAGGTAGTAGAGTTCTCGATAGGCCATTTCTGTCTACTACTCTGCAGACAAAAGCTCATAATTAATGTAAAAAGGTGAGTGGGTGGGTGGATAAATAGATGGATGGGTGAGTGAGTGAGTGCAAGGATGGATGGGTGAGTGAAAAGATGGATGGGTGAGTGAAAAGATGGATGGGTGAGTGAAAGGGCGGCTAGAGCTGTCAACCTCAAAGCCGGTGAACCAAGTTTGAGTCTCGGCAGGCACGCTCAATATCCTATGATTCTGGGCAAATCACTTACTGGCAGATGCATCAAAGTTATGTTTTGCGAGTCCTTAATAGCGAATTTTAAGGAATCGCTATTAAAGACTCGCAAAACGGGATGCATGTAGGAATCGCAATGTTATTAGCGATTCCTACATATTCCTTATTAGCGATTCGGTAATAGCTAATCGCTAATAAGGAATGGTTTTCCCATTCATTCCTATGGGCCTAATGGGAAAGCCATTCCTTATTAGCGATTAGCTATTACCGAATCGCTAATGTTCCGCTATTTCAAGGGTGCGTACCTACCAAATACCTAGCTACTCTCCATATGTAGGGATTATGATATACATGATTAGATCTGATAGGATCGTGGTGACCTATAGGGCATCCTCGCCTCTTGATTCATACACAGTCAACGAAAATAGGTCATAGGAGTGGCACCAGAAGTCATATATATAGTATCAGCAGTTGACATGTAGGTAAGCTTAGGTACACTCACAGTGAATTTTTAAAGTAGTTACAGGGGCTCATAGGCCGATGAGGAGTAGTAGCAACCTACTGGTAGTGAAGGAACTAGTTTAGGCGCGACATTAATATGTAGGCACCAGTAATTAACTACACACACTCCCTTTTTTAAAAATCATGATTTTATTCCCAACTTTAAGGATGAGTGGGCTAATTGAAATGACTACAATGAGTGATGACACTGGTAACTAGTAAATCGATATACACTAGATCTGATAATCAAAATCTTAATGATTGCCAAGATAGCGCTGGGTAGCAACGCCCTGTTTAATCTGAGAGTGAGCACCCCGCTCCAAGATGGCTGCGGTGTTCACGGCCGACGTCTGCTCCAGCATTCACGCACGTGGCCGTCAGGGCGTAACCACGGACGCCTGAATCACGTGGTGTGGCTCGGCGCGCTCAATAAATAAACACCAGTGAGCAGTCCACATAGGCGGGTGAGCGGAGGCCATTCCTGCACGAACTTTGGTAAGGTTAACACATTTCTTACTGCACAAGCTTAATCATGTTGTTAAAGCCTGGCTTGACCACATTAGGTAGGATGACGAGAGAGGGATCTAGCCGGTCGCGCTCCGACTTCCCTGACGTGAATGCCTCATCTTCAAAGAAACCATGAATTGGGCGGCAGAGCGGCTTCCAACTTAAGAAATGTTAATCCAACTGGGAGATGATGCATATAAGTGGTGATACCCCTAGGAGACCGACACCAAAGCTATATGTATAAGGGCGCAGTGTCACTAGCTAGCCACATAAACACACAGACAGGGAGGAGCTAGTAACGAGTGGCAATGATGAAGGGACGCGGCTGTTTCGAATGTTTTTAACTGAACGTATGTCTCCCCTTCTAGAAACTGACCAAGGGCGGTTCACGGAACCTAATTTGAGCTATAGGGTCCGACAACCCTGATTCTTCTACGGGGGCAGTGTTAGGCGTGAGTTCAACAGCCACCTGGTAATGTATTCCTTGATACACTGGACGGTGTAGTTGCAGTTGTTGCTGGGTATCCCCCAGCAAGACACAGTGAGTAAATGTTTGTGTGTGCTTTTATTTTCGTGTACAACCACAGGTACAATATACGGAGAATCAAGACGTGCAGAGATCACGCTGACCCATAGCCCTGATGAAATTGCTGGTAAATAACACTAGGCAATGAAACATGTTGGCTTTTTAAACAGAGTGGGCACACAGCATAGAATAAAATTAGTCGAGCTAGTGTAGCCTAGCTCTTTTTAACAGGTGGTGGGACCAGATCTCAACGTGTGAGTTTAGCACACCATATTGGGTCTTCTACACACAACACGTACAGGTTTTCTTTTTCTGCACTTTTTTTTGTCCCCCTTATGTTGATAGTTGGTAGATGCTGATGATGAGAACGTGAGGATACAGGCGAGTACCAGCCTGTCTACTCCTCCCCGGGTGTTGCTCCCGTGAGGCTCTGCCAACTCCCCTCCCCCCCTTTTTTTGAATGATACATCTGTTCAGGAAGGCACCGGGAGGTTTTAGTTTAGTTACACGGGTGTTACGCACACAATTTTAGCTTTTGAAAGTTGTGACTTTATTGAGCACATGTAGACATGAGGTTGTAGAATACGGTCTGTCTAAGAGGCACAAATACATATAACAGGGATCTCTGATTCCATGGTGTACGTGGGCAGGCCATTGTTGTTCTAGGTGATATGAGTCGCCCTGGAGTAACCATGAAGAGAGGCGCCAGCAGGGCAGAGAGCAAGCTGGCCCAGCTGCACAGCTAGCGTGATGGGAGAGTGATCCGACAGACCTCTGGGTAAGATCTTAGCCTTCTCAATCTTGTGAACGTTGTAAGGAGATATGAATATATAATCGAGGCGTGAGAAGGAGTTGTGGATGGCAGAAAAATAAGTGTATTCGTTTGCAGTAGGGTGTAGTTTCCGCCAGGAATCGACCCACCACAGACCCTGTACTATCGTGTGTAGTTTCGAGTCGCGCATGCCAGTCATCGTCCTTGTGCCCCACCATCTATCCAGCGAGGGACACATAACATTGTTCCAGTCTTCCTCAGCCACCAGCAGGCCTTGTGGAAAGTCCGCCCATAGGGAGGTCCCCATTCCACCAAGGACAACTACAAGGGCGGAGAGGCATAGACGCACACCAACGTGAGAGGCTCATCAAAGAGCGTGCCAGATATCCCAATATATCTGCCCTGTGGATCAGACCAAAAACGGTCATGGACATATGGTAGTCTGCGATGGATCAGTATTGCCACTTCCCGGGACCCCCTGGTGAAGCCCGAATGATAAATCTGAACAAAGACAAAGAGCGCTAGTGTATTGCTTTGACCACTTGCGTAATCTGAACTTACGCACACCACTTACTCACACAGAAACTCCATCTCTCCTCTGGAGGTACAAATGAGCTTTATTAATATTGTAGGCAAAGGCAATAAATCTCTGAAGCTAATAAATTCTTAGGCACCGAGTGAAAGGCAATAGATAATGAATACACCACACTATATATCTCTATAAATATGAAACTGTGAATACAGTTAATGTACAAAGCACCTCACCAGGGGCCAGATGTAGGTCACCAAATACCAGTCGGTAACGGCTGATTTCGGCCGTTACCGACCGGTATTTGGTGATTGAGATGTAGGGGGCCTTAAATTTACCGATTCGGTATATTTACAGAATCGGTAAATTTACAGATTCTGTAAATTACCGAATCGGTATATTTACCGAATCTCAAATTTGTGATGTAGGTGGCACTGAAAACAGTGCCACCGGCACTTAAGAATTCATTATTTACCATGACATACTATGTCATGGTAAATAACAAATTCCTGTGTACATGCACAACTGTGGGCATGTATGTGTGCCACATGGCACACAAGCCAGAATCAGGGGTGCAACAGGGTGAAAGTGACACCCTGTCCCCCTTGCAAATTCGGTAATTTTACCGAATCGGTATTTACCGATTCGGTAATTGACATTGATTCCTATGGGCCTCAAGGCCCATAGGAATCAATGGTAATTACAGATTCGGTAAATACCGATTCATTAATTACCGAATCATACCGATTCGGTAATTAATTCGGTAAAATTACCTACATCCCGATTGCCAGTTCTTAAATACCGAATCGGTATGATTCGGTATTTAAGAATCGATAATCTGGTATTACCTACATCGGGCCCCAGATGCGTCTGCACCGGAAATTTCAACATCCCTGGCCAAGCACTGAAACACCAAGTCGGGAACCCTGCAGACCGGGGCGCAGGAAGTAATCTCTCTGGGCACCAAAGTTGTCCCGCGAGTGCGTCCACTCCAAGACTGAGTTCCTGAGCTCCACCCTACAGACACCACTTAATATACTTTAAATCAACATGTTCGAGAAGCCTCTAGCAGGCGCTCTCGCCCATCTATTCACAGGTGCTGGCCCCATCTCTGCATCAGCCCCACCCAGACAGACCTGGCCAGATTCTGTTTGGGCTGAGACAAGGCAAAAGACATTCCTTTCCCTATCTCCGGCCTTGGAGCTTTGCACTGTCATCCTCCCTCTGTCCTAGAGATAAGTATGGAATGCACGAAAACACTCTGAAGGTACAACATAACCTCACGAGGCATCCTCACGAGATGCCTCGCACCCGCTTGTACTGGTGTACGTGAAAAACATGTTTATGTTACTGCTGAAGTGTAACTACAGGGCAAGGCAGCACAAAATGGAAGTGCGATGCAACAAAATGGAAGATCAGAGCATTGCATGGAATCGAGGTCAACATGTAATTTAGCACTTGTAAAATGGCAAATGCAGTACATTCCACACCTTGACCTTCGATTCACCCATCATACCCTATGGCCCTAAATACCCTGGATCTGGGACGAAAAAGGGAGAGAAGATTAGGAATGCATTGAATGCAACAACATAATGAGATAAAAACGCAAATAATGACTAAAATAACACCCAAGATATACCGAAGCTGTCCAAAATTAGGCAGCCACCCAAACAACCAATCCCACCATCCTTGGTCAACGTCTTGGGTAACCCCTTTCACTAACTCTTTTAAAGCATTAAAATGTGCATGGTTTGACGTAGAATGATCAGATAAATTGAAACAACAGAGACCATCTAAGTCCTCGCAACTGTGGTTATGTTTTAGCAACAAATAGTCCACAGCTGCCCTATTTTGCAAAACAGCCTTTCTTGTTCCTTGAACATCTAATAATAATTCAGCTGAAGCGGCAGAAGTATGATTGAGATTCTTCACAATTAAACGGGCAAGCTTAGCAATAGTTCTTGCATTATAAATGGACAGTCCTGGCACTCCTACAATAGAAACAGCCAAACTAGTATATTCTGTTCTAGAAAGCAAGTCAATATTGGAGTCAGAATCCTCAGGTAATTGAACAGCGGCTCTAGAAGAGCGAATACGTGTAACAGAATGCATGGGAAAAAGCATAAGACTCAATTGTGATAATTCACAAGGTCCTCCAGTTATGTTAGCTGGTATGTAAGTGTATGAAATATTACCACACGAGAACATCCATCCTTTAGGTAATTTCACATGGTTAACATGCCTAGCAGCTAATACTGTGTGATTACAACCCATATAATTGGTAACATTACTACTAAAACTGTCATGTCGTGACTGACATAATGTTTGTTGATCAGGGGTCAATTGTTTACTTTTCTCTAGTTTCAATTGGCCACACTTGCCAATTTGGGCAGTGTCACAAGTTAGTTGATAGCAAACATCTACAGTAGAGACATTGTAGGTAACAATACTCGTCATGTTCCTCCAGAGGCTATCTGTAACCTCCGGGCAAAAGCGACAGTACTCATAAAGACTCAGATGTGTTTGAACATCACTTTCCTCCACTACCCCATCAAAGTTAGTGTGGATGAAGATGTGTAGGAGCACATGTGCAGGGGTAGGTACGACGACAAGGCAGGTGGATATTATATCAGCAGTACTCTGAAGATTTCTCATACAGAAGTGGGAAGTGTTCAGCACATTCCCGGCCAAGTAGGTCCAGATGTTATCCGGTTGCTGCAACAATGCTGTCATCCGACTCGGGCGGTTGATCCCTTTCGGCATCCCCGGGCCCTCCCGGACCACTCCGGACACGCCCAAACACTGACCACACAGCGCAAGCATCGCAGCGGCAAGCCATACTGTGATCTAGAAACAGAAAACAAACTGGTCTAATCACTCTCACAAATAACATTTTTCAGCAGGTACTTTTTCCCACTTTTCCTGTCCGGGTTTCATGATGACTAGGATATTATCCTTGCCCTTAGCGATCAATTCTGTATGTTCAGTAGGTTTGTTTGGGGACTCCACCCACAATTTTGCCCCTGGGTTCTTGTCAGTAGATCCGAACCCGCCCTTTCCTCGCACAGTTAGAAGGGCTGGGGCTGTCCCCTTGATGACATTTCCTCCATAAACCGGCATGATGACCATTTGGGCAACACGGTCACCTAGTTGCACAATCAGATCATTAATTCCACTGTTCAGTAGGATAACCTTGATCTCCCCCTGGTAATCGGCATCGACCACCCCTCCTAAAACCTGGATGCCTTTAAGGGCAAGCCCAGATCGAGGGGCGATTAGCCCGAAATGCTCTGGGGGAATTTGGACTCCAATTCCTGTCTCAATCAAGGTAATGTCTCGTGGTTGCATTTGATAGAGTTTCAAGGCATGTAAATCAAGACCGGTAGCCTCTGGTGTGGCACGATATGGAGCCAAAGCTCCGGGAGCTGTCTCCCAATACAGAATCGTGTTTGTGGCCACATGGGGCTTAATCTGCAACACTGGGGTCCACATGCACATTAAAGCAGTCTCTGCATCAGCAAGGGGTCGATTGTTCAAAATCTGCAATGCATGAGACAAGTGATCCCTCCACCACTTCAACGACCCATCAGACAACTTTTTCAACTGCTCTTTCAGCAAACCATTAATTCTCTCAATCAAACCTGCTGCCTGTGGGTAATAGGGTATGTGATAGATCCACTCAATGTTATGCTGCACACAAAAATTTTGCACCATCTTTCCTTTAAAGTGTGACCCATTGTCACTTTGGACCTGCAATGGAATTCCGTAATACAACCAACTGCACTGCGATTGAGCTACCCTCGCATCACCAAGACCGGTCTCCGAACCGGCGTGATTTACAGAGCGATCTTAAACGCCTCACCCTGGCTTCCTTGACACTCAACTTTAACCCATTCCTTGGAGGACCCTGCAGGTCAAAGCGATCGGCTACGCTTCATCTCGGTCATACCGACGCTTCTCTCTTCGCATTCCTTATCGGTACGCTAACCCCGTAACCGCGTCCGGATCCGAGACCCACTGGCCTGCTGATGGCAATTGAGGCATATTAGTGTTAGACATGTATATATATGTCCTGATGATGATTCGTGAATTTTTAAATACGAATCAAAACGTCGTTGACAATTGTATGCACCTTATACAAACAGTAGAAAATTTATTTTTCCCTTCTAAAATGTAAAGGTGCTAGTATTGTTCTGTTTTTCATTTAAAACTGGACAACAACAGTATAACATCAGCTAAGCTTTTGCCTAAAAGCCCGACAATTGTATGCACCTTATACAAACTGTAAAAAAAGTATTTTTCCTTCTAAAACGTAAGGGTGCTAGTATTGATCTGTTTTTCATTTAAAACTGTGACAACAACAGTATAACAGAACGCTAAGCTTTTGCCTAAAAGCCCTTTGTTTGTTTTTTCTGTCTATGCTGTATGTCTGTAAAGTTGGGTACAGGCATGTGCCCCATCTTGTATATTGTGAGAATCTCTTGCACTACATTCTTTAATAAGTAAACACTAGACCTCTGTCCGGCTGGACATGTCAACCAATATAGTAACGATTTAGTCTATATTTATTTGATTCTATTCTTATACTTGTAAGGGACCGTTATTGTCTTAAAGAATCAATTCCCAAGGTCCCTTGCTGACTTTATTGGGTGCCCTTGTTGTCTACAAATTTATTATTATTGTAGGCAAAGGCAATAAATCTCTGAAGCTAATAAATTCTTAGGCACCGAGTGAAAGGCAATAGACAATGAATAAACCACACTATATATATCTATACATATGAAACTGTGAATACAGGTATATAAACAGTTAATGTACAAAGCACCTCACCAGATGCGTCTGCACCAGAGATTTCAACATCCCTGGCCAAGCACTGAAACACCAAGTTGGAAACCCTGCAGACCGGGGCGCAGGAAGTAATCTCTCTGGGCACCAAAGTTGTCCCGCGAGTGCGTCCACTCCAAGACACCGCTTTTTATAGTTTAAATCAACATGTTCGAGAAGCCTCTAGCAGGCGATCTCGCCCATCTATTCACAGGTGTTGGCCCAATCTCTGCATCAGCCCCACCGAGACAGACCTGGCCAGATTCTGTTTGGGCTGTGCCGAGGCAAAAGACATTCCTTTCCCTATCTCCAGCCTTGGAGCTTTGCACGGCCATCCTCCCTCTATCCTAGAGATAAGTTTGGAATGCACGAAAACACTCTGAAGGTTCAAAATAACCTCACGAAGCATCCTCACGAGATGCCTCGCACCCGCTTTTACTGGTTTACGTGAAAAACATGTTCATGTTACTGCTGAAGTGTAACTACAGGGTAAGGCAGCACAAAATGGAAGTGCGATGCAACAAAATGGAAGATCAGAGCATTGCATGGAATCGAAGTCAACATGTAATTTAGCACATGTAAAATGGCAAATGCAGTACAGCTAGGCAGAGCGTCTTGTTGGCCAAAAGCTATGTTTCTTGCAGCATGAGAATGTCAGCGCTGTAGCGGCTAGCCTGGCGGAGCACTGCCCCACGTTTAACCTTGTCCAGTGTGCCCCAGACGTTCCAGCTAACAATAGTTACGTGCCTATCCTGGGTGAGACAAAATACAATATCCCAACAGGTGATATTCAGAAGACAATTATTTTTGTATGCACAAGGAATTACACGAACATGAGTAAAGGAGACAATTATTCAAATCATGTGGTTATTGAAATTATTCTTGTAATTCAAAAAAGAAGAAGGACAAGGTCATATTTGTACAATTGGGGCAGCACAGCGAGAAAAAATTCAGTTGACAACTGGATACAAACTTGGTGCTCAACTATGTACAAGTAGTAAGTGGCGACACAAGTGGTATAGTGAACAGCGTGAACGGCGCAGGTGCATGAAGTGAACAATATATACAGTGGGTGGCTCAGTGCGTGACGAAGTTGGAGTGACTTTACACTTATAATCACAATTTAAACAGAGCCACAATAAAAGGTGCGCCTGCAATTGCGCTGCGGGGTCGACGACGTTTCGGTCCTCAGTTGTTCGGGACCATCCTCAGGACATGGTTGTCTCAAAAAAAGTGCTGCGGGGTAAACAAGGAAAGGTAAGAGGGGTCAAAGGACAAGTGGGGTAGTTCAAACAATTACGCGCTGGGGAAACAGGGACCTAATGTCCAAGAATGTGGCCCAGAGAGTTAATGAAGGAAGGCGCTTAAATATCAGAAACGGCCCAGTGGAACTGGGTTACAGGTAGAGGGAATGGAAGGAGTGGGGTAAGTGGCGCAAGAGGAATGAGTCCCAGGTGGAGGGGGAGGGCAAGACGGGTGCTAACAGGCGTGCTCGGAATCAACCTGAGGTGATGGAAAGAATGGGTCGTAAAGAATTTGTGAAAGTTGATACTCCAATACGGGCGTGCAACCGGCAACGTTAGCCTAAGTAAGCATATGATGGAGTCACAAGGAATGTGACTCTAGTGAATAGTGGGAAGGGGTATGTGATTGGAAACGTCAGAGGCTGGTAAGTGCATCAATAAAAGAGGGGGGTGAATCCCAAGGTTAGTGTGGAGCCCCTACCACGCTAACACCGAAAACCGTCAAGCGGAAGTGTGCCAGACGAAAGGTGCGATGGGGTCATTGTACCTGAAATGAAAACAATGATCGGTCAGAAAGATCCGATCTTCCTCAAGGGGGTCTGCAAAAGAGGGGACCCAGGGGTTGGCAAACGAATTGCAGTAAGAATATAGGAGTAAAAGACTAGAGTAAAGCACACGAGAATTACCTAGGCCAAGTGGAAAAAGGGTCTCCAGGTGGAAAGCGTCTTAGAAATATTTGTTGTCTGGTCGAATTAAGGCGTCCAAGTCATCAGGACCTGTAATGACCAGTGTGCAATAGGTAAACATGGGGGATCCGGATTAAATCCGTGGTATTCCGCCAGTCAGGGATCAGGCATATAATGACTTCCGCATTTGGTGCGCGCAGGGAAAAGAAAGAAGGGATATATTCCGTCGCGTAATGCGTGTAAGGGGCGGGACCCAAACGGGGAGGAGAAAAACAGAGGCATGTCCGTATACGTCATAGGGGGAGTGCAGGGCTAGGGTTACAGCATTTAAAGACACACAGTACAGCTCTTACTAGTGCAAATCAGTCATAACGATTCAATAACGTTAATGGTGACACAGTAATGAAGGACTAATCAGTACGTAAAGGCAGCAATTACATATCACCAATAATGGGCATATAATGAAACCATAGAACAAACCCAGTAATTAGATGCAATAATAATAATAATAAAAGAGCTTGTAAAGCGCTCAGTAACGCCATCGCGGCGTGTCCCCGCGCTGAAGCTATCAATGAAACAGCATGACATGCGATCCTATGCTCTACGCCGTGTAAAGATGTGTTTTAAGCAAGGCCCTAAACCGCGCTTCACTGTTCTCCAGTCTCAAAACAAGGGGAAGTTTATTCCATTGTTGAGCTGCTTGGAGCGCAAAGGATCGTCCACCTAATCTAGCCTTCCTTATCCTGGGGACTGTCAGCAGGCCGGCACCCTCCGAACGGAGGGTCCTAGTCGGTTCATAACGGCTGACTAAATCCTTTAGGTAAGCGGGCGACCTGTCCCAGACAATTCGGTGACAGAAAAGGAGGCACTTAAACAGCACACGTTTCTTCACAGGCAGCCAATGAAGCGCATCCAGCGCCTTCTGCGAGTTGGCTCTCCTAGGTCTTCTTAACACCAGCCTGGCGGCGGAGTTCTGTGAAATATCGTTGATAACAGTTTTGCACACAGCATGAAACACAAGCCAATTAAGCAATAAATTGAAGGTAGCAAAGGACAAGGACGATAACTAGGGGGGCAAGCTGACATATGTGTTGGTGCAAGATGGATAAAACATTAAGAAGGAGTTGGGTGGTAAATGGAAAAATGAGTTATCAGGTCCATAAATAGTATAGCAGTTAATGATGGTGAGAAACAGGAAGGCTAGATGTGGACAGGGAAGGAACTATGTGGTGACAGTACTGTTCCACTCGTCAATAGTGTTGAGACCTACATTGACCGAGTTACATAGTGTCATCCACTTGCATTCTGCTTTATTTAGGAGGGATTTGATGTCACCACCACGAATGGGAAGTGTAGGCCTTTCAATCCCCTGCCATTTAATGTCCGTATCACAGTGTCCTTGTTCCAAAAAGTGAGGGACCAATGGTGCAGTCATCACCTTACAGTTCAATCTGCTCCTATGTTGAATGATCCGTTGCTTAATCATTTGGGTGGTTTGCCCGATGTAAATAAGGTCACAGGGACATCTGATTGCATAAATCACGTTTTGTGTTTTACAGTTGGTATGGCTTTTCAATTTGTACGTGCGATCTTTGTAGATTAATTCCTTTGTGTTTGATGTTAGATCGCAGACGCTGCAACTTTGGCATCTGTAATGTCCAATAACGGGATCTAGTCCCCAGGCTGCAGTGATGGTGTGGCTTTCGGTGGAGGGTTGGGGCCACGTGATAGCGTGGACCAAGGGACTTGCGATGTTTCGTCCGCGTTGGTAGGAAAACAACGGGGGTTTTTTGAATGGTTCATGAGTCCGGAGTATAGACCAGTTTTTCTTTATGATCTTGCTGACTTTGTTACTGTCAGGGCTGAACTTAGAGACGAATGAGATCCTTGTCATGGATTTTTTAGGTTGAGGAGTGAGAAGGTGCTCCCTGTGGCAATACCATGCCCTCTTTCTTGCTCTTGAGACCAGGCGGCGTGGATATCCTCTGTGGATCAATTTTTTGGATAGAATTTCCGCTTCAAAGAAACAATCTTTGCGCCATTTACAGTTGCGTCGAATACGCAAAAATTGTCCATACGGGAGTCCATCGCGGAGACCCCGTGGATGGTAGCTTGAATATTGCAACAACGTGTTCTTCTCAGTCAGTTTCCTATATAGAGTGGTGCCCAGCTTTCCGTCTTCCACATGGATGGTCACATCTAGGAGTGGGAGGTCGTTAGTCTTACTCTCACTAGTAAATTTGAGATGTTCTTGAACTTGGTTGAGCCAGGTAACAAAGAGATCCAAGGTGGTAGCGTTACCGTTCCATATGAGCAAGACGTCGTCAATATACCGACGCCAGAGATTTATGTTAGAAATGTAGGGATTTGTTGGAGTAAGGATCAGCGTTTTTTCCAGATTATGTACAAACAAGATGGCGAAATTAGGGGCAAAACATGTGCCTATTGAGACCCCCTTTATTTGTAAGTAGTACGTGTTGCGATAAAGAAAATAATTGTTTTGAAGAGCAATACGTAACAGACTCATGATGAATTCTGTAGGAATTTTCTCTGGTTGTGGTCTGGATAGAAGTAGTGTTTTTATGACAAGCAATCCCTCCTCATGTGGTATGTTAGAATAGAGGCATTCAATATCCATACTGACCAGTAGTTGCGGAGTAGTGTCAAAGAAAGTGTCCTCTATGGTGTTTATCAAGTCCATTGTATCCCGGATAAAGGTATCCGTAATTGGTACAAATGAATTTTCCAAGAGGTTCCAGAATGGAACCACATCCGGACATGATAGGGCGTCCCTTGAGGATTTAGTTGGTCCTTATGGATTTTCGGTAGGACATATAGGACGGGAGTACGTGGACTGGAATTGTTCAGGAATTCAAACTCTTTTTTTTTTTTTAAAGAACTTTATTGTACTTCAGCAGTATACACCGCGTCTGGCCTACAACCCCGTGGGCCGGCCGTTACATAGTCAAAATTACTTTGCAATATCAGTAATAACACAGCCCCTGTGCCGACATCCCTGGAGTACGGCGGCATTCCACAATCATGAGAGTACATAATTCACAGAAGGATCATAAATCACATAAGGTCCATTTTCTATTTTTAAATTAACTAAACTCGCTAAGATCGCATCGCACATAGAAGACGACATGACATTTATGTGTGTAGTAGTTTGTAAACACGTAGAGCCAGTACAGGTAAGTCCCCATCAATAAACCTTCTGCAGCCACTCGCCAAATACCTGAATGGACAAAAAGAAAAAACCCACCATACAACACTGAACCTCGGGGAGGAGACTCTCAGTCCGAAAGGGCCTCTTCCGAGTCAATCTGGGGCGGTTCACAAATATCTCCCCTGAACTTATTCCACGCCCCCCAGATCTGCCCCTATTTCCTGGGGCATCCCCGATGGATAAAAACCGCTTTCTCGGCAACCATTGATATATCCATGTCCCTGCACCAGTCCCTAAGCGTAGGCGAAACTTCAGCACCCCATGTTAGGTATCAGCCTTGACTTGTGTGTTTAATGTGGTTTCGACACTTTATTGTGGCCCCTTAGTGTCAGAGCCTGTACTTTATTGACATTCCCTAAGAGGAATAAGGAGGAGCAGAGCCCTCCCGTCATTGCTTGGCTTACTTTCTGGTGACCACGCCCCCTTCCCACTTCCTGGTTCCTGCTCGAGTTTGGTGCTGGCGTCTGAGGGCTCTCTGCTGGAGTTCTGTCTTCCTGACGCTGCTCTTCCTGGTTGCAGTCCCTTTGCCCCTCGAATTCTACTCCTCGAGTGTGTGTGTGCGCCTGTATGTTAAGCGGTAATACTTCGCCGCTTCTTTTACCGGTGAACGCGACGCCCTGCTATATCTCACGCATTTTGCGGGCGTCGTCAGTTCACTTTCTGCAGTCTACTTGTTTCAGAGGCTGCACTACCTCCTTTGCTTATTCCTTTCTTTTGGGCTTCCTATCGAGAGTGAGCGCTCCGCCCTGACTTGCTAGGGGCCGGGTGTCTCACCTCCTGAGTGGGTGCTGCTCCGCTGTACTCGCCCCCTGTGCAGCCGGTCGGTGCCCCTCACTCCTTTTCTTTTTGAGTTGGTTTGCTTGTGTTTGGTGATTGGTGTTACTGCTCCGCTGCACTGGCCCCCTTAAGTCAGCCGGTCGGTTCACCTCACCTTCCTTTACAATTTGGTTTGCGTCAGAGGTGTGTTGAGTCCTTCGTGAGTCCTCCTTAGCCCCCTCCCTGTTGCCTGGACTCATCGATGACGCTTGCCCGATCTACACTTGGGGTAAGATCCATAATTAATCACACTTGTCAATGTTTCACTGTGTTTAGAGTAACCATAGGGAGTGTGACTGTTCATAACGTGCTTTTGTTTCCTAGCCTGGACCATCCCCGGAGACGCCTTCTGCTATTTTTTACCCCTCGTATGAGGAGAGTGGTGGACACTCCTTGGGTAATTCCCTCATACTTTTAGGAGACAGTAGACAGGAGTGTCGTATACTTTGTTATCGCATTCCTGCTGCTGTGTCTTGGAGGTGGAGGGATTCTTCTTCGCTCCTGTGGAAGTTGGCCCTTCTCCTAACAGAAAGCCAAGCCCACGAATTATCCTTCCCCTGAGCGAGGATGAATCCTGACCCCGCTATGGAGGCTTCGGGCCCTGCCCCCCAGACCCTTACTATGGAGGATTTAATGGCCGCTTTTGTGGCCCTGCAGACAGAAGTAGGCAGATTAGGAACAGAAAACCAGAGACTAGTTGCAGAAGTCTATCAGTTGAGAACAGGCACCATTCCAAAAATCCGCAAAAGCTATATTCAGCCTGCCAAATTCACACTGTCCCCAACAGAACAAGACCCGAGAGCTACCACTGATCCTACTGCTTCCCCTGTTCAAGTCACGGTGAACACCCCGAACCCTGTGCCCTTAGCCATGCCCGAGAGGTTCTCAGGAGATAGCTCTAAATTCGAAGTCTTCATGAATCAATGCCAACTCCAGTTTTTATGCAAAGCGGCGTCCTTTCCTGACGATTCTGCTAAGGTGGCTTTCATCATATCATATCTAGCCGGGAACGCAGCAGAATGGGCTGTTCCGCTAGTACAGAACAACGATCCCTTGTTGTATGATCTTGATCAGTTTAAAGAGAAAATGAGAAGTCTTTTTGCTAAGCATTCCTACATGCAAGCTAGTGATACTGAGTTACTCAATCTCCGACAAGGTTCGAAGGATCTGCTCTCTTATATAACCCAGTTCAACCGCTTGGTAGCCGAAACTCACTGGCCCGAAGACAAAAGGACCTCCTTGTTTTACAGGGGGCTATGTGAGGAAATAAAGGACCTACTCTCTCAGATAGTGAATCCCCCAGAGGACTGTGCTTCCTTTATTGATCTGGTAGTGAAGTTAGATCATAGGTTGCATGAGAGAAAAGGAGAAAGGAATCGTACCATTGTGCCCAAGATGGTCTTCCACCGTACTGAGAAACCTTTATCGAAAGATGCCCCAGAACCCATGCAAATAGGGGGAATTCGCGGGCCTCTATCCACGGAAGAAAAAGAGAAGAGAAGGAAACTAAACCTTTGTCTCTACTGTGGCAAAGGAGGGCATTTCGCTAGAGAATGTCCTGTGCGCCCTAAAACCTCAAAGCAATCAGTAAGCAGTCTTTCGAGTTCGGAAAACTCGAAAGCTTGAGGAACATAGAGGTCGATTCCTTAAGCTCAAATCATCCACAGATCTCCTCCAAACCAGTAATAGTGGTTAAACATTTCACTGTACCCATTACTCTCACTTATTTGGTCAAAAGGCAATATACCATGTCAGTTCTCTTAGATTCCGGAGCTACGGGGAATTTTTTTGACATCCAACTAGCCAAACAATTGGGGCTTACCTTTGTAGCTAAACCTCAGCCTGAATCCATTTGGGCAGTGGATGGTTCTGAGTTATCCTCCGGAATGATTAGTTATCAAACTCCACCACTGACTATCGTGTTCAATAACGGTCACTCCGAGAACCTTGTTTTTGACCTGATTGATGCCCCCAATTTTGGTGTCATATTGGGAGTCCCATGGTTGCAGATCCACAATCCTGCTATAGATTGGGTGAAGAGAACTGTTACATTGAGTTCTCCTTTCTGTAGAAAACACTGTTACCAAGAAGCCAGAGAACCAGACTTGCCGTTATTTTGTGCCGTACAATCGGGGGTGGACTCATGCTTGCCTGACCAATATGCAGAGTATTCCAAAGTATTTAGTGAGCAGGAAGCTACCAAATTGCCTCCACACAGGAGCTATGATTGTAGGATTGATTTGATTCCCGGTGCTGACTTGCCCTGCAGTCGCATTTATGCCTTGACTCCCTCGGAAAACGACTACCTAAAAAATTATCTGGATGAAATGCTTGCCAAAGGATTCATCAGACCTACCACGTCACCTGTTTCTTCCCCTTTGTTTTTTATCGATAAGAAAGAAGGAGGGCTCAGGGCTTGCTTGGACTATAGAGCCCTGAACAAAATAACCATAAAAAACAAATATCCCCTTCCTCTGATTCCTGTCCTTCTAGACCAGATAAAAGGGGCAAAAATATTCACAAAAATTGATCTCAGGGGTGCTTATCATTTGATTAGGATAAAACAGGGAGACGAATGGAAAACTGCCTTTCGTACAAAATTCGGACTCTATGAGTATTGTGTAATGCCGTTCGGGTTATGCAATGCCCCGGCGGCATTCCAATATTTCATTAATGACATTCTGAGGGAGTACATCGATATTTTTGTCATAGTTTATATCGATGATATTCTTATATTCTCCCAAAACGAAACAGATCATGTAGAGCATGTCCAAAGAATATTACACAAGTTACAGGAAAATCAGTTATACGCCAAATTGGATAAAAGCACCTTTCACACCACAGAAGTAGACTTCTTGGGTTTTACCATTAAACCTGGTGGCCTGCAAATGGACCCCAAGAAAGTAGAGGCATTGGTACAATGGAAAAGTCCCACTTCAGTCAGAGAAATACAATCCTTTCTAGGATTCGCCAACTTTTATCGGCGCTTCATTGATTGGTTTTCTGACACTGTTTCCCCCATCACAAAACTATTGAGAAAAGGGGTGCCTTTTGTTTGGACCCTTGAGGCAGAACAAGCATTTTGTGTCCTAAAAGAGAAGTTCACTTCAGCTCCTATTCTCCGACACGCAGACAACACTCAACCTTTTTATGTGGAGGCTGATGCCTCGCAATATGCTGTAGGGGGTATTCTTTCCCAACGAGACACTGATACTGGTCAAATGCATCCCATCGCTTACTTTTCCAAAACCTTACTGCCTGCGGAAAGAAACTACACCATAGGGGAGCGAGAACTGTTGGCCATCAAATTGTCCTTTCAGGAATGGCGACATCACTTATTAGGGTCTCCTCATGTGGTCACCATTTATTCTGACCATAAAAACCTTCAGTTCTTTAAATCAGCCAGAGCGCTCACGTCCAGACAGATGAGGTGGTTGTTGTTCTTCAGTGAATATGATTTTGTGATCACTTACAGGCCCGGCACACAACAGGGAAAAGCAGATGCATTGTCCCGTCTAGGAGTGGACGACCGCCCCAATCGAGAACAACCACTTCCGATTATCCCTGAAAACAAGATCCTTGGGGTGGGGGAAAAAGATCACACACTTCTTGAGGACCTCAAGAGCCTACTCATAGCTATCCCATCGGATGAGTGGTTACAAAAACCCCTCCACACCATCAAAGACGGGATATATTATCATGACAATAAGATGTTTGTGCCTGCCTCTCCCTTGAGACAAAAGATCATTGTATGGTGTCATAGTAGCCCTTTGGCAGGACATACAGGTGGGCGTAAGACTATTGAATTATGCCGCAGATGGTTTTGGTGGGACTCTTTGTCTCAAGACGTTTTGGAATATGTACACTCTTGCGCGATATGTGCCCGCCAAAAGGCTTCTCATTGTGCACCCACAGGGCTTCTAAAGCACATAGCCATACCCCCTGCACCATGGCATACTATTAGTATGGACTTCATGACGGATCTACCACCATGTCAGGGCTATACTACTATCTATGTAGTGGTAGATCTGCTGTCCAAGATGAGTCATTTCATTCCTCTAAAGAAAGTACCTTCCTCTAAAGAACTAGTGGCTGTCTTTTTGGACACAGTGGTGAAATTACATGGGTTGCCCCCAGTTATCATCTCAGACCGAGGTCCCCAGTTTGTCTCTAAGTTCTGGAGAGGAATGTGTGAGGTGTTGGGAATTGATCACAGGCTTTCTACCGCATATCACCCCCAAACAGATGGGCAAACCGAAAGAACTAACCAAACGTTAGAACAATTCCTGCGGTGTTTGTTAACCACTATTCCATCTACATGGGTTCAAGCCATCCCTTTAGCTGAATTTGCTTATAACAATTCCAGTCATGCAGCCACCAAGGTCTCTCCCTTCTACTTTGTACACGCCCAACACCCTAGAATGCTCCCCATTGTCTTACCCCCCGATGACATATTACCCGCTTTAGATGAACAACATGCCCTCATCCAGAGCACATTGGAAGCAGCAAAGACAGAGCTAGAAAAGGCTAAAGAAGCAATGAAGGGACAAGCCGATAAGCATCGTAGAACAGAGCCAGTATACACGATAGGAGAGAAAGTGTGGCTGTCCACAAAAAACCTCAGAATGGAGGGGTCGAAAAAATTCCAACCACGCTTCATAGGGCCCTTCCCAATAGAGAAAATACTCACCCCTGTCACCCTTAAACTCCAGCTACCCCCATGCATGAAAATCCATCCTGTGTTCCACAGTTCCTTGATCAAGAAATACATACCTTCCCTTGTCCCTGAAATCCCTCCCCCTCCAGTACAGATAGACGGAGAGACAGAATATGAAGTAAGCAAAATCTTGGACTCCAGACGAATCAGAGGTAAACTCCAGTACTTCATTGATTGGGTAGGATACCCCCCTGAAGAAAGATCCTGGGAACCGGCAGAAAACATACATGCAGTGCGGTTGGTCCGACAGTTCCACAGATTGCATCCCTCGAAACCAGGTCCAGTAAATAGATCTTTAAGGAGGGGTACTGTTAGGAATCAGCCTTGACTTGTGTGTTTAATGTGGTTTCGACACTTTATTGTGGCCCCTTAGTGTCAGAGCCTGTACTTTATTGACATTCCCTAAGAGGAATAAGGAGGAGCAGAGCCCTCCCGTCATTGCTTGGCTTACTTTCTGGTGACCACGCCCCCTTCCCACTTCCTGGTTCCTGCTCGAGTTTGGTGCTGGCGTCTGAGGGCTCTCTGCTGGAGTTCTGTCTTCCTGACGCTGCTCTTCCTGGTTGCAGTCCCTTTGCCCCTCGAATTCTACTCCTCGAGTGTGTGTGTGCGCCTGTATGTTAAGCGGTAATACTTCGCCGCTTCTTTTACCGGTGAACGCGACGCCCTGCTATATCTCACGCATTTTGCGGGCGTCGTCAGTTCACTTTCTGCAGTCTACTTGTTTCAGAGGCTGCACTACCTCCTTTGCTTATTCCTTTCTTTTGGGCTTCCTATCGAGAGTGAGCGCTCCGCCCTGACTTGCTAGGGGCCGGGTGTCTCACCTCCTGAGTGGGTGCTGCTCCGCTGTACTCGCCCCCTGTGCAGCCGGTCGGTGCCCCTCACTCCTTTTCTTTTTGAGTTGGTTTGCTTGTGTTTGGTGATTGGTGTTACTGCTCCGCTGCACTGGCTCCCTTAAGTCAGCCGGTCGGTTCACCTCACCTTCCTTTACAATTTGGTTTGCGTCAGAGGTGTGTTGAGTCCTTCGTGAGTCCTCCTTAGCCCCCTCCCTGTTGCCTGGACTCATCGATGACGCTTGCCCGATCTACACTTGGGGTAAGATCCATAATTAATCACACTTGTCAATGTTTCACTGTGTTTAGAGTAACCATAGGGAGTGTGACTGTTCATAACGTGCTTTTGTTTCCTAGCCTGGACCATCCCCGGAGACGCCTTCTGCTATTTTTTACCCCTCGTATGAGGTGAGTGGTGGACACTCCTTCGGTAATTCCCTCATACTTTTAGGAGACAGTAGACAGGAGTGTCGTATACTTTGTTATCGCATTCCTGCTGCTGTGTCTTGGAGGTGGAGGGATTCTTCTTCGCTCCTGTGGAAGTTGGCCCTTCTCCTAACACCCCACAGTCTAGCTATGTTTCGCTTCGCTACCATCATCCCCAGCATGACCCAGTCCTGTTGTCGAAGGGTTAAATCCGTTGCATCCCATACGTTTAACAGGCAACGCCGGGGTTCAGGCAGCATGGAAACATTCATGGTCTGAGACACGGTACGCATCACAGCTGCCCAGAACCTAGCCACTCGACCATAGTCCCAAATAGTGTGGTAGAATGTTCCCCTCTCCCCGCAGCCACGAAGACAGTACTCGTGGGAGGCCCTCCCCATCTTATGTAGGACTGTTCTGGTGTAATACGTGCGGTGCAGTATTTTCAGTTGTACCAATTTAAGTCTGGAGGGGATCGCTGTTTCCCGCGGCGAGGAGATAGCCTTCTGCCAATCTGAATCCTCAAAGTCGCCCACATCCCTTGCCCAACTCAACCGTAACCTAGTCAGCCTGTCCGGCAGATTGTTCACCAGCTTTCGATATGTGAATGACGTTGCTTTGCGGGGCATGTGTTCCGTGAGCAATCTATCCTCAAGAGGAGTGGATTCTGGTAGGGCTGTCTCTGCCGGGATGGCTGTCTGCAATGCATGGCGGATTTGCATGTACCTATAGTGTTCAGATCGCGCCATCTCATATTTGGTTTGTAGAAACGTAAAGTCCACTACCCTGCGTTTCTTCCAAAGGTCCCCCACAACTGATATTCCTATGTTGGCCCACGCCTGGAACCCCTTACTGTTGCAAAGGAGGCCTAGTCTGTATGAGTCCCACAGAGGTGTCATTTGTGTGATTGTGTTAGCGCATCGAAGATATCTGTGCGCCTTGTACCAGATTTGAATCGTGTGACGTGTCGGTCCAACCAGGTCGGTTGGGACCCTACGGCTATAGAGGTTTCGCAACAGACCTCTGGGCTCCAAGCCGTGCCTATCAGCTAAGTAAGCAGGTTCGGCCTGTGGGGAGTGTAACCAATAGTTAATTTGTTTGAGATGGGCCGCCCAGTAATATAGTTCTATGTTTGGAAGTGCTATGCCACCATCATACCAGTCTTTTACCAGTTTGCACTGTGCAATCCGTGCTTGCTTACCATCCCACAGCAAAGCCGAAACGGCAGACGAGATCACCGCAAAGTAGGAGGGGAGGACCGGGAACGGGGTATTTTCAAGAATGTACAAAAAGCGGGGGAGCGTCATCATTTTGAACAGTGCAGCTTTGCCAAGGTGAGTAAGAGGGAGGGAACGCCATACTTTCACATCCCGTTTGAAACGGTCCAGTGGGGGTTTCAAATTCAGGGCGTGGAATTCGTCTGGATCTGACGAAGCGTAAACACCCAGGTATTTGAACGCTGCGTCAGTATAACTCAAGGGGCAGCTCGCCGGGAGAGACGGTGGGTGACCCGCAAGGACGAATAGGACCGATTTGGACCAGTTAATCCTATATCCCGACACTCTCCAAAATTTTTCACAGATGTTAAGAAGCTCAAGAATCGACTTTTTGGGAGAGGTGAGATAGAGCAGGATATCGTCCGCATAGAGAGATATGCGATCTTCCCACGTCGGCGACCATTGGATACCCTTAATGGATGGTTCCCACCTGATCCAAATTGCCAACGGTTCCAGGACCAGAGTAAACAGTAGGGGGGAGAGTGGGCAGCCCTGCCTTGTCCCTCGACCAAGCGGGAAGTCCCTAGAAATGTGTCCATTGGCTACCACCTGGGCCAGGGGCCGGTATAAAGTAATCGGACCCAGGCGCAGAACTTGGGGCCAAAGCCCATATGGTGGAGCACAGCAAATAAGTAGGGCCATTCCACGGTATCAAATGCCATAGTGGCGTCGAGGGAAAGGAGAACAGCCGGCTCTTGTATGCTGTCCCGGTGGGCCAAAACGGCCTGCAACCGTCGAAGGTTATGCGACGTATTGCGAGATGGCATAAAACCAGACTGGTCTGGGTGCACCAAGGTGGCAAGGTGCGGGGCCAATCGCTGCTATAATAACTTGGCCAGGATTTTTTTTGGTTCCGCATTTATTAAAGAAATAGGGCGGTAAGAGGTGCAAGCCTCAGCCACCTTACCGGGTTTATGGATCGGAATAATTGTGGCGAGGCACTGATCCTTAGGGAGTTCACCCGTTTCCAGACTATCGGTAAACATATTGAGAAGATGGGGGGCCGTGATTTGAACCGAGCTCTTGTACAGCTCCACTGGGAACCCGTTGGGGCCCAGTGCTTTGCCAGAAGCCAACGCGTAGGTTGCCTCCTGTATTTCTTCCACCGTGATATCTGCGTCAAGTTGGAGCGCCACTTCTGGAGAGAGGCCAGGAATGGTTAAGTCTTTGATATAATCATATGCCTCCTCGATCGAGTATTGCGCCTGGGGGGTATATAGGGTCTCGAAGTGGTCTGCGAGCAGGTCGACTATGGTCTCGGGATCCGAGGTCGTATGACCGGAAGGCGATGTCAGCTGGGCGATGACTCTGCCCGCCCTCTCCTTTTTGTCCAGCCAAGCCAGCATCTTACCGGCCTTGTCACCCAGCTCGTAAACCCTGTGACGGGTGGCCTGGATTGTGCCCAGCACCATTTCTTTCTGGTACGTCATCCACTCAGTGCGCCGTAGCCGGACAGCCTGGGCCGCCCCGAGGGATGGTCGAGCCTCCTGATCCCGGATCGCAGTGTTAAGCGCCTCCTCCAAAGCATGAAGTTCCCGTCGCTGTGTTCGTTTGTGGTCAGCAACGGAGGCTATGGCCTGTCCGTGTAGGACCGTTTTGTAAGCCTCCCACAAGGTAGTGTGTGAATCCACCGATCCAGAATTTTCCTGGAAATACTGTTCAGTAGCCCTGGTGAAGCCTTTCGATAGAGAGGGGACCTGCAGGTAGCTCGCGTGGATAGGGAAAAGGCGGCGTCTATGTGCACGGTGGCGCGTGTATGTGAGTTGCAGTGGAGAGTGATCAGATATTCCCCTAGGACGGATATCTATCTCCTCAATGCCCTGTAGCCCCTCCCCTGACATCAGGAGGTAATCTATCCGGGAGAGGCAATTGTGGGCAGCCGAGTAGTAAGTGTATTGCCTATCATAAGGGTGTTTGTATCTCCAGCAATCCGTAAGTCCCAGGGCGTCTAGTAGTCCGAGGAGTCGTCCAGCTCCTCGCACCGTCGCCGTATGAGGGTGTCTATCGAGGTCTTGATCAGCAATGTCATTGAAGTCTCCCCCTACCACCAATGTCGCATCTGGCAGAGTCAAGAGAAAGGTCCGCTTCTCAGTGGTCTTGACTGCAACCTTATGCCATATGTGAGTAGGCCAGAGTCACTAGTTCAGCCCGTGATTTTGACGCCTGCCTTGCCTGCGTGACGTTCAGTACAGACTCCTCTGACCCCCGGGTGCGGCCGCGGGCCTTCCCACCGCTTCAGGGCCCCAGGTTCTATCCGTGGTCAGCCGTGCCTCCCTGCCCCGGGCCCCCGCTGTTTCTGTCTCCCGCCGTGCTCCCTACTTCCTCGGCGTGGGTGAGGCCAGAGTCCCCCGTCTAGGGCTGCCGTGGTGCGCTACTGAAATGACGCGAATGGGGCGCCTGCGGGGACGGGGGGGCCTCGGAGCTCGATTTCAGATGCTGTAACTTGCACGGGGGCCCGTACGGCGAGTCACTGCAGAGGATCCCCTCTGGTCGGGCCCTTCGCCCCCCCACCTCGTCCCTGCGGCGCACTGCCGGGGGGGGGACTGATCCCACAGTGCCGATCCCGTTGCGCCCAGGCACCCCACCCAGGCGCCGACGGTGTTAAGCCGGCTTCCGGGGGGGCGGGGGGAAGCTCCGGCGTCCGTCGATGAGGTTCTCCGGGGGGGGGGTCCAGGTGGCACACACGTCCGGTCGCCCACCGCCGACTTGCTCTCACTTCCGGCCGGCCACATAACGAATCGGAGCCCGGCGTCTCAGGTGCAGTTTAGGCCCACCGCTGTCGGAGTGCAGAACTTCACTTCCCGGCACCCGATTTTGGTCGCTGTCCCTTCCGGTGGTTCCCGCCCGGTCCCGGACCCAGGTTCCTCCGGTCAGAGGTCTCAGAGATGCGGATCAGTGTACGGATTTATGTGGGGAAGCCGCCTCACTCACGGAGCCTCACGGCTATGCCACCGCCATGCTCGGCTGCCAAGCCACGCCCTCTCAAACTCTTTTTTAGTGATGATATTTAAGTCTCTGGCTTCATTTGTAACCATCAGTATTTTGGAACTAACGTCCTCAAGGGGGTCTTTTGAAAGGGGTCTGTAATGAAGGCGGTAGGTAAGTTGCCTTTGGATCTCTAGGTCGTATTTATCTGATCCCATGACCACAATTCCGCCCCCTTTGTCAGCTGGCTTGATGATAATTTCCGGGTTGTTCTTTAAAGACAGAAGAGCTTGTTTTTCAATCATGGGTAGGTTATAGGGGGTATAATGAGCTTGTGATTTGAGGGTCATGACGTCCTTCATCACCAGGCGTTCAAAGGTTAGAATTTCAGGCGGCATGGTATGTGAAGGGGATTGAAAGTGGAAGGTGGACGGAAGGGAGACAATGTAAGACTCTGGGAATCAGGTTGGTCTGAGAAAAACTGTTTGAGTCGTATGTGCGGGAAAAACTTGAGAAGGTTAGATTGGAGTTCTAGGTAATCAGTTCGTTCCGTGGGTACAAATGTAAGGCCTCTAGATAGAAGGGAAATTTCATCATGGCTGAGGATGTGCTCTGAGAGATTAAAGATAGGTATAGAAAGATCAGAAGTTATTTCAGAGTTGGTCGGATTCATTGTGGGGGCCCCCATTGGTAGTACCGGTTGCGCGTTTGGCGTTCGCCCGCAAATTGTGGTTGGTTTTGACGGTTTCTTGCCGGGCGATTTGGAAGTTGAGGTTGGCCGCGTCCGCGGCCACGTCCTAAAAAACCGGCAGGGAGTAATGGTTGTGGTCTGTTACTTGGGCCGGATGTGTTGGGGCCGTTCCCAGAGTCAGAATCCTCAATAGAGGTGTTAGAGGAGTCAGAGAATGTAATTCGCTGATTGTTGCGGTAACGTCCCCAATTGCGTGTTCTAGGGGGGATATATGGAGTGTTGAAAAATTCCTCACTTAGATATGGATAGGTCTGTTCTACTTTATAATATTTGATGTCTTTCTGTATCTTGTTGTTTTTTTTTATTGAACTCGAAGGTATTGAAAGTCGCGATAGTGGTATTGATCTTTTCTAGTAGGCTTTTAGCATCTGTAAGAGAGGTGTCTGCTAGAATGAGTTTTTCTGGTTCTGCGATCTCCTCTAATTCACGGCGGCTGTGTTCTATGGCAGTGTCTATCCCAAGGACCATCCAATGACGGGAACAGGTCGTTGCTAAATGGCTGAAGGTTGTCCTAAATTTTGGGTCTGTCGTGAAGATTGCAGGTGTGTTGCGAATTTGCAGTCCTACCGGGATCACCCCTGATCTCAGATAGTCCGTGAGCATTCGCGCATGGAGTTCTGTCCTGATCTGTTTTTTCTTGAGTTGTTCAACTTTGTCTAGTAATGCACAGGAAGTGTTGGGTGTGGAGGAGGAAGTGGGTAATGTAGGTGGTCCGGAAAGGAGGGAGGGACCAACCATAAGGGATTGAATGTACTCTATCCTGGGTGAGAGTCATGTCAGGTCGGCAGCGCATAAATGGATCGGTGGGTAGGTATCAGGATGTGCACAAACTCTAAGCAAGAAAGAGATCAACCCCACGAACTGGCGGTTATTCCTCCGAGCTCGACCCTCCACATCCTCCATCGTGGCTCCAGTCCGCACGCTAGTAACTCCAAAAGAAAAGACCCTTTCCTGGAAGGTGGTGACAATGTCCTCCGTCGCAGAGATCCGCTTTTCTGTTTCGGTGATGCGCTGCACCGCATTACGAAGGTCTTGCCAGGGGAGCATGACGTCAGATCCCACAGCACCGATTTTGGCTTCAAGGGCATCTCGGGATTGCATAATGGCCGCCAACAGTGCGGCATTATCAGGGATGGCAGGTGCTGCGGCCTGCAGGCCGGGAGGTTGAGCGGTGACCTCAGAGTACTTGTCTATGTTAGGTTGCTTAGACGTGGCTCCGGTAGGCTTGTCCCTAGCCGTCATGAACACTGCTGGGGAGGATATTCCTGCTGGTGAAAGTGACTGGAAGTGAGAGGGTATCCCAGCCACGGGGACGCACCACTGCTAGTCTAAACGCGGTCACCGGGGGAGGACTCGATACCCACAAGCCACACCGGGACCTAGCACTGCAGCCTCCGCAGGCAGTCACCCCACCTCACCCCCTAACGGGCAGACACAGGGAATGGCGCCAGGCTGCAGTTACAGTCTCCCAGGCGTGGAACAGTAAATAAGGCGTAGGGGCCAGATCAATCACCAGAATGATGCACGTAGAGGGTAGGCTCCTCAGAGTCACCACAGGGATCAGGTTTCACTGAAGGAGCAGACAAGCAGGCCACCAAGTCACCGCCAAGGCCCAGGTCCACAAGAGATGCAGCCAGAGGGCGGACTGGGAAGCAGATGGTCGCGCCCTCCAGTCCCCACTACAGGAAGGAGGAGAGGGGGAGGTGGGGGAGCCGCACCTCCAGAACTCACTGCGACTCTCAGGCCACACACGCAGCCGCTCCAGGTGATCCCAGGCATCCAAGGGAGGACTCCTGGTGCAAGGCGGGAGAAGGCACCACTGCCCATGTGACCAGAATTCCAGCAGCGCGAGCGGCCACCGCTGGGATTGCTCGGCAAGAACATGGCAGGGAGGCCGGCTCGCCTCTACAAAATGGCCATCCACAGCCGGCGGCAGCTCCCTCCCCCAAGCTGCGATGCTGTAAAGGAAAGCGGGGTGAAGAGCAGCCCCTGCCATGCCCCAGTCAACAGCCGGAGGGGCCCCAGTGACCAGACAGCACCCATGGCCCACCGTGTACAGCGGCCGAAGATCTCTTGCACCGGAGCCACAGCACGCCCAGGATGAGCCCACGGCCCGGCCACGCCAACAGCGATGGCGGGCATACAGCAGCAGGCGAGTCCGGTTTATGCGCAGTGAGTGCTCCATCGGTTCACCACGGCCTGCAGGGGTTCAGGGCGAAGGTAGCTGCAGGAAATGGCAGAATTACAAGAGGATTAAGGATGGGCTGTGGGAGTGACGTTAAAGCGCGTCCGCCACGTCGGACACTTGGCCACGCCCCCCTTCTTGCCCTATTTTCAGCGTCCTCTGACTATTGCTCTAGGGTTCTGGTAGTTGCAGTACGTTGGAACACTGTAGACATCAGCTTGGTGATCACACCCTCCAACTCTGCCATTCACCCATCAGTCTCTGAGACCCTGTTGACCACACTCCGTAAATATTGACGGAGAAGTGTCATATCTGCTTCCAATTCCCCAATTTTGGCATCCAGCACAGCCCTGGAAACCTGTATTGCAACAAAATTACATCAGTGTCCATAGAGTTGGGCAGACAGTGAATCTGGGTTGAGCTGGCAACAGTTTTAGTGAGCTCTGTAAGTTGGGATCTAAATTCATCCATTTTGGTTTGGGCCTGTGTGATAAAGTGCCATCTTTCTTGCAATGGTATGCCCCCACTTTTTTTTTATTTTTATAAAAGACCTTTATTGTACATTGCCATAATGACACAGCTTATGGCCTACAACCTCTTGGGCCGGCTGCATTGGTGACATAGTAGAAATAACATTATCTGGTTAACACAGCCGTTCAGCCGACATCTCTGGGGTCCGGCAGCACGTTGGAACAAGGTGTACACAATTCAAACAGATCATTTATCCAATATATATTAGGCCTATGAATCTTAAAATTTTTTTTTTCCTTTTTGTTGTGTTTTTCTCAATTTCTCAAAACCTGTAACAAACCTGCACTCTAACAATGCACACGACAACAGTTCCACCAATTATTCGAATATATTCTGTTGTGGGATCACAAGCCACAACCACTGCAGTCAGTGGGAAGTCTCTCCAAGCACTCCCCTCCGGGCTAGGGGAAAGCATCCTCAGTCCCCTCCCTCCTCCAGCTCCTCATCCGAGCTGGCCTCCTCGTCCTCTGGTAATGGCTCACACAGGTCTGCCCTATACGTATTCCATGCTGACCAGACCTTATTCCATTTACGCGGGCAGGCTCTGTTGACGTACACCGCCCGCTCCGTAAGCATTAGCCGGTCTAAGTTCTTGCCCCACTGTGCCAACGTGGGCAGTTCTGGCGCGCCCCACTTTTGCACTATGTCTCGTTTAGCCACCATGATTGCCAACGTACCCCATATCAGAACATACCTAGACAGGTCATTAGGGTCCCAGATGTTTAGTAAGCATTTACGTGGTTCAGGAGTCAGGGACACACCCAGTGCTTGTGACAGTGTGCGCATCACCTGACGCCAGTAGTCGGCTATCAGGGGGCAGTCCCAGAGGGTATGGAATAACGTGCCCTCCTCCCCACAGCCTCGAAGACAGTAGGGGTGTGGAGCTCTCTGCAACTTATGTAGTGTGGTTCTCGTATAGTAAATACGGTGTAGGATTTTCAATTGTACAAGCCTGAGCCTCGCCGAGACGCTCACCTCCCTCGGGGACGCCAGCGCCTCGTTCCATTCAGTCTCATCCATGTGTCCCAGTTCCTCCACCCACCGTTCGCGCAGTGTCAGTGTAGGGTCTGTTTGGTTGTTTAATAATTTTTTGTAAGTAAGGGAAGTGGCACTACCTTGCATATAGTCCGTGAGTAATCTATCCTCTAACGGCAAGGATTCTGGAACCTCAGTGTCTGGAGGTATCGCCTGCAGCAGTGCGTGCCTTATCTGCATATATCTATAGGTTTCGTTGGGCCCCAGGTCATACTGTTGCTGGAGATGGGAGAATGGCACCACTGTTCCCTTGTCCCACAGGTCTCCCACCGTGGATATGCCAATGCTGTCCCACTGTGCAAACCCCTTGCTGCGTCTCAGTTGTCCCAATGCCTTAGTGTCCCAGAGCGGGGTAAGCTTAGTAATGATACCCCTCCACCCCAGTTTCGCCTGCGCCGCGTGCCACACCAGAGCCGTGTGTTTTGTGGGGCCTACTAATCGCGCCGCTTGAGCCCTGCTGTAAAGCATCGAAAGCATACTGTCTATGCCCAGATGAGCCCTATCTGCCCTATACGCTGGGTCCTCCCGCGGCGCGTTGGAGCCAGTGGTTGATGATTTTTAGTTGGGCGGCCCAGTAGTACAATTGCAGGTTTGGTAAAGCAATCCCCCCCTCAAACCAACTCCTGCTCAGCTTGACATGTGCAATGCGCGCTGGCTTGTTACTCCATAATAGGTTAGACACCAGCGTCGTGACCCGTCGGAAATAGCCCGGTGGTACCGGGTAAGGTGTGTTTTCCAAGGCATAGAGGAACCTCGGGAGGGCCATCATCTTGTAGAGAGCCACCCTTCCGAGGAGCGTCAAAGGCAACGAAGCCCGTGCTTGACGTCATTACGGAGTCGGACCAAGGGTGGTGTCAAGTTTTTGTCAAAGAATTCTAATGGATTGTCAGTTATATGAATACCAAGATATTTGAATGAGGACGTGCTGCAGTCGCCGTCGAGCTGAGGCGCAGGTTCCTTTAGCACATAAATGACTGACTTTGACCAATTGAGGGTGTATCCCGATGACGCCCCATAGTCGTCGCATAGTGCCAGTAGGGCTGGTATACTTCTGTCTGGGTCGGTCAAGTATACCAACATGTCGTCGGCATATAAGGATACACGGTCCTCCCATCCCTCCTTCCAGCTAATGCCCTTTAGCAATGGTGTTGCTCTAAGCAACGTCGCCAGAGGCTCCAGCGCAAACAACAGAGGGGAGAGGGGGCAGCCCTGCCGGGTCCCTCTCGCTAGTCGGAATGTATGTGAAATGTGACCGTTGGCTGTTACGTGCGCCACCGGATTCGCATACAAAAGCCGTATCCAAGATATGAATTTGGGGCCGAAACCCATACGCATCAGGACCGCAAAGAGATGACCCCACTCCACCATATCGAACGCCATTCCTGCGTCCAAGGAAAGGATCACCGCTGAGTCTGTCAATGACTTGGCATGTGCTAACACTCCATGTACCCGCCGGAGATTAAGGGCTGTGCTCCTGTGTGGCATGAAGCCAGACTGATCGGGGTGTATCAGTGATGGGAGATGGGCCATCATTCTTGTGGCTAATAATTTCGCAAGAATTTTGACCTCCGCATTAAGGAGAGAAATGGGGCGGTACGATGCGCAATCGGGCTGTGGTTTGCCAGGTTTAGGAATAGCACTATTGTGGCTGTCCGCTGATCCAGCGGGAGTTCCGTCCTCTCCTGACTGTCCGTGTACATGGCCAGCAAAGGCGGGCAGAGCGTATCTAGCATCATTTTATACCACACTATGGGGATCCCGTTCGGGCCTACCGCCTTCCCGGACTGTATTGCCTGGACTGCTAGTTGAATTTCCTCAATATAAAGGTCGGCCTCCAGATCCTGGACCGGCTCTTGTGTAAGTGTTTGGATCGCTATGTGATCCAGGGAAGCTAAGGCCACCTCCTCTGTGATTTACCGGTCCAGGGTGTATACCTTCTCGAAATGGTCCGCTAGCGTGCCTACAATCTCCTCTGGGTGTGTCTGTAAATGGCCTGTACTAGAGTGTAGTTGTTGAATGCCTCTATTGCTCCTTCCCCTCTTCTCCAGCCAAGCTAGCAGTTTTCCCGCCTTGTCCCCTACCTCGTAAATTTTTTGGGCTGTAGCTGACATACGGTCCAGTACCTGTAGTCGGAGATATTCCTTATGTCTCTGCTGGCATAACTGTAGAGTGTGTGCTGTGTCTGCCGTGGGGTCCGCCGCATGAGATTCATTGGCCACATATACTGACCGTTCCAGCTCTGTAAGTACTTGTCTCTGCGTTTTTTTGTGCCCCGCAATGGAGGACATTGCTTGACCGCGGAGGACTGTCTTATACGCTTCCCATAGGGTCGAGGGGGATCGCACCAAATCTGCGTTTTCAGTAAAGTAAAACTTAGTCACAGTCTTTAGAGCTTTCTTGATACCCGGGAGTTTCAGAAAGTTAGGATATATTGGGTATATCCTTTTGCGAGTCGTTGCTTGACTGAGTAACGTCAGGACTACCGGGGAGTGGTCCGATATTCCCCTGGGCTGTATCTCAATAGTATCCACATTGTGCATGCCGTCTCCCAACCCCAAGAAGTAGTCTATACGGGAGAGGCTGTTGTGTACAGCCGAGTGGTAGGTGTATTGTCTCGCGGCCGGGTGCCTTTGATGCCAAATATCTATCAGACCCATGGCCTCCAGGAAGCAGTGGAAGCTGGAAGGGCTGGGTGCATGTGCCCTCACTGGGAATTTATCCAGCGCTGGGTCTACCACCGCGTTGAAATCACCCCCAATGAAGATGTCTCCCGCCGGGAGATTGAGGAAAAAATCTCCTAGTGCCGGCAATGCCACTGTTTGAAGTGGCAGCAGGATATAAACTGAGACAACGGTATGAGGCCGACCTTCCCACTGTCCATGTATCGCTGCAAATCTGCCCTGAGCATCTACTTTGTGGTGCAAAAGAATGAAAGAGGAGGTCCTCCTCAACAATATACCCGTCCCCCTGGAGCTCGAGGTAAATTCCGAATGAGCCACCATCCTGTACCCCCTATAATCCAGCGCCTTACACACTGTACCTGTGAGGTGCGTCTCTTGCAGCAAGACCAAATGCGGGCCCTGGCGCGTAAGTGCCTGCATCACCAGACCTCTCTTGATCTTGTCACCCAGACCTCGCACATGCCAGGTCATCATTCTCAGGGGAGGGACGGGTGCACGCTGCAGCACGCCGCTATATGCGGTATCTTGTGAGTGTTGTGACATAAGGAGGCTGTTTAATTGGGGTCCCCTGTGTCGTCCCCAATAGTGCTGCAAGTCTAGCGCCCCAGCGTGCGACGGGCATGTGTTGTTCCTGTGTGAGTTTTGTGGCATCGTGGGGTGGTCGACGTGGGAGCATCCGAGTCTCCCCATCAGTGCTGTGGATCTAGTGTCCCAGTGAGTGGTGCCTAAGTGTCTCTCGTCGTGTCATGTCCAAACGTGCAGAGTATATATCATAACAAAAACAATCCCTTTCCCTCCCCCCCTCCCTGCCTCCCTGCTACACGGACATAAAACCGCCCGCCTCCCCAACTTAGTAGAGTGCTCATTCCCATCCCAACCCATTGTACTTGCTTGTGGGGGAGGAAGTTCCGCAGTGACAGCGGCCCCATCTGCCCCCCTTTGCGTCTTCCTGATCGGAGACCGAGGGCAGCACGTCTACCATGTCAGACTAATGTTGACAGAGCTATGGCCATCAAGTTCTTAGGATTCAGACTGGCGTTCCTCTTCACCCAGTCCTGTCTCTGAGACATTGTCCTGATTGTTCCCGGTTGACGTCGGCGAGGTCGCTCGGGCCTCGGTCCGTTGGATTCGCTGTCCTTTTCCCGTGCGTCGTGGCGCTTCCACTTGCCTCCAGCTGTTCAGCCACTCTCCTGCTGCCTCAGGCGTGTCGAAGAACCATGTTTTGTGATTATCTACTGTAGTGTAGTTCCTATATTCCCAATAGGCCCTGCGCATTGGAATAATATAAACAGCAGTGTAGACGTAGGACTGAGGTCGACTAGGTCTCTACTGACTATATTAGACTTAATTAGTTTTGCCAGATAGCTCAGAGGTCACCAGAAACTTTCTTGAATAAACAAGGAGGAGTTTAACTTCCCAGGATAGACAAGAAGGGATTAGCTTCTGACAACCATATAGCATAACAACTTTTCTCCCTCAGAATAAGAGTGTATCTCTAGAATCGTGTGAAAACAATAGACAGCTATTTCACTCAGTCAAGTGTGCATACTTAGTTTCAGTGCTGTGGATCTTATAACAGCTACTTGTTGGTACATTATAGGCAACTTGTTTGCGCAAGCAGCAACATGTGAATAATGAATGAGATCGAATACTCTGAGATACATGAAACGGGCGAATTATGTCTCTCTATGCAGGTGACTCACCTTGAGGAGTCTCCAAGACGGTTTCGTGATCAGCTGACACGCCGTCCTAGTTGATGCTCGCCGGTATTCCCAGTGTTTGCGAGCACAAGGTAATAGCCAAGGGTATGAGTGTAAGATATATTTAGACTCCCATTGGTTCATCACCTTACCACAGCTGTGTTCTGTTGTTTTTATGTATGTATGTGCACAGGTTTCCAAATGGAGGATTATGAATAAGAGACCCAACCATTTGCCCTGATGAAATTGCCAATGACAAGGCAATGAAACATGTTGGTCCAATTACAACATCAAATGGTATCAATTTAACCATTTTTTAAACAGTGCAGTTTGGCAGCACCAGAATAAAATTGATTCAGCCAGCCAAACCACACTATTTTATATATATTTTTATGTTTTGTTGGTGTTGGGTGTAGGTACTTGCTAGTTTTGAACACATATTTCTATCCTACTAGGTAGTGTATTTGTACACTTCCTTCCTGTTTCTCTATCCTGTTTTGTGCACATCTTCCTTTGCACATTTTCATCCTCCCTGCAAGGAAAGCAACCGATGATGAGAAGTGGGTAAACCGGACATACATAAACCGGGAACCCCCTCGGGTGTTACGTCCGTGAGGTGCTTTCCTTGCTTTCACACATATTTTCTTTATGTGTTGTATCCTGTGCACAGTGGTTTTGGTATGTTTGAACGCATGTCTGGACCTGTAACGCAGCACTGACCTGATCTGGCCACTTGGTGTGTGGACGGGAGGCATGACCCCGTAAGTTACTGAGTCTGAGATTCATTACATGCAGGCGAAGAGGGCTTCTTGTTGTAGACTTGTGGCGTTCCTCTTCACCCAGTCCTGTCTCGGAGACATTGTCCTGATTGTTCCCGGTTGACGTCGGCGAGGTCGCTCGGGCCTCGGTCCGTTGGATTCGCTGTCCTTTTCCCGTGCGTCGTGGCGCTTCCACTTGCCTCCAGCTGTTCAGCCACTCTCCTGCTGCCTCAGGCGTGTCGAAGAACCATGTTTTGTGATTATCTACTGTAGTGTAGTTCCTATATTCCCAATAGGCCCTGCGCATTGGAATAATATAAACAGCAGTGTAGACGTAGGACTGAGGTCGACTAGGTCTCTACTGACTATATTAGACTTAATTAGTTTTGCCAGCTAGCTCAGAGGTCACCAGAAACTTTCTTGAATAAACAAGGAGGAGTTTAACTTCCCAGGATAGACAAGAAGGGATTAGCTTCTGACAACCATATAGCATGACAACTTTGCTCCCTCAGAATAAGAGTGTATCTCTAGAGTCGTGTGAAAACAATAGACAGCTATTTCACTCAGTCAAGTGTGCATACTTAGTTTCACCAGAGTGCAGAGAAAAGAGGGGCGGGCGTTTTCAATAAAAAGGTGTTATTTATTGAGCAGTCTTCTTTCTTATGCAAGAGAAATGAATTGCTACAGTTGCAATACTTAGAGTAAAGTAAAGTGCGTACAGTAAAAGGAGTACTATGAAATAATACTGTAAAAGCATTGATATGGTTTCTTAGCCATATGTTACTTTAAAATAGATAAAATATATACATACACATATACATTGACTAACGTACTCAACTGGTGCTTCTAAATACGCCTACCCCAGTGTACCTGACCTAAGCCTAATACGTGGGAAGGAGTAAGTAAGTAGCAGTTTAAGTTAAGTTGGTTTTGCCAAGGAATCTGAATCAAGAATTCTCTTTAAGGGTTTAGTCAGCTCCGTACCTGGGTATTAGAAAGCAGGAGGTCTGGTATCTCTCTCTCAGGACTCGATATCCCAGTAACCCGCGAGGGTATCTGGAAACACCGGAGCTGGATTTCTCGGCAGGAGAAAAGACAGCGTCTCTCTCAGTGCGTCAAAGGGGAGGGGCGGCGTCCGTGGGCTCTCGCATCAGCTGGGCTCTCGGGCAAGTAGATAGCCGCTCTGCTCCAAAACCACCGTGTGTTTGCTTAAGGCAACATTGGTATATTTATACCTGAAAGGTGCCGGGTTTGACGTAAGGTTGGACATAAGACGTCAATAAAGATGTCACTAAGAACTGGCCGTTCTTACAGTGCTCACAGGAGTTCTAGGACGAAATCAAAACAAAAGCAATGGGGATTTCCCAGGTTGCTGGAGGTTTGGTTTGTTTATAGAACTCGTTGTACTTTCTAGGAGTCCGGGGAAGTAGCCTTGCTTAATGTGGACTGCATGGGCTACGACTAAATATGGATATCATTCTTATGCCTTTATAAGGATATTATTTATTATAACCACATAAGGGCATAAATCAGGAATATTGAATTAGGGTCCTAGATAGAATTACAACACTACCACCCTCAGCTTTGCCGGGAACAGCATCGAGTAGGGCAGCTCCTTCGCCCGCAGTGTCTTCTTTACGTCCGTGAAGGTTTTCCTCCGCCGGGCCACCTCGGCCGTGTAGTCTGGGAAGAAGGCAAGCATGGAATTGTGAATTTTAATAGGCTGCGAATTCCGTGCTGTTTGGAGTATGGCGTCCCTGTCCCGGAAATTAAACAGTCTAGCCAGTACAGGTCGCGGTGGGGCCCCCGGTTTCGGTACTCCACCGGGGACCCTATGAGCTCTTTCTACGGAGAAGAAATGTGAAAGTCCCTTAGGCTGCAGTTTGGTCTTAATAAGGTCCTCAATATATAGATCCATTGCTCTCTTGCCTTCCGATTCAGGTATTCCCAGGATTCGCACGTTATTGCTCCTGGAGCGCCCTTCCTGATCGTCCAGCTTCTCCTGTAGTTTCTTGGTGACTGCTTCCATACGTTCCATCACCAACTGCAATTCGGAGGTATCCTGGACCAGGGCCTTCGCGACCACTTCCACTTGTGCCACCCGCTCCGTCATTTTGTGGAAGTCCGCTCTCAGAAGACCGACATCTGTGGAGATGGATCCTACCGTAGTCTGGACACTGGACAGCTTGTTCATTAGATCTTCCAACATCACCTTCTTGGCTCCGTCTCCCTCTGAGCCTCTTCCCGTTGAGGTGCGCCATGCCCCCACTTTTTGCTGAACTGCTGATGTGCTTTGACTGAGTGTGCCCTGGGCTCCTGCCAACCAGGTGCCCAGGGCCTGTGCTCCTTCCCTAAAACTGTATTGAAACTAAAACCCAATTGGCATCTCTGGCCACCTGTCAGCCCCTAGTAAATGGTACCCTAGGTACCCAGGGTATGGTGACCAGAGAAGACCCCTAAGGGCTGCAGCACTTAGTGTGCCACCCTTAGGGGCCCTGTACCCTGACACCCACACACTGCCTTTGCAGGCTGAGTGTCTAAGTACAGAACTAAACTAAGAGTCGACATGGCACACATCCCTGTGTGCCATGCCCACAAGACCCACTGCCCTGGCATACCTCAGCCACCCCTCTAGCTGGGTACCCTATGCCAGTGGTGTGGGCACAGGTGCATGAGTCCTGTTCCCCTACAGTACCCAGGGCCATTCCTGGGCACTGTAAGTGCAGTGCTGCCATTAAGAGTATATGGTCCTGGGAGGTCGACATTACGAACTCCACAGCACCATGATGGCCTCACTGAAGACTGAGAAGTTTGGTATCAAACTTCGCAGCCCATCAAACCCGCACGAATGCCAGTGTGAGATTTAATGTAAAATGCACCAGAGGGCATCTTAGAGATGCCCCCAGAAACCTAACCTACAATCCACGTCTGAACTAAGAGGCTGCCTAGGCTGCGACACAGCAGACATGTTGCTGGACCCCTGGGTGGTGAGCCCCCTGCTCTCCTGGGCCTTCAACAATGCACATCCTGGGCGAGGTGCTAGGTCTCCTCCCCCAGGATGGGCAGGGGGAAGCTTCAAAGGCCTGCCGCCTCTGTGAGCTTCTCCAGACCATTTGCTGTACCCAGCAACTGGCCCCCACCAGTTCTGACCCCCACTCTGGTGGGAAGACTGGCAGGGAACCCTACGTCAGGAAGGGGGGTGTGCCAGCCTGTGCCAACCCCACCCCTCAGGTGGGAGAGGCGAGGTGAAGCACAACCCCAGGCTCCGGCCATCTTGAAGATGGGGAGCCCTGCCCAATCACAGCTAGGTTCCTGCCCCCCTCCCGCCACAGAGGAGCAGACTAAGGGGTGTACCCACCCCAGGACAGGGACCTATTGGTCCCTGCCCTTACCCCTCCTGTAACACCCCTAAATTCACTATTTAGGGGCTCTCCTTCTGCAGATCCCGATAAGAAAAGAAGATCAAAAAGAAGAAGACCCGCCGTGCAGCTGCTAACAACAGGACGACACCAACTGACTAGGCCCCAGCCCTACTGGCCGGTCGATCCTGGAACCTGCTCCTGCTTAATCCCAGTGACTCCTGCGGACAGCAACCTTGGGACCCCTGGAGGACCTGCCTGCCTTGACCCCCTTGAAGACTGCGACTCCCATAAGCAGAGGCTCTGCTTCAACAACCATACCCCTGGTGCCAGCCAAGAAGCACCAGACCAACCCACTCTGCACCCGCCGAGCCCGGCCCATGCCCGAGTGATCCACGAGGATGTCCCCCCGGTGACTGGAACCCGAAGTCCAGTGCCCAAAGACCCTCCTCGACAAACCAGACGACGCCTGCAGCCTCAGAACCAGGGACCCCTCCAACCGCGACCAGCTGAGGGTAAGATTTCCCGACGCCCAAGACACCCCTGCACCCGGCGCCCTGCGGCCCCCTGTGCCTTCCTTTGGGGTACCTACCTCTTCTCCAAGATCCCAACTTACCCCTCGAAGTGGTGGTTGCACCTGAAGAATCACCGTCCCCGAGTCTGCACCCTTTGTTCCCTTTTTACCTTCCCCATTGAATAACATTGAGTGCCCGACGGCTCAAAAGCACCCTGCACCCAGCCGCCCGAGTGCCTCTGGCCGTGCACCCTGTGTCCTATCCTACTTCCCCATTTGCCCTGAGCAAGTGATCAGGAGCCCAGCTCCCACAGCCGCGTGGCCTGCTAGCCAGCAGCCACCAACCGAAGGCCCCCTGCCTCTCATTGGATAATATTGGGCCTAACTACCTCTGCACCCGGCTGCCCCTGTGCCTCTGAGGGTGTACCAACTGTACCTACCTGACCCTGGGGGACCCATGAATCTATGCCCAGAACCTTAACTTCACTGGTCGAGTACTCACCTGGAAACCGATAACTCACTTTCCTGCCATAGGATAACATTCACTGGTTTGACTCGAAAAAACTTCTAAGTGTGAAGTTTTGAAACTCTAAAATATTCCTATAAAATCAGCCGAATACCGAATTCCGAAGTACTCACCTGTGATCAGGAGAGAAGCCGGTACTGTACCTTGTACGCGCAGTTGACCAAGAGAAGCATACAAACGACCGTGAGGGGAACGGTCCAACATACTGCCCACCCATCTGGCAGGGGGAGCATTTTATCAGATCGCCGTGAGGCAAACGGCTTGCAGCACCTTACTACACACAATAAGGGACTACAGCCCCAGAAGCACCTGTGGCGCACTCTGACAGCGTCACTGTCCGGCGCCTCCAGCCCTTATCAGCACATCGCGCATCCCGCAGCGCGGGACGCGCAATCGACCAAGAGAAGTATACAAACGACCGTGAGGGGAACGGTCCAACATCCTGCCCACCTGACTTTGTTCCCAGTGGCAGGGGGAGCATTTTATCGGATCGCCTTGAGGCATATGGCTTGCAGCACCTTCCGACACACAATAAGGGACTACAGCCCCCAGAATCACCTGTGGCGTACTCTGACAGCGTCACTGTCCGGCGCCCCCAGCGCGGGACGCGCGGGCAGCCCCCGGGCGAAGCCCGGGTCAAGGGCGGGCCCGTCTTTGCCCGTCTTAGCCCGGAAGAGGCTGGGCTGGGCCACCCCCCCGACGCATGTACCACAAACTCAGGAACTGACTCAACCACTCTGTGGTAAAGGTACTTTTTGTTTGGTACAGCTGGAACTATTGCAATTGATAGCCCTTTTGAAACTGTTCTCTTTTATTTTTTCTGCTTTTACTAAATAGAATATTTGGTAATTCATATTTGTTAAGGGGAAGGTGTTTATACCCAGGGGGCTTCTTTCCTACCTATCTGCATATATGGGCAAAAGGAAATCAATGGATCTTGTGGGAGGGGCCACTGGCCCAATTGGGGGGGGCTGTTAAAAGGAAAAAGCCCAGGAAAGCTTCCAAGAACCCTTGTATTTCTCTGACCCTGAATAGAATTGAGACTTTGGTTGATGATTGTGAGGGTATTTTGTCAGAAGATCCTATTCTTCCTCCTGCTCCCATTAGTAATACTGTTAGTAGTCGCCACCAAACTACAAGCCCTACTCGACCATTGACTGTCCGGCAAATGTTCCAGAAACTTTCATCTAAACATGTTGAAACAAGGCCTGGGCTTAGTTGCCCTAGAACTGTATCCAACCATGCACCGTTAGTCTACTCTTACACTCAATTGGGTATCTTTAGAGTGTGTTAAAACGTTTGACTACCTGGGAATTAGAATATCAGACAAATTGAGCTGGAAACCGCATATTGATAAAATGGCCCTGAACCATAAGCGGGTTGTGGGTGTGATTGGAAAAGAGCATCGCTCCTCGATGTCTAGGCCAATTGCTCCCGCCCTTGTGATTTATGCTGCTAAGGCCGTAGGCACATCATTATATGGTGCTGAACTTTGGGGCTTTGAGAAATTTGATAACATTGTAAAGGCAGAAAATAAATTCTTCAGAGAATTGGTTTCACTCCCACAGGGAACACCTACCAAGCCATTACTGAGCGACCTGGGACGTCGCTCATTGAAGGATCTTGCCACCCTACACCCTCTTCTCTTTTGGGTTCATCTTTGGCGTACACCTGAGCTATCTAAATACGCCGACGGCCTAAGAGAAGTGATGAATCTTGAGGGATCTCAGAAGATTAGCTGGCTATCGAACATAAAAAAAGTTCCTCTGCTATTGGGATTTAGAGAAGCCAGGGAGTTAGGGACCCTGTTGAATAAGTCAGACATTAAGGGCGCCTACTGGGCTTGGATTGACAGCCAGGAAAATAGTAATCCCAGTCTAGGTAGACTGACTGACGAGTTTCGCTTGCATAAACAGGTTCCCAGCTTAGAGCCCTATCTAGACTTTGTACAGAAACCCAGGGATAGGGCACTCTATATACAGTTTATATTGGGTACGCTTCCCGTCCGTGAATACACCTACAAATGGAAGCCTCCCCACCAAACTCACTCAACTTGCCCACACTGCGAAGGAGTGGTTGAAAGCGTCCCGCACCTTATGTTCGCATGCCCTGCTTACACCAAACCAAGAATAAGATGGCTAAAACCCATTTGTTGGCAACTAGGAACCAGGAACCACCACAAAGCACTTAGAATAATGCAAGCAGATACTAATACAACTCTGGCTTGCGGTGTGGCCAAATTTCTTAGCTGGGCATGGGTAATTAGAGCAAAAGCGTTATGTCCTGGTTGATGATTTTTTTCTTTTTTTTTGTGTGTTTCTATTCTGCTTCAAAGCTGTGACAGTTTAATGCATCTTTTAACCTTGATTCGTGGGTCTTTTAATAAAATGTTATTTATTGTTGATAGGATCATGTAAAATAGACTTCTTTTAGGCTGGGGTATGCTGTTTATCAATGATCAAATAGCTAGAACAAGTATAGTATCACTCTTGTAGAGTAACTTGCATCCCCAATTGAGTTTTTAAGATATTTAATTTGGTATCATTGCTTAATTTTATAATCTGTATTTTTATTAATCAATTTGCAAAATGCTTTTATGTATGATATATTTTTATCGAAATAAAGCTTTGACTGACTGACTGTACCTTGTAGCCCAGTACTGAACCACACAAGTAATCCTAACCGGGTTTACTAGTAACCTCAATTTTCTCCATAGGAATCCATTGTCTGCTTTTCTGTGAAATTTCTTCTGTGTCTACTTTTGAAAACTTGAAATATTCCTTAAAAATCGTACCAACTACTGAAACGTAATTACTTACCTGTCTTAAGTAGAGATCCCAGTGCTGGACCTAGGAGCCCAGTACTGGAGTATAAAAGTAACGGGAACGTACTTTACCTGTAACCTGAATTTTCTCTCATTGGATAACATTCCTAGATTTTCACTGAAAAGTTTCTACGTTTCTAAGTGTGAACTTTTAAAATACCTTTATATTCCTTAAAAAGCATTGCAATAACCAAAAAGTTTTTACTAAACTGTTTTCAGCTTACATCCCAGGACTGAATCTAGGATCCAGTCCTGGAATTACAAAAGTAATCTACAAAGTAATTAACTGCATTTTGTAGGAAAACCCTTTGAGCCCAATGTTAAATTGTGTTTAGAATTGTGTTACCTACTGCAACCCCTGTACCTATTGTGTTTACAAAGGTATTACCTTTCTGCCAAGTAATTACCTGCAATCACTCATAATTGAGAAAAGTATATTTTGATACCTGTTGGTTCTAAAAATAAAACAACTATATCTTTTGATATAAAAACAATTCCCTGGAGTTCAGTCCCTGAGTGTGTGAATTTTTTTCCCTGAATGAGTTTGTACAACAAATGCTTTACACTGTCCTCTGGTACTGCCTTACTGCTAGACGAAGCTACCACTTTTGAGAGTAAGGTCAGCCCTGACTTTAACCTCTGTTATACCTCTGGGGTTTGTGGTCTCTATACACACTGTACCTTACTTTGGTCTAATATATATAGAGCCACTTTCTCACAGTCTGTGAGGAGGGAAGACAGTCTCTATCCATTATCTCTCAATTTTGGTGGATTGTCACTGGTCTGAAGGGAGTGTACCTTGATTCACCAGATCTTCTGAAACCCCAAGGATTTCACTTTCCATTTCACAAAAGCAGGCAATGAGGCTAGTGGGACAGTCGAGGATTAGTCAGTATCCATTCCGGACCATAGGTTGCAGCAAGTATGCTTTTGGACTCCCCTAGGGTAAACTCCAATCTTAAGGCCAGTTTATACAAGTATCATTGGAGCTCAGTCATAACCACTAAGGTGCCATCTTATTGCTAACACCCTATGGAGGAGCCCAGATATCGTTGAATCTCAGTCAGGGGCAGTACCTAGGGACTGATGCAATGTGGGGTCTTTCTACCTTTGTGGCAGGGGTCTGTCAGCCCCCTGTATGAAGTGTGGCAAGAGAGTCAGTCAGTAAGTGTGCGACTTAGCCCTTCTGCATTGAGGACCTGATGGCTAGTCACAGGCAGCAGATGCAGCTGGGCCCTTGCCAGTAGTCCATCAACCCTATGACCATTTTTCTATGTGGGTATCAGATGAGCAGAACGGGCTTCCTCTTTCACCCACCATCGCTCTCCATCGTGATCTGGTTGGTGGCAGACATAGGGAGTCCAGAGGGTCAGGGCTACAGGACAGATGCAGGGTAATCCCCCTGGGGGGTCTCTTCATTGCTGCGAGCAGGGACAGGCACATTATTTGTATTGTGGATCCCGGGGCCTGCACAGTACCTGAGCTTGAATTAGGGCCAGCCTGTATGGTTAAATGTTTCTCTCCCAGGGACAGGCGACATGCTTCACCGGAGTCTTTCCATCTCAGGAACTCCTCTCCTCCTGCATTTACAAACCATTGTGGTTACAACTCCCTCCAGGTCTTCAGGTCCATGTTTAGGTCCTTCTTTCACCGGCAATGAATGCATTTGTTGGTGCTCTTTTAGGCGTGCCCGAGTTCCAGCATAGGTTGGGCTCTTGGACCGTGGGTTTCCAGACTGTGCTTTTTCTCAGTGGTTGAGTCCTTGAAGCGAGTGACATATCTCCTGTGTTGTGCGAGTCACCACAGGCTTTCTACAGGTTGGTCATGGGGAACGGACACAATTCATTCAGTAACCACACCTCCAGGAGGCCTCCTGGCTCTCATCGAGCCCGGCAAAGGACTCAGAGATGCGATTGAGCCCAAGCCAAGGGTCCATGGGCCTCCCCGGGTCCCAGTCAGCCACCAACTAGGTAGCGATGCGTTCAGGGGATCAGTCTTCATCTGCTGGCATTTTACATCAGGAGCTGTTTGTAGGGTGTCAGCTTTATACACCTCTCTCTCTATGTCCCTTTGAAGCAGTGTTATATCCTGCTCTTGTAAATGCAATGCTATTTTACCACCAGCAATGTTGCTGTGATGATGATGTTCAGAATGTTAGGAATCTGTCAGAGAAGTCGCAGTTTAGTGGGCTGAGTAGCATGCTGGCTGCTCCTGGTGGGGCTTGTACTACTCATCTTTGTATCCTGTAACCATCTTCAATAAATCCTCATGAAACTCATCATGGCTACCTGGATATAAACACTACAAGCAGGAGCTGCCCAAATAACACACCAGGGTATTTGAGATGTAGAGATGTTGCTGCAGTCATCGTTTGGTTGATCGAGCCCCATGATACCCTTAGATGTTGAGGAAAGTTTGACAAATTCTCCAAGGAGCATCATTCATCTTAGTTGTCCAGGCCACATCCCCCTGGGTTTTGTAGTCTTTATGTGTTATACTTAACTGGAAGTTATATTGTAAATTTGTAATATAAGAAAGAAAAAACATAACATTTGCCCTAGAATTTGCATTATTATTTAAATAACTAACAAGTATATTGGCAGTCCTGATGTATGATGTAGTCAGACCCATCCTGAAAAAACCAACAGCGGACCCCAAACAGCCAGCCAACTACCGACCAATATCTCTCCTACCCTTGTTCGGCAAAGTCTTAGAATCACTGGTAAACAATCAACTTACTTACCACCTGGAAAGCAATAACCTGCTGGATACTTCCCAGTCAGGATTCCGGGCATTTCACAGCACCGAAACGGCCTTACTAGAGATTGTCGATACCATCAGACTCTCCCTTGATGCAAGACAATCGGCCATACTGGCCCTACTTGACCTGTCGGTGGCCTTCAACCCCATCTCACATGGCATCCTTCTGGATCGCCTATGTGAATTTGGTGTCAAAGGCTTCGCACTGAACTGGCTCAAGAGTTACCTGACGGACCGCTCCACCAAGGTCCAAAAAGGAGACTTTTCCTCTAAAAGCCAGCCAATTGACAAGGGTGTCCCACAGGGTTCCAGCCTACGCCCAACACTTTTTAACCTGTATGTTTCCCCTTTAGCCAAGCTAATCAAAGCTTTTGGCTTCCAAATAGTGTCCTACGCGGATGACATGCAGCTATTAATCACCTTGGGACCTGACAACCCCGCTACTAAAAAAATGGTTCAAACACTGTATGACTGCCATAAACGGCTGGATGACAAACAACCATCTGCTTCTCAATGCCACCAAAACAGAGATTTTGCTTTTTGGGGACGCCCCAAAACTATGGACCAACGACTGGTGGCCCTCCGCCCTGGGACCCTGCCCTCCATCCACCCAAGACAGCTGTTCGCAATCTCGGGGTGATAATAGATTGCAAACGCTCCATGTCAGACCACATTAACAACCTGGTAAGCACTAGCTACGGTCTCATGTGCAGTCTTAGGAAAATATTCAAGTGGATTCCACTATCCTCCTGCATGCCCCTAGTACAAGGACTAATTATTAGTCTCCTGGACTATGGAAACTCACTTCTTGCTTCCATTAACGAAGAGCATCTGGCTAAGCTCCAGGTCCTACAGAATACTGCAGCAGACTGGTCTTGAACCTGCCCCCGCGATCACCCTCAGTGTCCAGTCTAAAGACCCTACACTGGCTCCCAGTCAAAAAGAGGATACAATTCCAACTCTGCTGTCTGGTACATAAGACCCTCAATAACAAAGGACCACAATACCTAGCCAAAAAACTAACAATGCACCGACCTGTAAGAATCCTTCGGTCCACTAGCAAACACCTACTAACAGTACCTAAGGTCCGCACTATCAGAAATGGTGGCAGATCCTTTTCCAGAATTGTGCCTGAAACCTGGAAAAAACTGCCTCCACTTCTCTATTTGGAAACCGATCGTGAAATTTCATAGATCCCTCAAAACCTGGTTATTCTAGCACAGTCCATCCTTTTTGCTGGATCTCTCTGGCTGAGTATTAGTTAGCGGTATGAGACTTACGGTGATATATGCGCTTGATAAATACCAAATACATACATACATACATACATCATCACACCCTGGTTAATACTGGGTCTTTAGACTCACTCACAGGTTGGTGTAACATTCAAACTGCTCGATCCTTTCTGCCACATCTATGAGTATGACTTTGTCTTCGACCAGAATAGATTTGAAACTGAGTATTTCAGCTGAAAGCACCCAGTATTGTTCTCCTGCAAGATTATTTTTTATTTATTTCTACTTTCCATGGTTACATTATCGTGCTATCCAACAATACCTCAGACCCCTGCCCATCCCCCCTCTTCACCAGGATACAACTTTCCCAGTCTAGGTTTTGATTTAACATCTCTGTGCTCTGTGGACTCTTTTTGGGGGAACAACTTACTTCTTCTTCCCTGATCTCGCTGCTGGTATCCCTGGTCTCCCTCCCGCCACCGCAGCTCCTCACCATCGCAGCGCGGCCGCAGTGAGGGGGTACTACAATCCCCGGGAGCCCTTGCGGCGGAAGCCACCACCGCCCATTCCGCACATGGAGGCGCTTAAAACAGAGGAGAGCCCCGGTGGAGCGGGCGCTCTGTGGACTCTTTTTGGGGGAACAACTTACTTCTTCTTCCCTGATCTCGCTGTTGGTATCCCTGGTCTCCCTCCCGCCGCCGCAGCTCCTCAACATCGCAGCGCGGCCGCAGTGAGGGGGGGGGCCACAATCCCCGGGAGCCCTTGCGGCGGAAGCCGCCACAACCCATTCCGTGCCTGGAGGCGCGTAAGACAGAGGAAAGCCCCCGCGTCGTGGGACCGTGTGCGGGCCGCGCCGGGCTAAGCCCGGGACAAGGGCGGGGCCTTCTGCAGCCGTCCGAGGCCAGAGGAGGCCGGGCCGGGCCCTTTCCCTTAGTCTACATTTCAGATTAAGGTAGTCTTGATATATATCAGGGATGACTGGAACGTTACTGGACAATTATTGCTATAGTTGCAGATTGTTGTGTATGTTGTGTATGTTAAATGTCAAGGGTTTAATCTTTTCTTAGAATTAGCTGGCAATAGAATAACGTGGTTGGAGGGTGTTCACACGAGTATATATAATAGTAGTAGTGTATTTCTGCTGTTTTGGTTTGTCTGCGCAATTAAATTAAATAAGTTATGTCTACTATGACGATGAGTAAAAGGAAGGGAACCGCTGGGACCTTGGACGATTTTATCACGCGGGCAGAGATTGTTCTGACCTGCGAGATAGAAATTGCACAAAGGAGACTTTCGCTAGACCCCTCCAAACTACCTACATACATAGCAACAGGAGGGCACTCCCCAGTAAATACTCAGGGTCCTAGCATTGGCACTGAAACTCAGCAAGATAACTGTAACCTGAGTTTATCTGTAAATAACCCAACAAACGATACAATGGGACAGCTGAGGGAAAATGTACAGCCAAGCCCAGGGAATGCAAGTAGACTAAGAGTACAACAAACGATAGGGACAGTGGGCCCACCAAGTGGAGAAAAAAGCGAAAAAACACAGAGGGGAAAGAAAAAACAGCCAAAGAAAGGAAAAGCAGGGGAGATAGGGAATCTCTGCAATGTGCACCCTATTACATTAGGAAAGAAAGGCACCAGCATGAGAACAATAGGGGTGCAAACAGATAACATCGACCAAATCGATGCAAGTAGGGACCACGAGGTAATAGGTGCCATGGAGCAAACAGTGGCTGATATTTTTTAAACTGCCCTGGCTTCCATTCAGATATAAATAAATGACTGTATGGATAGCAAACTAAGGGTTCTGGACACCGAGATTGCCCAATTAAGTGACATGGTGCACCACTTAAGTAAGAACATAACAGAAGGCAATGGTATTATTGCAGAAGGGGAAAAACTTATTGTTGATTTGAAAGCAGCTAAAAGGGTTAACACGGCTTGTGATGGTGTGGAACAAAATCTGTTACAAAAAGACGTAGGATGCTTAGATAGGGTACACGTACGCAATAGAGAAGAACCTGCAGGGGCACATGAGCGTGGGGAGAGGGCCCATGCTAATTACAATAGTATTACATCTAATTTAGAACCGCTCACCCAGAGGGAAAGGACATAAGGCTTGAATGAGACAGATCTGATCCCTAATCCAGACATCTTAAACTTGCCCCCCACTACGTGTCCATATGTCTTAGTCTTAGCTGGTGTCCCGGTATTAAGAAGGGACCAAAAAGAAACCTGGCAAAATTTAAAGAATACAGCGGTAGTTTGGTTGTCCAAACACAAAACATTTCCACCCAATAAAGCAAATGAAATCCTGATGGTACGCAGGGTAGGGTGGGTGGGAAGTTTGCAGAAAAACATACAGGGAGACTGCATTGTTGTAAACTTTAGACATCCCCATGTAATCCGTTCCCTTTTGCGAGCACATGATGCAACCCTAACGTGGAAAACCAGTATATGCGCTCTACCATTGGGTTATTTCTATAAACCCCTAGAACAAGGAATGAACAAAGTATTACATAAATCCAATGCCCCAGAAATTTATAATAGATTCCAGGGATTATCCCTACTTGAAGAAGTAGATTGACTACAAGGGTCAGGTGTACCCACAGCAAATGCTAGGGAGTTGACGATGTTGGGTAACAAACTACCAGGGATCATGGGTAACGGGGGTGGAGAGGACACAAATAGTTGTGAAATTGTACACGAACATTTAATATTAAATGGCAGTAACCAAATAACTTCTGAAGACCCCATGAGAGCTCCAAATAACAAACAGCGAGCAAATTTGAAAATTATCTCATGGAATATACCGGGATTAAAAAGGAATACCAGGGACCCTGAGTGGAATAGTTTTATTGATACAAGTGATATATGTACACTACAGGAAACCTGGTCAACTAAGACCCTACATAGAGTGGGTTTGTAGCGGGGTGGCGCCCCCCCCTACACCAAGTACGGATGGTGGACCCTGACGAGAGACCCTTTGTCAAACCCCCCCTGTTAATTCCCCGACACAGACTCTCCCTTCAGCTGACCTCGACATCACCGGGGCGTCCGAGAACTTTGAGGAGGCCTGGCCCTTTAACTGGAAGCAACAATCGGAAGAGTGGGCGTGTACTCCTGATGACGCGGTTGGCGCAGCGGAGCTAAAGGCGGGAGTACGGAAGGAGAAGGGGTGCTTGTACACCGGAGGTTGGAGAGTGGAGAGAGAGTCGAGAGGTTGGAGTTCGGAGAGAGAGTCGGGAGAAGAGGATATCGAGGCAGAGAGAGGAAGACCGGAGGGAGAGACCGTACCATCGTCGGAGTGGAAGCCAGGAGGCCACCGTCCCCATGCGTCGCCCAGCCACACACCCGGGGGAGGTGTGTGGCTAGCACAGGTTGCATCCGGATTGGGAGCCACCACGGACGTGGACAAGCCCCCAGCGAGGAGGAGTCCAGAGGGATACAGACGAGTCGAGACTCCCAAGACCAAAGCCCGTAGGAGAAGCCGGAGCCTATCCCCACGCAGAACTCTGCATTCTAGAAAAACTTGCACGGACTATCTGTTTGCCTCAATAAAACCCTTAGTAACGAAAACGCGACTCCTGCCCATTCCTCCCGCAAATGTAACAGTGGTGGAGAATGCGGGCACGGCACCCATCTGTCTAGGAGAGATGGAGACTGTTAGACCTGTCTGCCCTTTGGGTAGTCCCTCCAAATTATTTATTTCTTTTTTTGTCCCCTTTTTGCCCCTCAAAACCTTTAATTTTTATGTCCACTGGGTTTTCAGGTGTTGACCTAGGGGTTAGGTGCTCTTTGCCCTCATAGTCTTTTTCTTGAGGCCTAGGCGCCTTCCTGACTGGATTTACAAGACCCACAAAATGGTGGCCAGCAACTGCCACAACTGCCACCTTAGGGACTGGACCCATAGGTTAGCATAGGAACAATCCAGAACCCTCTGGACCCTTCTGGACCTTCCTGGGTCCACCTATATAAGGCGGAATGTTGGGCAGCCATTTTAGAGTGACAAAAGAGTCGGTGGCATGAACTGGTGAGGAGTGAGGCGACTTAGTAAGGAGGAAGGCGCACTGAGAGGGGATAGACTGTTCCACGGGTCAGCTGCTCTTCTCTACTGTCGTGACCCCTTTCCAGTTGACCGAGCCCGTCCATCGTGATGCCATCATTGGCTTGAAATCCTTCCCTTCTCTTGACCCTAATTGGCCAGTAAACGGAGTAAATGCTGATGGAAGGGGAGCGGAAAGGAAACTGACTGAACAGTGTTTCCAATCACAGCGGTGAACCCCTATTCGGCAGTACCGGAAGAAACTTAACCAGTAGCGCTGACAGACTAAGCCTTTGCTGTCACGCTGCGTGAGGAAGGCCGAGAACAGACCCGGTGAAGAAGCAGTTGGACTCACCGTGTGCAGATTTCCTTGTGCCAGCTGGTGTTGAGGCGCCTCTCCCTTCCCGCGTCCTGGCTGTGGATTCCCGGCGCTGCCGGGTGGGAGCGAGAGACAGCAGGCACCGCCAGAGGTCCCCGGAAGCTCTGGGGGCGGATCGGCGGTGACGTCGGAAGGCGTGGAAGTGCCGATAGTGAAGTCGGGTGAAGGCGGAGCTTGACGGGGAAGGAGCCGGCGTCAAGAGGAGCCGGCGTGAGGAGTCGTCGGAAATACCGAAGAAGGGCCGCATCGGATCCTGTCAGGTAGACAGACGGGTCCCGACTCCTGAGCGAGGCCATCAGCCCCGGGAGCCCGCACCAGCTGAAGAACGAGGTCAGGAGGAAGAAATTCAACCCTGGGCCAGTGGGCTGGGCGGAACTGCCGATACCCAGAAGTAAGCGGGGAACGTTGACAGGAGGGGGAGGGAGAGCTGTCAGAAGCCCTATTTCCCCCCGTGTAAACCAACTCAGCCCAGGCAAAGGGGAAACGCTGCAGCTGCAAGGTGACTCAGTCTTCGTGAACTACATCCCGAAACGGCTACCCAGGAAGAGACTTCCTTGTACAAGGCATCTCCCGGTCGTAGTATTAGATTAATTGAGGGGAAGGTTTCTCAAGTGGGTTTTCCAGAGCTTGGTAGTTTCCCTGTGACCCAAAAGAAAGCGGTATAGGATAAGGAAATAACCTACCTGTCTTTAGTCAGAAAAAGAGCTGCTGGAATAATGGAAACAATGTGTTATTGATGAACCTGTTGTTGGGGCCTGTACCTTCCTGCCAGTAGTCCTTTGGAGATTATAAGGGAAAGGTATTGCTTTGCATTATTGTACCAGGGGTGTGGATAGGGCTGTGTCTTCCAACATAAGCTAAGCAATCCACACGGATTCAATACAGGGAATTTTGCTGTAGCTCCTTTCTTTAGGGTGAAGAATGGTATCAAACATGCTAAATGTAAATATGTAAGGGAAACAATCAGATGTAGAGTAAAATGTTATGAACTGTAACTGAATACTGCTAAGAACCTGAAAGAAGAGAGCACCAAGAGAACTTTTATAAAACAGGCCGTATTTTTCCAAACTGGTGTAGTGTCCTTATTTTTGAGTGGATGGACGTTATGTTACCAAAGGGTGTGATGCAAATTTAACACATGTACCTTTGAGTTAGGCCTTCTTACTTAGTGCCAAGCTACCCCATGTGACTTGGAGACCCCAGGTCCAACAGATTGGTGTCTAGCGGTGGGATCAGAACTGTGTTTGCGTCCACTCTGAAGTAACAAAGTGTACTCCACAGGCCTACACCTGGAGTTTTCTCCTTGCGGACTCCCTAATTATATTTTTGGTTTTCCAAATTTACTCCTGGTGGTGGGTGGAGGTAGCTTCGAATTGCCCCTTTTTAACCAATTCTTCCCGAGTGGTTGTCCCTATATCTTTCATAAGCAAAATGGAATTTGCTCTGGAGGAACTGGAAACCTATTCTGCAGCCCAGCTTAGAGACTTTTGCCAGAAGATGGGAGTTTTTTTAAGCGTGGTGCCAAGAAGGGGGAACTCCAGACCAGTTTGAGGGCTTGGGTGGCAGCACATGGAGAGGGAAAGGAGGAAGAGGGGACAGACCGGGACACAGTCATAGGGGTAAATGGATTGTTCCAACCTGAGATGGGGAACCTACTACCAGGACCTAGGACCTTTTCAAGGGAAGGCAGCAGTGTCTCCGGAAGAAGCTTAACCGAAGCTGAACTAGTGGACAGGAGGGAAAAGGGACAGCTAAAGTGGGAGTTAGCTAGGTTGGAAAAGGAGAGGGAGGAACAGAGGATGGCTCACGAGTTGAAACTTAGGGAGCTAGAACTCAAGGCCCTACAGATAGGACCCTCCAATTCTCCAAATGGTGGCAGCGAAACAAAGGAACTGACCAGGGAACCCAGACCCTACCTACCTAAGGATATAGTTGCCAGCTACAGCCCAGGGGATGACATCGCCAAGTGGCTGGCTGCCTATGAGGTCTCCTTAAGAGCCCATGGGATCCAGGAAAAACTCTGGGGGGGTGGCTTGTACAAATACATGCCTCCTACTGGACGGGACACACTATTGGCCCTGGAACAGGAAGATCAGACCCACTACCCCACCATGAAAGTGGCGCTACTTCAGAAATTTGGACTGACCCCAGAGAAGTACCAGCAAAGGTTCAGGGGAAGTCACAAATTAGGCACCCAGAATTGGGTGGATTTCCTGGACTACGCAAGGAAGGCACTAGAGGGTTGGATACAAGGCAGCGAGGTGAGGGACTATGAGGGGTTGTACGACCTTATTCTCAAAGAGCACCTACTCGAGAAATGTTTTCCCGAGCTGCGTCAACACCTGGTGGACAGCAAGCTGACCAACCCCCGGAAGCTTGCAGAGGAGGCGGACATCTGGGCAAGTACCCGGGTGTCCTCAAAGTGGACTGGAGGGGATTCCCAAAGGGCCAGACAGGGCGCCCCCCAGAAGTAAGAGGGGGGAGATAAAAAGCGGGAGTTCTCAAAAGGCCCCCAAAACAGTTTCCAGGGAAAGGGAACAGGATTCACCCCTAAGGCTAACCCGCCCAGAAACCCTCATCCTGGCCAAAGCCAGCAGCCAAGGGTTGTCCACTGCTTTGAGTGTGGTGGTGTTGGACATTATAAGGGAGATGTCAAGAGCCCAAAGAGACCACCCCCTCCCACCGGAGGAAAAGCCCCGGGAGTCGCTAGTGTAGTGCTCGGGGAGGAGTTGCCCTTAGATAAGGGGGGTGAGTGGGCGGGTGTCACCTTAGTGTCCCTGGGAGATCGGGAGATGGTTCCTAAGATCCAGGTGCCCTCAAATACTGTCAAGTATGGGCAATGGGTCACCATCAATGGCCAAAGAGGGGAGGCTCTGAGAGACACAGGAGCCAGTATGACTATGGTAAGGAGTCAACTGGTGTCTCCGGAGCAGGTGATTCCACATGTACTCCACCCCGCCGCGATGGCTGACGGCAGATTGGGCCACTACCCTGTGGCCGAGGTTCCCTTTGAGTGGGAAGGGGTTGCAGGTTCACTTTGAGTTGCCGTAAGCCCTGCCGTGCCAGTCGATTGTCTGTTGGGAAATGACATGGAGCACAATGCTTGAAAGGAGGTGGAATACCGGACTCATTCGGAGATGCTGGGTACACCTGACTGGGCCTGTGCAAGCACAAGGTCCGCGACTACCCGGAGGGGGAGCTCGCATGGGCTGGAGCCTGGAAAAATGGCCCAGCCCGCTGCCAAAAAGGGAAAGAACCGAGGACAGGAGAAGCCTGCTTCGGCTTCCACGCCCCATGAGACAGATCGGCCACCTGCGGTGGTGGACCAGGAGTCTGTGGGGGAGGAAGTAGTCTCCCTGGAGGACCTACCTATCCCTGCTGAGTGGCACGTGGAAGGAGGGCCTACCAGGGAGGAGTTTTGTAAGGGCCAGAAGGAGTGCCCTACCATTGAGGGACTGAGGCGACAGGCCGAAGCCCAGGCAGCAGGGAACGTTGCAGGGCACTATCATATTTACTGGGAGGACGGACTCCTCTATAGTGAACCAAAGGTACCTTTGCCCGGTTCATCCCGGGCCTTGGTAGTCCCTCAACGATACCAAGCCTTTCTTCTAGAATTGGCTCATGAAATTCCGTTGACAGGACACTTAGGACAGGACAAGACCTTTGCCCGGCTTGTCCCCCACTTTTACTGGCCTCAGATGAAAGTGGCATCCGACACATACTGTCGGACATGTGTATCCTGTCAAGCTAGTGGGAAGACAGGGGTGAAGCTGAAGGCTCCCCTGGAACCACTTCCTGTCGTTAGCACCCCCTTTGAAAGGGTGGGCATCGACATTGTGGGGCCATTGGATCCACCCACTACAGCTGGTCACAGGTTTATCCTGGTTCTGGTGGATCACACCACGCGGTACCCGGAGGCAATTCCTCTGAGGACTGTCACTGCACCTGTTGTGGCTAGGGCCCTGATGGGGATCTTCACCCGAGTGGGTTTCCCCAAGGAAGTTGTGTCCGACAGGGGGACCAACTTCATGTCAGCATATATGCGGGCAATGTGGAAGGAGTGTGGAGTGACCTACCGGTTCACCACTCCATACCACCCCCAGTCCAATGGACTGGTAGAGAGGTTCAACAAGACCTTGAAAGGCATGATAAGAAGTCTGCCTGAGAGCCTGCGGAGGAAATGGGACGTCCTCCTGCCCTGTTTGCTATTCTCCTACAGGGAAGTGCCGCAGAAGGGAGTGGGCTTGAGCCCCTTTGAGCTACTGTACGGGCACCCTGTGCGTGGACCTCTCAGCCTGGTGAAGGATGGATGGGAAAAGTCTCCCAGAAAGCCTCCCCAGGATGTGGTGAGCTACGTGCTGGCTTTCCGGAGCCAAATGGCAAAGTTGTGGAAGCAAGCTTCTGACAACTTGGAAGACAGTCAAGCAGTAATTAAAGAGTGGTATGACCACAACGCTCACCCTGTGGAGTTGGAGCCTGGCCAGAAAGTGTGGGTGATGGAACCTGGAGAGCTAAGTGCTCTCCAGGATCGCTGGACAGGCCCCTTTGAGGCGTTGGAGAAGAAGGGTAAGGCCACCTACCTGGTGGATCTTAAGACGCCGCGACAGCCCCTACAGGTGCTACATGCTAATTGCCTCAAACCCCACCATGAGAGGCCCGAGGTCATCTTGATGATGGTGACTGATGGAGGAGAGGAAGCGGAAAGCGAGCCTCTCCCTGACCGTTTTTCGTCTCAGGAAAAGGATGGGTCGGTGGAGGGAGTGATTCTCTCCCCATCCCTAACTCCTGAGCAGCGGGAGGACTGCCGCCAGATATTGGAGCAGTACTCTTCGTTGTTCTCCCTTGTCCCGGGAAGGACCCACCTGTGTACCCATGATGTGGACACAGGAGACAGCCCACCAGTGAAGTCTAAGACCTACCGGCTGTCAGACAAGGTGAAGGCCAGCATCCACGGTGAGGTTACCAATATGCTGGAGCTAGGAGTCATTGAACCTTCCAGTAGCCCCTGGTCCAGTCCGGTGGTTTTAGTACCAAAAGCTGCCCCACCGGGCACCACTCCAGAACTGAGGTTCTGTGTGGATTACCGGGGACTGAACTCAGTGACCAAGACTGATGCACATCCGATCCCTAGGGCGGATGAACGTATTGACCGGCTGGGAGCTGCCCAATACCTGAGTACCTTTGACCTTACTTCAGGGTACTGGCAAATCTCCCTTACAGATGGAGCAAAGGAACGGTCAGCCTTCTCCACGCCTAAGGGCCACTACCAGTTCTGTGTGATGCCCTTCGGGCTCAAGAACGCCCCTGCCACTTTTCAGCGGCTGGTGAACCAGGTCCTCTCTGGAATGGAGGCTTTCTCCGCTGCTTACCTGGATGACATTGCCGTCTTCAGCAGCAGTTGGGAGGACCATTTGCGTCACTTGCAAGCTGTTCTCCGGGCCCTGAGACAGGCTGGCTTGACAATCAAGGCCAGTAAATGTCAGATTGGGCAGGGGTCGGTTGTGTACCTAGGCCACTTGGTGGGTAGGGGAACAGTGCAGCCCCTCCAGGCAAAGATTGAGGCAATCATAGCCTGGGAACCCCCCAAGACCCATACTGAGGTCCGAGCTTTCCTGGGCCTCACAGGTTACTACCGTCGCTTTGTGAAGGGGTATGGCACTATTGTAGCGCCCCTCACAGAGCTCACATCCAAGAAACAACCTCGACGGGTAGTCTGGACAGAGGCTTGTCAGCAAGCCTTTGTGAAATTGAAGCAGGCAATGTGTGCAGCACCGGTCCTGAGGGCCCTCGACTTCTCCAAGGAGTTCATTGTCCAGACAGACGCATCAGAGCATGGCATTGGGGCAGTGTTATCGCAACTCAATGAAGAGGGTCTGGATCAGCCTGTAGTCTTCCTGTCCAGGAGACTGCTTCCCCGTGAACAGAAGTGGAGTGCAATTGAGCGGGAAGCTTTTGCGGTGGTATGGGCTCTGAAGAAGTTGCGGCCATACCTGTTTGGCTCGCACTTCCTGGTTCAGACTGACCATCGACCTCTTCGTTGGCTGATGCAAATGAAGGGGGAGAATCCCAAGCTGTTGAGATGGTCCATCTCCCTACAGGGAATGGACTTCCGGGTGGAACATCGGCCTGGAGTGGACCACGCCAATGCAGACGGTCTCTCTAGGTATTTCTGCCTTAGTGATGAGGACTCCCAAGGGGTTGGGTAGCTCTCCCCACTTTCAGCTGGGGGGGACGCGTGTTTGCCCTTTGGGTAGTCCCTCCAAATTATTTATTTCTTTTTTTGTCCCCTTTTTGCCGCTCAAAACCTTTAATTTTTATGTCCACTGGGTTTTCAGGTGTTGACCTTGGGGTTAGGTGCTCTTTGCCCTCATAGTCTTTTTCTTGAGGCCTAGGCGCCTTCCTGACTGGATTTACAAGACCCACAAAATGGTGGCCAGCAACTGCCACAACTGTCACCTTAGGGACTGGACCCATAGGTTAGCATAGGAACATTCCAGAACCCTCTGGACCCTTCTGGACCTTCCTGGGTCCACCTATATAAGGCGGAATGTTGGGCAGCCATTTTAGAGTGACAAAAGAGTGGGTGGCATGAACTGGTGAGGAGTGAGGCGACTTAGTAAGGAGGAAGGCGCACTGAGAGGGGATAGACTGTTCCGCGGGTCAGCTGCTCTTCTCTACTGTCGTGACCCCTTTCCAGTTGACCGAGCCCGGCCATCGTGATACCATCATTGGCGTGAAATCTTTCCCTTCTCTTGACCCTAATTGGCCAGTAAACGGAGTAAATGCTGATGGAAGGGGAGCGGAAAAGAAACTGACTGAACAGTATTTCCAATCACAGCGGTGAACCCCTATTCGGCAGTGCCGGAAGAAACTTAACCAGTAGCGCTGACAGACTAAGCCTTTGCTGTCACGCTGCGTGAGGAAGGCCGAGAACAGACCCGGTGAAGAAGCAGTGGGACTCACCGTGTGCAGATTTCCTTGTGCCAGCTGGTGTTGAGGCGCCTCTCCCTTCCCGCGTCCTGGCTGTGGATTCCCGGCGCTGCCGGGTGGGAGCGAGAGACAGCAGGCACCGCCAGAGGTCCCCGGAAGCTCGGGGGGCGGATCGGCGGTGACGTCGGAAGGCGTGGAAGTGCCGATAGTGAAGTCGGGTGAAGGCGGAGCTTGACGGGGAAGGAGCCGGCGTCAAGAGGAGCCGGCGTGAGGAGTCGTCGTCGGAAATACCAAAGAAGGGCCGCATTGGATCCTGTCAGGTAGACAGACGGGTCCCGACTCCTGAGTGAGGCCGTCAGCCCCGGGAGCCCGACCAGCTGAAGAATGAGGTCAGGCGGAAGAAATTCAACTCCGGGCCAGTGGGCTGGGCGGAACTGCCGATACCCAGAAGTAAGCGGGGAACGTTGACAGGAGGGGGAGGGAGAGCTGTCAGAAGCTCTATTTCCCCCCGTGTAAACCAACTCAGCCCAGGCAAAGGGGAAACGCTGCAGCTGCAAGGTGACTCAGTCTTCGTGAACTACATCCCGAAACGGCTACCCAGGAAGAGACTTCCTTGTACAAGGCATCTCCCGGTCGTAGTATTAGATTAATTGAGAGGAAGGTTTCTCAAGTGGGTTTTCCAGAGCTTGGTAGTTTCCCTGTGACCCAAAAGAAAGCGGTATAGGATAAGGAAATAACCTACCTGTCTTTAGTCAGAAAAAGAGCTGCTGGAATAATGGAAACAATGTGTTATTGATGAACCTGTTGTTGGGGCCTGTACCTTCCTGCCAGTAGTCCTTTGGAGATTATAAGGGAAAGGTATTGCTTTGCATTATTGTACCAGGGGTGTGGATAGGGCTGTGTCTTCCAACATAAGCAAGCAATCCACACGGATTCAATACAGGGAATTTTGCTGTAGCTCCTTTCTTTAGGGTGAAGAATGGTATCAAACATGCTAAATGTAAATATGTAAGGGAAACAATCAGATGTAGAGTAACATTTTATGAACTGTAACTGAATACTGCTAAGAACCTGAAAGAAGAGAGCACAAAGAGAACTTTTATAAAACAGGCCATATTTTTCCAAACTGGTGTAGTGTCCTTATTTTTGAGTGGATGGACGTTATGTTACCGAAGGGTGTGACGCAAATTTAACACATGTACCTTTGAGTTAGGCCTTCTTACTTAGTGCCAAGCTACCCTATGTGACTTGGAGACCCCAGGTCCAACAGAGAACTAGTGAAAGGGCAGGAACGCCTGGACTGGATTGTAGAGCAGCAACCAACTGAATTCGGCATAGGCAGACCGTGAGATTCTAAAGTCCACCTTGGCAGCCAGAGAGACTGTCGTACAACAACCATGGGTGGAAACCACTATAAGGAGCGGGAGCAATGAAGAGCGGATGATATCTCATGGGTCCGGAGGGGTCTCCTTGCAAAAATACCACCCTGGGGAAGACCCGGACTCCTTTATCCTGAACTTCGAGAGGGCGGCCCGTGCATGTGGATGGCCGGTCAGCAAATGGCCATTCTTCCTAGCCCCCCTGTTAGTAGGAGAAGCACAGGCTGCCTACCAGGTAGCAAATCCCACCGGGGACACTCCTTATCCGGAAGTTAAACGTATCATATTAGATCATATGGGGCTGGACGCTGAAGCTTACCGCCTGAAGTTCCGCAGAGAGCGGGGTTCCCCGGGTGAGAGCCCAAAAACTCTGTTCGTTAAATTAAAGATGGCGGCGGATAAATGGCTTAACCCCACCACCAGTACAAAGGAAGAGATTATGGATAGGATATATCTGGAACAATACATGGAGGCTCTGCCCTACGCCACCCAGCGCTGGCTACGGCAACACCACAATCTCACTACTTCCCAGGCCATTGAAATGGCCTCCACCTTTTCGCGAGCACAACCTAAACAGCAGGCTTGGGAAGCGGACAAATATACGAAACAGACTCCTAGTGTTATATGGTTAGTCCTCGGGATCGGTTTGTGGAATTGTAAGCCCATCTCTAAATCGAGCCAATGTCTGAATAGCTGTGATGGCACAGAGCGTTGACAAGATTAAGTGAGGGGATAATAAACAAGATCAGGGAAGGAAAGGAAGGGGACAGCAGGGAGGGAGATCTGAAAGACAGGAACAAAAACACACGCATAAGACCAGAGTCCTGTACCTTAACTAGCACAATCTTATGACATATGACTATAACTATCTATACCTGTAAAAGAAGAATAATGCTTTGTGGATGTGTAGAGGCAACGTAGGGGTTGATATGGCGTAACTAAGGAATGTACAAAATACAAAACAGATATGAATATGTGGCAAAGAAGAGTAGCTCTCATATACAATACTCAATATACATGATAACGTAACATACCCAAGTAATGAATCCACTAAACCTCACAGGGGAAGAGTGTAGCCACACCTCCAGTACCCCTGTTAATAGAAGATTCAAACACACAGTTACTACCTAAAACAAGGTTATGCATATAGCCTATCCACACAGTACAATGGCACCCACAAAGCTCCACTGGAACTCTTGAAGTTCTTGATACCAGCTAATAACTCTTAGCTAGCATTCAGGTTTTTATCCAAAAGTAAAGTAAGGAACCAAACAGCATGTGATGCTATCCAAAGTCTGATAGCCTCTAGGAAAACCACCACCGTTGGCCGAAAACGCCAACCGAGACAAATCCCAGAGTTCCCAAAAGCAAAAAGGTAATGGTAACACGGAGCAAACGTTACCACCAGCTTCCCAAGCCGATCAAGACAGTACACAGCGTATAGTTGTGAGTCATTAGCGGTGCAAGCACCCTTACCGCACAGGAACCAGTACTAAGGCAAGAACGAGCAACTGGACAGGAATTCCCGATACCGATCCCCGGCCGCCATTCTCTTTTATGAAATTCCTCGCGAGAATGCAGCGCGTCGTGGAGGATCACGGGAATTGTAGTTTTATCCCAAAGCATGCCGGGAACTGTAGTTCGCGAATCTCGCGAAGCCGCGATCACGACACCTAGACCAGAGAAACGGGCCCCCCGTGTACCAGACCCTCCCCGACAGAGGAATTGGAGACCAGAAACCCCGGCACCCTCCGGACCACAATGTTTTGACTGCAGTAACTGGGGCCATATTGCCAGACTCTGCCCCCTCCGAAAACCACCGCCGGAAGAACCCATGGAAGTCGGATACCTCCCTAAGGCGGTGTTATACTCTGCCGAGATGGGGAACACCTTCCGCGTAAGTGTACAGGTAAACGGGTCCTCCATACATACCCTTCTGGACTCCGGTTGCCGGCCGTCCGTGATTCAATCACAACACGTAGCACCCTCTCAATACACATCTATGGAGACAGTACACATACGATGCGTACATGGGGATGTTAGACCTTACCCTGTCGCCATGGTCCCTATACTTCCTGCACAGGGAAAGCCCCATGTCATACGTGTAGGGGTCCTGTCCTCTCTACCCGAGGACCTAATAATTGGCACAGACAACCCAGATTTCATGTACATGTTTCGCAAACGACTAGATCAGGAGTTCAGCTCTCCCTACCGCTCCCGCTCCAGTCCTCCCCACAGCCCTCTACCTGCATTGGCCTCTCCAGAACCGTGGGTACTGGACCGGAGTTTCAGGTATGCCCAGGCAAATGATCGTACCCTCTTTAATGCCTGGGAACAAGCGCACCTAGCCCAGGGGAATCCCTCAGCCCCCTATCCCAAGTTTGTTATCCTCAACGATCTGCTGTATAGACAAGGCAAGAAGGACGACCCCTCACAACTACTGGTACCGGTGTCTTTCAGAAAACAAGTGTTGTTTTTTTCACACAGCCACCTTGTGGCCGGACATACGGGTGCAGACAAAATCACGCAGAACATTCTTAGGCATTTCTTTTGGCCTGGAATCTATAAGGACGCCGCTGTATATTGCCGAGCATGTGAAGTATGCCAACGCAAGAACATGACGAAACCTCCAGCCGTCCCCTTACAGCCTCTACTGATCAGAGAAAAACCGTTTGAAAGGGTTGGGATGGACCTCATCGGACCCCTCCTCAAGACCAAAAAGGGGTACCAACACGTTCTGGTCGTGGTGGACTATGCCACCCGCTTTCCAGAGGCTTTCCCTCTAACCGCAACCACATCCAAGCAAGTAGCCGACAAGATGGTGGAACTCTTCAGTAGGGTCGGTTTCCCGGAAGAAATACTAACGGACCAAGGAACGCCGTTTGTATCAAGGCTTATGAAAGAAGTGTGCAACAACCTAGGGATTCAACAGATTCATACCTCTGTGTACCACCCGCAACCCGACGGCCTCGTAGAGCGCTACAATAGGACCCTGAAAACCACCTTGAGGAAGATGCTGGAAGTCAATGGGACGGACTGGGATCAATTGTTACCGCTGGCCCTCTATGTGATCAGAGGGTAGACCCAGAGCAGCCTAGGTCTCGCTTCCTTCGAGCTCCTATACGGTCGACAACCGCGCCCCCTGTTGGACATGACCAGAGAAGCGTGGGAGAAGGAGATACCGGAAGAAACAATGACGACCCTGGAGTATGCTCAGACACTGAAGACCATACTGTGAAAACTGCAAGATCTAGCATACACGAATCTCGAAAGGAGCCAGCGCCGACAAAAAAACGCCTATGACCGAGGAAAGAAATGGAGACACCTACAGGTTGGTGACTGGGCCCTGGTACTGCTTCCATCGACTACTCAGAAATTCCGGGCCGAGTGGGTCCGCCCTTATAAAGTGATGTCCACCATCGGACGGACTGGCTACAAACTCCGTATCAGTACCAACAAGACTCAGGTATACCACATAAACCTTTTAAAGAAATGGCTCGTTCCCCCACCGTCCAGAGTGAACTTTGCGTCAAACCCTCCAGCCCTGACCTGTACGACCACGCTGGATCAGCTGGTTATCGATGATGAGCTAGAAGACAAGATCTCCCAAGAACTCCTCAGTAGTCTGAGAAAACACGAAGCCCTCTTCTTGGATATACCCGGTAGAACATCCATGGCCAAACACTGCATAGAAACACCACCCGGCAAGATCATAAAGATAAGACGCTACCGAGTACCTGATGCCCGAAGATGAGACATACGGAAGGAGGTGCAGGACATGCTAGACCTAGGAGTCATCCAGCCCTCCAAAAGCAATTGGTCCAGTCCCATAGTGATGATCCCAAAACTGGACGGATCAAGAAGATTTTGTATGGACTTTCGAGCGTTAAACGAAATCTCGTCGTTTGATGCCTATCCTATTCCCCGGGTGGACAAACTCGTCGAAAAACTAGGTGATGCCAAATACATCACGGCCCTGGACTTAACAAAAGGATACTGGCAGGTGCCCCTAAGGGAGGAGGATCGAAAGAAAACAGCCTTCTCCACGGATGAAGGGCATTACGAATTCACCATCCTCCCTTTCGGCCTTCACGGGGCACCTGCCACGTTTTAACGCCTGATGAATACAGTATTGAAAGACCTGACCGGGTTCGCCTCAGCCTACCTAGATGACATCGTCATCTACAGCCGAGACTGGAAAACCCATCTGACGCACACCTGAGAGCGGTATTTTCGGCCCTGGAGCGAGCCGGCCTACAAATCAATGCCAAGAAGTCCAGAATCGCCTATCAAAAGGTGAAATACCTCGGGTATGTGTTAGGGCATGGACTCATTGAGCCCCAGATTGAAAAAGTCAGGGCAATTGCTGATACCCCTTTCCCCGAGACCCGGCGGGAAATGAGATCATTTTTAGGCTTAGTGGGATATTACAGGAGATTCATACCCCAGTTCTCTCATTTGGCGGCCCCCCTCACTGATTCCCTTCGCAGTTCAGGGAAGTCCTCCTCACGCATAGCCCCGACTCCAACAATACATCATGCATTCCACACGCTGAAACATCTCATCACCTCCACCCCTGTTCTCTCATCCCCTGATTTCTCCAGGCCATTCTCCCTACATACAGACGCCTCAGACTATGGAATCGGAGCAGTCCTGTCTCAGGTCTCAGAGGATGGTTCGGACCATCCGATCCTATATATCAGTCGGAAACTGTTCCCCAGAGAGCTGAAATATCAGACAATTGAAAAGGAGTGCTTGGCCATTAAGTGGGCAGTTGAAAAGCTGGCATATTACCTGGAGGGGCACCCGTTTACCCTCTACACGGATCACGCTCCTTTACTTTGGATGGCCCGTGCGAAATTCAACAATGCACGGGTGCTGAGGTGGTTCTTGTCCCTGCAACCATACACCTTCAAGGTCCTACACCGCAAGGGTACTGAAAACGTGGGGGCTGATTTCCTCTCCCGCCATCCCCTCCCCGATCGGGAGCGTCCCAGGGGGGAGGTGTGTAGCGTGGTGGCACCCCCCCTACACCAAGTACGGGTGGTGGACTCCGACGAGAGACCCTTTGTCAAACCCCCCCTGTTTATTACCCGACACAGACTCTCCCTTCAGCTGACCTCGACATCACCGGGGCGTCCGAGGACTTTGAGGAGGCCTGTCCCTTTAACTGGAAGCAACAATCGGAAGAGTGGGCGTGTTCTCCTGATGACGCGGTTGACGCGGCGGAGCTAAAGGCGGAAGTACGGAAGTAGAAGGGGTGCTTGTACACCGGAGGTTGGAGAGTGGAGAGAGAGTCGAGAGGTTGGAGTTCGGAGAGAGAGTCGGGAGAAGAGGATATCGAGGCGGAGAAAGGAAGACCGGAGGGAGAGACCGTACCATCGTCGGAGTGGAAGCCAGGAGGCCACCGTCCCCACGCGTCGCCCAGCCACACACCCAGGGGAAGTGTGTGGCTAGCACAGGTTGCATCCGGATCGGTAGCCACCACGTACGTGGACAAGCCCCCAATGAGGAGGAGCCCAGAGGGATACAGACGAGTCGAGACTCCCAAGACCAAAGCCCGTAGGAGAAGCCGGAGCCGATCCCCACGCAGAACTCTGCATTCTAGAAAAACTTGCACGGACTATCTGTTTGCCTCAATAAAGCCCTTAGTAACGAAAACGCGACTCCTGCCCATTCCTCCCGCAAATGTAACAGGGTTATAAAAGTCTTTATACACCAGCGGTACCGTCAATAAGAGGAAGACCCTCTGGTGGCCTAGTAATCTGGGTGAAAGTCAGCCTAAATATTAGTATAAAACAAATAGTGACGGATTCCCTAGACATTCTAGGCATTAAAATAACGACTAAGGCAAATAGGATAATGCACATTTATAATGTTTATAATCGGCAAGGGCCTGGGTCAAAGGAGTCAAAGACATTAGGGCAGTTGGATATCATATTAAATTCAGTAGATTTAGGCGTAGGAATAGTAATCTGTGGAGACCTTAATTGTAACTTCGAACCCATTAATGGGCTTGACAAGATCCTAGAAGATGAAGACCTGGCTAACAAAATCCCTGTTCTATCAAGTACGAAATGGGTCCCATGCGCTGCTCTAGCCCTGCAAATATTGAGACTAACTGTGACATATGGCTTAAGGGCATGCAATGGCCGTCTTCCATCGAATGCGGGAAGACATCCCACATTCATTAGAGGCCTCACCCAAACCAAAATAGATTACATAATGTTATCCTATGACATATGGCCATATGCCGTTGATTTTGTAATTGATTCGAGGATGGAGAGTGATCATCGCCCACTTATACTTGTTTTAGATGGTGGGTTGATGGCCAGCCCATTGAACAATATGAGCATTCCATCCAATCAAATCGACAATGTCATAGTGAGCAACAATCGTCGCTCAGTTAAATGGGCGTACATTCTGGAGCGTGGTGAGATGTTAGCACAAATCTATGATACCCTGGTGGATACCTTTGGTCCATACAGCTTGGAATATGAGAATAGGGACACATTTATGGAATCACATAAGAGCTACTCTAAGGCAATTATTCTGATGATAACAAAATCAGCCCAAAAAGGGAAAGAAAATGGCAGCCAAATATCGAAGGGAAAAGCCTGGTATAACAAAGATTGTCGTAGTGCCAAAACTGAACTAGCACAAGCTATTAAGCACAAAGAAGGTCTAATAGTTAGGGAAGGCAGGATTAAATATAAGAAAGCATTAGAAAATGCCAAGTCAACCTGGGATGAAGAAATATGGACAGGAATGTTGGAGGCAGCGAAAAATAGGGACCATAGGACTTTTTGGAACATTGTTGCCAATGGAAATAGGAAAGAAAGGGACTCCAGGGAAGTTTACTTGGATGAAACAACTTGGGTAGACCATTTTACTAAATTATATTCAGCTCCGGAAATAAGTATACTTGAAAGTGATGGGCTAGTATTAAACTTGAGTGCAGGTAAATTAGAATTTACCCTACAAGAAACAATTATGGCCATAAACACAGTCAAAGCTAGCAAAGCCCCTGGACTAGATAAGATCCCGCGAGATCTATACAAACATGATACTAGCGTATGGGGCCCCTATATCAACTACCTATGTAATTCTGTAGCTGCCGGAGCAGAAATCCCAGAAACTTGGAGAGGTGCAGAAATTATTTGTATTTTTAAAAAGGGCGATAGGATCGATCCTGCGAACTACCGCCCGATAAGTTTAATCGATATTTTACAAAAAATATATGCAAGGCACATTTTAAATCGCATTAATCTCTGGATTGATGACGAGCAGATTTTAACTAAATTTCAGGCAGGATTCAGAACCAAAACCAGCACTATAGATCAGGTGTTCAGATTCGCTTGCATGTGCTGGAAATATGTTAACCTAAGGAAGGGTCACTTATACGTGGCATTTGTTGACTTAAGAGCAGCATTTGATCTTATCCCAAGACACCTATTATGGGAAGCACTTAACAGCCAGGGATTACCGGCCAATCTCCTGAAGCTACTAATCAGGTTACATCATAACAAGTATGCAAAGGTGAGGTGGGGACCAGATGGTGAACAAACTGGTGCAATACCAATAAAGAGGGGCGTCCGTCAAGGATGTGTTTTAGCACCAACTTTGTTCTCCTTATTTGTAAATGATATCCCCTGTTTCTTAAAAGACTGTAGCAATGATGCCCCAAAATTGGGAGGTGAGACAATACCTGCTCTTTTATTTGCGGACGATACCATCTTAGTATCACAAACGCCAAAGGGTTTGCAATGTTTACTAAATACCTTTCAAATCTACTGTAGTAAAAAAGGCCTAGAGATCAACACCAACAAAACCAAGTATATGGCGATAAATCCCCATAGGTCTTTTAATGGTAACATGGTTTTAAATGGACAAAGAATAGAATATGTTCATAACTTTACGTATTTGGGTGTCTCTATTGATTCAAAAATGTCCTGGAAAACTCAGATTGAAAAGAGTAAGCTCTTGCTCAAGCAAAATACATTACCGATCCTAAAAAAACATGGTAATAGTCAAAATAAGGCAGTCCTTCCTGCGCTTGAGGTTTTTAGGTTTAAAGCGCAATCTGCTGCCATATATGGTGCAGAGCTGTGGGGACCAGCATGTAAAAAGGAGTTCGAGGTGAACGAAAATACATTTTATAGAGCATTGCTTAAATTACCAACTCGCACCCCGTTAACGCCATTGATGCTGGACCTCAATGTGAAGCGAACGAACTACCATGTAATCATTAGACCTTTAATGTTCTGGGTCAGGATTTGGATAACGCCCGAGCTACTGGACTATAGGGCAGCTCTAATCGAGATAAAGGATTTAGACATCTATTACTGTCTTACATGGTTTAATCATGTTAGGACATGGCTGACGACGATCGGCCTTGTACATTTTTGGAATAATTCATTCGCACTGACATCAAGCTCAAGGAAGATTCTAAAAATATCTTTCTGGGCTTATATGGAACAAAATAGACCGAACAACAGAGCAAGTGGATCACTGACTAGTGAATTTCTTCTGTTCAAAGTTAGTCCAAGTTTTGAATAATTTTTAAACGAGGTAAACCCCCCTCTGGCCAAATCATTATATCTGAAGTATAGATATGGAATATTAATGTTAAAATCATGTGTGGCAAGATGGACAAAGGATAGTAACGATTCTTGTACTTTGTGTTCCGGGGGTACAAGGGAAGACATTACACATGTTCTTTTTTTTGCCCAGCCTATGGGATGGCAAGGAAAAGATTAATTAAACCACTGTGCAGAAACATAGGTGTGAGATCGTATCAAGAGGCAGAAAGGATATTAAAAACAGATACCTGCCAAGTATTTGTCTTTGCTGTAAGCAGATTTTTGTTAGCAGTGAACTTCATTAGGATAAAGGCAGGTGAGAAGTTCTAGAACACATATGTGAATCTAAACATAGTCCCAATAAAGAACTAGGGAATAATGTGGGATGCTGGGTCCAAACTAAGGCTAGGGCATGATGACTGCCGAACTGACTGTAAATTTAATGCAAACTGATTGATTTTAGTTTTGATACGTGCCTTTTTACTATTTATTGTATTAATTGTAAAACCCTGATTGTTACCATCCCTCCATAATTATTACTGTAAAATTATATTAGCAAGAAGTTGTATCACCATGGAAAAACGCCTTTGGATGAAAATGTTTTTTTAATGTACCTTTTATGATACGGTTGTATCGAAATAAAGAAAGAATTGAATTGAATTGATTTAACATTCAGTGTACTCTAGAAGTTGTAGTCTAGGTTTATTTTAATTGAGGCAACAGGGCCAACACACCTGATAACAGTGATAAATGAAAGCAAAGTACAGGAATGGAAAATTTGTGTCCTGGCGACTAGAGTTGCCAACTTGCTGGTCTTATAATGGCATGGCCAGTATTTGTATGGTTAAAAAAAATCACAGAAAGCCGGTATTCTATCTCTCTCTTTATCACATACATGGCAATAGTCCTGATTCAGGAGGGAGACACCTGATTTTAAAGCCCAAAATAGCTTTATTTTAGCTGTCTACCGACTGAAATTGCCTCTGCATCAATACTAATAATGGGGAAAATCCATTCTCCTTTTTAATTTTTCTGATTTTCCCACGTACTTGTTCTAATATGTTGCCATGTATGCTATCAGTACATACTTCAAACAGTAAATATAAGAAGAAAACATTTTAAAATGTGTTCTAGAGCTGCCTTAATGATACCAGTCTGATTATTGAAGTAAACAAAATAGCAAGCCCATGCTAAATATGAATTGCAAATAAAGTTCTACTTAGGTAACTCATACATACCAACAGATGGGAGGTTCCTGATTTTTGAAGCCAGAATTATTTTTTAGCTGTCTCCCGCTTAAAATTGCCTCTGCTTCAGTATAAATCAACGAGGAAAATGCATGTAGGAGAGTAGGGTCTGCTTCCTATGGTTACCCCCACTTTTTGCTGTGTTTCACTGGTTTTTCGACTTTAGTATGGCTGTGGCCCTGCTAATCAGGCCCACAGCCTAGCTGTCCTCTCTCTAAATTGATACCATTTACTTTAGGTACATACCAGATTGGTTACTGGGTCACTCTTATGAGTCCCTGTATATGGTACTTTAGGGACCCAGGGCAAAGGTACCCCAGAGGCCTACCAGGGGCTGAAGCATGTATTGTGCCACCCCTGGGTAGCCTTCCAAATTGACACCACAGGTCTGCACTTGCAGCCTGGGTAAGGTGGTGTAAGCACCCCTTACTTAGATATAGTATACCTATATCTACCTTTATATATAGACACATAGTAACCTATAAGTCACTCCTATGGCAGGCCTTGACAATCCTGAAGGCAGAGTGCTTGGTTTTGTGTGAGAGGGTGCCCTAGCATGAGCTAAGCCCCTCTGCAGCTTTCGGAACCATCTCCTTATAGCTGTTCTATGATATAGCCATACCATATACTCTTAAGTGCATTATAATCCTTGCGGTTAATGCTAACTTTGGTTTGGCTTTATCGAAACAAGTGGTGTAAGGTGTCAAACACTTTGGAATACTACCCTCCCCCCCCAGCCAGTTCTGGCGGTGGGGGTAGCATTCCACCCTTCTAGAGGGAGAAGACATCTACATACTGGTAAAATCGATTAAAGTTAAACAGACACAGAGGAGCTTCGCGGGCATCCAAGATGGTCGCGTGAGTGTAGAGCTCCCGAGACCCGCGCCGCCCTTTGCACCTATCCTTTCGAAATCCTGATTTTATTGATGGGCTTTTTGAAGACGAACCTCGGCTGACTTCATCATCCTTCGAAAAATTGAAATCGGACGCTTGGGTCCATTTCTAGACCGTCTGGAACTTTATCGGCCCACCTCGAGGCGGCACCGGGATCTCAATTGATTTGTTGGCCGGGGAGTAGTTGAACAACAACGGCCGAGGGGGTTCTCTCCCCTGGGCGGCCCCTGTGGGACTTTCGGTTTCACTTTCTCTCCCCGGCACAACTGACCGGACTACGGCTTGGTTCGCCTTCGGCCGCAGCCTGATTTCGAGGCATTGCTTCCAGCCGTCTTCTTTGCCCACCGTGTCTTCCACGTTATTGCCATTTGTGCTCATTTTGTCCAGTTTCGTGGCTTTTGGCATCACCGTGCTCGGCCATTTTCACCAGGTCGCGCGGGCCCCTTCGGGGTCCCTATTCCAATATGGCCGCTAGGCACGAGCCGGAGAAACGTAAGACCAAGACATTGCATCGTGGGGGCCCGTCTCAGACGAACATTATGGACCATTATTCCCAAGTTAAGGGTTCCCCCAGCAGTGCTGGCCGTACGCTCGACGATCCTAAGGCCGTTTCTGCCGCGACGGAACTATTGTTGCAGGACGTTATGGGTGCCATCTCCGGCCTTAAGGCCTCTATGCGACAGCAATATGAGGCGCTTGCCTCCAAGATAGACACGGTGGCCGTGGACGTCACGTTAATCAGAGCGGACTTGGCGAAGACAAATGAGAGGGTCAAGGAGTTGAATTTAAAAACTTCTAGTCTGACCACTGATGTCACGGAGATCCAAACGGAGATCAGGAACCTGCGTTCCTCTCGGGACATGATGGCACGTCGTCTGGAGGATTATGAAAATCGGTCCCGTCGCAACAACGTGCGCATTATTGGTGTTCCTGAGACTTCCGATCCTACTGCTACTGACCTCCTAGTGGAAGATCTGGTCTCTAACCATCTTGTCCCCCCCGGGCTCACCAAATTCTTTGCGGTTGAGCGGGCTCATAGGGTTCCCGGGGGGTAAGGGCTCAGCTCGGGGACCCCCCCAGACCCATTGTGGCCAGATTGTTCCACTTCAGGGACAGGGACGCTATCCTGCAGGCTTCCCGGGACAAAGGCCCGTTGAAGTTCGAGAATTCTACAGTCAACTTCTATCCGGACTTCACTCCATTTGTACAACGGCAGAGGATGGGGGTTCAGGGAGCCAAGAGGCGGTTGAGGGACCTGGGACTCAAGTATGCCATGTTGTTTCCGGCCAGGCTTCGTGTGGAACATGGTGAACAAACGTTTTTCTTTGATCGACCGGACAGTGTCAATGACTGGCTTGACTCCTTGCCCAAAAGGGATGATCGTACTGAGCACCCCGGTGGAGCCGAGGGTGGCGTGTCGGAACAGGAATGATGCTGTGGACCCTGGTGTTTGACCTTCTTGATCCTCTCGGCTGAGTTTGGACTTTGGTTCTTTTGTCTTTATGTTATTGATTGTGCCTGAGGGTGGCGGGGTTACTGGGAACTCGTTCTCCTCCTGGGTTCTTTGTGTAGAGTAGTTACTATGGGGCGACAGGCACACTGCAAGTTGGGGTGGCTTTTGAGTCGTAAGCAGGGGTGCAGGGTGGGGGGCGTTGTAACGGGGTTCAGTTTGGGGGGGGGGGAATGTGTGTGTTTTTTGTCGTCACAAGGCTTCGTATTGTCTCTCCTTTTTTAGCTCATGTAGTTTGGGTTCGTGTGTGGGGTTCCCTGCTCATTCTCGGGGATGGCGGGTGGTGAGTTGAAACTGTTGTCCTGGAATGTTAATGGGTTGGGAGACAGAATAAAGCGAGGGGTGGTCCTGCAGTTCCTCAGACGCCATTCTCCTGATGTTGTTCTCCTGCAGGAGACACATCTGATTGGCAACATGTGTCACGCCTTGAATAGGCGGGGTTATCGCTTAGTCGCTCACTCTGGTTTCACTTCTGGTTCCCGGGGGGTGGGCATCCTTATCCGGTCCTCTCTCCCCTTCGAGATCGATGACGTGATACTTGACGATAGGGGGCGCTATGCCGTCCTCACTGGTAGATGGGAGGGTAAGACTCTCTCCATTCTTTCGATCTATGTCCCTCCGGGCTTGCAGGCCCCGACTTATGTTGATTTGGGTACGGTTATTCTTGGGTTACCCGAGGGTCTTCTTATTCTCGGTGGGGACTTTAACTCCGTGGTCTCTGGTGCTGCGGACCGTTCTCACCCTCGGGAGTTGGTCAGGTCTCAGATGTGGCTTAGTGATTTCCTGGAGACTTTTGGATTTATTGATAGCTGGAGACTAATGCATCCCACCCAGCTTCAGTATACCTTCCATTCCGGGGCGCATGGTAGTCTCTCCAGGCTCGACTATTTCCTGATGCCATCAGCCCAGTCCTCCTGCATTGATGAGGTTCGACATCTTCCTAGGGGTATATCTGACCATTCTCCTTTGTGGCTTCGGTTTCGGGTTGGAGTTGGTAATGCGGGTAGGTTGGCCCCCATCAACCCTTGGTATTTCCGCAACCCTAAGACCCGTTCTGAATTAGAGAAAACTATTGACCATTATTTCAATGACAATGTGGGGTCTGTTTCTTCATCTGTTTCTTTGTGGGAGGCCTTTAAGACAGTTATCCGAGGGCAGTCACTATCGCTTATTGCTGCTGCTAAGACTGCTAAAAATGAGGAAATTGTGCGTACTGAAAATGATATCACTGCACTTGAGAATGAACTTGGTTCTGGGGTGACACGTTTGGCTTTGCATTCCCTTAGTTTGAAGCAAGCGGACTACAAAGCCCTAGTCACTGATGCGGCGAAGGCGATGTACAGTGAGCAACAGGGCCGGCTGTATGATGTGGGGGACAAGGCTGGTAAACTGATTGCTTGGCTGGATAAGAAAGAGAGGGAGAATCGTGTTGTCCCGGTGATTGAGCGGCTGGATGGTGAGCGTGTTGCTGATCCTTCGGAGATTGTTGATTGTTTTGTTGATCATTTTCAGACAGTGTATGCCTCGGTCTCCGACAGAGACGAGGATGATTCCCGGTTACTTCTTCGGGACATTGCGTTGCCTTGTCTTTCGGAGGACGATAGAGACCTCATGGACGCGCCTATCACGGTCGATGAGATCGCGAGTGCTATCCGTTCCCTTCGATCTGGTAAGGCAATGGGTCCCAATGGCTTACCTATTGAACTGTATAAGCTACGACCCGATATTGTGGCACCCTATTTAAAGGAAATGTTTCTGGAGGCTTTGGACTCTGGCGCCCTGCCCGCAGATCAGCGACTTGCTACCATTGTGGTTCTCCATAAGGAGGGCAAGCCTCGTGATCGCTGTACTTCGTACAGACCCATTTCACTGCTTAACGCTGAACCCAAAATTCTCGCTAAATTGTTGGCTAATCGCTTGGTTGCTGTGATTGGGGACCTGGTCCATCCGGATCAGTCCGGTTTCATCCCGCATCGCAACACCGCCCTTAATCTGCGGAGGCTCCATGGAGTTCTCGCGAGGGCTGCGACGCTTACTGAGTCGGCCATTTTGGTTTCCCTTGATGCTACGATGGCTTTTGATACCATTGAGTGGCCCTATCTCTGGGCTGCTCTTTCGAAGTTTGGGTTCGGCCCGGGGTTCATTGCTTGGGTTAAACTTCTTTATGAGAAGCCCCTGGCTCAAGTGGTGGTCAATGGTAAGGTGTCCGGGACTTTCGCGCTCGGGCGTGGTACCCGGCAGGGCTGTCCGTTATCACCGTTACTCTTTGCCCTTGCATTGGAACCGCTGGCTGAGTGGCTCCGTTGGGAGCCTTCCTTAAAGGGCATTAGGTGGTCCCCTGACTTTGAGGATCGTGTCTCGCTTTACGCAGACGACATCCTCCTTTACCTTACCTCCCCTCGGAAATCTCTTAATGTGCTTTTCGATGTTCTTACCTCCTTCGGGAAGAACTCGGGTCTCGTCATTAATTGGACCAAATCATGTGTCTACGTTTTGGCTGGGGGTCTTCCCCCCTTGCCTCGTAGATGTCCTATTCAAGTGGCTGAGACTGGCTTTAAATACTTGGGGATTTATATCTCCTTGGATGCCACCGTTCGCTATGAACGCAATTTGTTACCTCCTCTTCAAAGATTGAAGATGGATGTCGCTCGCTGGCGTAAGTTGCCGTTGTCCCCGTTGGGTCGTGCGGCTCTATTTAAAATGATGTCGCTGCCCAGATTTCTGTATGCTCTCCAGAACTCGTTTGATCTTGTTCCCTCTCGGTATTTTCGTGAGGTGGAGGGCTTACAGAGGTGACTGCTCTGGGACGGTCGCGTGCGCATTGCCCTGTCTAAGCTTACCTTACCGTGGTATGACGGAGGTATCGCACTTCCTGACATCAGGCGCTACTATTGGGCTTCCGAGCTGAGCGCGGTTAATCACGCGACGTATGCCCCCGGCCCGGCCCCGGCTTTTGAAATGGATAAACACCTTTTGTCTGGTGGGACTTTCATCAGGGCGCTTTATTCCCGTAGGCTTTGTGGTTCGCTGACTGGACCCACTAGGATAGCGGTGCAAGTGTGGCACGCTGCGAATGCGGCTCTTGGTTGGCGTGACAGATTCACCCGAGCGACCCCCCTGTATGATTCTGAATGTTTGGGCAATTTGTGGCGAACGAAAGGATTTGATAAATGGGACATGATTGGTATTAGCAAGGTGGGGGATCTTTGGTCCAAAGGAGATGTGAAGTCATTTGCGGTGCTACAGGCTGAATACGACCTGGGGGATAGAGAATATTTTCGCTATCTGCAGGTCCGACATGCTCTTTTGTCGGTTTTCACGGTGGCCATGGATCTACCTGAATCTTCTCCCCTTGAGGATCGTTTACTGGACGGACATGTACCTGATAGTACGATTTCCCTGACTTATAAGAAGCTCATAAATAATAGGGCCGATCTGCTTGTGCGCCTCAGGGCCTCGTGGACCGCTGATGGTCTGGAATTGGATGACGAGGACTGGCAATCTGCCTTGTCCTCACCTAAGGAGGTCGCCATTCCAGCTCGCCTCCGATTTGTTCAGCTCAAGATCCTCCATCGTGTGTATGTCACTGGTCCGAGTCTGGTTCGCATGGGTTTCTCTGAGGATGATCGGTGTAAGCGTGGATGCGGTATGCAGGGCACCTTCCTCCATATTCTGTGGGAATGCCCGGTGGTTTGTAAATTCTGGTCTGGTGTACATGCTGTGATGGAAAGGGTGATTGGTGTCGCCCTGCTTCCCGAAGCCAGGCGTTGCCTTCTTAATGTCTGGGAACCAAATGACTACAATACGGCCCAGATTACCTAGGCGACCCTGGGGAATATGATTGTGAAACGTGATATTGCACAGCTGTGGGGTTCTAACAGGTCGCCTACAGTTTCGTCCTGGAAGGAAAACATGGATTGGTGCATGCTTAGGGAAAAGACTGTATATCTGTCACGGGGACTGTAGAAAATGACAATGTATATGTATATAAGCGGCGTTCATTTGTGTTCACCCTCACCCCTGTCGAAGACAAAGTGAAAGTCACTGCACTGTGGCCCCGCCATCTTGTCCCCTTTTAGGCCCCATCACCAACCTAGATAGTAGCCATTTTGTGTGGCATGACCTCTCTGCCCACTGCCAATGGCCTGCGTCTCTCTCCCTCTCCGCAGCCCCGCGAGTATTCCCCCGCGCCCTGACAGCCCCCGGTCTCTCCTATGCAGGCCATAAACGCACCTCTAAACACGACCCTGCCTCCGTGCAGAACCCCTGCCCCCTCGCCTCTTTCATCCCACCCATAGAACAGACCCTTTCGGCAACCTCTTCCTCCCTGCCCGATTGCCCGGCCTGATCCCAGGCCATCACCTAGCCCAACAGATGTAGTTTATTGCCTCCTACAGTAGGACCTCACCTCACATCAAAGAAGCGGTGATTAACAAAGGCCTTCACACCCCTAGATCTGACCGACACCCCTGCATTCCTCCCAGGAACACCCTTCCTCTCTTCTGATGACCCCCCCCCCCCCCCCCCCCCCGGCTACACCTGGTCTCTCGACCCAGTCCCAAGTCATAAAACTAGGTCTCGTGGATGTACCCCCCCGGCCCCGCATAGCAAACGTGATCTTATCGCCTGCCCAGCCTTAGATCAGACTACCCCCTCCTGCCCTCGTGTCCTGTTGGAATGTCCGGCTACAGATTGCAATTGCACGTTACATTTGGGAGGGGAAACCAACATCAGAGCGGCCGGTATGGGAATAGGCCTGGAGCTGGGATCCCAAACATGCCCTTTTTGTACTTCAAAGTGTCTTTATTGCCATAAGGAATGTTTGTGCATTATAAACCTGTGTATAAAAGACGGAGCCGTAGAGAAACTTAGAGGAGCACCTCGAGAAGATACCCTGTTGTCTGATTTGACGTGTTCTGTTCCGTCGGAAATAAACTCCTGTTTCCCGCTTTCCAGTCTCCAGCGCCTGCCTCTTTATTTGGTTAAAACGTGAGTTGGGTTAGAAGCGGCTAACGCCGGGCAAACCTAGGAAAGGGGTAAAGACGACCTGATCTGCCTGAACCCTTTTTCATCAATTGGCGTCCCAAGCGTGGGGCCCATCAGCGACACGTGGATCCAGTGAGAGAGGTCCCAACGACAGAGTGAACGACTGCAACGATCGGGAAGAGCTCCTGCCCGATAGACCCTTGTCTGGCAGCCGATCATCCGAACTTCACTGGTTCCGAACAGACCTCTCTCGAGTGATCTACGGTCCTGACTGGGAACCATCAGGAGTGCCACAGCAATTACGGAGAATAGAGGACGATCGGGCGCTGGAAACGGAAGACGAGAAACTGTCCATACGGTCCGGGTAAGGTTGTGTAAACACGACAAATTGCGAATTGATTGTTTGATCGTCCTTGGAAAATACTAGTATTACGCATTTGATTGTTTTATCCTGAGAGATTCTCTGCCTACAAACGGGGAAGGAAAGGAGTATTCTCACTTTGCAGATAGTGAATGGTGGGTAGCGCAGGCTTTTGCCCCCGTTGTAACCCGTCGCGCCTACTTCCCTCTCCATTTGATTGATTGTTATCCAAGCATTTACTGTTTTGGAATTGGTTCTTTTTGGATCATTCTCTATTTGCAAACAAGCACAGAATCGCCATACTCTGTTTAGTCTTTGCAGATAGTGAAGGATAGGTAACGCAGGCTTTTGCCCCGTTGTAATCCGTCGTGCCTATTTTTATCCCCCACTGATTGATTGTTTGACCGAACATTGATTGTTCGGAATTGGTTCTCGGAAAGGATCTTCGCTGCCTACAAACAGAGAGGAACAGGAATCTCTCTCTTTGCAGATAGTGAAGGGTAGGTAGCGCAGGCTTTTGCCCCCGTTGTAACCCGTCGCGCCTATTTTATTCCTCATTTGATTGATTGATTGTTTGTCCGAACTTGACTGTTTGGTATTGGTTCTCTCTTTGGGTATTCCCTATTTGCGAATACTGTAGAATAGAAATATTCTACCTAGTCTCCGCAAAGTAGCGAAGGATAGGTAGTGCTGACTTTTGTCCCCGTTGTAACCCGTCATGCCTATCTTCCCCCCATTGCTCAGTAGTTGGTTCAACCCGGACCGTTTATTAGAGGTAGACCACCTGGCTCCACTGGAGAACATCCCTAATAAAAAGGACATATATAAGGAAAATGCGGATTAGCCGCTGTATTGTGCTAGCAAATAAAAGAACATAAAACTCGTTAAGAAAAACAAAAGGAATCGAGTAAAATCAGTAGGCCACTGATGAGATCTCTTTTCGACCTCACTGAAATGGAAACATTAGGAACAACCCCACAGGAAATATGGAACTAGCGAGAAGAGCCGAACTCAACGCCATGACTGCAAGACAGCTCGGCTCCACCGATCACCCCGCCCAATTAACGACAAACCCTAGGCAAATATTAGAAATATACAACACGATAGCGAAGTAACAGGTTAAAACGTTTTTATTTGAACAAAAAATATATTAAACAACTAGTTACATGACAAACGGCCGCAGCAACAAACCCACAATGCATTTCGCCGTCTGCTTGACGCCGTTCCTGTCCCTCCTTCCCCAAAGTGGCAGTGTTGGGCTACGTTGGGCTGCTTTCTAGTAGGGTTTTTGGGCGTCAGGAAAGTATACAAAAGCCGTCGACGACGGCCTGGGGTGGAGAACCATTACGCGAATAGTCCGGAGGCGACACCACGCACCAAGGCCTGTCCCCAGGATGAACCAAGGGACCCGTTCCTGGGGCCGTGGCAGGGAGCGGCCGGCCGCCATCGGCCGGAGAAGGCATGGGCCCGACCCGAGAGGTACTGGTCTTCCCATTCCCTTCCTCTTTCGGCGCCTTGCAGGCCACGAGGGGGGATGTCTTGCATATGCCTCTGACCCCCCTCTTCTTCATCGCCTGGTCCGGCCATAACAAATGTCAGCGAGACGCCGTGGGGTGCACTGGGAGGGAGAGGCGGCGCGGACGAGCCTCTCCCGCCTCCCCAGGTGGAGGCCCCTCAGCTGCACCCCCAACACTCCATGCGCCCAGCACAGGGTTCGTCCACTCTTGCGGTGCAGGGACGCTCCACGTGCCCTGAAAAAGGGTTCGTCCACTCTGGCAGTATAGAGACGCTCCACGCACCCGGCAGGGTCTCGTCCACTGTGGCGGTACTGCGACACCTCACCCGTCAGGCTGGAGTCCGTCTGCCCATTTGACTCAGTGACTGCCGGTGGCTGCAGAACTTCTAAAAAGGGCGGTCGACTCGGCAGGAATGACCCTGGCGTGCAAGGATGGCCTGGTCGCTGGTCAGCTAGAAAACGAGTCCCCCGTCCAGAGGCGTTCTCCTCAGCTTTGAAGATTCTATGAGAACTGCGGGAGCCCTCGACCTCCGCGGGCCCCCGACCGCCCCCCGATGGGAAAGAACTGCCATGATTGCCCACAGAACGACCAAGATGTAGCCACGAGACATTGGCGCCCTCACGCTGACGCCAGCCTCAGTTGGAATGACCAAAAATCCTGCAGACTACTGATTTGATCAGTTCCGGTGGAACATCAGTATGACCCGGTAGGAAAGATTGTTGCCCCTCCCTTTTCTCTGATTGATGGTCCATATCACCGGTCCCTTCTGCTGCCTTAGCGGAATTTCTGGACTGCCGAAAGAGGTTCTGGTCCGACCACGAGCTGATGGAGACATTTTGACTATACTTGGACCCACCTGACCCCACCCAAAATGGCGCCAGTACAAACGAAAACTCGCAATGCCCCGTTGTGTTCCGGATGCTCAGACTTGATATCATGAGATATGTATGTAGTTTTTTAAGCACATGGCGGGAGGGGATGAGTATTGCTTGAACGTTCGGACAATGAATTGACATTAAGTTATGACGCAGTATGTGATTACAGTATTATTGAAAGTTCGAATTTTCCTAACCCCGACGGTACTCGCCCAAAATGAATTTTCTTATATGATTTTATTGTACTTATCGTACCTTGATGAAATAAAACGACCACCGACTCAGTTCTGCTCCGTGGCTGGCCCACGTGGTTGTAGGCCTGCATTTGTGCATCGTCAATTTTTAATAAAGATTTCGTGAAAACAGAATATAGTTGTAGCTCTTGATTTGTTAAGTTCAAATACATAGCCATTGTTTCCGATCTACGTAGCATACAGGCGAAATAAAGCAAGTTGGTTACTAAAAAGTAAAAAGGTAAAGTACCCAGAAATAGTGAAATTGTGAACGGTCCAAGCTTGATGCGTGTGTTTTTATTTTTGTGCAACATAAGGCAATCGAAAAAGGTCCCGGTGTTCTGTTTTACTCTATATGCCACGTATTTCACAGCTCATCAATGATTATGCCTCTCGCACTACCAGTCCCTCTGGGCTTAAAATGCCGAGATTGAAGGGACTGCACCCCGGGGAGATAGGTCGAGTACGTGGTGAGTAAAAGCCTCTTTGGGTTTATACGCGCGGATGTACTTTAAACGCTGCCCCACCCCCTTCTTTTTCCCCTTCTAAACTGCAGGTCACATCGGAACATCGACCAAAATATGGAGAAGACCTAAGCAACGCGCCATGGTTCCGCGGGGACAAATGATACAGTATCCACGGGGACTGCCCCTGAGGACACGACGACTTTGGGTGATATGAATGCATGCGTGTATGACCAGATGTGTGTAACTCGACTGGATATACGATTCACGCGTTGACTTGATAAGAGAGATGCCTTTGTACGATAACGGAAACTTGACGAGTTACGGCAGTATGAAGCAGCCCAGAATGACGTGCACCTACGAGTAGGCCCATAGGACAACTAAATTGGGAAAGGTTCAGGGCTATTCCAGGGTGAGGTATACCCATGTACCCTCCTCCTGGAAGATTAAGAATATTTTAGGTATGAAACTAGAAGACGCCCATTGTTCCCCCGACTGACACCCCCCCGTTGCCTCAGCCTGAATACCCATCCACTAATAACGACTCAAAAATCCCACCGTAAGTACTAGCCCGATCAGGTTAGCTCCCGAACAATTGACGAATGTGTAAAAATATGTAACAGAGGTCAACAGCAGAAGACAGCTAAACGAATTAAATAGGATACTAAGGATGCGCAGCATGCAGGAGGAAATATCTTTGGCCAAGTACTATACTATGTGTTGTCTTGAGTTCTGTATATAATACATGTACCCCCCCGCTTGAATTCGTGTGTACGTAATATATGATTTACGTTGCCCCTCAGTCTGTGTCTCTATATAACACGACCCCTACAGTTTTGTGTTGTGTGCGCATAAAAAATTGGCCTATTATTGTACACGTTTCTCTTTTTCTCTCTCTTCATGTTTTACGTGTACCGAATAGTTCATTTAGATTGCGGACGACTCTCCCTCCGAGGGTCCCCCTTGTTCCCCCTCCCTTTGCACGGTAACGTTGTGCCCCACCGGCACGAGGCTAATTGGTTTTCGAACACAAAGGTGTTCGACAAATTGACAGAAGCTAAACCAATTATAATTTGCCATATTACTGCCTCTCCTTTCCGTAAAATGATGAAACTTGAATTGGCAATGAAGGAAAGGACAGGTTAGACGACTGAAGTCTCCTAATTTGGCCGTCTTACAGGAGGACTATAAGTCAGTGGCTTTCTGTTCTCAGCTCGTTAGAAACAACGCCCAGATTGCCCCGCCCCTCTGCGCCCAAGCATGGATGTCCAAACGTCTCGATTGACCCCAGCTCCACACCCGGAGGTATAACTGATGACCCTGATTAACTATTGCTCCCCGAGAAAAGAATGTTTAGCCTCTATCCCTCTCCCATGACCTTCACTACGGGCTTGTGCCAGAAAACCGAGTCTCTACCGTAGAATCCGATTTCGAGGTTGATGAAATAATAAGAGTCTGTTTTCTCTCCAATATACGTCGTGAATGAACGCCAACAGGCTTAGAACAAACTCAGTAAAAATGCCTGCATACCCACTTCATAATGATAACTTCTGACTGTGACCGATGAAAGTTTCCCCAACTACTTCAGGTTGAGGGTGGTATTGAAATGTATAAATGTATCTCATGCCAGTTCTCTAAAGCTTGTTTTGTACCCATCCAAAGATACACAATCACCGAAGGAGAGGGGCCGGACGTGACGCACAGCCTGGCCGCAGATCGCGAAGCACATGTGACCTCGACCAAAGGTGGAGCTGCAGAACAGCGAGACGCGGGACGAGGCACCACTCTTAAACGTGGGAAATGAAAGGATGGAGAGCTGCTTTGAAGCCCTCTGCTCGCCGACCCACACGTGCCAGAAGTCCCCGCCCCTTTTAGCCCGATCGATGGGCCTGCCTGCTCGTTATCCTTTGCTCCCTTGGTCTGTCTTAAAGATCTGATCCCACTCCGCCCTCTCCTCCCTCGATTATCCGACAAAACCCCTTTTTTCCTTTCCATGTGGATTTTGACTCCGAGAAAGAAATGCAGGTGCCCAGCATGAGGCACCCTTGAAAGAGACTAGTTAGGAAACAGGACTGTGGCCTAAACGGCAAAGGACAGATCACACCCTGCAACGCGTAACGAAGGACCCGAGCTGGACCTATAGCTCCACCGCCGGTGCTCAACAGCGCCAACGAAGGAAAACGAACTATCAGTGCTTACCACGTGATGGCTTGCTACGGAACTTTCTACACCCCTTGACTAAATTGTTCGCATTGGACTAAACCCCCCTCAACCATATTTTTGCCTGGAAAATGTTTCATCGGTCACTTTCTAAATACGACAAATGTAAATTTATATGTATTCCACCTTGTATGTTGCATCCACTGCACACGGTTATATGCAAATCCACCAGTATTGACAAATGCTATTTCCATTGACAACACACGACTATACGTACACCCTGTCAGCTATGATAATCACACAAATGACTTAGCTTATGTAAAAAACGGCGACTGTGGAAAATGACAATGTATATGTATATAAGCGGCGTTCATTTGTGGGTTTCTCTGAGGATGATCGGTGTAAGCGTGGATGCGGTATGCAGGGCACCTTCCTCCATATTCTGTGGGAATGCCCGGTGGTTTGTAAATTCTGGTCTGGTGTACATGCTGTGATGGAAAGGGTGACTGGTGTCGCCCTGCTTCCCGAAGCCAGGCGTTGCCTTCTTAATGTCTGGGAACCAAATGACTACAATACGGCCCAGATTACCTGGGCGACCCTGGGGAATATGATTGTGAAATGTGATATTGCACAGCTGTGGGGTTCTAACAGGTCGCCTACAGTTTCGTCCTGGAAGGAAAACATGGATTGGTGCATGCTTAGGGAAAAGACTGTATATCTGTCGCGGGGACTGTGGAAAATGACAATGTATATGTATATAAGCGGCGTTCATTTGTGTTCATCCTCACCCCTGTCGAAGACAAAGTGAAAGTCACTGCACTGTGGCCCCGCCATCTTGTCCCCTTTTAGGCCCCATCACCAACCTAGATAGTAGCCATTTTGTGTGGCATGACCTCTCTGCCCACTGCCAATGGCCTGCGTCTCTCTCCCTCTCCCCAGCCCCGTGAGTATTCCCCCGCGCCCTGACAGCCCCCGGTCTCTCCTATGCAGGCCATAAACGCACCTCTAAACACGACCCTGCCTCCGTGCAGAACCCCTGCCCCCTCGCCTCTTTCATCCCACCCATAGAACAGACCCTTTCGGCAACCTCTTCCTCCCTGTCCGATTGCCCGGCCTGATCCCAGGCCATCACCTAGCCCAACAGATGTAGTTTATTGCCTCCTACAGTAGGACCTCACCTCACATCAAAGAAGCGGTGATTAACAAAGGCCATCACACCCCTAGATCTGACCGACACCCCTGCATTCCTCCCAGGAACACCCTTCCTCTCTTCTGATGACCCCCCCCGGCTACACCTGGTCTCTCGACCCAGTCCCAAGTCATAAAACTAGGTCTCGTGGATGTACCCCCCCGGCCCCGCATAGCAAACGTGATCTTATCGCCTGCCCAGCCTTAGATCAGACTACCCCCTCCTGCCCTCGTGTCCTGTTGGAATGTCCGGCTACAGATTGCAATCGCACGTTACATTTGGGAGGGGAAACCAACATCAGAGCGGCCGGTATGGGAATAGGCCTGGAGCTGGGATCCCAAACATGCCCTTTTTGTACTTCAAAGTGTCTTTATTGCCATAAGGAATGTTTGTGCATTATAAACCTGTGTATAAAAGACGGAGCCGTAGAGAAACTTAGAGGAGCACCTCGAGAAGATACCCTGTTGTCTGATTTGACGTGTTCTGTTCAGTCGGAAATAAACTCCTGTTTCCCGCTTTCCAGTCTCCAGTGCCTGCCTCTTTATTTGGTTAAAACGTGAGTTGGGTTAGAAGCGGCTAACGCCGGGCAAACCTAGGAAAGGGGTAAAGACGACCTGATCTGCCTGAACCCTTTTTCATCAGGTCGACCCAGGAAATGGAGTAGAATTTGGTCACAGTGGAACTCCTATCGTGGAGATATTTGCACCCCCCCCACAGGCTTTGGATCCGGATGTTGTTTTGTCCCCATGATTAGCATTTCATTTATTGGTTTTATGTGTTACTGATTCTCTCCTCGCTGCCCCCCCCCCATTTCCTTTTGTATCCTGCTGGTTTGCTACGGGATATTGCAGTGGAGCGCCTCCTGCGCGGACCCATGGCATGCTGATTTACTGTCCTTATTGCCTTGTGATGTTGTTGTGTGTTTCTGTTTTGTTTCAATAAAAGTTTATAAAAAAAAATTAAAAAAAAGTTAAACAGACACGTGTCTGCCCTCCTGCTGCTGGATGAAACTTTGGCAGGGGAGGCCTGGACAATAGGTTTCCTGTCCAGGGAGGTGCTAGCACCTCCCCAGACAGGCTTTAGTGTATTGGGGCAGGGTGGGTTGCATTCAGTGAATGCTTTTCAGACACTGCCTGGGGCACACAAGGTGCTCCATGCATTTCCCAGTTCAAACCGGTTGCTGGGGCACTCAGCCCCAGCTCTGTTATGTTACTTTATTTCTTTTATAGCGCACGGCTACTCCAGGGAGCATCCCGGCGCTTGGCGTGAAACTGGACAAAGGGGAAGGGGTGTAACCACCCGCTCCCCAGGTCCACCCATAGGTGGGACCTTAGAGTTAGTCCAACCCCTAAACTTGCGATAAGAATAGGATCCCAGTCCCTAGGACTTTAGATTACCTTGGACGAAACTCTGCAACATATATCTTGGACCTTCGACATTCCATATCGACTGGAAGACGGAAGAAAACTCCCTTGTGGTCAAGGAGTGACCACCATGTTCAAACAGGCACCAACAGCACCTTTGCCGGTCTGCATTTTCGAGGCTCCCGCCGGATCCTGAAAAATCTGCGAAACAGGACACAGACTTCCAGACATCTCTAAGGCTGACCCGAGCTCCCAGCAAAGCTGAGAACCGTAGCTGACACGAGAGACGTGGGACCAGAACTCCTGGACATCCTGCAGTTTTGCAACTGCACCTACTTCCCGAGGTATCCCGAAGTTGTGCATTGGGGTATTTGAAGCCCCTGCCCCGAGCACCTTTTGCACCGAAGTACAGAGGCCATCACTCCACGACCCGTGAGTTCTCTTTCTTCACCGCAGCTCGAGGCGCCTTCGAGGTTCCTAGTCCGTTGGCTAGTGAGCCCCCACGAAGGCCAATCCTTGATTGCTTTCCTGGTTGCTCCAGACATGCTCTCACTCAAGGAGGAGTCCCTCAGACCCTGCTGGTCTGAACCGAAGCCAATCTTGTCATCTTGCGTGGGTTGTTGTTGCCAAGGCTTGTTGGGTGCAATCCGGATTCTGACGCTGCAGCACTCGACATCCTTTGTGGGACAGCTCAAATCCAGCTCCTGGTTGTGGTCGACGCCTCCTGGACCTCGTGGCTGAAGAGTCAAGCCTCACCTCTTTCACCTGAAAACACCCGACATTGGTTGGCATTGTCCCATCGCCATCCTGGTCACTGGCTAGTGACCCAGACACTGTCCCCTCTGCTTTCAAGTTCTTCACATCTCCGATCCACCCTTGGATCCACCCGGACACTTTTCCTCTGGTCACCTGCAGCATTTCTTCGCAGCTCTCCATAGGAATCGACGACGAAACCCGACACCAAAAGACACCTATGCACCCGGCTTCCCTGGGTGTGGTAACACGAGTACTCCGGTGCTCCTGTGGGTCTTGACTCTCGAAGTGTCCTAGTCTCAAGGGTTCCATCGTAGTTCACCTCTAAGTACCTTTTAATCTTTAAAGTTGTAACTCGTTTGTTCTCCATAGAAAGTCAATCGTGCTTCGTGGCTGTGTTTAGACACTGCACACGTCCCCCGTGGGTCTCCTGTGTCCCTACCTTGGGTGGTTCCTGGTTGCCCCAGCTGTTCTACAGGCCCTAGGCCTGACTTCTATCCGTCATGTGGTTCTTATTCCACTATTTTAGTATATGGTTTGTGAGGCCCCTAGGGCATAACGTATACTGTGCAACTAGCATGCTAACTAAGTTCCTTGTATTGTACTTTTACCTCTAGCCTCATAAAGAGACCAGAGGGGTTGTGTTTAGAATAAATAGATATATATTTGATTTATACCTTGTGTGGTGTGCTTTCATTTGATCATTCAAGAGATTATAATTGATAACACAACTAGCTTAACTCCCCTCTAAGTCTTAGCCTTAAGGCTGCTCTCCACAGCTACCACTAGGATAGATTTCTATAAAGGTTGACTTTACACCTACCATCAATAAGGGTCGTTTGGACTGGTGCAAAGTGCCCACTGTAGTGTTGCCGCTCTAGTGTTCAGTGAGCAGCGGCCATGTTGTATTCGCGTGCCTCCCCGCGCGAATCAGTTGGGTGCCGGAGCGGTGCACAGTCAGCACGCTCGGCGCTCTGTGTGCCCTATTAATTTAATATAATAAATAACGTAACCACTTCATCAAGGTGCCTGTCTTCATTTAAGCCACATCTTTACAATGGCGACGAGGGAGTAAGGAAAAAAAAACCGAGTCTGAGACGGGGACCCACAGGGAACAGTGGGGACTAGGAAGAAACTCGAACCCTGACCATCTCTCCTCACACCACGAGAGGACTGAGAGACCTACCCGTCGGACAGCACCACCGGAGAGGGGAGAGACACACAGAGCGTGGCAGAGGCGGCTGCACCCTGCTCCAACAAGCATTGGTAATCGGAAAAGGTAAGTGAGATACCATCCAGGCTCACCAGGTGCTAGAAGGACTGCAGGGTGGCACAGGAAACCTGTCCTGTAGAAAAATCCGGCTGGATAGTAGCACTGGCGGATCCAGAGGACGCAGAGAGTGGTGAACAAGGAGACACCCAGCTCCTACCAGGCGAAGGGGAGGAAAACAGCGCGCCAGGCAGCCCCAAAACCCAGAGTGTCACGCCACAAAGGCGGGAAACCATGTGAGCTCAATCGTCCTCGGCGACGGCGCCGATTCCCTTCCTACCAAAACCAGGAGAGCCCCTAATGAAGTGGGAGGACTGGAAGGAATACATCACAAATTATATTGAAGTCCTGGAGGATGAAAACGAAGAAGCCTTCACGAGTGTCCGGAAAAGAAGAATCTTACTACACAACTTGGGCCCGGAGGGAATCAGGGTGTTCAAGAACCTGGTACCCAAGCAGAGACAATCAAGTGACGACGATGTGTATGCGCACGCCCTGGAAGAGCTCGATGAACATTACCGACCGGCGGTTTGTGTATCGAAAGACCGATACAATTTCCAACAGCAGAAGCAAGAGCAGGGCGAATCTATCGATGAGTACGTCGCGGCCCTAAGAAAATTGGCGTCCACGTGTCAATTTGGCGGACTCCATGATGATTTCATCAAAGACCAAATAGTGATGCATACGACAATGAAATCAGTACAGGACAAGCTGTGGTCCAGTGGGGACACCATGTTGAAGGAGGCGATTGCGATGGTGAAGAAGGCCGAAATAGCACGGAGATGCGCAGACGCGGCGAAGAGAGAAATGGCGGCAAAGCCTATGGTCAACTGAATAGAGGACGAAGAGCGAAAAGGCGGGAGCAGGAGCACGGGTTCGACCTACAAAGGACCTAACAAATGGCAGGGTGTGGGGATGGGAACAGACTCACGCACACAGGTACTGTGGGTAAGGAGGGTTTTATTGTCTTGAACACTTTTTTACGCCGGATCACTTTCCGGTAGAAGGGTAAGGGAAGCTCTCGCTCCGCCTCTGCTCCGGTGGCTCTTCTATCCCGGTATCTTCTGGGACTTGTAGTCCGGATGGTGGGTACGTCCTCTTCCAGCTCGTTGTCCAGATTGGAATATGTAAGAAGGGAAAGGGAAAAGTCTCAGTGGGGTATCCAATACGCTCAGTGCTTCAGGGAAGGGGGGGTGGTGAGGGAGTCACACGTGCACAACAATAATCCTTAGGCTAACGTGAATGGCAATGCCGTGACGGGGTAGGGTAGTGCAGTGGATACTCAGGTGAAGACCTCACGGAGGTTTAGCCCACTTATGTCCCGCCCAGCCCGCAAACCGTGACCGTACCTGCGAGAGCCGCACTTCCCTTGTTGAAGTGTGGCTGGGCGAAGCGCCTTCTCGTTGGCCTCCTGGCTTGTCGCTGCAGTCGTCTGTTCTCCCTCCGGTCTCTCCTCCAATCGTCTCCTCGTTCGTCTCGATGTTCCTGACGTTTCTGCTGTTACCACTCGTCTCCTCCGGTTTCTCTCCAATGGCCTTGACTCCAGACTCTCCTCCGATGTTCTCTTCTCCGCTCTTCCTCCTCTCGCCGTTCCCGTCTCCGAACTTCCACTCCTCGCCGTCACTCTCTACGCTACTCCAAACTCCTCCTCCGCCTCCGGGTGATGAGCACACCTGTGTGTGGATCTTGTGGTGTTTTACCTGGTTGTCGGGGGCGTGGCTAGCCCCGGGATACGCCCAATTAAAGTAGCAGTGATCCTCAGGGTGATTGTACACGAGTTCCGGTGTTATCACGTCTTTGACCTTCCAGTTTTCGGGGTGCGTTTGAAGAAAGGTAGAGGGTCAATGCTTCTCGTGTCCCCATTCGCAACACCCCCGTCACACAGGGAAAGCCAGGACCGCCGGGAAAGCAGACTAAAGGAAGTAAGTCCACGTGTTACTGTTGCGGCAGTTGGGCCCATGAGGCGAATGACAAAAGATGCCCGGCCTTCCGGGCTAAGTGCATGTTCTGCGGAGTAATGGGGCATTACGAAAAGGTTTGTCGGAGGAAAATGGCCCGCAACACAGTGAAATTCGTCGACGGAGACCAGGAAGAAGGGGAAAGCAGGAGCCAGGAGGAAGAGGACGAAGTACTATGCATTGAGGAACAGGTCTTGAGCGTAGGTGCCAGGAGATCGAACAAACCCGTGCTGGACATGTTGATAGGTGGAGTGATGATAAGCATTGTGGTGGACTCAGGATCACCGTACACGTTAGTACAAAGGGCAGTGTGGACAGAAAAATTCTTACCCCATTTAGGCCCACACCTGGAACTGCCGGACATCAGACCAGTCACGTACCTGGGAAACCGCATCCCCATAGCAGGATTTCGACTCCTAACGTTCGAATTCAGAGGACGCAGTGCGGATTGCAAACTTTATGTGACAGAGAAAGGCCCATCGGTATTGGGCTGGATGGACCAAGGAGACCTGGGCATCAAGCTGGACCCCGGCGGCGCAGTACAGGTACTATTGACGGAACCTGAAACATGGCCAGACATGGAGAAGTGGAAAAGAGACTTCCCCGAGGTATTCGGGAGAAGAGTGGGAAAATTGGAAAAGTTTTCGCACAAGATTATCCTCAAGATGGATGCCACGCCAGTGTCACATAAAGTGAGGAATGTACCGATAGCAGTGAGGGAGGCGGTACTGCAAGAGCTGCACGATTTGGAAAGAAATGGCATAATTGAACCCATCACATGTGCGGAGTGGCTTGCCCCCTTGGTGGTGGTGATGAAACCAAACGGCAAGGTCCGGCTGTGCGTGGACCTGCGCGAACTTAACAAAAACATTGTGGTGGAAAAGTTCCCGCTTCCCCGCATAGAGGAAATGCTGGCGAAGACCAAAGGAAAGAAATGGTACTCGTCCATCGACTTGACGTCGGAGTACCATCAGATAGCGCTACATCCAGAGAGCAGGAGGTTGACGTCGTTCATCACCCCGTTCGGGTGTTACCAATTCTGCAGGATGCCCTTCGGGCTAGCGTCGGCAGCGGCAGTCTTCCAAAAGCTGATGCATCGTCTCTTCAAGGATTTGGAAGGGGTCCAATACTTCCAAGACGACATTCTGGTCATGGGAGCTGACCAATGGGACCACGACGCCAAGTTAACCAAGGTACTAAAGGTACTGGAAGACAAGGGACTGACTGCAGAGTGGGAGAAATGCCACCTAGGCATGGAATCCGTCACCTACCTAGGGCACGAAATAGGTGAATGAGGGATCACAACGAAGAAGGAAAATGTAAGAGCAATCTGTGATGCCCCACCGTCAGCCAGCAAGGAGGAGGTCAGGTCCTTCCTGGGCATGGCGGAGTATTATAGCAAATTCATACAGCATTTCGCTTCAAAAACCCATCCCATGCGGATGCTCACAAGAGAAAAGACGGCGTTGCATGGACAGAAGAAACCCAGAGGGAGTTTGAAGGCATCAAGGAAGAGGTGACCCATGCCATACCCCTCCAAGGGTACGATCCACAGGGGCGGACAGTGGTAACAACTGATGCCAGCGACAAAGGACTCGGCGCAGTCCTTATGCAAGACAGAGGAGGTGGAGTGGTGGAGACACTCAGTTTTGCATCCAGGACCCTGACAGACACTGAGAAGAAGTTCAGTGTTATTGAAAAAGAGATGTTGGCGGTGGTTTGGGCCTTTGGAAGATTTCACCAGTTCCTATGGGGCACTAGGTTCCAGCTGAGAACAGACCACAAGACATTGGTGCGGGTCCTTGTGAGAAGTTGGCCTGATATATGATGCTCACTAGTTCTAGTGATCACCTTGTATCAGTCCAAACAACCCTTATGGTGATTGGTTGTAAGCCAACCTTATAGACCAGCTATCCTAATGGTAGCATGGACAAAGCAGTCTTAGGCTAAACTCTTTTGGCATGTTAAGCCAGCTGTTTTACCACAATATAACCCCTTGAATACCAGATGAAAGGACACCACACAGGTTGTTATGAAAATAAACAGTATATTTATTAATAACAACACCTCTGAACTCTTTATGAGGTCAGAGGGCTAAGCACATGACAATCTCTTACGAAAAACACTACAAGTTGCACAAAATTACAATGGTGCCCTAGGGGCACGACAAACCATATACTAAGTAAGTGGAATGTGACAGTCGATAAAAGGAATGGAGCTGTCCAGAGGCTGTAGGATCGATGGGACCATGCTACACTAACTTCAGGTAAGTAATAGGAGGCCCACGGAACGCGTGTGCAGAGTGTGAACTCACACGCGAGATGCGTAACAACGTCTATGGACAGTACAGTTCAAGAAAAAGGTAAGTACGGACAATCCTGACTAGTTAGGACAACAACGACTGTCGAATTGGACACTAGGACAGTTAGACTACCCTTGAGCACCGAAATGCTCTCGTTACCTCACCCACGGGCTGCGGGTGCATAGGTGCCAAAGTGTGTCGGGTTCTCGCGTTGAAGTCAATGGAGCCTGAAAGAAAAGATGCTGCAGGCGACCAGGAGGAAGATGTCCGGTGCGACCCAAGGGTGGATCGGTGAAGAAGAGGACCTGAAAGCAGAGGGGACAGTGTTCAAAGTCACTAGCCAGTGACCGGTGTGGAACCAGGAAGGAACCAGGTGCTGTCGTCGCGATCAGGTGAAGAGTGGACGCTTGACTCTGCAGCCACGTGGACCAGGAGGTGTCTTCGATGACAAGGATGGAGGCACGAGCTGTCCCACGTAGGCTGTCGCTGTCGGCGGTGTTGGATCCGGAATCGGCGTCAACAGGCCTTGGCAAAGGCAACCTACGCGGTGAGTGAAGAAAGCGTCTGGTGCGGACTAGGAGAGTCCGGGGTGCCCCTCTTTTGGAAGGGAGCAAAGGCCAGTCTGGAGCAACCAGACCAACAGCAAAGATTCAAAAGTTCGTCGTCTAGGAGGCCACTAGCCAGCCGGCAAGTGACCAGACAACGCGTCGAGCAGCAAACAAGCAGAAGGGCCCCATGCAGATCTCGTGGATGCTGGAGGGCTGATCTTCGGTGCAGGGGCTGCTCGGGGCTGGGGCTTCTCAGTCCCCAAAGCACTTGGTCGAGTTTACCTCAGGAGTCGTGCTGGAAGCGAAGTGCAGTTTCTTTCAAGATGGCCGGTCCCACGTGTCTCGTCGCACCCACGGATCTCAGCTGTGCTGCAGATGTAGGTAGAGGTCGGAGAGGTCTGGGAATCCGGGTCTCGTCGGGCTCTGAAGTCTGGATCCTCGAGGGAAGACGACAAAGGGAAGCCGCTGGACGCTTGATGGTGCCTGCAGTAGCAGGGTGGACACTCCTTGCCCACAAGGGAGATTTCTTCAGTTTTCTGTGGAGCAGAACGTCGAAGGCCAGAGTTTCTTCTTGTTGAATAGTTCAGGATAATCTAATTTGGAATGGGACCAGCTCCTACCTTTATTCTCCTAAAGGGGGCTGCACTACTGACTAGGTCCCTCCCCTGGGTGGGACCAGGAAGGGGGGTGGTCACACCCCCTATCCTTTGTCCGGTTTCCCACCAGAGCTGGGGCTGGGATGCCCCAGCAACTGGTTTGAGCCGGTGTATGCACAGGGCACCTTGAGTGCCCCAGGCATGTCTCATTCCTTTCAGGCCTATCCTCCCCAATACACAAAATCCTGTCTGCTAGCACCTCCCAAGGCAGGAAACCCTTTGTCCAAGCCATCCTCGCTGGAAGGACTCCCAGCAGCAGGAGGTCAGACTTGTGTCTGTGGTGGCAGCATCCATTTTGTGATGCTGAGGCTCGAGTCCCTCTAGAAGGGTGGAATGCTACCCCCGTCGCCGGAATTGGTGAGGGGGTAGTATTCCAAATTGTATGACACCTTACTCGACATGTTTTGATAATGTTATACCAGAGTTAGCATTTAACCGCGAGGTTGATAATGCACTTAAGAGTATATGGTATAGCGTTATCATGGAACAGCTATTAGGACTTGTTCCGCAAGCTGCAAACGGGCTCAGCTCATGCCAGAGCACCATCTCACATAATTCCAAGCACTCTGCCTTCAGGATTGATAAGGCCTTCCATAGGAGTGACTGATAGGAATATATGTGTCCATTTTAGGGTTAGATATAGGTATACTATATCTACAGCAAAGGGTGTTTACACCACCTTGCCCCAGCTGTCATGCAGCCAGTTGTGTCAGATTTAGATGGCCAGCCAGGGGTGGCATAATACATGTTTCAGCCCCTGGTAGGCCCTGAGTGCACCTATGACCTGGGTACCTAAGGTACACTGTACAGGGACTGATAAGGTGACCCAGTATCCAATTAGATATGTACCTAAGGTACATGGAATCCATTTTAACAGAGAGAGCAGGAAGCCTGGGGTCCTGAATAGCAGGATCCCAGGCCAACTAAGTAAACAAGCATTAGAAATGCAATCGGGCTCGGATTTATTTGAGTTTGAGCTAATGGCATTGTAAATGCCAATGTATTGTTGCTATGTGTTATGGAGTGTGTTCATGTGGTGTGTACTGCCAGGGATCTCCTTGTGAGTGTGAGAATATTGCACCACTTGCCTGTGATGTCCTTCTTGTGAGTGTGAGAAGCTTGCACCTCTGCTGCCTGTGGTCTCCTTGTGAATGTAAGAAGCTTGCACTGCTGCTGCCTGTGATGTCGTTCTTGTGAGTGGGAGAAGATTGCACCTCAGCTGCCTGTGGTCTCCTTATGAGTGTATGCACTGTCATCGCTAGCCTGTAGATATGCACTGTCATCGCTAGCCTGTAGATATGCATTGGCTTTACTAGCCTGTAGATATGCACTGTCATCGCTAGCCTGTAGATATGCATTGGCTTCACTAGCCTGTAGATATGCGCTGTCATTGCTATCCTGTAGATATGCGCTGTCATCGCTAGCCTGTAGATATGCATTATCATCGCTAGCCTGTAGATATGCACTGTCATCGCTAGCCTGTAGATATGCTCTGTCATCGCTAGCCTGTAGATATGCACTGTCATCGCTAGCCTGTAGATATGCATTGGCTTCACTAGCCTGTAGATATGCACTGTCATCGCTGTCATCGCTAGCCTGTAGATATGCATTGGCTTCACAAGCCTGTAGGTATGCACTGTCATCGCTAGCCTGTAGATATGCTCTGTCATCGCTAGCCTGTAGATATGCACTGTCATCGCTAGCCTGTAGATATGCATTGGCTTCACTAGCCTGTAGATATGCGCTGTCATTGCTATCCTGTAGATATGCGCTGTCATCGCTAGCCTGTAGATATGCATTATCATCACTAGCCTGTAGATATGCACTGTCATCGCTAGGCTGTAGATATGCACTGTCATCGCTAGCCTGTAGATATGCTCTGTCATCGCTAGCCTGTAGATATGCATTGGCTTCACTAGCCTGTAGATATGCACTGTCATCGCTAGCCTGTAGATATGCTCTGTCATCGCTAGCCTGTAGATATGCGCTGTCATTGCTATCCTGTAGATATGCGCTGTCGTCGCTAGCCTGTAGATATGCATTATCATCGCTAGCCTGTAGATATGCACTGTCATCGCTAGCCTGTAGATATGCATTGGCTTCACTAGCCTGTAGATATGCACTGTCATCGCTAGCCTGTAGATATGCTCTGTCATCGCTAGCCTGTAGATATGCTCTGTCATCGCTAGCCTGTAGATATGCACTGTCATCGCTAGCCTGTAGATATGCATTGCCTTCACTAGCCTGTAGATATGCACTGTCATCGCTGTCATCGCTAGCCTGTAGATATGCATTGGCTTCACTAGCCTGTAGATATGCACCGTCATCGCTAGCCTGTAGATATGCACTGTCATCGCTAGCCTGTAGATATGCACTGTCATCGCAAGCCTGTAGATATGCATTGGCTTCACTAGCCTGTAGATATGCACTGTCATCGCTAGCCTGTAGATATGCATTGGCTTCAGTAGACTGTAGATATGCGCTGTCATTGCTATCCTGTAGATATGCGCTGTCATCGCTAGCCTGTAGATATGCATTATCATCGCTAGCCTGTAGATATGCACTGTCATCGCTAGCCTGTAGATATGCGCTGTCATCGCTAGCCTGTAGATATGCTCTGTCATCGCTAGCCTGTAGATATGCATTGGCTTCACAAGCCTGTAGATATGCACTGTCATCGCTAGCCTGTAGATATGCTCTGTCATCGCTAGCCTGTAGATATGCACTGTCATCGCTGGCCTGTAGATATGCATTGGCTTCACTAGCCTGTAGATATGCGCTGTCATTGCTATCCTGTAGATATGCGCTGTCATCGCTAGCCTGTAGATATGCATTATCATCGCTAGCCTGTAGATATGCACTGTCATCGCTAGGCTGTAGATATGCACTGTCATCGCTAGCCTGTAGATATGCTCTGTCATCGCTAGCCTGTAGATATGCATTGGCTTCACTAGCCTGTAGATATGCACTGTCATCGCTAGCCTGTAGATATGCTTTGTCATCGCTAGCCTGTAGATATGCGCTGTCATTGCTATCCTGTAGATATGCGCTGTCGTCGCTAGCCTGTAGATATGCATTATCATCGCTAGCCTGTAGATATGCACTGTCATCTCTAGCCTGTAGATATGCATTGGCTTCACTAGCTTGTAGATATGCACTGTCATCGCTAGCCTGTAGATATGCATTGGCTTCACTAGCCTGTAGATATGCACCGTCATCGCTAGCCTGTAGATATGCACTGTCATCGCTAGCCTGTAGATATGCACTGTCATCGCAAGCCTGTAGATATGCATTATCATCGCTAGCCTGTAGATATGCACTGTCATCGGTAGCCTGTAGATATGCTCTGTCATTGCTAGCCTGTAGATATGCACTGTCATCACTAGACTGTAGATATGCATTGGCTTCCCTAGCCTGTAGATATGCACTGTCATCGCTAGCCTGTAGATATGCATTGTCATCGCAAGGCTGTAGATATGCACTGTCATTGCTAGCCTGTAGATATGCACTGTCATCGCTAGCCTGTAGATATGCACTGTCATCGCTAGCCTGTAGATATGCATTGGCTTCACTAGCCTGTAGATATGCACTGTCATCGCTAGCCTGTAGATATGCTCTGTCATCGCTAGCCTGTAGATATGCGCTGTCATTGCTATCCTGTAGATCTGCGCTGTCGTCGCTAGCCTGTAGATATGCATTATCATCGCTAGCCTGTAGATATGCATTGGCTTCACTAGCCTGTAGATATGCATTGGCTTCACTAGCCTGTAGATATGCATTGGCTTCACTAGCCTGTCGCACGTGTGACTCCACTCAGCCTTTCATCCTTCTGAGGTTGATAAAATGAGTACCACCGAGTCGGATAACAGTAAACATCTTTTATCTGTCAACAGCAGCACGCGAGCTCTTGTGGGGTAAAGTGGCGCTCTGTAAATGCATGTTATATAAGAGAGAGAGAGACATTTTCAGCAGAGCAAGAAGGTTTCAAACATCCAGGCAAATCACCTCACATTTCTGGCAGTTTTATTCACATCCCAGTCTATTGCCGAGATTGTGAGCTGAATCGCGACCCAGGAGAGGACTTGAAACCACTTCCACATGGCATTTTCTTCACGTACGCCCAAAGAATGGAATGTTATTATTATTATTTTTTTTGGGTGCATGCACATTGTCAAACTTCTCCCGGGCTGCTGATTTAAAGCTCGGTAAGCCCCCACAGAGCTGCTTTTTAATTGCTTCCGAGGGATGCAGGTCAGATCTCCAGTTAGCCGCAGCGCAGCGCAGGTTGCAAAAGCCATACTGTGGCTTTTATTTGCATTTCGAAAACATTTTTTTTTAACTTATTAATGGCATGTAGGTAAATCATTATTTTTAATAAACGGAAGAGAAGCCTACGGTAGAGGAATACCGTTCACAGAATTATGCTTTAAGGTCCTACTTAAAACCATTCTTTCATCGTCACATTTTTTTTTATAGTTTCCATAACCTCGGCTAAACCAGCGCTCACAAACCTTTCCCTCTCCATTTTTAAAGAGGACTCGAATTTCACTTCCTAATTGGCTCGAACCATTGATGAGGCATTTCCTATTTGAAGAAAACGTCTCATTTAAATAGCTGCGCTTCGGTTGAATCTGTTCTCGAAATTTAGCAATCGTAAAGTGTAACACTAAAGAAAAATGTTATTTACTCGCAGGAGCGGCTGTCAATGCCGGAATTCGCACCCGAGCGCCTTGAGGTGGCAGGAGATGTAAGTCGCGGCCTATGCATACATTTGCATCTTTCACTGAAGAATCTTTCAGCGCTCCCACAAAGGGTCCTTAGCTCGCTTACCGTGTCACTGTTCTGTTGCATGCAATGGTGAACGCGCTCGCACCATCTGGATTGCATTACACGGGCACTCTGACAGCTCGTAATTAAGATTAATCACTCTGCCGTGCTCGTTCTCGCACACAATATGCCACATCGGGCACGCGTAAATTACTTACAGCCTACCACGTCAACGCTACTACATACACAGCACAGCGAAGACGAATCACTAGGCAGATGACAGAATACACTAAGGAATGTGTCTGTTCAGAGCCCTAGAGTTCTGTAGTAGGGGATCTCTGTGTATAGTCATAATCTAGTGAATAGTGAATAGTCCCGCCCATGTGCGTGGACCCCGGAGCAATCAAAAATAATCTCTTACAGTGTCAAAAAATGCAGAAAATGCATAGACACTTAAGAGAGAATTTAAAGACAGATAATGCAGCCAAAAAGGCTACACTGTCCAGTACTTCAACTAGAAATTCCACCATAAAATCCACAAAACAGCAAAGCCTGTACAGATTTCCCTTGCTTAACAGCAAAATCCCTCAGGAATGATAGAGAGAAGAACCTGGACAGACAAGCCCCATAGGCTGCCATTATGTGGCTTAATTAGGATACTGTGCCTTTAAGGAACCTTCCAGAACCTTCTCCCAGTATCCCAGAATGCATAGCAGGTCCAACTTAGTTTCAGTTCTTTTTTCCGGCTCCTGCAAGCAGGACCCTGGAGCATTGAGCTCTCCCTTTTCAAGGGTTTTTGTTAGTGTTTTACACTAATTTCGATTTTTGGTGCTTTTAAAGTACTTTGGTGACTTTCTTTCTGTGTTTCTGCACTCTTTTTTGTCCATAATGCCTGCATTATTCGACAAATGCCCTGAGTGCTCAAGGAAGAAGGCCAAGTCAGACTCCCATGAGGTCTGTATTCTCTGCCTTCCCTCTTCCCACATTCCTGAGGACTGTGTGATCTGCAGAGGCTTCTCTGGAAGGACCCTGAAGGAGAGGAAGAAGATCAGGCTTCAGGGACTTGAAGAGAGAAGGTTGAAGGCACGAGGTGGGTCAGGAGGGGCTCCTTCTACCCATGCTGAGGCCTCTGGGGGGCTCCCCAGGGGCAGGAAGACCAGCCCTCGCCCAAGATCTCCGTCTGGGTCAGTTGCGCTGACCACGACGTCGAGGGGGCAGTCAACGGCCAGTTCCAGGTCTCCCCAGGGCTCTGGGTCAAGAAAACGTCGCCCGTCGACGTCGAGGAACGTGTTCCGGCCGCCGTCGAAGCCGGTGTCGATCTCCTCGTCGTCGGTGTCGGCGTCGAGTGGTCGACATCGGAGGGCCCGGCGTCGGCGCTCGCCGTCGAGGCGACACCGCCGTTCGCCGTCGAGGACATCGTCGTCGAGGGGATCCTCGTCGTCGAGGCCGCCGTCGAGACGGAAGGCGTCTCCGGCGCCGAAAAGGTCGACGTCGAAGCATTCTAAAAGACCGACGTCGAGACGTCAAGGAGATTGACGTCGAGAAGGTCCGAGAGGTCGACGTCGAGAAGGTCCAAAGGGTCGACGTCGAGGCGATCCAAGAGGTCGACGTCGAGGCCGGCGAAGAGGTCGAGGTCGCCGTCGAGGCACCATCGCCCGTCGTCGAGGTTTCGTGGTTCGTCGATCTGGTCGGGGTCGACGTCGAGACGGAGACACGGTTCGACGTCGAGAAGTGTGAATCGGTCGACGCCGAAGGACCGTTCGACGTCGAGGGGCCATCGGTCGTCGTCTGGGCACCGATCTTCAGCGTCTGGAGGTCCTAAGGACAGGCCCAGGACTGTGGGGGGCTCCCCACACTCCGAAAGAGATGGTGGCTCGCCGGGAACGGCGCATTCCGGGGTGGATGCTCCGATGAAGCCTTCTACACCTCCTTCGCGGCCGGCTGTGCCGAAGGGTCCGCCTCCAAAGGCCCCGACCCCACCTCCGAAGCCGGGTCCGCAGACCCCGCGTACGGTTACTCCTCCACCCCCGGTTCCGCCGAGGGCGGTGTCGATGCCTAAGTTTCCGACGCCTCCGAAGAAGACGCCTAAGAAGCCTAGGACTCCTGACCCTGGGAGGCCGAAGGAGCGTCCGAGGCCCAAGAGGTCGAGGTCTCGCTCGGGGAGACGGGACAGATCGAGGAGTGGGCATGGATCTTCCTCACGATCCAGGCGTCACCACAAGAGACGTCGGTCCAGGTCACGTTCTGCCTCTGGGACCCGTTCCTACTCGCCCACGCTGTCCGATTCGCCGGAGACTAGGGTGTCTCCGATAGACGATATAAGCACATTTCAGGAAGTTCTCCTGCGTGGAGCGGCGAAGTTGGGCATCAAGGTTGAAGCGCCTACGACTTCTACCTCGGTGATATTTGAGACATTACACAAAAGGCACTTGTCTCGCCCCCTGTTACCTTTGGTGCCGGGGCTCCTTGAGCCCGCCGAACAGCTATTCCTGACGCCGGCGGCGGTGAAGTCTGCGCCTTCCAGGATCCTAAAAAAGTACAGGGCTCCGGACTCAGACCCAGCCTTCTTGAGGAAGGACCCGGTACCGGATTCAGTCATCGTGACTGCTGCACGTAAGCTTCATGCCACCTCCCCTGCGTCCACGGTGCCTCCGGACAAGGAGAGCCGCTGGATCGATTCTGCTGGTCGTAAGGCGTGTGGGACATCCGCCTCGTCGATGAAGGCCGCCAGTGACTCGGCTTTGCTGGGGCGTTACGACCGGTCCCTGTGGGACTCGATGGAGCAGTTCGCAGACCTTGTCCCTCGAGACCGCAAGGAGGACTTCATGGAGATCGTCCACGAGGGGATGCTGGTCTCTAACCAGGCCATCGGCGCCGCAGCGGACATATCCTTGCTGTCCGCGCACGGATATTGCCACGGGATTCACCAGAGACGCCATGCTTGGCTTAGGTTGACGTCACTGAAACCGGAAGCACAGCAACGCGTGGCGAATCTCCCGTTTTCCGGAGATACCCTCTTCGGGAAACACGCGGATGACGAGATGGCCAGGATGAAGGCCGAGGCGGAGACCCTGACGGCAGTGGGCTTGGAGAAGCCCAAGGAGAAGAAACCCTTCCGACAGTACCAACGTCGGTTTGGGTCGCAGGGTCGTGGAAGGGGTCAGTCTGCTGGACAACATCAACAGCAGCAACAGCAGCAGCAGTACAGGCGGCCCTTCCAGAAACGCCAAGGTGGTAGAGGTCGTCAACAGTCCTCTACCGCGAGCAAGGGCCCGGCCGGGTCCCGTCCCTGAGCTGTTACTTCCCCCTCGTCCGTTACCCGCTCCGGTGGGGGGAAGCGTTCAATTTTTTCTGGCAGAGTGGAGAAAAATTACTCAGGACAAGTGGGTGCTGAATATTGTTTGCAATGGATACAGTCTACGTTTCACCAGCCCTCCTCCATCGATTCCTCCCGTCAGCTCGCAGTATCAACTGCGCGAGCTTCAGGCGGAGGCGGACATTCTGCTAAGGAAGAGGGCGATCAAAGGCGTACCTCTGTCTCAAAGAGGAAGAGGTCTTTACTCTCGGTTCTTTCTTGTCCGCAAGAAGGACAAAAACGAGTTCAGGCCCATTCTGGATTTGCGACAGGCAAACAAGTGGATTCGCAGAGAAAAGTTTCGCATGCTGTCGTTGCATCAGATCTACCCTCAGCTGCAACGTGGAGATTGGATGTGTGCCATAGATCTACAGGACGCATACTTCCACGTGCCCATTGCATGCAAACACAGGAAGTTTCTGCGATTTCAAGTCGGCGCCAATCACTATCAGTACACGGTGCTACCCTTCGGGCTGAAGTCTGCACCCAGGACATTCTCGAAATGTATGGCAGTGGTAGCAGCACACCTGCGGAAGAACAAGGTGTTTGTCTACCCATGCCTGGACGATTGGTTGATCAAGGCCTCCTCCTTCTCGGAAGCTCAAGCACACTTCCAGAAGACGTGCGTTCTCTTGAACAAGCTGGGGTTGCACATCAACATGTCCAAGTCGGTCCCGATTCCGGTCCAGTGCATCCAGTACTTGGGAGCCTCCATCAATACGCTGTCAGCAAGCGTGTCTCCTTCGGAAGAGCGACGTTTATCACTCCTTCGGAAGGCTCAGGCTCTCATGGACACTCCGTCTACGACAGTGAGGACGGTGTCTTCTCTGCTGGGATCGATGGCCTCTTGCATCTTCCTCACTCCTCACGCACGGCTACAGATGAGACCTCTGCAGGAGTGCTTGGAGGATCAGTGGGACCAGAGGAGAGGTTCTTGGGACGACAAGATACGACTGTCTCTACATGCTCTTCAGTCTCTGAAGTGGTGGTGCTCGAAGGAGAATCTCCTCAGAGGGGTTCCCTTCCACAAGGACATTCCCACACAGACCATCGTGACGGATGCGTCTCTCCAAGGCTGGGGGGCGCACTCCGGAGACCTGCAAATTCAAGGGGCGTGGTCCCCGACGGAGTCCACGTACCACATCAATTTCCTGGAACTGAGAGCTGTTCACTTGGCACTGAAGGCCTTTCATCCGTCGTTTCAGACCAACTCTCTGCTTGTTCAGACGGACAACACGACAACGATGTATTACCTCAACAAGCAGGGGGGCTCGAGATCGCGCACTCTGTCGCAGGAGGCGCAGGCGATCTGGCGCTGGCTTCTGGCTCGAGGACTGTCGATAACGGCCACCCATCTGCCAGGTGTGCAGAATGTTCAGGCAGACGAACTGAGCAGACTCATTCGGGAAAACCACGAATGGGTCATAAACGACGAAGTACTAGGAGAAGTCTTCGCAAGGTGGGGAATTCCAGACGTAGATCTGTTCGCCACCGCCGAAAACAGCAAATGCCGAGGCTTCGCCTCCAGGTACTACCAGCCGGGGACGCTGGGGAACGCGTTATGGATCAACTGGTCGAACAGCTTTCTGTACGCTTTTCCACCAATTCCCCTGATTCCGGCGGTTCTCATCAAGCTGTCCCAATCCAGGGCGAGAATGATTCTGATTGCCCCGGAATGGCCCAGACAGTGGTGGTTCACGGACCTGCTCCACCGTTCTCTCCTTCCTCACGTGAAGCTGCCGTGCAGGCCGGACCTTCTCACGAAGTTCGGGGGGCGGATGGTGCACCCCAACCTCTCGTCTTTGAGTTTGGCGGCATGGCTCCTGAAATAGTGCAATATGGCCATCTGAATCTCCCAGAGGATTGTATGGACATACTGAAGGAGTCTAAACGTCCTTCCACTAGGACTTCCTATGCTTACAAGTGGAAGAGGTTTTGCATCTGGTGTAGGTCTAAGAGCTATGACCCTACGACATGCAAGGAAGATGTCATCCTTCCATATCTGCTACATCTGGCGCAGTCGGGCCTTAATGTCCATTCCATTAAGGTTCATCTGGCTGCTTTGACTGCCTACAGGAAAGGCCCTTCACAGACTTCCTTTTTCCAGATCCCTGTGATCAAAGATTTTTGGGAAGGCTTGAAGAAAGTGTTCCCTCCTGTCAGGCTTCCTTCGCCTTCATGGGACCTGAATGTGGTGCTGTCCAGATTGATGAAGGAGCCTTTTGAACCCATTCATAAGGCTTCGTTGCAGCACCTGTCCTGGAAGGCGGCGTTCCTCGTGGCCATTACATCGGCCCGCAGGGTGAGTGAGATTCAGGCATTGTGTTGCCAAGAACCTTATACTGTATTTCATAATGCTAAAGTTGTTATGCGTACTCACCCTAAGTTTCTTCCCAAGGTTGTTTCTGATTTTCATATCAATCAGACTATCACTTTGCCTACGTTCTTTCAGAACCCTTCATCTCCAGCGGAAAGGTCTTTGCATTCCCTGGATGTGCGGAGGGTGCTGAAGTTTTATCTTGATAAGACTAAAGATATTCGTAGGTCAGACCAATTGTTCATCAATTATGGCTCAGTCAGGACTGGTCTTGCTACCTCTAAACAGTCCATCTCGAGGTGGATTGTGTCCTGCATACAGTTGTGTTACTACAAAGCTAATAAGACCTTAGGGGGCAAACCTAAGGCTCATTCCACCAGGGGCAAAGCTGCTACGACAGCTATGCTCCGTAATGTACCCATTGCAGAGATCTGCAAGGCGGCCACTTGGAAGTCGGTCCATACCTTTGCTAAGCATTACTGCCTGGACTCTGATGCCAGGGCAGACGCTCAGGTTGGGCAGGCTTCGCTGCGGAATCTGTTCGCACAGTAGTGGCGTTATTTTATTCTCCACCGCCGCTTGGTGTGGGGATGGGCTTGCCATTCTATTCACTAGATTATGACTATACACAGAGATCCCCTACTACAGAAGGAGTAGTTTCTGTCCTGTAACTCCAGTTCTGTAGTAGGGGTATCTCTGTTATAGTCATAAGCGCCCTCCCGCCTCCCCGGTGGAGAGTTATTCATGTTCATAATGCTACAGGTCTGGCGTTTTCTACGCCTTCAAAAAGAACTGAAACTAAGTTGGACCTGCTATGCATTCTGGGATACTGGGAGAAGGTTCTGGAAGGTTCCTTAAAGGCACAGTATCCTAATTAAGCCACATAATGGCAGCCTATGGGGCTTGTCTGTCCAGGTTCTTCTCTCTATCATTCCTGAGGGATTTTGCTGTTAAGCAAGGGAAATCTGTACAGGCTTTGCTGTTTTGTGGATTTTATGGTGGAATTTCTAGTTGAAGTACTGGACAGTGTAGCCTTTTTGGCTGCATTATCTGTCTTTAAATTCTCTCTTAAGTGTCTATGCATTTTCTGCATTTTTTGACACTGTAAGAGATTATTTTTGATTGCTCCGGGGTCCACGCACATGGGCGGGACTATTCACTATTCACTAGATTATGACTATAACAGAGATACCCCTACTACAGAACTGGAGTTACAGGACAGAAACTACTCCATCCTTTCTTTGTTCTTTAGCATTAGGAGCTCGAAGCTCCACCCACTTCGTGGGCGTAGGCCGAGCCCTAAAAACCAGCAAAACACCAGGCAAAAAGTTGGGGGCAACGATAGTCAGATATCCACCTTCCTACATAACCCCCCCCCCCCCCCCCAAACGAAAGGAGATAAGGCTATCCTGGACCAGGTAAGCCTATATTGCCTGAGTGGCCATATGAGGAGGTGCATGCACTGGCATGGTTACCCCCTATCTCATGGTCCACTAACCAATGCCTCACCCTAAGGGTATCTGAGGGTCTCCACCATAGGGAATCTCTACCTGTGGTGTGTTTTGGTAAAGTAAAAGGCTGGTGCTGGGATGGAGTACTGAAGTGAGGCTCCACTAATGTTGGGCTCAACTTCCTCCAATCACTACCCACCATATATGCCTTTCTTTCCAGGACTGAGTTGCTGTATGCTCTCAGGGTCAACCTCTGGCTACCTAAAGCTGGAGGCTGGGTCCCTCTGTTTGGCTTACTGGAGGGACAGGTCAGGTTTGGGGCCCTTAGGTCGCAGGTTTGGCTGTGCCCAACAGTGTCCATCTGTGGGAGGTCCCTAACTAATTTTAAGGGGGATCCCTCAGGAGTTTGTTTTATTTTCACTTGGCTAGAACTACTAGCTTCAGTGCCCTTAATCTGCTGATTGGGGGGTTCTTTTGGACAGGGGGCCCTTTGGGGTCCACCACTGGCCTCCCTGACCTCTACAGCCCTGGGCTGACTGAGGCAGGGTAGAGAGGGGCAGGTTACCTGCTCCAGATTGGGTCCCACCTTGGAAGGGTCCACTGACATCAGGGGTTCTGCCAGGCTAGGCCTGACTACCTCTGGGGCAGTTTCTTCACAAGGGGTAAGATCAGTTCCCTGAGGAGGCTGATCCTTTCCTAAAGTCTGGTGGGAGGGAGATTTCTCTTCCTCCTCAATGCTCTCTGTTTGAGTGGAGTGATCCATAGTTTCAGGCTTCACAACACTATTATCAGTCTGAGTTTGGGCTGTGGCCATCACAACCTCACCAACCTTTTCAGGAAGGGACTCAGTTTGGGTATGGGCTGTTACCATCACAGCCCTGCTAACCTTTTCAGGGAAGGAATCTGTCTGAGATTGGGCTGAGCCTGGCACAGCCCGCCTAACCTGTTCAGGAAGATTTACCATTTTAGAATGGGTTTCTTGTTCTACCTCAGCCCAGGCTGAGATCTCTAAATCATTCCCCAGTAGGCAATCTACAGGAAAGTTTGATGACACTGCCACTCTCTTGGGGCCAGTGACACCTCCCCAGCTGAGATTTACCACTGCCATGGGATGATTTTTCTGCACTCCATCAATGTTTGTCACCTGGTATGTGGCACCAGGTAAAAGTTGCCTTGAGGGGACTAGGCTCTCAGTCACCATGGTGATGCTAGACCCTGTGTCTCTATAGGCCTCAACTTTCAGACCATTGATGAGGGGCTCCTGTCTGTATTTGCCCAAAGTGTTGGGACAATCAGTGAAGTTGGCAAACCCCATGCCAGTCTCACAGACAAGAGTATCTGAGTTAGGGGACCTGGTTAGGCCAGAGTCCCCAGGAACTCCCAAAGTAAAACCACCCAAATTCTTGGGGGCACCCCCACCACCTGGGGGATTACTACTAGTAGTAACAGGAGGCTTGGAAGTGTTACTTGGCGGTATGTTCTCCTTATTGTTGTTGGCCCTTGGGCAACTGCTGTCAGTTTTCCAATGGCCTACCTGTTTGCAGGTATAGCAATGAGGTTTCTTCTGGGTAGTGGAAGGATTCTGGGACCCACCCCCCTCAGAGGATTTTTGGGGCCCTGATGTGGTTTGATCTGTAGATTTATTCCCACCCTTCTCTTGAGGCTTGGTTGATTCCTTCTTTTGGTCACCACCTTGGTTCTTAGGCCTAATCCTGGTTCTGACCCATTTGTCTGCCCTCTTACCCAATTCTTGTGGAGAGGTCAGATCAGAGTCTACCAGGTGCTGGTGTAATAACTGGTTCTGACAATTATTTAAGACTTGCTCTCTCATAATTAGATTATACAATCCTTTGTAATCAGTAACCTTACTTCCCAGTAGCTAGCCTTCCAAAGCCTTAGTGGCACAATCAACAAAGTCAGTCCAATCTTGAGCCTGAGTTTTCTGGGTATCCCTGAACATCAACCTGTACTGTTCAGTGGTTAAGCCAAACCCATCAATCAGTGCAGTTTTCAAGACTTGGTAATCATTAGCATCCTCATCTCTAACAGTGAGGAGCTTGTCTCTACCTTTACCTTCAAAGGAGAGCCACAATATAGCTGCCCACTGACTCTGGGGTACCTGCTGTACTTTGCAGGCTCTCTCCAAAGCAGTCATCCACTTGTGGATATCATCTCCTGTCTTATAGGAGGGCACTATTTTACTCAGGTGTCTATTATCAAAACTCCTGTCTCTATCCCTAGGGATAGTGCTGCCACCAGTGGGGACTACCCCACTCAACTGTTGCTCTCTAGCAAAGGCAAGCTTCTCTTTGGCCAGGGCAAGTTCTTCCCTCTGGATCCTCAGATTGACTTCCTTCATCTTTGCCTCATGCTCTCTCCTCTGAGAGGAAGTCATCCTCCTCTGAGCAGATGCATGAGAGGCACAAGAGTGCACAGATCTAATGGAGTCCCTAGAATGAGACCTATCTCTTCTAACTCCATGGTTAGGCCTGCTCAGGGTCAGTACTGGGGGTCCCCCAGATCCTTCCCTATGTAGGTCTAAGTTGGCCCTTGTGAGTCTGCTGACTATCACAGAACCATTGTCTGCCTCATCCCCAGATGGTTCTTCTTCTTCCTCCTCCTCTTCTATATTCTCTGTTTCAGGGAGGTTTGGATCTCCAAGAGTACCTTCTAAGGCTGGCATGCTCCTATCTGGATTAGAGGGGTCTGTGTTGGCAGCCCTTCTGGCATCATATGTCTCTAAGAGACCTAACAGAAAAGGAGTGGTAGGGTTAGAACCCTGTTTCAATTTCCTGGAGGTACACAATTGTCTCATCTCCTGGAAACTGAGAGCTGCATATCTGGAAAGGACCTGTGGAAGGTCACTAACCACAAGGGGAGTCACTGAGGTTTCTCCTGTGGTAGACATGCTTTCTAGTGAGGTGTAAGTGGTGCACTTACCTACACTATGGGTTTTCCTACTGATCCCTTGCTAAGAGTTGTAGTCAGGGTGTGCTAGGCCCTTTCTACTACAACAGCTGGTTCAGTAGAACTCAGAATATTTCTAAGCTTGTTATATGTACCTAGGTACCTGATGTGATCTTTCAAATGATATTTCAAGATTATATGTGGTAAAAACAACAGCAAGCTCAAATCCCAACCGCTGCACACCAATGTGAGAAGTTGGCCTGATATATGATGCTCACTAGTTCTAGTGATCACCTTGTATCAGTCCAAACAACCCTTATGGTGATTGGTTGTAAGTCAACCTTATAGACCAGCTATCCTAATGGTAGCATGGACAAAGCAGTCTTAGGCTAAACTCTTTTGGCATGTGAAGCCAGCTGTTTTACCACAATATAACCCCTTGAATACCAGATGAAATGACACCACACAGGTTGTTATGAAAATAAACAGTATATTTATTAATAACAACACCTCTGAACTCTTTATGAGGTCAGAGGGCTAAGCACATGACAATCTCTTACGAAAAACAATACAAGTTGCACAAAATTACAATGGTGCCCTAGGGGCACGACAAACCATATACTAAGTAAGTGGAATGTGAGAGTCGATAAAAGGAATGGAGCTGTCCAGAGGCTGTAGGATCGATGGGACCACGCTACACTAACTTCAGGTAAGTAATAGGATGCCCATGGAACACGTGTGCAGAGTGTGAACTCACACGCGAGATGCGTAACAACGTCTATGGACAGTACAGTTCAAGAAAAAGGTAAGTACGGACAATCCTGACTAGTTAGGACAACAACGACTGTGGAATTGGACACTAGGACAGTTAGACTACCCTTGAGCACCGAAATGCTCTCGTTACCTCACCCACGGGCTGCGGGTGCATAGGTGCCAAAGTGTGTCGGGTTCTCGCGTTGAAGTCAATGGAGCCTGAAAGAAAAGATGCTGCAGGCGACCAGGAGGAAGATGTCCGGTGCGACCCAAGGGTGGATCAGTGAAGAAGAGGACCTGAAAGCAGAGGGGACAGTGTTCAAAGTCACTAGCCAGTGACCGGTGTGGAACCAGGAAGGAACCAGGTGCTGTCGTCGCGATCAGGTGAAGAGTGGACGCTTGACTCTGCAGCCACGTGGACCAGGAGGTGTCTTCGACGACCAGGATAGAGGCACGAGCTGTCCCACGCAGGCTCTCGCTGTCGGCGGTGTTGGATCCGGAATCGGCGTCAACAGACCTTGGCAAAGGCAACCCACGCGGTGAGTGAAGAAAGCGTCTGGTGCGGACTAGGAGAGTCCGGGGTGCCCCTCTTTTGGAAGGGAGCAAGGGCCAGTCTGGAGCAACCAGACCAGCAGCAAAGATTCAAAGGTTCGTCGTCTAGGAGGCCACTAGCCAGCCGGCAAGTGACCAGACAACGCGTCGAGCAGCAAACAAGCAGAAGGGCCCCACGCAGATCTCGTGGATGCTGGAGGGCTGATCTTCGGTGCAGGGGCTGCTCGGGGCTGGGGCTTCTCAGTCCCCAAAGCACTTGGTCGAGTTTACCTCGGGAGTCGTGCTGGAAGCGAAGTGCAGTTTCTTTCAAGATGGCCGGTCCCACGTGTCTCGTCGCACCCACGGATCTCAGCTGTGCTGCAGATGTAGGTAGAGGTCGGAGAGGTCTGGGAATCCGGGTCTCGTCGGGCTCTGAAGTCTGGATCCTCGAGGGAAGACGACAAAGGGAAGCCTCTGGACGCTTGATGGTGCCTGCAGTTGCAGGGTGGACACTCCTTGCCCACAAGGGAGATTTCTTCAGTCTTCTGTGGAGCAGAACGCCGAAGGCCAGAGTTTCTTCTTGTTGAATAGTTCAGGATAATCTAATTTGGAATGGGACCAGCTCCTACCTTTATTCTCCTAAAGGGTGCTGCACTACTTACTAGGTCCCTCCCCTGGGTGGGACCAGGAAGGGGGGTGCTTACACCCCCTATCCTTTTTTCCGGTTTCCCGCCAGAGCTGGGGCTGGGATGCCCCAGCAACTGGTTTGAACCGGTGTATGCACAGGGCACCTTGTGTGCCCCAGGCATGTCTCATTCCTTTCAGGCCTATCCTCCCCAATACACAAAATCCTGTCTGGGGTGGTGCTAGCACCTCCCAAGGCAGGAAACCCTTTGTCCAAGCCATCCTCGCTGGAAGGACTCCCAGCAGCAGGAGGTCAGACTTGTGTCTGTGGTGGCAGCATCCATTTTGTGATGCTGAGGCTCGAGTTAACTTTAACCGGGGTTCACAGTTACATACATGTTGTGTCCCTCTAGAAGGGTGGAATGCTACCCCCGTCGCCAGAATTGGCGAGGGGGTAGTATTCCAAATCGTATGACACCTTATTCGACATGTTTTGATAATGTTATACCAGAGTTAGCATTTAACCGCGAGGTTGATAATACACTTAAGAGTATATGGTATAGCGTTATCATGGAACAGCTATTAGGACTTGGTTCCGCAAGCTGCAAACGGGCTCAGCTCATGCCAGAGCACCATCTCACATAATTCCAAGCACTCTGCCTTCAGGATTGATAAGGCCTTCCATAGGAGTGACTGATAGGCCTATATGTGTCCATTTTAGGGTTAGATATAGGTATACCATATCTACAGCAAAGGGTGTTTACACCACCTTGCCCCAGCTGTCATGCAGCCAGTTGTGTCAGATTTAGATGGCCAGCCAGGGGTGGCATAATACATGCTTCAGCCCCTGGTAGGCCCTGAGTGCACCTATGCCCTGGGTACCTAAGGTACACTGTACAGGGACTGATAAGGTGACCCAGTATCCAATTAGATATGCACCTAAGGTACATGGAATCCATTTTAACAGAGAGAGCAGGAAGCCTGGGGTCCTGAATAGCAGGATTCCAGGCCAACTAAGTCAAAAACCAGCAAAACACCAGGCAAAAAGTTGGGGGCAACCATAGTCAGATATCCACCTTCCTACAGTCCTCACGTGCAGTGGGCACGCGAGTGCCACCCCGAGAATAGCGAAAATGACTCTTAAACTACTGGAGTATCGTTATGATGTGGAGTACATCGCAGGCAGTAGAAACAAAGTTGCTGACTACTTGAGCAGGGCAGCAGCTACGGACTCAGCGGAAGAAGAGAAGGAAGAAGGGGACGAAATGGTGGCACTGATGGAGGACCCGGAGAAAGTAATAAGCAACCATGAATGGAAGGAGGCGTACCAAGAAGACAAGAATATCCAAGAGGTGAAAGGATACATCACCGGTGGATGGCCAGAAAAAAGACATCTCAACGGAGAGATGAGGAAGTACTTTGAAGTGAGAGAGGAGCTCTCACTTGGCAACAAGGGAATCTTTATGTACAGAGGGGACAAAGTGGTACCCCCGGAGTGACTCGTCCTCAGACTACTAGCCATACTACATGAAGGCCATTTAGGAATTGGGAAGACCAAACTGAGAGCCAAACAGGGTTACTGGTGGCCAGGCATGGACACACAAACCGAACGATATGTAAGGGAATGTAACCAATGCCAACAAGCTGATAAGACCTTGAGACCATTGAGGCCGTCCATAGGAAAATTCGACACACCGAGGAATCCATGGGAAGAGCTCTCCATCGACATTTTAGGGCCCATCCTGGACAATCAAGGGACACCGAAATACATATGTGTCCTGGTGGACAAATACTCGAAGTGGCCCGAGGTACATGTAAATGAAGAAATGGACACGGACACCATACTGAAGTTCCTCACTAACATCTTCCTCCGAGAAGGCATCCCCAAATGTGTGTTAAGTGACAATGGCCCTCAATTTACGTCAGACAAATGGCTAAAATACATGGAAAGAAATGGAATCCGCTCCAAACACATGTCCATATATTATCCTGCAGGAAATGGACAAGTAGAACGGTTCAACAGAGTTCTAATGGGCTCCGTCCAAGCAGCCATCATGATGGGGAAGGACTGGGAAAAGGAAACGCTACATATGATATGGGCGTATCGCATCACACCCACAGGAACAGGGTACAGTCCCTTCCAAATTTTTATGTCTCGTGACCTACAATGCGCGCAAGCGCATTGAGGAGCGAGAATTCAAGTGCTCGAAATCCTCGTCAAACCAAGGGCTTCGTTCCTTGCGGTTTTCTTGAAGTTCACGTGGCCACAGGCACGCGCTTTTGGGCCATAAACTCTGTTCCCCACAGCCTTACATTCATTTCTCCTCCCCCTCCCAAGCCAGCTTCCCCGAGGCCGTAGCAGCACTCCTCCCACACCAGCACCTCCCCTCTCTCTCCCCGCAAACACAGCCTTTACTTTAATTTCTCCTCCCCCTCCCCAGCCATGCCGAATTCTCCTCCCACCTCCCACGGCCGTCCTTTCTGCCCACACGAGCCTTCTCTTCTCTCTGCTCTCCCCTCAGGCGCCGTGACATACTTCAAAGGCTTATCACTTCACACGGCCGCAGGCCGTGCAACCAGAGCACTTCAGTTGGTGCGCAGCCCCCCTCCCAGCACTGCCTTGTTACTCTCGGCAGCCAACTTTCGTTTCATGGTGGAACAAACCTCACTGATAACACTTCACACGGCCGCAGGCCGTGCAACCAGAGCACTTCAGTTGGTGCGCAGCCCCCCTCCCAGCACTGCCTTGTTACTCTCGGCAGCCAACTTTCGTTTCATGGTGGAACAAACCTCACTGATAACTATCGTCTATTGTAGCGAACAACACCAGGTTCAACTTGTGACTTCAGGCGCTACACGCATCTTTGCAGGGTGTGTACACAACCTAACGCCATTTTTTGTAGCTACCTTTACGAGTATCATTGGGTATTACGACCCTGTCTACGTGCCTTGAAGTAGCATCCTGATGGCTTAAGGCGCTTGCTCACAAGTCCGCACTCGATGCACTCTCTTATCTTCTCCTTCCTGCTACCCAGGCTCCGCATTTCACCCATTGAAATAACTTTAGAGCAGCATAAAAGGGTATACAAACAAAGTAATGTAACTAAACAGAACATATATTCTTAACTAAATGTGGCATATACATGGATAATATATGGAACGTATGTAAGCATAACATACCATATGTAGAGTGCAGAGTGCAGATTCAGAGTGCAGTGTGCAGATTGTGAGTGCAGATTGTGAGTGCAGATTCAGAGTGCAGATTCAGAGTGCATATTCAGAGTGCAGATTCAGAGTGCAAAGTGCAGATTCAGAGTGCAGATTTAGAGTGCAGTGTGCAGATTGTGAGTGCAGATTGTGAGTGCAGATTCAGAGTGCAGATTCAGAGTGCAGATTCAGAGTGCAGATTTAGAGTGCAGAGTGCAGATTGTGAGTGCAGAGTGCAGATTGTGAGTGCAGAGTTCAGATTGTGAGTGCAGAGTGCAGATTGTGAGTGCAGAGTGCAGATTGTGAGTGCAGAGTGCAGATTCAGAGTGCAGAGTGCAGATTCAGAGTGCAGAGTGCAGATTCAGAGTGTAGATTCAGAGTGCAGATTCAGAGCGCAGATTCAGAGTGCAGATTCAGAGTGCAGATTCAGAGTGCAGATTCAGAGTGCAGAGTGCAGATTCGGAGTGCAGAGTGCAGATTCAGAGTGCAGAGTGCAGATTCAGAGTGCAGAGTGCAGATTCAGAGTGCAGAGTGCAGATTCAGAGTGCAGAGTGCAGATTCAGAGTGCAGAGTGCAGATTCAGAGTGCAGAGTGCAGATTCCGAGTGCAGAGTGCAGATTCCGAGTGCAGAGTGCAGATTCAGAGTGCAGAGTGCAGATTCAGAGTGCAGATTCAGAGTGCAGAGTGCAGATTCAGAGTGCAGATTCAGAGTGCAGATTCAGAGTGCAGAGTGCAGATTCAGAGTGCAGAGGGCAGATTCAGAATGCAGATTCAGAGTGCAGATTCAGAGTGCAGAGTGCAGATTCAGAGTGCAGATTCAGAGTGCAGATTCAGAGTGCAGAGTGCAGATTCAGAGTGCAGATTCAGAGTACAGAGTGCAGATTCAGAGTGCAGATTCAGAGTGCAGATTCAGAGTGTAGCGTGCAGATTCAGAGTGCAGATTCAGAGTGCAGATTCAGAGTGCAGATTCAGAGTGCAGAGTGCAGATTCAGAGTGCAGATTCAGAGTGCAGAGTGCAGATTCAGAGTGCAGAGTGCAGATTCAGAGTGCAGATTGTGAGTGCAGAGTGTAGTTTGTGAATGCAGAGTGCAGATTCAGAGTGCAGATTCAGAGTGCAGATTCAGATTGCAGAGTGCAGATTCAGATTGCAGAGTGCAGATTCAGAGTGCAGAGTGCAGATTCAGAGTGCAGAGTGCAGATTCAGAGTGCAGATTCAGAGTGCAGATTCAGAGTGCAGAGTGCAGATTCAGAGTGCAGATTCAGAGTGCAGATTCAGAGTGCAGAGTGCAGATTCAGTGTGCAGAGTGCAGATTCAGAGTGCAGATTGTGAGTGCAGAGTGTAGATTGTGAGTGCAGATTGTGAGTGCAGATTGTGAGTGCAGATTCGGAGTGCAGATTCAGAGTGCAGAGTGCAGATTCAGAGTGCAGAGTGCATATTCAGAGTGCAGATTCAGAGTGCAGAGTGCAGATTCAGAGTGCAGAGTGCAGATTCAGAGTGCAGAGTGCAGATTCAGAGTGCAGAGTGCAGATTCAGAGTGCAGATTCAGAGTGCAGAATGCAGATTCAGAGTGCAGATTCAGAGTGCAGAGTGCAGATTCAGAGTGCAGATTCAGAGTGCAGAGTGCAGAGTGCAGATTCAGAGTGCAGATTCAGAGTGCAGATTCAGAGTGCAGATTCAGAGTGCAGATTCAGAGTGCAGATTCAGATTCAGAGTGCAGATTCAGAGTGCAGATTCAGAGTGCAGATTCAGAGTGCAGAGTGCAGATTGTGAGTGCAGAGTGCAGATTGTGAGAGTGCAGAGTGCAGATTCAGAGTGCAGAGTGCAGATTCAGAGTGCTTAGTGCAGATTCAGAGTGCAGATTGTGAGTGCAGAGTGTAGATTGTGAGTGCAGAGTGCAGATTCAGAGTGTAGATTCAGAGTGCAGAGTGCACATTTAGAGTGCAGAGTGCAGATTCAGAGTGCAGATTCAGAGTGCAGATTCAGAGTGCAGATTCAGAGTGCAGAGTGCAGATTCAGAGTGCAGATTCAGAGTGCAGATTCAGAGTGCAGAGTGCGGATTCAGAGTGCAGATTCAGAGTGCAGAGTGCAGATTCAGAGTGCAGAGTGCAGATTCAGAGTGCAGAGTGCAGATTCAGAGTGCAGATTCAGAGTGCAGATTCAGAGTGCAGAGTGCAGATTGTGAGTGCAGAGTGTAGATTGTGAGTGCAGAGTGCAGATTCAGAGTGCAGATTCATAGTGCAGAGTGCACATTCAGAGTGCAGATTCAGAGTGCAGAGTGCAGATTCAGAGTGCAGAGTGCAGATTCAGAGTGCAGATTCAGAGTGCAGAGTGCAGATTCAGAGTGCAGAGTGCAGATTCAGAGTGCAGATTCAGAGTGCAGAGTGCAGATTCAGAGTACAGAGTGCAGATTCAGAGTGCAGTTGCAGAGTGCAGTTGCAGAGAGAACTCAGCAGCACCACCACAGCATCACTCAGCAGCACCACAGCATCACTCAGCACCACCACAGCATCACTCAGCACCACCACAGCATCACTCAGCACCACCACAGCACCACTCAGCACCACCACAGCGCCACTCAGCGCAATCCCAGCATCACTCAGCACCACCACAGCATCACTCCGCGACATCACAGCATCAATCTGTGCAACCATTCAACAACAACTGGTTCAATTATGTTCTCTCAATGTTTCAAGCTTTATTACAAATGTCACAAAAAGATGTTATTTCACTTCTGTTCTTGGATTTTCATCACAATAAAATACACTGAACATAATCTTCACAAACGTTATTTACAAAAGTTTAAGCTATTGCCAATATAAATTACAATCACTTTTATTTAAGTATTAATTATTTTAAAAAATTAAAAGCCGTTGCTATTTGTAATATCAATACATCTAAGTCACGTAAATACAAAACATGTTGCATTACAAATGCTATAGTCGTCACATGTGCGAAAGTTATAACTATTGGCATTGAAAATGACAAAGCTATTAATTTAGCTATTTTCAAAATCAACACATAAATAAAAAAATTGTCATTTACAAGACCAATAGCTCAAACTTTCATAATGCGAGACCTATTGCATTGCAAATGCTTGTTAGAGGTAGAGACCCATTTACGAAGGACAATTTGGCGTGGAAAGACAAGACGGTTACCAGCAAGTGGTCCCCAGCCGTGGTGCCAGCAAATTTAGAAAGAGCCCAGAGAATATATTCGGAACACTACAACAAGAGAAGGAATGTAAAAGACACGCAGTTGGAAGAAGGAGAATGGGTAAGAGTCAAACTGGCTACACTCCAACGCAAGGGGGACAGTAAGTACAGCAGACCGCTCCAAGTCAAAGAAGTATTTGATAGAGCAGCAAGGTTGAGCGACGGAAATGTGTGGTCTCAGGATCGCATGGCTCGATGCAACAAGATAGTGCAATGGCCCCTGGAAGTGAGAGAACATGAAGTGACGGATCAGAGCATATCAGAGAATGAAACAGGTAATCATGAAGGAGAGTTGGAAAGCACGGAACCAGGGTTGGAACAAGAAGGTGGAGAAACCCCACAGGCAAGCATGACAAGGCGAGAAGGGAGAGAGCCAGTGGACGGTGAGAGATCGTATGCCCGCAAAGGTAAAGAGGCGGAGTCCCCGGCCAAAGAAGAGAAGGAGGCAACATCCACTCCGGTAAGGTGCACCAGAGGTGGGCGATTGGTGGTGAGACCCTCCAGGTTCCGGGACTATGATATGAGTGATGGACGCTGAAGCTGCCACAGACTAAGTTACTTTGTTGGATAAAAAAAGGGGAGATATGTAGTGTTGCTGCTCTAGTGTTCACGCTACGTAACGAGGTAGCGTGAGCAGCGGCCATGTTGTATTCGCGCATCCCCCAGCGCGAATCAGTCGGGTGCCGGAGCGGTGCACAGTCAGCACGCTCGGCGCTCTGTGTGCCCTATTAATTTAATATAATAAATAACGTAACCACCCTCATCAAGGTGCCTGTCTTCATTTAAGCCACATCTTTACACCCACTAGAATAGTGGACATCATATGCCAGGCCAACTTCTCACAATGCATTTCTCCGATTTTTGTTTCAAAATCATCTACTTCTCAGTGTTAAAATGTTGGGATGTATGGATCAATGTCCGGGCCTTTGCAGAATCTTAAAACATGAACAGATAACCGGTATTTTTTTTCTTTGAAAAATAGGGAATCCTACGAGCTATGTGGCCACACTACCCTCAGTATAACACTAACCTTAGTGTATCATGAGAATCTTTATTTTATATTCTAAAATGATTTTTAATTATTCATGAATGTGTTTTTATAGTAGTGCAGACATTTCCCTGGGGTTTTCTAATGGTGATGGTAGTAAAGTTATTAGGCTACATTTTGTTTATTACGCCTGTGTTACTTTTTGTAGTACGACATGATTAAAACTACCAACCTTTACTAAAAGCACACTCCTTTAAGGAATAAACTTCCAACTAGATGTTAAACGATTGTAATAGGCAGTTGTTAATAGTCTGGGTGATATCCCAAGAAAAGACAGGGACAGGGCAACAGTGGAGCGCTTACAATAAACAACACTAACCAAACCCCAGAAATCTGTGGCCGCCATATCTGCTAGCATCTGAGCGGAAAGGTCTGGCTTTATTTGTGTAATAAAGCAGACGGCGAAGTCTCTCTTGACCATTTGCATGTGAACAGCGAAGACAGAAAATGCCACCTTCTGTTCAGAGAGACGGGCCAAGCAGTACCATCGCAACATGGCCGCAATATCTGCCGTACGACTGTTATCACAAGCTGCAGTTGCTGGGATACAAATGTTCTCGCCTTACGGCGTTATTGCAGTGTTGAAAGGAGTGTTATAGGAGTTTTGACTGGACTTGCGCTTAGGCACAACCTCCTTCTATGTCATAAACTCATCTAATGATTTAAGGGCGCCCTCAGCCCTGTAGCGCTATTAATACTCAATTCGCTTGGCCTAAATTAATTTGTGTTCTTCTTTCCGCAAGGCAAGCGTACTTCTAGATAATAATCCTTTATGGATAATGTGATTATTTCTTTTATGTTGTGCCTTAGAATATTATTTCCATTGGGAAACTAGTTTTTGTTTTACATTGGGAAACTATTGTCGTTGTGTTTCTCATTGTTATTTTAGTTTACCTTACCATCAAAATTCCGGTCTTGTCGGTAATACAGTGGGTACAACCTGGCCGCTATGTAACAGACAAGACCGCTGACATACCGTGTGGTATGTATGTTATAAGCATAACATACATACCACACAGTTAACAACCATTACATTATGGCCGTGATGTTTGTTAACGTTAGTCCTTCGTCGCTGTCTCTGGTCCGCAGCGACTGTGCGGCGGGGGCTGGGCCTTGGATGCCACGTTGAGCAGCTGGACGTGGAAGCGCCACTGGAGCTGCACCGGGAGGAGCAGGAGAGCAGCGCAGCCGCCATCAACTGCAGACACCAAGAACAGGTAAGGGCAAGACCACCCCATCACCGGCAGCTCCCTGAATCTGCAGGCCAGGCAATTTTTAAGTCAAACGGAAAAGTGTTGCTTTGCACCATCAGCAATAAAGTGGATCCAGGAAATGAAAACCGGCTGCTGCGTACTTGCCACCTCTTAACCCTCCCTCTTACTGCACCCGTACACACAGCTACCTCTCTGTGTGTATGTGCAGAAGGTTGTCCACACCCTTCCTTGCCATGCTACTTCAGTGGTTGCATTTTCCTCCTGGTGCTGTCAAACAAGTCTGCACTTTCTCTGTTTATTTTCTGCTTGAACTCCCTGGCAGTGATCTTTGCTGGCCGGAGTTTTCGTTCCATATTTACGAGCCAGGTGCTCTGCTGCTCGTCATGCTGTTTCACACTTACACCGACCTGGTGATGAGGTGGAAGTTGTGTGGCGTAGAGGTTCCTTGAAAGCAATCTTTTCAGCCATATAACTTGCCTTTTAATTGGGCAGCTACTACCCAGTCGCACTACGAGGGAGAAAGGAAGACCTAGGTGCCCCTGGGCGTGCTACCTTAACCTGATCCTCCCTTTGTGTATCCAATGATCAGTGAATGTAGTTCTTTTTGCACTGGTTCCTGGCCCCCAAAGTGTTATACTTCATCCCTGATTCAGTTCTCAATCCCAGGAACGTCAAGCGTAACTGCCACATTAAAACCTACATTAATGCTGGCGAACCAAGTGTATGATCCACAAATGAAAGCGGATTTACCACTGTAAGACAACTCTTTCGTGCGCACAGCTGTCGCATCCTTCTCTAGAAAGTCAGCAGTCTTGTAATGAAATTTACTTATTGCCATCGGAGCCAGTATAACGTTTCAGACACTGTATTCTTGAGGGCTGTTGCTCGCTGGCTTCACTACCAACCCCCATTCACTGAGTGTTGTAATCGTCCCCTTCTCTGTCCTGTTCAACAGAGCTTCTCTGCGGTGTGCAGTGCTCACGGTGTAAAGTTCAAGCCTTGTCATATTCTTTGCAGAAATGTGTGCCGGCCGAGTCATAGATCCGACAGTTCAGACTTGGAGTAAACTATCACAAACTCACGAAAGTAAATAAGCCAAAGAGTAAACCATAGGGCTGGAAGGGCTCTGCTGCTCTCTTTTTCCATTACCACCAAAGGACAGATCCTATTAACTTAGTTTGTTTTATTTGCTGTCCTAGGTTTACTTTTTCACTGCTGTCTGAGCAACCGTCTCTAAGCCTACCTTGCAGTACAGGTTTAGCACTCACAATGTGTCTGTGTAGGTGTCTAGCAGAATGTGCATGCAGTGAAGCTATGTTCACAGTAAGCAGAGGCACACAGTCAGTCATCTGTGCTTTACAAGACTTCTTGATGGGGCAGTGTGGGCTTTGGCTCTGCTCACAGGAGTGAGCTTGCCTCTGTCACCTCATGCAATCAGTTTTTTGGTGTGCCCTGCGCCGCCTGTGAAGTACTTCCACTGTAGTGTTTTATGCAATGTTTTACATCCCAAATGTATCCTGAATCGTCACGTTACATTATTTATTGCATTGATATATTGTATGCAGTAGACAATTGTTTTATTTTTGCCCTGCAGCAGTCTTTATAATGTTTTTCTCACAACTCCGAATGCGTACCACACCTGGTGGCATTGCCAGTGCTTGTTTGCTTTGTTTTCTTGTCAAGGCCGTCCTTTGACTAGTTTCTCTGCCCCGGGTACATTTTATTTATTTATTTTTTTACTTACATGTAGTAATATGTCTCTCCAGGTATAGGCATCCATAGATAGATACATTATTATCTGTTGCAGAACAGGAGTCCACAACCTCATTTTAACTGTCCACGTCACATAGTTTTGCAGATGTAAGTTTTATTGTTAGTCTGGACTTTCGTCTCCAGCTGCCAGGTGTGTCACTGGCTGCATATTCTGGATTTTGTTTGAGTAACCTTATGTTCATGACAGCACTTTTATTCTGGTAATTTTCCAATTTGTTCATCTATTACAGAATTTGCATTAAATGTAGAGGAACCAATTTACAAGAATGATTACATCTACATTTGTATAGGTAATGCCTTAAATTGTGAATTTCATATTTTTTGAGTTTTGGTGCCGTTGCCTCTATTGACACTGCCCTTAGCTTTTCTTTATAACTTCCTTTAATTTAACTTAAGTAGTGGTATGCCTAACGTGAGGTGGATAGGACTTATTTTAGCTATTCAAGGAAATGTTCATACATTTCTTGAGGAAAAGAGAAATTGGTGGAACTGAGATTAAAAGGAGGACACAACTTCAACCAAGATGTAGAGTATAAAGAACCAGTTCACTAAACTGCAAAAAAAGAAAAAGATACATTGGAAATTTTCTCCAGTAGATTACAGTTTAGATTTTCTTTGTGGAATTGTGTAATGATTCAAGGAGTACCCTTACATTATTAGATACGTTGTTGATCTAAGAATACTTAAATATGTCAGTATTTTCTTATAAAATAAAAACAAGAATAATTTTGATTTTATAAACTTGGTGCCAAAGTGCATTTTCACTTAAAATACTTATTAATTTATTTGTATTTTACCTTCCTGGGTAGATAATTTCCCACTGGTACAATCCCTTTTCCTGAAACCCAATCAGCCATGTAGGTGTTCCCTCCCTAATTTGACCCCCATAAACACAATTTATGAGGGTAAATCCAGCCATCCCGAATTCTCTTAATCAAAATTGGTTGGGTACTGTTGCAATTGATGGTTTTCTTTTCACGGAAGATGATCTTCAGTGTGCAAAAACATTTTAAGTCCTCAATGGTTTTACCTGAGAATTTCTTTTCTTTAATAAATGTGACTGTGCATTGTGAACTACCACTAGCTTTTAACATTTGAATGCAGGACGTCCCAGAATCTCTGTTACTTCTATAATTCATACTGCAGAATTGATGCCACTTGTTATGGGGAAATCAATCAAACATTTTGTTCAGAAACGGTAATAAAATGCCAAGGCCTTCTAAGTTGAGCAATTTTGTTTAGCTCTATCTGATGGTCCATGGCAAGTTTAAAAACAAGCATTGGAAATGCAATAGGTCTCGCATTAGGAAAGTTTGAGCAATTGGTATTGTAAATGACACTTTTTTTATTTATGTGTTGGTTTTGAAAATAGCAAAAGTAATAGCTTTGTCAGTTACAATGTCAATAGTTTTAACTTTCGCAAATGTGACACCAATAGCATTTGTAATGCAATGTGTGTTGTATTTACGTGACTTAGATGTATTGATATTACAAATAACAATGGCTTTTAATTTTGTAAATTAATACTTAAATAAAATTTATTGTAATTTATAATGGCAATAGCTTAAACGTTTGTAAATAACTTTTGTGAAGATTTTGTTCAGTGTATTTTATTGTGACGAAAATCCAAGAACATTGCATTTGCACCCACACACACACACACACACACACACACACACATATAGATGTGGTGGTGGTGGATCTGGGGGATATGGTGGTGGTGATGGTGGATGTGGTGGTGATGGTGGTGGATGTGGTGGTGGATGTGGTGGTGGTGGTGGATGTGGTGGTGGTGGATGTGGATGTGGTGGTGGTGGATGTGGTGGTGGATGTGGTGGATGTGGTGGATGTGGTGGATGCGGTGGTGGATGAGGTGGTGGATGTGGTGGTGGATGAGGTGGTGGATGTGGTGGTCGTGGATGTGGTGGAGGATGTGGCGGTAGATGTCATGGTGGATGTGGTGGTGGATGCGGTGGTGGTGGATGCGGTGGATGTGGTGGAAGCAGTGGTGGATGTGGTGGTGGATGTGTTGGATGTGGTGGATGTGGTGGTGGATGCGGTGGTGGTGGATGTGGCGGTGGATGTCATGGTGGATGTGGAGGTGATGGTGGATGTGGTGGAGGTGATGGTGGATGTGGTGGTGGATGTGGTGGTGGTGGAAGTAGTGTTGGATGTGGTGGGGGTGGATGCGGTGGTGGATATTGTGGTGGGTGTGGTGGATGTGGCGGTGGATGTGGCGGTGGATGTGGCGGTGGATGTCATGGTGGATGTGGAGGTGATGGTGGATGTGGTGGTATATGTGGTGGTGGATGTGGTGGTGGTGGATGTGGTGGTGGATGCGGTGGATGTGGTGGTGGATGCGGTGGTGGTGGTGGATGCGGTGGTGATGGTGGAGGTGGTGGATGGGGTGGTGGATGTAGTGGCGGTGGATGTGGCGGTGGATGCGGCGGTGGTGCATGTGGTGGATGTGGTGGTGGTGGTGGATGTGGTGGTGGATGTGGCGGTGGATGTCATGGTGGATGTGGAGGTGATGGTGGATGTGGTGGATGCGGTGGTGGTGGTCGATGTGGTGGATGTGGTGGTGGATGTGGTGTTGGTGGATGTGGTGTTGGTGGATGCGGTGGATGTGGTGTTGGTGGATGTGGTGGTGGATGTGGCGGTGGATGTCATGGTGGATGTCATGGTGGATGCGGAGGTGATGGTGGATGTGGTGGTGGATGTGGTGGTGATGGTGGATGTGGTGTTGGATGTGGTGGTGGATGTGGATGTGGTGGTGGTGGATGCGGTGGTGGTGGATGCGGTGGATGTGGTGGTGGATGTGATGGTGGATGTGGTGGTGGATGTGGTGGTGGTGGGTGTGGTGGATGTGGTGGTGGATGTGGTGGTGATGGTGGATGTGGTGGTGGATGCGGTGGATGTGGTGGTGGTGGATGTGGCGATGGTGGATGCGGATGGGGTGGTGGATGTGGTGGTGGATGTGGTGGTGGATGCAGTGGTGGATGCGGTGGTGGTGCATGTGGTGGATGCGGTGGTGGTGGATGCGGTGGTGGTGGATGTGGTGGAGGATGTGGTGGTGGATGTCATGGTGGATGTGGAGGTGATGGTGGATGTGGTGGATGCGGTGGTGGTGGTGGATGCGGTGGTGGTGGAAGTGGTGGTGGATGTGGTGGTGGATGTGGTGGATGCGGATGGGGTGGTGGATGGGGTGGTGGATGGGGTGGTGGATGTGGTGGTGGATGCGGTGGTGGATGCGGTGGTGGTGCATGTGGTGGTGGTGGTGGTGGATGTGGAGGTGATGGTGGATGTGGTGGATGCGGTGGTGGTGGTGGATGCGGTGGTGGTGGAAGTGGTGGTGGAAGTGGTGGTGGATGTGGTGGTGGATGTGGTGGTGGTGGATGCGGTGGATGCGGTGGATGTGGTGGTGGTGGGGGTGGTGGATGTGGTGGAGGATGTGGCGGTGGATGTCATGGTGGATGCGGTGATGGTGGTGGATGCGGTGGTGGTGGAAGTGGTGGTGGATGTGTTGGATGTGGTGGTGGATGTGTTGGATGTGGTGGTGGATGTGGTGGTGGTGTGGTGAATGTGGTGGATGTGGTGGTGGTGGATGCGGTGGATGTGGTGGTGGTAGGTGTGGTGGATGTGGATGTGGCGGTGGATGTGGTTGTGGTGGTGGTGATGGTGGATGTGGTGGTGGATGTGGTGGTGGATGTGGTGGTGGAAGCGGTGGTGGAAGCGGTGGTGGATGTGGTGGTGATGTGGTGGTGGATGTGGCGGTGGATGTCATGGTGGATGTGGAGGTGGATGTGGTGGATGCGGTGGTGGTGGATGCGGTGGTGGTGGATGCGGTGGTGGTGGAAGTGGTGGTGGATGTGTTGGATGTGGTGGTGGATGTGGTGATGGTGGATGCGGTGGTGGTTGTGGATGCGGTGGTGGTGGATGTGGCAGTGGATGTGGTGGATGCGGTGGTGGTGGATGTGGTGGATGTGGTGGGGGTGGATGTGGTGGAGGATGTGGCGGTAGATGTCATGGTGGATGTGGTGGATTTGGTGGTGGATGTGGTGGTGGTGGATGCGGTGGATGTGGGGGTGGTGGATGTGGATGTGGGGGTGGTGGATGTGGGGGTGGTGGATGTGGGGGTGGTGGATGTGGTGGTGGTGGGTGTGGTGGATGTGGTGGATGTGGTGGTGGATGCGGTGGATGGGGTGGTGGTGGATGTGGTGGATGGGGTGGTGGAAGTGGTGGTGGATGTGGTGGTGGTGCATGTGGTGGTGGTGGATGTGGTGGATGTGGTGGATGATGTGGCGGTGGATGTCATGGTGGATGTGGAGGTGATGGTGGATGTGGTGGTGGATGCGGTGGATGCAGTGGTGGATGTGGTGGATGCAGTGGTGGATGTGGTGGTGGTGGTGGATGTGGTGGTGGATGTGGCTGTGGATGTCATGGTGGATGTGGAGGTGATGGTGGATGTGGAGGTGGATGTGGTGGTGGATGCGGTGGATGTGGTAATGGTGGATGTGGTGGATTCGGTGGTGGTGGTGGATGCGGTGGTGGTGGATGTAGTGGTGGTGGGTGTGGTGGAAGTAGTGGTGGTGGGTGTGGTGGATGTGGCGGTGGATGTGGCGGTAGATGTGGTGGTGGATGTGGCGGTGGTGGATGCGGTGGATGTGGTGGTGGTAGGTGTGGTGGATGTGGATGTGGCGGTGGATGTGGTTGTGGTGGTGGTGATGGTGGATGTGGTGGTGGATGTGGTGGTGGAAGCGGTGGTGGAAGCGGTGGTGGAAGCGGTGGTGGAAGCGGTGGTGGATGTGGTGGTGATGTGGTGGTGGATGTGGCGGTGGATGTCATGGTGGATGTGGTGGATGCGGTGGAGGTGGATGTGATGGTGGATGTGGTGGTGGTGGATGTGGTGGTGGATGTGGTGGTGGATGTGGTGGTGGTGGGTGTGGTGAATGTGGTGATGGATGTGGTGGTGGATGCGGTGGTGGTGCCTGTGGTGGATGTGGCGGTGAATGTCATTGTGGATGTGGAGGTGATGGTGGATGTAGTGGTGGATGTGGTGGTGGATGCGGTGGTGGATGTGGTTGTGGTGGTGGTGGATGTGGTGGTGGTGGATGTGGTGGTGGTGGATGTGGTGGTGGTGGATGTGGTGGTGGTGGATGTGGTGGTGGATGCGGTGGTGGTGCATGTGGTGGATGTGGTGGTGGATGTCATTGTGGATGTGGAGGTGATGGTGGATGTGGTGGTGGTGGATGTGGTGGTGGTGGATGCTAAAAGATATGCCGCAGAGGATCGGCAAGAGCCGAAAAAGGGAGATAAAGGGGCCACACCAGCAAGTTCAAACACACAACAGATGATGTTTAAATGTAAATAAACGAGGGGCGAAACGAAGATGAAAGGGAGAGATTCAGAATGTGAAACAACGGCAGCGGAGAGTGGGAGGCAGACACAGAGAGGGAGGTAGAGTGGGAGAAAGAGGGAGTGAGAAGGTTAACCAGGAGACCAAAAGGCGGCCGGGCTGTACAATGCTGTCACGTTTTGAAGGCATGAGTTTGGCCTGGGCTGGAAGCAAGGAGCAAGGCGAGCAGGGAGGGGCTGGAGAGGTGAGGGCACAGAGAAAAACAAGACGGAGGGCATTGCTGTGGGGAGGAGAAATGCGACACGGGGCGGAGTGGGGAGAGCGGCGAGTGTGAAGCAGCAGGGGCCTTTGAAGTGAAGCTAAGCTTCACTTCAAAGGAGTGGGAGGAGTGCTGCTGGGGAACAGATGGCAATTTGATGATGTGCACGCGCATTTTAGGTCAATGCGCTTGCGCATTGAGAGGCGAGACCTAAAAAATCATAAACAACACTGTCAAAAATGAATCTATTATACAAGACAAAGCGGTCTTGACAGAACGTGCACACGGCTGGCTCACTGTACAGTCCTAAAGCAAAGCGACTCCGCAAGCATACCTCCTATCTAACTTCTCCAAAACCACCAAAGAGAAGTTTCTGAAATTTTGGTTAGGCTTATTGCCATCCGCATATTACCTGGCGCCATGGTTATGCCCTCCGAAGCCGGCAATCTGCCGTCTCTGTGGAGAAGGAGAGAAGGACATAGTCCACATCATAACCATATGCCGGGAATTGATGCAGGATCGCCGGTCACTACTTAGACCAATCTTTAACAAGAAACAAATACGGTCGTACAGACAAGCCGTGCTCGCAAGTTTCTCTGGTGAAGATATTCAACTAAGCTGCTGCCTGGTAACATTTTTAACTTCTGCTGATCTCAGACTAAAAGGATACCACCAGATCATTGGAGAAGTAGCCCTGGAACCGGGATGGAACCGGCCCGCTAACCCATCATGTAAAAGCCTTAACAGCACTTTGTACATCAAGCACTAAGTATTCTTGCACATCCAAGCCTCAAGGAAAAGCATCAACAGGCTAACCTTGGCCATTCTTGCACTGAGCAACAAAAGTTGATGCTGCACTACGCACTTTAAACTTGTACCCAATCGCCCGCTCTCATTCTGTTGCCAAGACTCTGACCAGGGGGTTAATTCTACCTTACGAACTGCTGCTAAATTTCCGCAAACAAAAAAATGAAGAAACTAGACTACGGGTCACCAAGGCCGGGGGAGGGGATCTCTTCTGCAATTTTAAGTGTGTTCTTAACTGTGGCTATCAGCCTTTTAAATTGATGTTTCACTGTTTTATAAGAGACGGTCAACTTTTGTAAAGGTTTTAATTAACTGTACAATAAACACATTACTTACTTACTATCTGATTCAAGTGTTTTCTTGTTGCCTGGATTTCCCCAATCTGCTAAAATGCTTTCTTGATATTCCCAGACTCCTCACATGTTTAAATGTTTAGTGAATCTGGGTAGGCAAATTAAGATAATTACCTTACATCGCCTGTGTGCCTAAAGGGTTAGGCAGAATGAATATCCGGCAGCATGAAATCAATTTTAGTAGGATGGAATATCCTAGGTAGAGTGCCTTTTCATAGCGGGAGATGGAGTAATAGATTTTTCCTGTCTGGAAGTACAGAACTTATTTTGTGTTAAAGAGCAAAACTAACCTGGCATCGGCTTAAATGACTGTCTTAAGGTGAGACTAGTTTAAGTGTAATGTTTGTCTTGATCAGGTAACCTATTCATTCATTCAATTCATTGATCCAAACGACATATCTTTTGCACCGCTCCATAACAATTCAGGTATCCTGTCTAACTGCTCTGGGGCAACTTCTGGATATGAAACTGGGAAGTTCTCACCCAAGAGGGGCATGGAGCTGGTGGTATGCTGGTGTTCGAAGGGACAAAGCACATGTACATCGTTGGTGTTACAGTTATGGAATGTTGAGAGGTTTTTCCTGTATACTTTTTTCATGATTCTGAGTAACTTAGTTTTGGGGATTTTTGATCATTTGCTATCATGCTGGGCAATTATTTGGCCTCAGATGCACTGCACCAACGATGACCCATCAGCATGTGCACTTCCCTGCCTGTCCTGGTTGATTTACCTGCAGGAAATGTATCTCGGTGTTTGAGTAATATTTTAAATACCTGAAGTGATTCTGGAACGGTGCCCATGGATTTATTTGCATTATGTGATATGCAAATAAAAAATAAGCACAAAGGATTTCTATTTTTATAATTTTTGTCTTCTTTCCTGAGATCCTTATGTGCATCTTCTATACTTTGGAACTTTATTGCAGTTATAGCGAAAATGTGGAAAATCACAAACATTTTACTTTGGGTAAAGGCGGAGAAGTGCATTGTTGGTGTACATTTGCAGCCTTTTGCACACATTTAAAGTATCCTTCATGTTTTCTGTCTTCAATTATATCCCAATAATTCAGCATACACATAAAAAGAAACTATACCAGTGAGTGTGGAATGTTTCATTTGAACCGCATTCTAAAGAGCTGGAATGGCGCAATGTGAGAAAGTTTCCTCTTTCTTGCATGGTATGCCCCCACTTTTTGCTGAATTGCCGATGTTCTTTTACAGAGTGTGCCCTGGGCTCCTGCTAATCAGGTACCCATGGCTTATAATTGCATGGAAGCCTAAACCCAATTGGCATCTCTGGCCACATGTCAGCCCCTGGTAAATGGTACCACCGGTACCCAGGGCACTGTGACCAGAGAAAGCTTGTAAGGGCTGCAGCACTTATTGTGCCACCCTTGGAGGTCCTGTGCCCTGGCACTCGCACACTGCCTTTCCATTCTGCATGTCTTGGTGCAGAACAAAGTGAAGAGTCGACATGGCACACATCTGTGTGCCATGCCCACAAAACCACTGCCCTGGCATAGATCAATCACCCCTCTAGCAGGGTGCACTATGTCAGTGGTGAGGGTACAGGTGCATGAGCCCTGTACCCTTACAGTGCCCAAGTCCATTCTTGGGCATTGTAAGTCCAGGGCTGCAGTTAAGAGTATATGGTGCTGGGAGTTTGTCATTACGAGCTCCACAACACCATAATGGCTCCACTGAAAACTGGGAAGTTTGGTATCAAACTTCTCAGCACATTAAACCCACACTGATGCTAGTGCGGGATTTAATGTAAAATGCACAACAGAGGGCATTTTAGAGATGCCCCCTGAAACTCGACAAGCTTCAAAAGCATGCATGCTGCCTTGGTGAGCCTCCCCAGACCATTTGCTGCTTTCAGCAACTGGTTCCCACTGGTTCTACCCCCCACTTTGGGCAGGAGAGCCGGCAGGAAAAACAAGTGAGGGAAAGAGGTGTGCCCACCTCTGCCAACGCCACCCCTCAGGTGGGGAGGCGAGGTGAAGCACAACTTTGAGTCCCCGCCATCTTAAGGATGCGGGGACCCAACCAACCAGGGACAGGCTTCTGATCCCCTCCCACTGGAGGGTGGCACAATAGGGGGTGTACCCACCCCAGGGAAGGGACCCATTGGTCCAGGCCCTTTACCTACATGTAACGCCCCTAAATCTAGTCTTTAGGGGGCAACCTGAACCTTGCATCCTCAGATCCAGCCTGACAACAAGAAGAGAAGAAGAAGGACTGAACAGCCGTGCAGCCAGCTAACGAGGAAGACGCCCACTGACTTGGTCCCAGCCCTACCAGCCTGTCTTTCCTCGAGCCTGCTCCTGTGAAATACCGGTGTGTCCTGCAGTTAGCAACCTCAGAAACCCCGGAGGACCTGCCTCCCTTCACTTTCAAAGACTGCTTCTCCCGTGAACAGCGGATTTGTTCAACTGCAACCTCTGGCTACAGCTGGAAACCGCGAATCCATACCACGAGGAGGTCACCCCTGTGATCCTGACCCTGGATCCGGCGACCCCTGACCTGCCTCAAGCCTCCAGCCGACGCCTGCATCCTAAATCCAGAAGCCCCCCCCCTAACCGAGACCAGGAACTGGTAAGAAGATCCAACCCCAAAAGTCACCCCTGAACCCGAAGCCCCACGGCCTTGTGTGCCCAAATCAATGGTGCCTAACCAACCCTTAACTTCCCAACGTACCTCTCCAAGTGGTGGTCGCACCCAGAAGTCCTTCGTCTCCCTGCCTGCAGTGCTTTTGCAAACCGGAGGTTCTCCATAGAAAAAAAACAGGGCGCCCGACGTCGAAACAGCTCTCTGTACCCGGCCGCCCCAGTGGCGCTGAGGGTGCACCTTTTGTCCTACTTTGGTTCCCCATTTGTCTTGACCTTAACCCTAGGAGCTTTGCTCCCACAACCCAGTGGCCTGCTTGCCAGCAGCCACCAACCGGAGGCCCCCTATCATCCATTGGATAACATTGTGCCTCAACACTATGTACCCGGCCGCCCTAGTACTCCCTAGGGTGTAACAAGAGTGCATCACTGACCCTGGGGGACCCCTGAGTCTTACCCCAGAACCTTAACTCACACAGTCGATTTACTTACTTGTGAACTGGTAACCTGTTTTTCCTCCATAGGATAACATTGACAATTTTCTTCCAAAAAGTTTCCAAGTGTAGAGTTTTGGAATCTAAAAATATTCTTTAAAAATAGCACAAAAAACCAAAACGTATTTACTTACCTGTATACAGGAAATGTCCCAGTGCTGAATCTAGGTATCCAGCCCTGAGTTAGAAAAGTAACGTAAAAAGTAACGAACCTGTAATTTACTGAAAAAGCCTATTCATCCCAATGTACTGTATTTGCTAAGTGTTGCAACCTGCTGCATCCCCTTTAAATCAAACAAAGTACAAGTTCTATTGCATTTTCAAACTGTTCTATATTCAGCAACTTATTACTGAAAAGTATTTTATGCTTACCTGTGCCAGGCTTGCTTGGTTCTAAAAATAATCAACAGTATATTTTTTTATACAAAAACAATTGGCCTAGAGTTAAGTTCTTGAGTGTGAGAATTCATTTGCTGACTGAGTGTGTACATCAAATGCTTAACACTGTCCTCTGATACTGCCTTACTGCTCGACCACTCAACCACAAATAGAGCATAAGGTTCTATCTAACTTTAATCTCTGCCTACCGCAGGGGTAACTCGGACTCTATACACACTATACCTCATTTTGGTGTAGTATATATAGAGCCAGTTTCCTACACGCAAATTATACTTTTAAGCACCCTTTAAGCTATGCAGCTGAAACCACTGGGGATAGTAATGGAAACAACAAAGGTGAACATCGACTCAAATTTATAAAAGGAAAGTTTTACTCTTAAAATTACTTTTAGAGGCGAAACCCTGTTGAAGCTTTCTTGGAAGCAGTACAAGTCAGAAGCCTTGTTATCCATTGAGTGGCGAGCTCAGTGGAGAGCATACAATTCAATATAAGCTTTCACAGCACACCCAGGCTTCCTGATCTCTGCTGTGTACCACTGCAGAGAAAGATTCAGCTGCAGTGGATAAGTCGTCAGGCAACTTCCTATGTTGAATCAATGCATGAATTTTAATTTGGGATCTAAAGTCTTTGGAATTGGTTGCTTTGACCAGAGTTGTAACCTGTGCTTGAAATGGAAATATAGCAGTGCAGGTACTTACTACCCCAGAGTACCTATTTGCTGCTGAGCAGTGCTGCTAACTTCCTACTGAAAGGTTTGTGCCAATACTAAGAAGGCTTTCTACTTTCCCTTTCATATTAAAGTGCACTTTCCCAGTACCCGCTATGCTCCTAAAGCACCGCCTTTCACCGAGTTGCTCTTAAAACCAACATAACTCAAGAGCGGTGAGGTCTTTTTCCACGTGTCCTTCGAAACAAAAAATAAATGTTTTATTTTTGGACAAACTTTTTACTGCTTGAAGTTTTTTTTTTTTTTAACAAAGATGGTTTAATAACATGCAATACAATCATAGTATACATTCCTAAGCATTATAACGCTGCACAGTGATATTGCAGTCATAATCATTGTGTAGGTGGACAGAAAAACGTGTGAAAAAAATTGGTTTCCCCAGCACAGGCTAATGTCAACATATATTGCATAAATAACAGATATCAACAATTCTTGTCCTTCTTTGTATTTGTTAGGTTTGTTCTCATATGTTATTGTTGAGTTCTTTATTTAGCCTCTTTTTAGCCAACACGTGTTTTGTCGTACATGGCAAGTGGCCGCGACTTCCTCAGGGCTAAAAGATACACGCATATGTAGTTGCTACTAGAACATGATAGTTTTTTTCTAACAATTTGAAGTATAGATGACGTGTCTATATCAATCTTCGTGTTCATTCAGGTGACTTTTTGTGTGTGGCAACCCCTGCATATTGATTATGTCATACAGCAGTGGATATGCAAAGAAAATTATATTCCACAGAAAGAATTTGCATCCCAATTATTGTTAAATTAATTTTTGTTATTTGGTTAATCTGATGTTCGATTGTTTTTTATCTATGTCATAATTATCTGATAGCCGGCTTAGTGTTGCCATTTGTATTGACATCTTTGAATTAATTTCTATTCGCTTCATACATTAGTGTTCATGTATCTTTTTATTTTTTGTATTTTACATTTGGCTTGGAAACGTTTGTCTAGCAAATACATATACTTGTGTCTTTTAGCCCTGAGGAAGTCTCGGCCACCTGCCATGGGCGACAAAACACATGTTGGCTAAAAATAGAACTAAACAAGAACATACAGGGGTGTGGAATTTAATAAAATATCTTCTTGCCCATGGGGCAGGTTGCTTCATAAATCTACTTGTCCTGTTACAAAATCCACTTGGTGCCATGTACTGCAGCGACAAATTATGGCCGCAATCTCATTATATAAAAGAGTTCTGATATAGCCTTCTTGATTATGCCAGGGCTCATACCATAGTAGTGTTTGAATACTTGCAATCCCCTTATGTTGACACGTTTCCGCAGATCTACATACTGGGGCTGAAGGTAGTGGTAAGCAATAGTTCCAGGGTCAGAGTTCCCTTTTGAATCGGTGCAAACCTACTAACTTGCATGTTTTAAGGGTATCAAAAACTCTTTTCTAATATATTCACATACAGAGCAATGTTGGAAATATTTTAATTCTGTAGAAGAGTATTCAGAGTTGCCATGCGCTCAAGGTAAAGCAGTGTTGAACAGTGTGTAACATAATTTGTTTGGCCTGTGTCATGTGAAGGCCTTTCACGCATACTTAGGTACCGCTGTTCAGTCACATGCTGATAACAACATTATTCTGTGCTGTGCAGATGGAATAGACAGAAGAATATGCGCACTTAAATATAGGAACTCCAGTGGATTTGGCATGACACTCGCCATAGTACCACCACGTAACCTACCCGTTTCTTCTGACGACAGAGCACCTTCAATTACACATCTCCAACCAGATGCATATAATCTGCACAACTAGACTCAATATCCAAAGTCCTAGCGGAGACTTATTGCAACATGCCTACCTGATTGTATCGTGATGTGTCTATCTTCTGTGCTTCATTTAGTGATGAAACCACACTGCTATTTAAAAAAGCATTTGGAATATTTTCATAGTTTATAATACCCAAAAATGTGTAAACCACTCTCTCGCCAACTAAACGGTTTCATGGAGCTATACAAATCTGCTGCAGTAGCTATGTAGCAGATTCCATAATTATTAATGGGTAACGGGATAGGATTGACAAAATAGTAATGCGTTCACCCTGCTTTTAGTCAGAGTCTAGTGATCATCTTCTTTCACAGAGATTGGGAAACCACCAAAAAGATTAGTTGCACAGATTGAGAAAACCGGGTCACCCCAAAGGACGAATCTGTATTGTGGAATGCACAATTTAGCTTGTTTAACAATTCTAAACTGCCGGGTGGTTGGTACTTTTTAAATCAATGATTGAAAAACATACTTCTCTACGCTCGAGCGTTTGTTACTAAACAGGAGGAGCAATTTGGCTTGGGTTCACTTTTTAACAGGAAGCCATTGCACTGTTTTAAGAGCAGGCTTAATTTGGACCTGCCACTTTAGATTAAGAAAGATTCACAGAGCTATGTTTTTGGAGTCTCTATAATTGTTCAGAAGAAACATATTTTTTTCCCAATAATGTGCTGTCATCAAAATCTAACTTCTATCCGATCCTTACCTGAACCTTTTAAAGAAATGTAGATACCTAAAGATTTTCTTTACCAGGTAATTTCTATAAGTATAAATGTTCTACTGATATTTGATGATTCTTCGAACATTCATGGTTCATCAGATTTTCAAGGGGCAGGTGTTGTGCTGGCACCCAATCACGGAGGCCAGATTTCCATTGGCCTGGCTGTGTGAAAGAGTTCCAACTAGCATGCTCTCCATTTGGTTAGGATTACATTTTAAATGTATTTTGCACATCAAGAGATCAGTGTTAAGGAGGTGGGGCCCAAATCTCCACCATTTCTCTTACGTGAATGTCTTTATTTTAATCTTAGTTTGTTCTATTTAGCTACAAAAAAGTCTTGTATATAAAGTTTATTTATCCTTCTGTGCAGCTCTTTGTGTTCTTGAGTACTGTCCAAAATTCTTCTGAAAATAATGCAATTCATAGATGGGCTGGCAGTTTGTGGTCCATATTGACTATCTTGCACCATTTATACATTACTAGCAAACAATGCGCACTTTGGGATATGAACACTTTGCTGAAAAAGTAAATTGAGAGATGCATGTGATCCGCACAAACTTTAAACTACTTTGAAACCAAATGGAATCTCTGTTTATACGGTGTTCTGTGATCATGTGCGATGTACACCTCATTATGCCGTTGAAGCTCTGTCAGAATGCACTTGCACATGTGCACGCACATCTGAAGTAGAAGTCTTTTCGACAATAGGTTGATGCTGCCTCTAGCTATGTTTAGACTCTGATCAAACATATCTCTGAGTGTAACTTTTTTTTTGATAATCAACTTTATTGAATTTTTCAAGAACACGAAAATTAATTGGCAGCAGATCACTTATCATTGGAAGAAACACGACATTATACACAGTCGACAAGGCGAGGGCGGCCCAGCTGGGCTGGGTACGGCAGTGCAGATAATCTTCACAGATATGCAAGCTTAGACAGATCATCAGATTGGTAGCAGATTCAATCTTTTACCCCACACTTTACCGAATAAGTCTGGGCAGCCCCGGGCTTCGAAGAGAGATTCCTCCTGCATTCCACACCAGTCCACTCCTCTCTTCCATTTCTGTGCAGTTGGCGCCTTAGCCTGGGATCAAAGCGCAGCTATATCCCTTTTTACCACCGCCACGACCGTCCCCAGAAAGCGCTTGTCTGCCCTAGAGCCATCCAGGCCGTTAAACACCCCCAGCAGCAAGCGTCTCGGATCATGGGGGACCTCCCATCCCAGGGCCTGCGTGAGTTCGAGTTCAACCCCTCTCCAGAACGGCGCTAATGCCGGACATTGCCATACCATATGATAGAAATCGGCTGGGGCAGAGTCACAGCGCGTGCATGCTGGGGAAGATCTAATATGGGCCCGGAATAGGCGCGCCGGAGTGAGGTAGGTTGCATAAAGGTAGTAAAGTTGGATGATGCTCAACTTGGAGGATGTGGTCAGGGTTTTGGGTGCCATAAGGGCATCTCGCCAGTCCGCCTCTTCTAGGGGGAGTCGAGCCCTGAGCCGGTCCAGGGATGCGGGACCATTGTCCACCAGTGACCGGTATATGCGGGACTCTCCCCAGGTTCCCTATCATCACCTGAGCCTCCAGCGGGCTGAACTCCGGAAAAGAGGTAGGGGATGAAATGTGTGTATGAAGGGCGTGTCTGAGTTGTAGATATTTATAGAATTGGGAATGGGGTAGGGCGTGGCGTTGTTGCAGGTCAGCGAAGGATCAAATGTGGTCTCCCACCCATACGTCTCCGAGCAACGAGATCCCAATGAGGTCCCAGCGGCGGAACCCCTGGAGGGACGAGACCTCTCTTAACCAGGCCCCATGCCAGAGCGACGTTTGCCGAGTAAGCTTCCTGTCCCACCGCACATGGCGGAGGGCTATGCGCCAGGCCATGAGCACCGTCCTCGTGACAGGGTGTAGAGCCTGCGGCACCGGGCTGCCGTATAGAAACAGCTGGATCTGCGTCAAGTCTGTTGTGGTGAGCTCCACTCGGTATGCTGGGTTGGACCAGCCGCCAGCAAACCAATCGTGGATCACGATTAGCCTCGTGGCCAAGTAGTAGAGGTGGAGATTAGTCACTCCATCGAAGGGGGGAATACGACAGTGCGCCAGGGATAAACACAGCCTCCCTCCTCCCCAGAGAAACCGGGTAAGAACGCCATCTAGTTCCTGGAACCAACTCCCCGGGAGGTGGATGGTGATGTTTTGCTAAATGTAAAGAAAACGGGGGAGGATCATCATTTTAAACAGCACACTTCTGCCCAGGGGGTAAAGGGGGGGGGGAGCTGCCATTTCCTGAGTGTAACTTTTTAAAAACAGTTTTTATTAAAAACAAACTGCAGCAGTAAAGACATTATATAGACCTCTTTGGCAAAGTATACAACGTTACAGCATTACATTATGCCCTTCAATCCATCAGGAGCCCCTGAGATTGCACTCTATGAACAACTTTAGTTACTATGAGGGTTGCAATTATGTTCCCTGGTCAGGAAACGCCACCGATTCTCATTATTCTCAGTTGCCCAGAGTACATGCCATCATCACCTCATCTTCCCCTTCCAACACTGAGTCTCTCCCTCCTCAGTTCCACCGTAGGAGAAATGCAGATATCACCCCTGTATTTATTCCAGCGCCCCCACTTATGATCCCATTTTCGTGGACATCCTCTCCCTTTATACACTGTTTTTTCCGCAATCATGGCATGATCCATATCTTTTGCCCAGTCCCTCAAGTGCTGTATAGTGTCCACCTCCCACTTCTGAGCAATGTTCCGTTTCGCTATACTCCACCCCATAGTGGCCCATGACTGTTCCGCTTGTGTGAGGTCCGTTGCCTCCCAGATATTGAGGAGACATAGTGTGGGAGATGGCTGTATAGGTTTGTCACAAGTCCTTGTTAGTTGTCGGGTGACGTCTGTCCAGTATTGTTGTATGCGGGGGCAATCCCACAGGATGTGCATGAATGTACCAGTCTGATTACAATGTCGGAGGCAGTGCATCCGGTCTCCTACCTAACCTGAATAATAGTGTGGCATCAAAATATACCCGATGGAGAATCTTGAGCTTGACCAGCTGCTGAGTTTAACTTTTGACTCTTTAAAAAAAAAATAAAAAATTAATGTACTTTTTGCAGTGCAAAATCTACAACAAGCATGTCAGTATCGAGCAACACCCCCACATCCCCAACCCCCCGCCCTCCCGCCACTTGGTCCAGGACACAGTTTCTTGTTTTCGATAGTTCGTCCAGATCTCTCCCCCGAGTCCACAACGATACTAGCCCCAGTTCCTTCATCCATTTCCGGTCAGCGAAGACCAGGAACCCAGGCCTCCTTATCACATCACAGTCCTCCATCCAGTCCATGGTATCGACGCCATTTGCCCCACACCCTACCAAACTTCTTTGGGCACTCTCTCGCCATGTATATGTCCATTCCACTCCTCCAGCTGTGGTATGTCAGGTGCCCCCCATTTCTGGGCCACGTCTCACTTGGCCACCACTAATGCAAGCACCAGGAAAATCAGCAATGGGCGAGCCAAGTCCACATCATTCGTCATTCCCAGAAGTACAAGTTTAGGGTCTAAAGGAATGGCACTCTCCAGCACCTCCCCCAGCTCTGACAGGACCTCCCCCCAATAGATTTGGATTTTTGAGCAGGACCATTTCGTGTGATAGAAGTCCCCCCTGACATGGCCACAGCGCAAACCGCATGGATCAAACACTCTTCCCCATTTTATGCAGTCGCACTCTATCAAAATAAGTCCTATGAAGGATCTTAAACTGGGTCAGCCTTGGGAGTGATTTAATCGCCACTTCCCTCCGATGCATCAGGACCATACCCCAGTCCACCTCATCCATGTCCCCCACCTCCCGCTACCATGTGGCCCTGAGGCTCCCAAGTCTATCTGGTCTATTATTCATTATAATTTTATACGTTCGGGACACTGCCTTTCCAGGGATCTGTTCTGGCAAAAGGCGGCCCTCCAACGGGGTATACTCCGGGAGTGCCTCCATCAAAGCCCCTTCCGCCCTCCATGCGTGTCGCAATTGCATGTATTTAAAATATTGGGAGTGGTGGAGCCCATATTCCTGTCGCAGCGAGGGAAAGGACTGTAGCACCCCCTTCTTTATCACATCGCCTAGATTCGATATGCTAATGGCATCCCAGCCTTGGAACCCTCTCAACTTACTAAGTTCCTTCAACCAGACACATTTCCACAGTGGGGTTTGTTTTGTCGGTTTGCGTTCCCATCCTATTGTCTTTGTTGCCCTTGTCCATACCTCCAGTGGGATTCTAGTAGCAGACAGCAGTCTGACCCTCCCCTTGCCTCCGTACAAATAATGTAAACACGTACGGTTACCCATGGTGTGCCGTTCCAGCGCATTGGTGGGGAGGGTGGCTGGGGCATGTATCGATTCCTTGATGGGGGCCAGGTGTTCTGCCCAATAGTAGGCCTCTATGTCGGGCAAAGAGATCCCCCCCATCATATTGGTGTCTCTGCAAGGTCGATAGCGCTACCCTGGGTTGCTTCCCCAGCCATAGAAAAGACCTCCTTTCCGCATGAATGTCCCGGAAGACCCGGCACTGCAGGGGGAAATATTCATTTTGGAAGGCATGTAAGAATCTTGGGAGCAAAATCATCTTAAACATCGCTGCCCGGCCCAGTATCGTAAGGGGGAGCAATTTCCATCTAGCCGCGTCCTAAGTGAAGTTATGTATTACTCAGTTAACATTCCTTTCATAGGAACGGGCACTGTCAGTCGTTATAAATATCCCCAGGTATGTAAATCCCTCTCTGGTCGTTTGCAGCCTTGCTGGCAGCGTGAGCCACACTTCCCTCTCTTGGGGATCATAGAGAGTTGACTTGTGCCAATTGATCTGGTAGCCCGCCCTGGCCCAGTAACGGTCGAGTTCTGAGAACAGCGCCGGTATGGTAACCTCTGGTAACCTCTGGCTGCGTAATATACAGAAGGACGTCGTCCGCACATAGGGATAGTTTTTCGTCCGTTTCTTCTGCCTGATCCCCCTCATACTGTCAGACTGCGCATGCCATTACTTCTATGGAGAGGGTGAACAACAGAGGAGAGAGGGGGCATCCCTGTCTAGTACCCCGGCGTATAGGGAAGTCCCCGGACAGTGTCCCATTGACCCGAACTCTCGCCCTGGGATCAGTATAAAGCAAGCTGACTTTCTGTCTGTATTTGGGTCCAAAACCAAATCGTTCTAGTACCCCCTCCAGGAAAGGCCAGTGGACAGCGTCAAACGCCTTTTCGACGTCAAGGGAGAGGAACCAATGTGGGTCCTTTCTAGTACGTACCTCCAATAACCAATTATGAGTCCTCCCTAGATTGTATCTGGTCGCCCTTTCAGGGAGGAACCCTGTTTGGTCGAGGTGCACCAGTCCCGGAATTACCCATCTCAGGCGGAGAGCAAATATCGTTGCATAGAGCTTCGCCTCCACATTTAGGAGGGAAATGGAGCGATAAGACAAACAGTCATCTGGTGACTTACCCTGCTTAAAGATCGGAATGATCGTGGCTTGTCTGAGGTCCAGTGGGAACTTCCCCTCCGCCTCTGCATCCACAAAGAGGCCCAGTAAGTGACGGGTCAGGAGGTCTGCCATTTTTTTTTAAGAATTCCGCCGGGAAGCCATTAGGGCCAGGGGCCTTCCCCGGTCGGAGCCTAACCATGGCTTCCCTAATTTCATCCTCTGTTATATCTGCCTCCAGGTCCTGTTGGTCTGCCTCCTCAAGTATCGGGAGGTTGATGTCCCTCATATATTGCAATGCGTCCTCCTTTGTCCCTAAGTCCCTTGCGTCATAGAAGGCCTCATAGTACCCTGCAAAGGTTTCCGCTATCCTTACATCTGTTCGTGCCCATCCCCCCTGTCCGTCTCTCCTTTTCCACCCATCTCTCATCCCTCTCCTTCTTACTAAGCCACGCTAATAACCTCCCGGATTTGTCCCCCACATCATAGAGGCGGTGCAGAGTCGCCAGGGCATGCGTCTTCGCCTATCCTGTCACCAGGTGCTTGTATTGGGCCTGCACATCTGATAGACGTCTAAGCGTCCCCGGGTCTCTATTGGCCTGGTGCTCGCGCTCTAAAGCCAGTATTTGGACTTCCATAGCCTGGACCTAAGCTTGGACTTTCCGTCTGTCCTCCGCTAGCCTATTTTGCGCCCTTTCTCGGATTACCGTTTTGAGTGCCTCCCACAGTACCACCCAGGAGGCCACCGAGCCTTAATTGTCCGCCAGGTAAACCTTCCCATCCGCTCGCAGGCCTCTCAAAATGTCTGCATTTTGCAGGTCCCAGGCTGTTAACCTGAGTGTCGTGGGCCTCTCCCTCCTCCCCCCGCTAACAACAGTGGTGAGTGATCTGATGTACCTCGTGCACAATAGTCTGCCGTGTCCGAGACCTGTAGCCATAAATATATAGTCCAAGCGAAAGTACACTTTATGTGCTCCGGAAAGGAGTACGCCCTAGTCTCAGGATGGCATCTCCAAACATCAATCAGGCCTAGTGTAGCCATCGTTTTGGCCAGCAGGGTGATGCTAGGGGCCTATCTCGGGCTCCCGTCCTGTCCACCACATGGTCCATCACGTCATTGAAGTCCCCCCCCTAGAATTTGAACCGTGTCTGTTGTGTTGAGGAGAATATCAGTGACTCCCCTGAGTGTACCCGCCTGTAATTTGGGTGGGGCATAAGCCGAAAGAAATGTGTATTCCTTCCTTCTCCAGTGTCCCCGCACTCCCACATATGTCCCCAGTGGGTCCGTCCAGGACTGTGCTATTCTCATGGGTGGATGTTTTTTAATCGGGATTGCGACCACTCTCGAACCCTACGTGAAACCTGCGTGTGCCAGAACTCTGTACTGTCCCCTAGCCAGGAAGGCACACTTGGTACCCTGCAGGTGTGTTTCCTGAAGAAGTATGACGTCTGCCCCCGATCACTTCACATAATTGTTCACCAGCCCTCGCTTGATCTTACAGCCTAGGCCGTTAACATTCCACGTCAGTACGTTAAGACCATCACGGGGCCTACTCTCCCTCCCAGGGCTTCCCATCATCGTATCGTGCATTGGGGCATAAGTGTATCTAGTGTCCTTTACTGGGGGTCGTCGGGTCGTGCGTGTGTGTGGTCAACATGACTTGCTAAAACATTTCCCCCTCCCCCCACCCCCGTCCATCCCCTTGAACACAAACAAGTCCCCCCCCATACATCCTCAATCTCCCTCAACTGAAAACAAAAACAACTCCCCTCCCCACCTCCCTCCCCCTTCGGTCCCATCTTCCACAGAGACATAGAATCTAGGACCGGTCTATCGCCCTCCCCTGAATCACCCCCTGCAGACCAATGTTAACAATCTGTGTATAACATAAAGGACATTCCCATTAGAGCTACGTATACGTGCACAATAATACTACGTAACCAACAATAGTTAGGGGGGTTGGAAACAACTTCCGTGCTGACCGGTTAAGCTGAAATCTCCATCAACCATTCTGTCCCAATTCAAGAGTGCGAGTCCTGTGCATCGTTCCGCGAGCTCCCCGTCTGCTTGGCCTTGTCCTGTTCCATCTCGTGGATGGCCACTACTAGTGGATGTAGTGACGGAGCCCCCGAGTCCTCCTCTCCCGAAGAGTGACCACCCGAATCTTCCTCCCCTTCAGAGCGTGCCTTCCTCTCCAGGCAACGAAATCTGGACCCTGCCGTGTCTCCAGTGCCAGGGGTGGCTGAGTTCCGCCGCTGTCTGCCCACCGCCCTTTGCGTGGGATATAGAGTCGTCTGGCCGCGCTGGCTACTCCTCGATCCTCGCCGCCTCCGAGTTTTTGGCAGTCCCCATTGTGGCCCACTGGTAGACGGCGCATTTGCCGCCTCTCGCCGCTCACCCTCCGCCCTCCGAAACATAGGGCGCTCCTCCAGCCACTGCCACGCATCTTCCGGATGAGTGAAAAAGTGCATCTTTTCCTTGTATAACACTTTCAATTTCGCCAGGAAGAGCAGCATATATTGAATTTGCAGATCTCTTAACTTGGCTTTCACGAGGTCAAAGGATCGCCTCTGTTTTTGCACTTCCTGACTATAGTCCGGAAATATCATGATTTGGGCATTCTCCAGTCGGATCTCCCCCAGTTTTCTGGCTTCCCGCAGGAGCACGTCCCGATCAGCAAAGTTCAGGAAGCGCGCGATGACAGGCCGCGGCCTCGACCCCACCGGCGATTTTGCTAGCAGCGCACAATGCGCCCGCTCAATCAGGAAACAATTAGAGAACCTCGCCGTTGGGAAGGTCTTCTGTATCCATGAGTGCAGGAACGCCACCATATTGGTCCCCTCGAGACCTTCTCTAAATCCCACAAAGCGGAGGTTGTTGCGGCGGGCCCTGTTTTCTGCATCGTCCACCTTCCATTGTAGCTGGCGATGCGAGGCCTGAAGTTCCGCCATGTCTTTCTTGAGGGTGGTGATAGAATCCACCGCCTCGCCCACTCTCGTCTCAGCCGTGGTCACCCTCTCCGTTGAGTTACGAAAGTCCTGTCTCAGTAGTATGACTTCTGAGCCCACTTCCCCGATCTTGACTTATAGCGCCACCCGGGACGCCTGTAGACTCTTTAGTTTTTTAACTACTTTTTCGGTTCAGCATAGTGGAGGTAACTATACCAACCCACTCCTCCCATGACCTTTTTTGTGATCCTTCTTTCTGATGTTCTCTTTGGTCTGTTTTGTTCTGTTACTGCTGTGCCTTCAGACCTTTTTGAAGACCCCGTGATCTGGGGTAACTGAGATCAAGATTTGTGTTTCATCTGCATGCCTCTAGGAGCAATTATAAAATTCTAAAGTGATCTAGCGATACCCCACATCAGCTCCACATATTCGTTGTAGCGCTCAGTCACCGTAGAACTAGACGTTTGTATGTAAAAATGTTTTACGTGCAACAATCGGCTGTGAAAGTTATCAATGTGCTGTGATTGCCTTCATCAAACATTGCATGAAAATCTGGCATTCAGATTATGGCTGATTTTTTTTCTTTACTATAAAAGTAGACAAAAATTATGCTCAACATAATCATTGCTCTTTGTTAGGGTAACGTGAACTTTTCGAAGACTAAACCTAGACAAATTAGGTGTGAAAATTGCAAAGTAGTGTTTTTCTTTCCATGTAGGCAGTGGGAACTGGAAGGATTGTGACTGAAGCAGGTTTGCTGTTAAGACTGCATACGTGATTTGATGTTTTCAAATAGGATCTGCATGCCTGCAGCATGTTAAAACCTAAATATACAGTGCTTACGTAAACATTCAGTCCATAATTGGGCTAGGTATCATAACAAGCTGGTTTGGTGTCCCTTCTATATTGAGTCATGTATTTTACGTGTAATGAAAATATTTTCTACAGATCTCAACCAGAAAATATCTACAGTAGTATAGCCACAATGCATTTGACTGGAATATGAACTTTAAAACAGGAGTATTTGTATAGTTCATGTTCACCCTGAGGATTCTACTGGTGCAAGTGACAGATAATGGTTGTTTATTTAAAAAAAAAAAGAACTCTGTGGTGCTCATTTTATCAGCTATGGGAGGATAAAAGGCTACGTGGAATTGACAGGATTTAAATCTGTGGCCATGGTGTGATATATAGATCCCTGCATTAAATAGAGGCCCATCTATCTCAGTTTGTATTTGAAGTGAAACAAAGCATCTGTTATATGTTTTGTAGCTGATTAGCTCTTCAGAAACAGCCTTCCAAATAGCGGAAACCCCATGTTTGCAACCAAAATGACAAATCGCACCTTTCACCCGAAACCTGTCAACTCTCTCGTTACTTGGACCACCCTCCTCTTTCTGATCAGGATAGAAACCCCTGCATATGTATTTCCAATCATCTCTCTTATCTCGGATCTATCGGCCGCATTTGATTCGGTGGACCATGGAAGATTGATGTTAAGGTTAAGAGACACAGGTCTGGAGGATAAAGCACTGAACTGGCTTCAATCCTACTTAACGGATTGTTCCCAGAAAGTCGCACTAGGCACTTTTTCCTCCAAACCAAAGCGTCTGTGGTGCGGTGTCCCCCAGGGGGTCTGCACTCAGCCCGCTACTTTTTAATGTCTATCTGGCCCCACTCTTTACCTTGATCGCTAAATGGGGGGTTAAGGCAATCTCATATGCCGATGATACTCAACTAGTTTTCCCCTTTGATGAAGTATCTGAGGCAGCTTTCAGCAAAATTAAGGGTTGCCTTCAAGATATAGCCAATTGGATGAATACTAACAAACTTAAGCTGAATGCATCCAAAACGGAAGTATTATTCTTTGGAAAAAATATGCGTCCTCCTCCAGATCTATGGTGGCCCCCCGAAATGGGACCAGCTCCAGTCCCTGGAACCAATGCGAAGAACTTGGGAGTAAGATGGGACGTAAACCTTTCTTTCTCCTCGCATGTACAGCAGATCTCCACAGGTTGCCTTCACAAGCTCAGGAACCTTCGCAAATTTCTATCTCTCCTACCTGCTGAGTGCCGCAAAACGGTAGTCCACGCAACAGTTACATCTAGACTGGACTACTCGAACGGCCTCTACCTTGGTCTGCCCAAATACCTGGTGCAGCGCCTGCAGATCGTGCAGAATGCGGCTGCGAGACTCATAAAACCGATTCCTTTTAGACACCATGTCTCTCCGCACCTGCGCGAACTGCATTGGCTCCCAGTAGCGAGCAGAATTAAATTCAAAGCTCTTACCCTGGCGTTTAGAGCATTAAAAGGCACATGCCCTAACTATTTAAAACTTAGACTCCCCCGCTACCATCAGGAAAGACATTTACGCTCCAACTCCCTGCTTCAGCTAACCATTCCAAGAGTTAGGAAGGCCAGACTCGGGGGGCAGATCCTTCTCTGCTGGCACGGCGAAACTTTGGAACGCACTGCCTCTGGCCATTCAATCCACCTCGACAGAAGCAAGTTTTAAGAAACTCTTAAAGACCTGGCTTTTTATGCAAAAAACCTAAGCATTTCACCTAGTTTCTGTCTCAAGCTGAAAGCACTCTCCTAGCGCCGGGACACCTCCCTGTGAGGTAGCTTTTTGCGCTTTACAAGCATCAGTATTATTCCTACTGTCCTTCTGCTGATAAGTTTTTCTTCTCTGGATCCCGGAGGACCAAAGCTTAAGTCCCCCGGGTGCTGTTTTGACTTCCATTTTAAGCTGTGTTAGAGCGGTAGCCTCATTTTATGCTGTAGTGTCTAGTTTGTATAGTTTAAATTTATATTGTGTAGAAACAGTGCCGATAATTTCCCAGATGAGCTATTTTCAACTACCAGAGAAGTGTTTTAAAAATAGTTCATGGCAGATTGTAATGGTGTTATTCTATGAGTAACTTTTTTGTTTTGAAAAAACAAATTCATGCTTTATTTGTATTCTTGAGGCAAGATAGTCACTAAGATAATCTGCCTAAGTCTCGCTTCACTAGAAGTGTCTGTCTCATTACTGTGAGCAATTTGGGGAGGATTGTTATTTTCTCGAAGGCTAATCCTCTAGTTCCCGTTTCTTTTTTTAAAATCTAAGCCCATTCCAGAAAATATTGAAAACCCTTGAAGGTCTCATCTTTTTCGTCAAGCGTACTGGCTTTACCCAATATAATAAGTATTTTGTTCCTTGTTAATTCGTCCATGAAGCAGTCACCTGCTTGCCTTGGCTTCTAAGTCCCTTTTTAGCTACTGTCTGCTCATGCTATGCAAAAACATAATATAACTATGGATAAGAAATTATACCTGGAACCATGTATTGCAGCCCTGTGAATCACAGTGTAAAGATTTTCAGCTCAAAAGAGTAGTCCTACCACTCACTGGAGTTTACTCTAGGTACATGGTTATACTCTGCAGTTACATAGTTTTTATTCTCGCCCAGGTTTATAGAGCAATGTCTCCAAAATCTTCCACACAGAAAATACTTAGAATAAACATAACTGCCTCTAGTTTAAAACTATTGGGTGAGACAATGGGTTGGGAGAAGGCACAGGGGGTATTTACAAATATGTAATTTTCTAGGTAGATAAAACACACTTTCTTCAACTTGGACGTCCGTGAGAACGTGAATTACATAGTTACAGTTTTGACATTCATTTCTGTTCACTTCTGTTCATGTAGAGACCCCAATAGAAACGTTCCAGCATTAAAAAAAAGTCCTGTCTAAAATTTTTGTTTGGAAACTGATAGCAGTTGCTTTTATTAAATTATTTCTAAATAGATTATAACTAGATCAACATAGTCCTTGTTGAGAACATGTCTAATTAAAACAGTGTGGTGATTTTGCATTACTCAGTGTTTCACTTCTTTGACACAATATTGTCCATGGTATTTTGGACTTGGACCCTGGGCTGCATTGGGCAATAAATCATCTCTTTACACGAGAGTTGAGTCTGCTAATAGGAGTTTAATTTTCTTCTTGTATCCATTCTATATGGGACTATCCTCGCAGGTTCTCGTTTGATTTTTCAACTTGTCTTAGTGTGAGGCTGACTTGTGCAGATGTTGTGCGTTACAAATTATCTCAGTCATTCATTCATTTATGGTTTCATATATGGCTTGTTCTTTGTGGTAGATTTGGTAGCCTCGGACGCGTTTATTTCGAAGTTCCCTTCATAAAAAGATGTTGAATATCATTTGTTTTCTCAGGTTTGGGTGTTTCTGTAGAACTCTAGTCTGACTGAACGACACATGGAAGCATCTTTTGCTGTTTTAAGTAGGAGAAAAGCCTTTGGTTTGATTCATAAAGTAGTAGTACGAACTGATCCATGCAGTGCATGGATCACACAGCATAACAAAATTGCTAGTGCACATGTATGTTATCTAAGAGTTTTGCATCAAATGAAACGTGTGATATTCACATGCATTTTTAATGTTTGCAGGGTTACCATAACTGTTCATACAGGGAGTTTTTGCACTGCACAGAATCAGCACTTTTGTTTTGAAAAATGATAACATTTCACAATTTTATTTTTAGTTCCTCCTTTTTGTTTCAGAAAAAGTAGTTTTCCCTGCACAGTCAATGCATTCTACTTTCCCTCCACCCTGTTTGATCATGAATAGTTGTGTCCTGGTGACCGCCTCCACACTTTCTGTTCCAATTACTCCTGGATGTAAGTTTAAAAGTGCAGCTAAGTTTGGGAAATGCATTGCACACATTTGAGGGTATTTACAATATTATGGCTTACTGGAGGCGTGGGGGGTGGAATTCTGTTTTCCACTCCATTATCTTGCCCACCCTCTGAATACCGTGGACATCTTGAAAGCCAGAAAAGCCAACTTTTCAATACTGAAATGTGTCCTCCTACATGTAAATTAGATGATAGCACATGACTACCTCTTGTGAAATTTGCCTGCCTACACTGAATTTATAAATTGTACCTAAGGCACCAATGCGTGGCGTGACTTTTTGCATGAGTAAGTCACAAGATGGCCTTGTACTTCTGAGCTGACCATTGGACTTTCTTTCAAATGCCCACTATTGTCTTTCGGAGATGGATGCCTACCGCCTGGCACCACAAATGTGGAACTGGGGTAATGTGCTGCGCTTTGATCTGCATGTCAAGCCTTTGTGCCAATGAGATCTCCAAATGTTGCCACACTCCTCTACTACCCTCGTCGTACCAGCACTGGTGTACAGTGCACATTGTCTCTCTCTGTTGGTTCTACTTGTGATGTGGGAGAAGTCTGGAGGCTTCGGACCCCCTTTGGCTGACTAGGTTATAATGGTTAGAATCGAAACACCTTGAGCGCCGATTGTTAACAGGGGCTGCAGAGACTTCTCTTTCAGGTACCTGGGGAATCTACTTGTGGTGAAAGTCACTGGAGGAGAGACAGCTGTTATCCGTGAGGGAGTAATGGGTTTCTAATGGAAGTAGGAATCGTACTGACAGTGGTGCACACACCTTGTTTACTGTGCCCCCTAGAGGTTTGATCATTGACTTTGTTCCCTAGTTAAGTTACCCACTTTATAATACCATAATGGCTGATCGAAATAAGCACATGGAAGTTTTTCACTTTGTGCACAGAAAGTGGCAAAAGAAACCAGCAGCAGATTCTTCTGAACAGATGGAGCCCCCAATCATGTAACAAACCATGCTATGATCCATAAATGTTCTGCAAATAGGTGTGACAGTGAAGAATGGCTTTCTGGTAAAAAATATCTGGGATAATAATCTGGGCAACTGGTCATAGTTCTGCAGTGGAATATGTATTATCCTTCAAGAGCTGTACAGTGGAGAAAGTATTATGAAACTTCTTAGCTGGACCTCCTGGACAATTTGAAGAGGAAAGAGGTCTGTTGGGTACTGTAGCTGCCCTATTTGAACTTGACATAGTCTTAAGTGATGGAGAAAACTCGGAGTACTTTGGTACCTGCAGTCAAAACGACTTCTGAAGAAACATTGATACTTCTTTCGCTGCGTGCTTCTAAGAAATATTGCTATGCCTACTATCAGGCGGTTTGATGGTGATGTTGGTATTCACTCATCTAAGTGGCGGGAGATACAGGAGACCTTTTAGGAGAAAACTGTGATACTAGGGCGAGGTGATTGGTATTTCTCGATATCCTGATACTTTGATACCGTAAGGCTGGAACATCAGAGAACTGCTTTTTCATGCAGTTCAGACCGGCTAAAAACCTTCTTTGATTTCCTGTCTGTGGGTTCTGCGTAATTAACAATCTGAACTAATGTGTTGTCTTGGGCCATGCCTCGGGGCTTTGATTGGGTACAGTGGTTCTAGGCTAATTGTGCTTGCTGTCATCGTCTGGCAGGAAGAGGAGGAGCAGGAGGAGTTGTTTCAGGGATCATTATTCACTTTGGTTGGATCTAAGATATTTTCCTGTTGTCTTTCTGCTTTGTTCTACGTTCCTTCTTAAGTACCCTGGAATGAGCTTTCCTGGTTCAAGGTGGAGTGACTGTTGTGGAAGATTTTGTGATAAATATTTTTCATTTTGGTACTGTAATTAACTTTTGTGTCAGTTACCAACTTGAATGCATCAGATCTCAGAAGTTAAGTAGGGTTGTGCGTGGTTAGTACCTTGATGGGAGCCAATGTAATTCATCTCTGCATAGCTGCATAATATGAAAGGCTGAAGTGATGAAGCTATCTGGTTCTATTGACGCAGACTGAAGACTGGTCAAGGTATAAATGGATGCTGAAATTCAGTCTTGAAAGTGATCATTCTCATTAGCAAAGAATCAGCTCAATATACTGCATCTCTTTTTTTTTTTTTTTAAATGTTGTTGGAATTTCACCACAAACCTAAACATAAGTGCTGTCTGGCACATGTAAATAGTGTGATGCAATTAGACTATTGCAGTTAAAATCAAAATGCGTTTTCACCTAGTTGGTCATGTAGACACAATTTGCAACATAAGTGGAGTAATTAAGTTAATACCCAAAAAGGTGCTTGCATTCACGGTTAAACATTTAGACACCTCTACCTGAAACCTGGTGTGGCCTGGCCTCGAAGGAGTGTAACTCGCTGGCCATGTCCTAATTGGACCAGGTTTGATATCTCTTCCTCGGTAGTCTGCCTAGTTCTTACAAATTTTGTGGTATTTTTGTGGACCTCTCAGTCTATGTATACCGGACGCTCCAGGCTCGTGCAGTAGTTCATGCCTTTTGTCCTTTCATTTAGGGATGGGGCCTCTGCATCCTACACATTTTTCGCTATATCTCATTTAGCTATCAGCAGACTCAACCATAGCAGTGCACTTTCACATGTTTTACCTCCCATGTCATCCGCTATGTGCAGTGAGAGTTGTTTTGGGGCCCTAGGGAGCGTCCAATCACCACTGTCTCCAAAGACTCCATTACCCCTTCCCATGATAAGTGTGATAGTACTGGCCAGCTCCAGAAAGTGTATAGTAGGTTCCCAGTGTTGTTGGCGCATCTCAGACAATATTCAGTCAATTAGACCCATTCTGAATAGTCGTGCTCTAGTGAGGTATGCGCAAAGCTATAGCTTAAGTTGTGTAAGACAGAATTACGAGGCCACCACTGCTTCCCTGGAAGCCGCAACAGTCTCTTTCCAGTCTTCGTCTTCTAGCTGCCCCAAGTCCCGTGGCCAAGCCTCCAATTTTTCACAATGGATCTGGTTTATGATTTAACAGTGTTTGGTATTGTGCAGAAAATTTGTTAACTTTTTTTTTTTTTTGCGAATCTGTTTTATTGAATTTTGACATTAGCACAACATAGATCATATGAAATAGCAAGCCGTGTTGGGCGCCGCAGTCAACCTACAAGGCACAATAATATCATATAGCATTGTTACAGCTCACATTTGGAGTTATGTACAAAGCGGTCAGGCATGTGATTGACAGATATATTTGCGGCCCTTACTAGAAGACAGGTGAGGAGTGAGGGACAGGAAAAGATGGAGAGTAGGAAGTGATAGAGCGCGCGAGGCCACCCGACCAATAATATCGCCGTTTCCGGCTTCGGGCCCATATACTTCAAATCACCATATACATTAACCAGGTGACTTCACGAGCTCTACCAATTTGTGTGTGTTCTCTACTATTGTTTCTCAGTGTACCCGACTTACCATCCACCAACACGGGTACCTAATGACCACAATGAATCAGGGAGCTAGCTGAAAAGGAAAGGCAACAAAATACAAACCCAACCAATATCATTCAAATACTGTGTAAAATGACCACGGACAACTGGAAGTTTTAAAATGTTTATCTAAAGTTCGTTTCCGTTATGCATGAGGTATACAAGAATAAGGCATTCAATAACTAAAATAATGTAAATGATATAACTATAGAGAAATAAAGACAGGGTAACCATTGAAATACTGACATGAAATGCAATGGGAAAATACTATGCAAATTCAGTAATGTTTAAGCATGGACAGACTATGCATGTGTAACTATAGAAGGGCCTATAAAGAGTAACACGCTAAGCTTAAGGTGAAGGGACCTTTAAACAGTCTAGGTAAGGAGGTTCTAGACCATATCAGAAAATGACAAACTGCAATGCAAAATATAATTTCTAACCGGTGAGATGACATGGGAACACGTTTATGAGAAAGATTTGCAAATGACTTTCAATAGTTTGCGGAAAGACATGGAAAAAATAACATATGCAAAGGGTAACTTTATTGAAGCAAAAAGTCAGAAATTCAGGAGGTGCAAGATTTAAGAATTTCAGAGCAATATTTACCTAGACTGGTGTGGAAACCAAACCCTGGCCACGGGTCAGTTAAAGACAGGAAACCCTCAAGGAAGGATACCCCTCAAAGGACAGCAGGTGCAGAATGGACACCCAAGACAGGACAGGATACCCTCGGAATAGGAATCAGGACAGGACCCTCAGGACAGGACAGCAAACCCTCAGGACAGGACCGCTCAGGACAGGACCGCACCCGCAGTTTGGAAGCAACGCCTGCGCTCCACCCTCTCTGCAGCTATCGATCAAGACCCCGATTGGGTCAGCGAACTCCCAGCAAAGTGCTTCGCCAGCACTTTAAGGTTCAGTAAAACCTTAGTCTATGGTCAATTTCGGACAGAGTGCTCCGCAGCTCTCTATATCTTCAGTCACCTATTGAGTACGATGGGTCAGTGACAGGTCAGCTAAACCAGACAAGTCGGACCACTTCCCTAGGTGAACCCTAGGGTAGATATACTGTTTGGGGCAGTGTACCACCCCCCAATGTTGCAAAGTGTCAGAATCCCTCAATTTGGATTGGTCCTAAGGTAGGATTTGGGTAACACACCAATCATAATACAACATTTCAAGCCTGTATTTGCATACTTGGGTACCGCCTAGCTAGATTGGGGTTCCCATGAGAAACTACACGGCAAACAGTAGCGCAATATTACAATGTAACATATAAGGAGCCACATTCGCTGTTCTTGCAGGGCAGAGGTGACTTTCTCAGGAACATCTTGCCCATCACTGCCAACTGGCTGTGTTCCATCAGTCAAGGTCCACTGTGCCTCAGAAAGTTGCGCAGGCGCAGAAAGAACCTCCAAGATGGCTCTCTTCTCTCTCAGACCCCCATTCCCCGCGGTACATGAAAAGTAAGCGAAAACAAATTAATACATAATAATGTCATTATGAAAACACATCACATGGTTTGTACTTTAAACTTATCACCAAAAAATATACTTATGCAGTCTAAATGTTAGCTACATAAAACGATTGACAAGAGCGAACCGCACGAGCAGTATAAGCTATGTATTACGCATGCGCATGAATTTCCCTCCACTTCTGCAGACACGTCAGGACACGTGAGTGTGGCTGACGCATGCGCAGTAACTAAATACAAACGGCGGCCATTTTAAGTGACTCGAGTAAATTATTTTAGTAAAACACGTGCAAGCTTCTAAATCCTTATTCAAACTTAATATAAACGTTAGTAAGACATGCACTTGTTACCTCGTTACACATAAATGAGGTTCATGACTTCAGCAAGTCGCAAAATATGCGAAGCTTTGCTTCATCAGAAGGCAGAATGATCACATCATTGTCCACATATTGGGTGCCTTCCAGGGCACAAATGTTGGCGAATGTCCGTTGCCGCACATACGTGCAGGTACTGTCCCATGAAGCCAGTAGGAGCACTGGTGCTCAGCTGCGAATGAGTGCCAACAACAGATTCATTGTTAACGACAGAAACTAGGAACTGTACATGCAAAAGAAAAGGGGTAAACGAAATAAAAAGGAGGAGTGCACAGTGTAAACAACAAACATTTAAAATGTAGCCCGTCGACCCCCCTCTTCGTGTATTCGTAATCTACATGGTTCATAGCTCACATGTTCAACAGTGATTGACTGTTATCCCAGGCCTAGAGTGTGTGTCGACTGAGTTCCACAGGTAGTGTGTTCACCAGTAGGAGATCGATGCGGCACATACGCTGCTGTCACACACGCTGGAACGTTTGTTAACTTTTATGTCTGTGAGTAGAGTTTTTGCCTCCAGAGATGGCAATGCTGGTATTTCGGCGTTTGATGGCGGGTACAGTGTGAGTGTGTGGCGAAGCTGAAGATAGCAGAAGAACTGGGTGTGGTGCATTGATCAGACCCTCCAGGATTTCGCGGTTTGCCGCGAAATCGGCACTTTTGTTAAAATGCCGCGATTTTTACCGAAGTGCCTGCGAAATCGGCACTTTTGGTAAAAATCCTGCGATTTTAACAAAAGTGAGCCAAAATCCAGACATGCCCATCTAGCCCTACAATGCAATGCGGCGTTCTGAGCTTCACAAAAAGGCAGTGGCTACTGCGATTCACACGGGGTGCATACACACAATTCTCCAGCGGGAGTCTTAAAGCGAAACCGCGGCTCAGCTGCTGACACGCCCCTTCAGGCCTCACTGTTCATTGTCCTCGTTGAAGCGCTCGCCGCTCTTAACAGAGCTGGGCCAGGATTGGTGGAAAGAGGTGGGCCGTCAAAGTAGCAGCTGTTGCTTCACTTTTCGGCTGTATCGAGGAAGTATGTTCATACTTGGGTGTCTTGCATATTATCTATTCAACTAACATACTGCACGAGTCAGACTCGATTAAGGCTGCATCTGCCTGCCTGGAGCCAAGTACTGTGACAGTGCCACCGGATGCAAAATATATTTTCTAAATGTAAACAGAGCGCAAAATTAGACACAGCATGTCCACCATCAACAAGAAACTAACATGGACTGCGACCATGGGATGAGTATGAAATCATGTGGCAAGTGGTTGCAGCAGCACAAAACCTGCAAAATCAGTAGCACACAGTATGGTACTTGCATGAAGGGATACTGCACAAAATTGGAGAGTGCCTTCCCCTCTGATTGGACAGCTAAGAGGCATGAGCAGATCTCTCAGAGAGACCGATAAATGAGTCTTGGGATGTCCTCCGTGTCACCATAACATCTGGGAACCCTGCCAGGAACATTATAAATTAGAATAGACAGGTGGGGTAAGGGTGGATGCTACTTTTAACTCCTGATCCGGTATACGTTTGGTTAAAAGGAACACATCAAATCCAATAGAATTATATAGAATTACTCCGCAGGACTGCTCACGATCACGGCTTCACTTTATTTTGGCTTTAGAACCATTGATGTGGGCTATGAGAGAATCTAAAATGCTTGCTGGAATTATAGTTAATTATAGCCCCCGTCAGGTATCCGTGCAGGTCACCAAACCACACCCAAGCACTCCGGCCATATCAGAATGCACTGACATGGTTTAAGTGCATTCATAGCTTCATGTTGTTAAATAACTCAAGAAACAAAGAAATCTGTGTTTGTTGTAGGAAAAATGGCCAAATAAAATGCCGCAAAATTGCCACTAAATTTCCATTTTTGTGCCGCTAAATTTACTAATCCATGCCGCTATATCCTGGGGGGTCTGATTGATATTCAGTCTGTAGCTCCGTAAAGGACTTTATAGACCCCTTTGTGAAAGTGTCTCAGGGTGTTATGCCTATAGTGTCCCATTTGGCAAAGCATTTATGCTTGGGGAAGTCTAATCCCCTGCAATAGCAGGGTCTCCAGTGTGAGTCTGTTGGCCCATCCTGTGGCCTTCGTGGCCGCTCTCCAAATGGTCTGCACTACTCTGGTAGAGAGGGAGGTAGATCACCGCCTTATAGGAAGTGTGCGAGACAGTCCCGACATACTACCCCAACCTCTACTGCGTAGGCTTCGTCCCCAAGCCCATCGAACCACCAGTCGTCGAGCACTGAAAGGTGGGCCTCTCTGTAAAATGACATCCAATCCGGGGTAGCTATAACGTCTTTAGAGGTCGGTCTGCAACATTTCTTTAGATGAATTTGGAGCTTATAAACCCAGACTGATGGGGATGAACAAGTTTCCCAATCACCCCAGCTAATGGCCCACACCTTGACCTCTGTATTCAGGAGTGACATTGGCCTATACTCTTCGCATCTTGTACCCTGCAGACCCGGCTTTGGGAGCACTATTTCTGCTGGGGGGAGGTTGCTGGACAATCAACGCACCTTCAGGGCCTCCATAAAAAGTCTGCAGCAGGAGCGGGCCTACCTGGTTGTAATGAATGTGCTTTTCGCTAAAAGAACACACCCTAAAAGGCAAGGCAAAACTCAGCACTTCCTTAAGGCGAGGTAAGAGAACACACCGAAATATAGGTAAAATAACATATACAAGTTTATTAATGCAGCATTTTAATAAGGCAGGCCGAATATATCAATCATGGCAGACTCCAAAATGTCAAATGAATGATTAAATGAACAATTGAAATAGAATGCAATATGTACACAGATAGCACAGAATAGAAAATATATACAAGAGAGAGAGTGATTAGGAACACCTCACCGATTGAATTTCCATCATCCTTGCCCACTCAAGCTGTAGGAAGTCCGTCAAACAGCCCCAGTAGGAGTTTCAATCAGGACCCAACTTCCGTCATCCCCACAGCAATACATCTATTCTGTGGTTAACTTCCCACCTGGCCCCCTCGGCTCACAGCTTAAATATCATTACTAAACGTAGGACAAAGCTTCTAGAAAACCCTGCCCCTTTCTCATTGGAAAAAACCGAGCAGGCTGTACCAGTCTGCATCAAGGCCAAGACAGTGGCTGGCCAAGCCTCTGTATTTTGACTCTGAGACAGAGTTGTACATTCCAAAGATAATATCCACTTCACTCTGGTCCGTGAGGTGCGAAAAACAAGTGAGGAGCAGAAAGACCTTGAATATGAATTGCAAGCACTGCTGTGTAGGCAGGAGCAAGGCAAAGTCAGACATGAGGCCATATCAAAGCCAATAGTAAGAACTCATAATTCCGTGCAGCAGAAGCAAGGCAAAGTCAAAAAGCAAGATGCCATGAGGCCATGTCAAAGCCAGAAGTCTGAACTCATCAGCAAAGCCAGAAAGCAAGATGACATGAGGCCATGTCAAAGCCAATAGTAAGCACTTATAATTTAAATGTACTGTTCTACTCTGTGACCGCTCTCACTAAAAGACCGCAAGATCACAGAAGAGAAGCAGGCATATGTAGGACCGTCTCATATATCTAGGCTGAGGAAAAATAACACTAAAGTCAGTTAAAATGGTCGTAGTTAAAGGTTATCATAGGGTGCCAAACCACAAGAGTGGCTCTTTCATTACACTGGGGTAACTGCAGCTTCCAAAATTCCGCAGGCAACCCATTGGGTCCCAGTGCTTTGTCCTTTTGAAGTTTACACAAGGGCCTCTTCCCATTTCCTCTAGGGTAATGTCAGCCTCTAGCATATCTCTGTCCGTATGTTCCAAACGGGTCACCGGGAGGTCTGTGACAAATTGCTTCAGCTCCTCAAGTGTAGCCTTCTGTTCAGGACTATGGAGACACTGGTAATATGCAGCGAAGGGGCCCGGGATGGATGCACTCCCAGTTATGTGTAAGCCCAGGTCAGATTTAATGGAGGATATAGGATCCTCTGTAGCATTAGAAGTACACACCTGATGTACGGTTTTACTGACTTTATCCCCCATTGGTATATCTGACTGAGTGGCATCCATGCTTCACGGGCCTTATGCATGTGGTCCTGTCTCAGAAATGTCTGAGTGTGTATGGAGTTCCTCAGGGTCTTCTGCTGTGGCCAGGTATTGTCATTCTATCTTGGCTATCTGATGTTCCAGGTCTTGTTCGGTTTTTTTGGGTTCGTCCTTGCAGGCCCATTGCATAACTGATTAACTCCCACGTCAGGCATTGCTCTCCCATTTGCTGGCAAGCCACACAAACCTCATGGTTCTGCAGACACCAGTGACTCGTACGTCACTGCAGGCCTCTCGGGCCCCCAGAGCAAGCTGAGCAGCTTTAGCGAGTGATTGGACACTCGCTTTGCCACAATCTGAATGGAAAGCACCCTATGTCTCTCCCCCTTAGGGAGAAGGAAGTAATCAAGGCGGGAGAAAGATATATATGTGTGTGTGTGAGAAGCAGATGTAGCGATGCTCCAGTGGGTGGTGCTTTCACCATACATCCTGTAGGGACCTGTAGTGTACACATGTGGCCTGAATAGTTAGGCATGACTGTGTGGCAGTTATAGAGGAACGATCCTGGCCCTGGTCATTGACCCCTTGGGGTGTCCCACCCAGTATCAACGGGGCCGCTGGAAGCTCCAGGATGAGTCAACTCTAGGATGTTACAAATTCCTCTATTAGTAGGTAAGAGGCGTAAATGCAGATTGGAAAAATCTGGGCCCCCTGTAATGTTTCAGTCACCGCCATATAATGCCCCAGAGCATCATGCCACACCTTGGACACCTCCAGGGGGACGTGTTGAAGGGTTAGGATGGTTACTCCGCTAGATCCACAGTGAAGCTCAAATGGAACACCTTCAAGCACCCCCTACGTGCTAGGAAGGGACAGTGGTTGCCCATTAAGTGGGTCTCCTGTACAAAGAGTCTGCCTGGATTGTTTTTTTGTGCCGACCTGCGGACCAACTCCACTTGATTTTGTCCAGGGCGCCATTGACGTTCCATAAAAGGACACGTAGCCTCCCTGCGAAGGTGGGTTGTTGTGTATGAGCCTCTTAAATGTGCCAGAGATAAGTTCAAACAAAAAAAACAAACATTAACTTCCCTCTCCTGGGCCAACCCCCCCCCATACTTCCCCCAACTAGAAGTGCAGCTAGTGGTGCAGCCTTGATAATTATACAGCCTGGGAGAATTAAGCTGTCCGCCATTTGGTTTGTAATAGAATGACAAGTCCTTATTGTATTATTATTTGAAGCCACAGTATGTGCTCATTGTCCAGACTGCCAGCGCGGACCTATTGATAATGCCATTCAGCAGCAAAATGAAATTTTCAGAAGAACGCAGAGCTTTGTAAAGTATCTGATCCATGGGCAGTCTATCATAGAATACCATAAGGTAGAGGAAACCTGATTCTCTTCCAGTTTATACAAGCACCCCATACTGTTACATGAATGAATGAGGCTCCTCAGATACATTATATCACATTGGAACAGTAAGATGTTAGGATAGAACAGTGTAATAGAATAACATTGTGTGGCTTTTCAACATAGATTATCAGCTTGGGCAGATCCTGCGTATTGCAATTGCTGCATCTTCAGAATATACCCCTGGAATTATACAATATTGGCCTGAATTTTCACTCATGAATTATTGTTTAGATCAGGGTAGATGACACTTGAGATGAGACTGAAAGGGCAGTGTATCTTCTGCCCACTCCATCCTCGTTTTACTAGATATCTGCTCATTAATTAAATGCCCTCACCACTGTTGTATTTTCTCCTTTCTTTCCTCTCCAGACAGCAGCCAAGGGCTTTTTTCATTTCTTCTCTTACCCCTTTACTCCCTTTGTGCAGTATTTTTCAATTTTAGATCTATTATTTGTATTTTTGCTTATGTTTTCTTTCTAATTCCTGATTTTTACTGTTTAAAGTTGTAATGAGTTTGGTTATACCTTTCTTGTTACAGGGTATAATACATACTTTTTGAACCCCTTTTCTCAAACTGCAAAACCATACCACTGACATTTGTTCTTTTAGTTTGGATTAGGAGCTCTAATGCCTACTTCACACATGCATAAAAGGTGTGTTACTAACTAAGTCACTGAACAACTATGTTGTTAACTATATAAGTTTGTAACAATTAGGTTTAAGAATAGTTGTTGCTACCGGTCAAGTGGACCATCAAAAACTTTGTGTATTTTTTAAATTTTGCCATTTAAACATTCAGTAAGTTAATAGAAATGACATAGAACCTAGTGTGGTACACCAAATGGAATGTTGGGAGCTGGAGCGGTAATGAGAATACTTATTTTGTGGGCTAGAACTACTGTTATAGGCCTTCTTGGGAAGTATTTGACAGCTTCCAGCTCCGTATCATTCAGGTGTTCTCTGTCTCGTTCTGCTTCTATATAGTCCCCACCTCTTTAATGAACCCTCTACTCCACCATGCTTCATCTTAGTGTACACAGAAAGTGATCACAGGGTATTCCTCAGAATATGGGTAGTATACCCAGTATATAAGTGCAATCTGTTTTATGGATTAATTTGAATTTAACAATAAGTAATTTGAGAAGTGTGTTTGCATCCTCTCCGAGCTATTATCTCATTCAATAAACAGACAATGAGTCCAAACTCCATACAATGAGTAATATTGTTATGACCAATTAATTTATTGATACTTAGGTAGTCATCAAAGAAAGTGTGAAGTGAAGGTATTCTGCTTGTGAGTTGTAAACACATTGAGACAAATAGACACAATAACTACAATATAAGCAAATTCAAGACTTGCTGCAACAGTTTTTTTAGATTAATAAGAGGGATTGTGAAATTACTGTCCTTTGGTAACTAATCCAGAGTGAAGACCAGGTGATATATTTTGCTGATATTTTGACTCCTTTAGTGGATAACGGTCAGTATTGTCTTTTTCAGGATGGTGGCAGTGGTGCACGTCAATCAATTAGAATTGAAAAATAATTTGATCTGTCCTAGAGTTCCAGGGCCACCCTGCAGCAAACTACTTGGGCAATAGTTCATTGCAGTCGGCAACCAGGTATGAGATCCTTGTGAGGCCCTGAACAAATTCCATTACTGAATATAACTGCCACATGCAGGTTCTTTTGCTTTGAGAAGAGCCAGCAGATTCAGGTAGTATAGGCAAGACGGTTCAAACTCAGAGTGGGCATCTTGCAAATTGGTTTCCCTGATGGCAGTACAGCTCCGGCTATCTTTCCGGTGTGCTGTTAACTTGAAACCTGCTTTCTTCACAGGCGTGGTGTGCCTTATTAATTGTGTTGCCTTTTTGTTTAGCTGATATTATTTGCCCAACAGTGTCTAATTCATTAATTGATAGCAGAAGCTATTTGGCAGCTGTGCACATCCCTCTCTGTCAGTGTGTGGAAAATTGTGCCTGCTATAGATTTTATTATTTATTTCCTAGTAGAACTGGGCTAGTGAGCTCCTCAATGACAATGCTGCACTGTGTGCTTTTACCCAAATTTCCCTCTCACTTCGCTGCCCTTTCACCTGCGGAGGCGAACAGTATCGCATTCACAGTTGCCAACTGAGGGTTGAAATGGGAAAGGCTGTTTTTTTCTCCACGCATCTACCCCAAATGTATGACGAGACTGATGCTACACCAGCATCCACCTTCAAGTAGGCAGTGACGAAAGGGTGTAAATGTCTGCTCAGGAAGAGATTACCAGGAGATGGGATTTGATTAAGTTCCAAACATGATACCCAAAACATTCTATCTAATCCCAGCTGTTAAGATCATATGTAGTAGTTGGAGATTTTTTATGTATTCATTTTATGTTGCAATCCTATGGCTGCCAATTTTAAGGCAGTCACTTTTTTTAGGTCTCGTCCTATTAATCGCGCAAGCCATAATAGGACGAGAGTATTGAGGGCAAAACAAGCTCTGAAACCACCAGGCGGATTACATCGAGTGCATGTGCATGTGCATGTGCTCGTGAACGCCCTTACCATTTGCTCCCCGAGCCGCCTGCCTCTGAGAGCTTCACTTCAAAGGCATCCGCTCCCCAGCCCCCTGCTTCACACTTTTCACGGCCGCCAGGCCGTGTCTCGCATTTCTCCCCCCCCCCCCTCCGAGCTTGTTTTCCTTTGGGTGAGAGCTTGTTTATTTTATTTTGCGGCCGCCAATGCTTGTTTATCTACCCTTCGGGTGTAGTGATTTAGCAGTTCAATCTAAACTCCTTCCGCCCGACTGGTAACCTTTCCCTGTCGGAGCTTAACAGCAATGAATGTTCCCCCCACTCCCCAATCATTGGCATGCCTGACTCCGCACGGCTCAATCCGCTGCTGCCTGCTGCCGATTTCACACGTCAGTCAGTTTAGAGGTGACCAAACTTGACTCTCATTATCATACGCTCCAGGTGCAGGCAAGCCCAGGTTTGCGTCCCATAAGTTTACTTTCCTCCAAATTATTGTTAGCACGTCTATAAATCATTGTCTCAGTCTGTGTATGGACAGTTTAAATATGGAGGGAACAGGCACGAACCACTGTGGAGGAGATGCACGCCATGTCTAGCCCTGACATGGCCTTAAAAGATCAATTCCCAGGCCCCCTGTAGTTGTACTGACGTAATCCGCAGCCCTGCCCTTCCTGGTGGATTTCTCTGCCACTATCTCAAGCTCGCAAACGGTATTCAATGGAGCTGAAGGAGTAGTTTCTGTCCTGTAACTCCAGTTCTGTAGTAGGGGTATCTCTGTTATAGTCATAATCTAGTGAATAGTCCCGCCCATGTGCGTGGACCCCGGAGCAATCAAAAATAATCTCTTACAGTGTCAAAAAATGCAGAAAATGCATAGACACTTAAGAGAGAATTTAAAGACAGATAATGCAGCCAAAAAGGCTACACTGTCCAGTACTTCAACTAGAAATTCCACCATAAAATCCACAAAACAGCAAAGCCTGTACAGATTTCCCTTGCTTAACAGCAAAATCCCTCAGGAATGATAGAGAGAAGAACCTGGACAGACAAGCCCCATAGGCTGCCATTATGTGGCTTAATTAGGATACTGTGCCTTTAAGGAACCTTCCAGAACCTTCTCCCAGTATCCCAGAATGCATAGCAGGTCCAACTTAGTTTCAGTTCTTTTTGAAGGCGTAGAAAACGCCAGACCTGTAGCATTATGAACATGAATAACTCTCCACCGGGGAGGCGGGAGGGCGCTTATGACTATAACAGAGATACCCCTACTACAGAACTGGAGTTACAGGACAGAAACTACTCCTTCTGTAGTAGGGGATCTCTGTGTATAGTCATAATCTAGTGAATAGAATGGCAAGCCCATCCCCACACCAAGCGGCGGTGGAGAATAAAATAACGCCACTACTGTGCGAACAGATTCCGCAGCAAAGCCTGCCCAACCTGAGCGTCTGCCCTGGCATCAGAGTCCAGGCAGTAATGCTTAGCAAAGGTATGGACCGACTTCCAAGTGGCCGCCTTGCAGATCTCTGCAATGGGTACATTACGGAGCATAGCTGTCGTAGCAGCTTTGCCCCTGGTGGAATGAGCCTTAGGTTTGCCCCCTAAGGTCTTATTAGCTTTGTAGTAACACAACTGTATGCAGGACACAATCCACCTCGAGATGGACTGTTTAGAGGTAGCAAGACCAGTCCTGACTGAGCCATAATTGATGAACAATTGGTCTGACCTACGAATATCTTTAGTCTTCTCAAGATAAAACTTCAGCACCCTCCGCACATCCAGGGAATGCAAAGACCTTTCCGCTGGAGATGAAGGGTTCTGAAAGAACGTAGGCAAAGTGATAGTCTGATTGATATGAAAATCAGAAACAACCTTGGGAAGAAACTTAGGGTGAGTACGCATAACAACTTTAGCATTATGAAATACAGTATAAGGTTCTTGGCAACACAATGCCTGAATCTCACTCACCCTGCGGGCCGATGTAATGGCAACGAGGAACGCCGCCTTCCAGGACAGGTGCTGCAACGAAGCCTTATGAATGGGTTCAAAAGGCTCCTTCATCAATCTGGACAGCACCACATTCAGGTCCCATGAAGGCGAAGGAAGCCTGACAGGAGGGAACACTTTCTTCAAGCCTTCCAAAAAATCTTTGATCACAGGGATCTGGAAAAAGGAAGTCTGTGAAGGGCCTTTCCTGTAGGCAGTCAAAGCAGCCAGATGAACCTTAATGGAATGGACATTAAGGCCCGACTGCGCCAGATGTAGCAGATATGGAAGGATGACATCTTCCTTGCATGTCGTAGGGTCATAGCTCTTAGACCTACACCAGATGCAAAACCTCTTCCACTTGTAAGCATAGGAAGTCCTAGTGGAAGGACGTTTAGACTCCTTCAGTATGTCCATACAATCCTCTGGGAGATTCAGATGGCCATATTGCACTATTTCAGGAGCCATGCCGCCAAACTCAAAGACGAGAGGTTGGGGTGCACCATCCGCCCCCCGAACTTCGTGAGAAGGTCCGGCCTGCACGGCAGCTTCACGTGAGGAAGGAGAGAACGGTGGAGCAGGTCCGTGAACCACCACTGTCTGGGCCATTCCGGGGCAATCAGAATCATTCTCGCCCTGGATTGGGACAGCTTGATGAGAACCGCCGGAATCAGGGGAATTGGTGGAAAAGCGTACAGAAAGCTGTTCGACCAGTTGATCCATAACGCGTTCCCCAGCGTCCCCGGCTGGTAGTACCTGGAGGCGAAGCCTCGGCATTTGCTGTTTTCGGCGGTGGCGAACAGATCTACGTCTGGAGTTCCCCACCTTGCGAAGACTTCTCCTAGTACTTCGTCGTTTATGACCCATTCGTGGTTTTCCTGAATGAGTCTGCTCAGTTCGTCTGCCTGAACATTCTGCACACCTGGCAGATGGGTGGCCGTTATCGACAGTCCTCGAGCCAGAAGCCAGCGCCAGATCGCCTGCGCCTCCTGCGACAGAGTGCGCGATCTCGAGCCCCCCTGCTTGTTGAGGTAATACATCGTTGTCGTGTTGTCCGTCTGAACAAGCAGAGAGTTGGTCTGAAAGGACGGATGAAAGGCCTTCAGTGCCAAGTGAACAGCTCTCAGTTCCAGGAAATTGATGTGGTACGTGGACTCCGTCGGGGACCACGCCCCTTGAATTTGCAGGTCTCCGGAGTGCGCCCCCCAGCCTTGGAGAGACGCATCCGTCACGATGGTCTGTGTGGGAATGTCCTTGTGGAAGGGAACCCCTCTGAGGAGATTCTCCTTCGAGCACCACCACTTCAGAGACTGAAGAGCATGTAGAGACAGTCGTATCTTGTCGTCCCAAGAACCTCTCCTCTGGTCCCACTGATCCTCCAAGCACTCCTGCAGAGGTCTCATCTGTAGCCGTGCGTGAGGAGTGAGGAAGATGCAAGAGGCCATCGATCCCAGCAGAGAAGACACCGTCCTCACTGTCGTAGACGGAGGGTCCATGAGAGCCTGAGCCTTCCGAAGGAGTGATAAACGTCGCTCTTCCGAAGGAGACACGCTTGCTGACAGCGTATTGATGGAGGCTCCCAAGTACTGGATGCACTGGACCGGAATCGGGACCGACTTGGACATGTTGATGTGCAACCCCAGCTTGTTCAAGAGAACGCACGTCTTCTGGAAGTGTGCTTGAGCTTCCGAGAAGGAGGAGGCCTTGATCAACCAATCGTCCAGGTACGGGTAGACAAACACCTTGTTCTTCCGCAGGTGTGCTGCTACCACTGCCATACATTTCGAGAATGTCCTGGGTGCAGACTTCAGCCCGAAGGGTAGCACCGTGTACTGATAGTGATTGGCGCCGACTTGAAATCGCAGAAACTTCCTGTGTTTGCATGCAATGGGCACGTGGAAGTATGCGTCCTGTAGATCTATGGCACACATCCAATCTCCACGTTGCAGCTGAGGGTAGATCTGATGCAACGACAGCATGCAAAACTTTTCTCTGCGAATCCACTTGTTTGCCTGTCGCAAATCCAGAATGGGCCTGAACTCGTTTTTGTCCTTCTTGCGGACAAGAAAGAACCGAGAGTAAAGACCTCTTCCTCTTTGAGACAGAGGTACGCCTTCGATCGCCCTCTTCCTTAGCAGAATGTCCGCCTCCGCCTGAAGCTCGCGCAGTTGATACTGCGAGCTGACGGGAGGAATCGATGGAGGAGGGCTGGTGAAACGTAGACTGTATCCATTGCAAACAATATTCAGCACCCACTTGTCCTGAGTAATTTTTCTCCACTCTGCCAGAAAAAAATTGAACGCTTCCCCCCACCGGAGCGGGTAACGGACGAGGGGGAAGTAACAGCTCAGGGACGGGACCCGGCCGGGCCCTTGGTCGCGGTAGAGGACTGTTGACGACCTCTACCACCTTGGCGTTTCTGGAAGGGCCGCCTGTACTGCTGCTGCTGTTGCTGCTGTTGATGTTGTCCAGCAGACTGACCCCTTCCACGACCCTGCGACCCAAACCGACGTTGGTACTGTCGGAAGGGTTTCTTCTCCTTGGGCTTCTCCAAGCCCACTGCCGTCAGGGTCTCCACCTCGGCCTTCATCCTGGCCATCTCGTCATCCGCGTGTTTCCCGAAGAGGGTATCTCCGGAAAACGGGAGATTCGCCACGCGTTGCTGTGCTTCCGGTTTCAGTGACGTCAACCTAAGCCAAGCATGGCGTCTCTGGTGAATCCCGTGGCAATATCCGTGCGCGGACAGCAAGGATATGTCCGCTGCGGCGCCGATGGCCTGGTTAGAGACCAGCATCCCCTCCTGGACGATCTCCATGAAGTCCTCCTTGCGGTCTCGAGGGACAAGGTCTGCGAACTGCTCCATCGAGTCCCACAGGGACCGGTCGTAACGCCCCAGCAAAGCCGAGTCACTGGCGGCCTTCATCGACGAGGCGGATGTCCCACACGCCTTACGACCAGCAGAATCGATCCAGCGGCTCTCCTTGTCCGGAGGCACCGTGGACGCAGGGGAGGTGGCATGAAGCTTACGTGCAGCAGTCACGATGACTGAATCCGGTACCGGGTCCTTCCTCAAGAAGGCTGGGTCTGAGTCCGGAGCCCTGTACTTTTTTAGGATCCTGGAAGGCGCAGACTTCACCGCCGCCGGCGTCAGGAATAGCTGTTCGGCGGGCTCAAGGAGCCCCGGCACCAAAGGTAACAGGGGGCGAGACAAGTGCCTTTTGTGTAATGTCTCAAATATCACCGAGGTAGAAGTCGTAGGCGCTTCAACCTTGATGCCCAACTTCGCCGCTCCACGCAGGAGAACTTCCTGAAATGTGCTTATATAGTCTATCGGAGACACCCTAGTCTCCGGCGAATCGGACAGCGTGGGCGAGTAGGAACGGGTCCCAGAGGCAGAACGTGACCTGGACCGACGTCTCTTGTGGTGACGCCTGGATCGTGAGGAAGATCCATGCCCACTCCTCGATCTGTCCCGTCTCCCCGAGCGAGACCTCGACCTCTTGGGCCTCGGACGCTCCTTCGGCCTCCCAGGGTCAGGAGTCCTAGGCTTCTTAGGCGTCTTCTTCGGAGGCGTCGGAAACTTAGGCATCGACACCGCCCTCGGCGGAACCGGGGGTGGAGGAGTAACCGTACGCGGGGTCTGCGGACCCGGCTTCGGAGGTGGGGTCGGGGCCTTTGGAGGCGGACCCTTCGGCACAGCCGGCCGCGAAGGAGGTGTAGAAGGCTTCATCGGAGCATCCACCCCGGAATGCGCCGTTCCCGGCGAGCCACCATCTCTTTCGGAGTGTGGGGAGCCCCCCACAGTCCCGGGCCTGTCCTTAGGACCTCCAGACGCTGAAGATCGGTGCCCAGACGACGACCGATGGCCCCTCGACGTCGAACGGTCCTTCGGCGTCGACCGATTCACACTTCTCGACGTCGAACCGTGTCTCCGTCTCGACGTCGACCCCGACCAGATCGACGAACCACGAAACCTCGACGACGGGCGATGGTGCCTCGACGGCGACCTCGACCTCTTCGCCGGCCTCGACGTCGACCTCTTGGATCGCCTCGACGTCGACCCTTTGGACCTTCTCGACGTCGACCTCTCGGACCTTCTCGACGTCGATCTCCTTGACCGTCTCGACGTCGGTCTTTTAGAAGACGTCGACCTCTTCGGCGCCGGAGACGCCTTCCGTCTCGACGGCGGCCTCGACGACGAGGATCCCCTCGACGACGATGTCCTCGACGGCGAACGGCGGTGTCGCCTCGACGGCGAGCGCCGACGCCGGGCCCTCCGATGTTGACCACTCGACGCCGACACCGACGACGAGGAGATCGACACCGGCTTCGACGGCGGCCGGAACACGTTCCTCGACGTCGACGGGCGACGTTTTCTCGACCCAGAGCCCTGGGGAGACCTGGAACTGGCCGTTGACCGCCCCCTCGACGTCGTGGTCAGCGCAACTGACCCAGACGGAGATCTTGGGCGAGGGCTGGTCTTCCTGCCCCTGGGGAGCCCCCCAGAGGCCTCAGCATGGGTAGAAGGAGCCCCTCCTGACCCACCTCGTGCCTTCAACCTTCTCTCTTCAAGTCCCTGAAGCCTGATCTTCTTCCTCTCCTTCAGGGTCCTTCCAGAGAAGCCTCTGCAGATCACACAGTCCTCAGGAATGTGGGAAGAGGGAAGGCAGAGAATACAGACCTCATGGGAGTCTGACTTGGCCTTCTTCCTTGAGCACTCAGGGCATTTGTCGAATAATGCAGGCATTATGGACAAAAAAGAGTGCAGAAACACAGAAAGAAAGTCACCAAAGTACTTTAAAAGCACCAAAAATCGAAATTAGTGTAAAACACTAACAAAAACCCTTGAAAAGGGAGAGCTCAATGCTCCAGGGTCCTGCTTGCAGGAGCCGGAAAAAAGAACTGAAACTAAGTTGGACCTGCTATGCATTCTGGGATACTGGGAGAAGGTTCTGGAAGGTTCCTTAAAGGCACAGTATCCTAATTAAGCCACATAATGGCAGCCTATGGGGCTTGTCTGTCCAGGTTCTTCTCTCTATCATTCCTGAGGGATTTTGCTGTTAAGCAAGGGAAATCTGTACAGGCTTTGCTGTTTTGTGGATTTTATGGTGGAATTTCTAGTTGAAGTACTGGACAGTGTAGCCTTTTTGGCTGCATTATCTGTCTTTAAATTCTCTTCTAAGTGTCTATGCATTTTCTGCATTTTTTGACACTGTAAGAGATTATTTTTGATTGCTCCGGGGTCCACGCACATGGGCGGGACTATTCACTAGATTATGACTATACACAGAGATCCCCTACTACAGAAACTAATAACTCTGCAAAAGATATCCGAGGATGAGGCGCGATCTGTTCACTCGGTATTGCGCCCATTACCTGCGTCCCTATGTAAACTGACTGGCTTACTTATGTGTGTTCACCGCCTGGACCAACAGCTGTATGCCGGTATTAAGTGCACGTAGCTTAGACATCAGGCCTTAGAACGCTTCGCATCTGAAAGTGCCCCCACGACCAACCCATTTTGCTGGTTGGAGTCTTACTATTCACACCTGTACGCGGGGCTTTAAGTGGGATGAAAAAACTGGGGGGGGGGGTCGTCACTCAAGGGGGCGTGGCTAATGTAATTGGTGGCGTGGCTTACAACCTTAAACTAAAAATCTGTGCTTAGCATAGTGTGCCGCCCGACTTATATTTAGCTGTTTCGGTCACTGCATACAGATATATATGATACAATAAGTAGAATCATACCTACAACAAGCCAGGACCATTGCCTTTGTCAATCGCTGTTAGTTACATGAGGTAAATAAGCAGCAACTATGGCTTGTTTTGAGGGGGTAGGGGTCTTTTTAATTTTTTTTTAACAGGAGTGCCGGCACCTACATAGTGCCTACGGGCCTCTCACCTCCCTTTTTGCGCTACCGCACACTGTCTCTTATTTTTAGTTTATTTATGACTGGGGTTACACAGTGTTACATTGCTACTTCACAGCGCTTTGTCAAGATGGTGGCCGCCTTTCTTTTGTTTGTCGCGGTTCTCACACAATGCAATGCTCTCAAAAGGATGTGAAAACCAGAACTGAGGGCAGCTGTGTTGATAAGCTATCTCTGCTCAAGGATCGGCTTGACATGCTCCCTCCAACCATGCGTGTCTGCATGAATTGCACGATCCTCTCTCCCACCGAACTTCCCGCACCTCCCTCATGTTGCTGCTCCCAGTCTTCGAAGCCTCTCGTGTTTTTGCTCTTTTTTTTGGGGGGGGGGGGGAACTTGGTTGTCATTCTTTTAACAGAAGTACCGGTTGCTTTGAAGTGCCTACGAGCCACTCGGGTCCCTTTTTTGCACTACTGCAAACGGTGTCTTTTATTTTTAGTGTACTGGCGGGGGTCTACATAGCTCCCTGCAGCTCCTTCACAACGCTTTCTCAAGATGGAAAATCACTAAAAAGCTAGGATCAAGGCAGAGTCCAGCTAAGTGTTAGGAGGGTCCCAACACAACACTTGTCATGTACTGTTACCCAGAAAAGGCATATAACATTAGAACCGAGGGTGATGCGCTATGAAGCACCGTTTAGAAGATAGAGAATTATAAGTGTCAATAATTTTATGCTATTTTTCACGAGCATTTGTTGACAGGATAGGAGCACGGAACTTCTCCCTTCTGCCATTCTAATAAACAAAAATAGTACAAATCCATGCTTCAAAGTTCCGTACAAAGGTGAGTTACCACCTCGGTCTGTGTTGGTTGGAGACCATGTTCCAGCCCCTTTTATTTGACGACCTATTTGCCTTGTAGGAGTTGAAGTCTGTGTGCTCCCATTGAAACAATTGCACTGAGGTGCCTTTTTCCAGCAAACTGTAACAGAAAATGCCAGAAGTAACAGGTTCATAACCTGTTGTGTATCTAATTTTAAGTTTGTGAAGAGGGATCCACCTGGAAATGTAAATCTTAGGCCCAGGATAAGCAAACATGTATGCTGGCATATGGATTCACAATAGTAAGTCATGTTTCAAATTACTTAGTTTAGAGAGGTCTGTCCGGCACCCGGGTGCGGGAGGAGAAGCCGAGAGACGCTTGGATGCTGACGATAGACATGATGTAAGTAGCCTTTCTTCTGAACTTTTATTTTTGTGGCTTGGGCTCTGACAAGGAAAGAGGGAGAGAAGTATGGTTGTTGTAGAAGTGACCTGTACAAGTCACAATGGTTTGATTTTCTCCTTTACCTGCACTTCTTTATTTGTTAATTAGCGATGTTAAATTTAATTAGCTCCTGCCATTGCTGCTCCATCGCTTGTGTTGGTTCCCTTCCTCCCAGCTGTTTCTGTTTGCTTTTTTCACACCAACTGCCACACCATCCCATCCTCTGTCCTGCATTCCTCCCTTGACCCTCGCGTTCCTAGTTGTATACACGTATTTACGATTTATGTATGATGTTTTCCTATATATGAGGATAAAAAGAGAGGTAAAGTGGTCTCTAGGCCAGATCTTACAAACAGTCTCAATTGTTCTGCTTGTCAAGTACCCGGCTAATGGGCAATAAATCAGATTAGAGATAACCTCTTCCACTAAGTAACTTCGGGTAAATTACAGCCACCACATTATCTCTAAGCACCACCACATTATCACTCAGCACCACCGCTCAGCACCGCCACAGCACTACTCGGCAGCACCACAGCACCACCACAGCATCTCAGCACCACCACAGCATCACTCGGCACCACCACAGCATCACTCAGCACCACCACAGGATCACTTAGCACCACCACAGCATCACTCAGCACCACCACATCACCACTCAACACCACCACAGCATCACTCAACACCACCACAGCACCACCAGAGCATCACTCAGCACCATCACAGCACCATCACAGCACCATCACAGCACCACTCAGCACCATCACAGCACCACTCAGCACCATCACAGCACCACTCAGCACCATCACAGCACCACTCAGCACCATCACAGCATCACTCAGCACCACCACAGCACCACTCAGCACCACTCAGCACCACCACTCGGCACCACTCAGCACCACCACAGCATCACTCAGCACCACCACTCAGCACCACCACTCAGCACCACCACTCAGCACCACCACTCAGCACCACCACAGCACCACTCGGCAGCACCACAGCACCACCACAGCATCACTCAGTACCATCACAGCACCATCACAGCACCATCACAGCACCATCACAGCACCATCACAGCACCATCACAGCACCATCACAGCACCATCACAGCACCATCACAGCACCACTCAGCACCATCACAGCACCACTCAGCACCATCACAGCAACACTCAGCACCACTCAGCACCATCACAGCACCACTCTGCACCATCACAGCACCACTCTGCACCATCACAGCACCACTCTGCACCATCACAGCACCACTCTGCACCATCACAGCACCACTCTGCACCATCACAGCACCACTCTGCACCATCACAGCACCACTCTGCACCATCACATCACCACTCTGCACCATCACATCACCACTCTGCACCATCACATCACCACTCTGCACCATCACATCACCACTCTGCACCATCACATCACCACTCTGCACCATCACATCACCACTCTGCACCATCACAGCACCACTCTGCACCATCACAGCACCACTCAGCGCCATCACAGCACCACCACTCGGCACCACTCAGCACCACCACTCAGCACCACCACTCAGCACCACCACTCAGCACCACCACTCAGCACCACCACTCAGCACCACCACTCAGCACCACCACTCAGCACCACCACTCAGCACCACCACAGCACCACCACAGCACCATCACAGCACCATCACAGCACCATCACAGCACCATCACAGCACCATCACAGCACCATCACAGCACCATCACAGCACCATCACAGCACCACTCTGCACCATCACAGCACCACTCTGCACCATCACAGCACCACTCTGCACCATCACAGCACCACTCTGCACCATCACAGCACCACTCTGCACCATCACAGCACCACTCTGCACCATCACAGCACCATCACAGCACCATCACAGCACCATTACAGCACCACTCTGCACCATTACAGCACCACTCTGCACCATCACAGCACCACTCTGCACCATCACAGCACCATCACAGCACCATCACAGCACCATCACAGCACCACTCTGCACCATCACAGCACCATCACAGCACCATCACAGCACCATCACAGCACCATCACAGCACCACTCAGCACCATCACAGCACCACTACAGCACCACTCTGCACCATCACAGCACCACTCTGCACCATCACAGCACCACTCTGCACCATCACAGCACCACTCTGCACCATCACAGCACCACTCTGCACCATCACAGCACCACTCTGCACCATCACAGCACCACTCTGCACCATCACAGCATCACTCTGCACCATCACAGCACCACTCTGCACCATCACAGCACCACTCTGCACCATCACAGCACCACTCTGCACCATCACATCACCACTCTGCACCATCACATCACCACTCTGCACCATCACATCACCACTCTGCACCATCACAGCACCACTCTGCACCATCACAGCACCACTCTGCACCACTCAGCAGCACCACTCAGCAGCACCACTCAGCAGCACCACCACAGCACTACTCTGCAGCACCACTTTGCAGCACCACCACAGCACCACTCGGCACCACCACAGCACCACTCGGCACCACCACAGCACCACTCGGCACCACCACAGCACCACTCGGCACCACCACAGCATCACTCGGCACCACCACAGCATCACTCGGCACCACCACAGCATCACTCGGCACCACCACAGCATCACTCGGCACCACCACAGCATCACTCGGCACCACCACAGCATCACTCGGCACCACCACAGCATCACTCGGCACCACCACAGCATCACTCGGCACCACCACAGCATCACTCGGCACCACCACAGCATCACTCGGCACCACCACATTATCACTCGGCACCACCACATTATCACTCGGCACCGCCACATTATCACTCGGCACCGCCACATTATCACTCGGCACCGCCACATTATCACTCGGCACCGCCACATTATCACTCGGCACCGCCACATTATCACTCGGCACCGCCACATTATCACTCGGCACCACCACATTTTCACTCGGCACCACCACATTATCATTCGGCACCACCACATTATCATTCGGCACCACCACATTATCACTCGGCACCACCACATTATCACTCGGCACCAACACATTATCACTCGGCACCACCACAGCCCCACTCAGCACCACCACAGCCCCACTCAGCACCACCACAGCACCACCACAGCACCACCACAGCACCACTCAGCACCACCACAGCACCACTCAGCACCACTCAGCGCAACCCCAGCATCTCTCAGCACCACTACAGCATCACTCCGCGCCATCACAGCATCACTCCGCGCCATCACAGCATCAATCTGTGCTACCATTCAACAACAACTGGTTCAAATATGTGCTCTCAATGTTTCAAGCTTTATTACAAATGTCACAAAAAGATGTTAATATTTCACTTCTGTTCTTGGATTTTCATCACAATAAAATACACTAAACATAATCTTCACAAAAGTTATTTACAAAAGTTTAAGCTATTGCCATTATAAATTACAATCACTTTTATTTAAGTATTAATTATTTAAAAAAATTAAAAGCCATTGTTATTTGTAATATCAATACATCTAAGTCACGTAAATACAAAACATGTTGCATTACAAATGCTATAGGTGTCACATTTGCGAAAGTTATAACTATTGGCATTGTAAATGACAAAGCTAATAATTTAGCTATTTTCAAAACCAACACACAAATAAAAAAATTGTCATTTTCAAGACCAATAGTTCAAACTTTCATAATGCGAGACCTATTGCATTGCAAATGCTTGTTTGTGACCTATGATTACTATAAGAAATACCCATTGCACTAGTTTCCAATGCATGACAGACCCTTTGGCTTTGACAATGTTTTCTTTCTAAGTGCCATCCAAGTACTGCGGTAGGTGTTGGATGATTAATTTGTGTTTACCTATTTTTTGAGAGGGACTTTGGGCCATGATTGTGCTCAAAGTAGTTGAGCAGATACTACGTTAGAACGTTTTTCCTGCTAAGTCGCTGATTTCTGCAAACCTGGAGTACTGGAGTCTGAAAAATATCTCACTAGCTCTCTGAAAATACCACTCTAATTGGCCTCAATGGTTGCCAGTTGGAAGTGATGATGCATTGTTGGTTTTTCCTTAGTACCCTTCCCCAGCTGTGAGTTTGTTACACAGTTAACTATCAAGGGGACTTCGGATGTGATGGTGACAAGCGAGATGATGATTCCTGGCCACCAGCGGCACCTTAGACAATAGGAACTCCACGCCCTGGCGGAAAATTAGGCACTGAGCCATGCGCTGGTGACAAAGCGCGGATTGTACGATGTAGGAGACAAGACAAATAAATTACTGGCTTGGCTGAAGAAGAGTGATCGGAGTCGGTCCTGGGTGCTTGTGATTGAATATAGGGTTGGAGTAATGCAGAAAACTAATGCAGCCATATCTGAAACGTTGTGGCTTGTTACAAGATGGTATATACCTCTGGGATGAAGAGGGTGGATGCCGACATCGTACTACAGACACTCACAGGAAGGACCGGGAGACCCTTGATGCCGACCTGACAGTGGACGAAGTGATAACAGGTCTGCGGGACCTACAGCTTTGGAAGGCGGCGGGGCCCAGTGGTTATAGAACTGTACAAGGTCATGGCTGAGAAAGTCGCCAAGCCTCTGCTCCATATGTTCCAAGTGGCACGAGAGGTGGGCTTTCTACTGGCCGATCAACAGATCAACCACCATAGTAGTTTTCCATAAAACGGAGAAGCTGCCTACAAACTGCAGCTCTTACAGACCCATATCCTTATTAAACGTTGAGGCGAATGTGTTTACTAAGGTTCTGGTGATAGAGTTCTGCGAAGTCACTGCCTCTCTCGTGCACACTAATTAGTCTGGATTTATGCCCCATAGAAGCTACTGCCTAAATCTGAAGCGCCAGTATGGAGTACTGCACATGAAGCAACCATCCTCTGAAGAGCAGGCAGTGTGGATGGCCTTAGACACCAGAATGTCTGTGCCACACTAGCTAGGATGAGTTTCGGGCGAACATAATGCAGTTAGATCAGACTCCTCTACCAGGTGCCCCTGGTGAGGATGAAGATCAATGGAGTGGTGTCTCTGGCATTCACCGTGCCCAAGGAAATACGGCATGGGTGCCCCCTCACCCATGATTTTTACGCTGGCATTGGAGTCGCTGATGGCTTGGATGCACCAAGACCAGGAGTGCAGCTAGACTCAAACTTCGGGGGTGGGGGTTTAAGACTTCCAGGTAGGGCTGACTCAAGCGCTGGTGGCAGCCATCACAACAGTCTCTTTTTGTGGCGCTCTCCTCTCCATATCCTCCTTCTACATGAATTCCCTCACCTCATCTCTCCATAGCCTCTCTCTGACTTACATTTCATTATTTATAGTGCTACTCATAACCCTCTCACACTCCGTTTTGTGATCTGCATGGTACACGTTCTGTGCAGCAGGCACGTTAACCCTCTGTGTTACTTTACAATGAGCCAAAACTGCCACTAGACAAAATTCGGAAATCTCACCAGTAGGAACATTAAACACTAGAGTTATCTTCACACTTTTTTGTTGATGATTGAAAACTACCTGATGCACATGGACGTTCATGTGCTTTTATACCAAAAATTATTTTTGAACACAGCGCTCTCCTCCAAAGTCCATGCCAGGTGCGGCTGCACCCGTCGCACTGCCCTAAAGCCAGTTCTGCTCCGAGCATTGAGGCATGACCAACTTTTTTAGAAAAGGCATGAGAACTAACCTCATAGCCATTATGAGGACTAAGATCTATGTTAGTGGTGGGGTGCAATACTTACACCCACCCGCCCCCGACTTCTAGCAAACAAAACAAGTTTCTGGCTCCCCGCAGATTCCAGAACTTTCCATTTCTTTTGGTCAAAGTTTGAGGTTTGCAATGGATTCCGGGCAAAACAACCTGGTGAGATCCACGCAAGTCACCCCATCCTGGACACCTTTAGGTGTCTAGTTGCCATATGTACAGGTTTGGTAGGTTTCCCTGTGATTTATCCATGTTGCATTTTGGGTCGTTTTCAGACGCGGGCAGTAGGCATACCTACATCATTATGTAAAATTTTTTATCAGAAGACATGTGGGAGCATAGAATAGTAGAATATTTATTATTAACAATTAGATTTCGCTGCTTTTGTTCCTTCCAAATGTAAGCCAGTGTGTAAGAAAGAAGACTTTTTGAAAAATACCCTCTACATCATATGGTCGTACAGGTACCCACAAATTCAGAGATGTGCAAATAACCACTGCTCCTAAACTCCATTTCTTGTGCGCATTTCAGAAGTACATAGATTACCTTGATACCTATGTTTCACTTTACATATTTCACCATATGAATTGGTCTATACTCTTATCAACCATGAAAATCCATTGTATGGTGCAGCTCAGTTTTTGCCTCTGGATACACTAGGTTCTTGGAGAAACTACAAACCTTATACATCCCCACAACCAAAAGGGTCTAGCGAACATAATGGTACATTGTTTTGTAAATGGGCCATCGTAACAAAAGGTTACAGATGAAAACATTGTCTTATATGGCTGTTTCTTTCCTACTCATTTTCAGTATTTATGTATTTCAAAAGTTAGTTTCTTTGTGAAAACCTTGAAGTATCTACACAAATTACCCCCTGCTGCGAAAGGGTTAAACATTGCTTAGACGGGTTCCATCGTCTCAGCAGTGATTCTTTGTGGGGCTATAGAAATTAAGAAACTGTAAGTAGAATGGTCCTGGGGTAGTATGTGCAGATGGAATACATTCTGGCTGCATAGTTTGCTTGCGTAACAATAGTTGACTTTTTCCAGCCAGTTCTGTTTATTAGAACATAATTGACCTGTGGGTATTGCTGTTTGACTGCTGTGGGAATGCTACTCCGCGGTAAATATTTGCTTTTTTGAATAGGTTGCCTGGATTAAAGAACTGGCAGGTTCTGCAGTGTATCTTACAAACGAACACATTATGAATAAAATGACCAGTTTACCGTGTAGATTCTTAATTTTGTTTAATATGTTTATTAGACAGCTTGAACAAGAGCATACAACAGAGTAGAATTCTGCAATGGATCGCACTCCGCTAGCCCCTCCTCCGGGTCGCCCCTAAGCACTCTGGTATTTGAAGTGCGTGTAGTTCGAAGAATAAAAGTCAAGTTCATAAGTGGTTCACCAAAGTTGGTGCGAGTAGGTACTCGTTGTTCCCAAAATCTCTAGACCCAAGACATGGCTCGGGTTTCGGGATAGTTTCCCTCATCAGTAGAGAACAAGTATGGGGTGGATGAGAAGGCCGCCAAGTAACCGTCACAGGCCTCGATGCCTCTCTGGCTCGCAGGGCGTCTCCAGAAGCTCGTCAGCTTGGCGCTCAAGGGAGCGATAAGTAGAATTCTGCAATGGATCGCACTCCGCTAGCCCCTCCTCCGGGTCGCCCCTAAGCACTCTGGTATTTGAAGTGCGTGTAGTTCGAAGAATAAAAGTCAAGTTCATAAGTGGTTCACCAAAGTTGATGCGAGTAGGTACTCGTTGTTCCCAAAATCTCTAGACCCAAGACATGGCTCGGGTTTCGGGATAGTTTCCCTCATCAGTAGAGAACAAGTATGGGGTGGATGAGAAGGCCGCCAAGTAACCGTCACAGGCCTCGATGCCTCTCTGGCTCGCAGGGCGTCTCCAGAAGCTCGTCAGCTTGGCGCTCAAGGGAGCGATAAGTAGAATTCTGCAATGGATCGCACTCCGCTAGCCCCTCCTCCGGGTCGCCCCTAAGCACTCTGGTATTTGAAGTGCGTGTAGTTCGAAGAATAAAAGTCAAGTTCATAAGTGGTTCACCAAAGTTGGTACGAGTAGGTACTCGTTGTTCCCAAAATCTCTAGACCCAAGACATGGCTCGGGTTTCGGGATAGTTTCCCTCATCAGTAGAGAACAAGTATGGGGTGGATGAGAAGGCCGCCAAGTAACCGTCACAGGCCTCGATGCCTCTCTGGCTCGCAGGGCGTCTCCAGAAGCTCGTCAGCTTGGCGCTCAAGGGAGCGATAAGTAGAATTCTGCAATGGATCTCACTCCGCTAGCCCCTCCTCCGGGTCGCCCCTAAGCACTCTGGTATTTGAAGTGCGTGTAGTTTGAAGAATAAAAGTCAAGTTCATAAGTGGTTCACCAAAGTTGGTGCGAGTAGGTACTCGTTGTTCCCAAAATCTCTAGACCCAAGACATGGCTCGGGTTTCGGGATAGTTTCCCTCATCAGTAGAGAACAAGTATGGGGTGGATGAGAAGGCCGCCAAGTAACCGTCACAGGCCTCGATGCCTCTCTGGCTCGCAGGGCGTCTCCAGAAGCTCGTCAGCTTGGCGCTCAAGGGAGCGATAAGTAGAATTCTGCAATGGATCGCACTCCGCTAGCCCCTCCTCCGGGTCGCCCCTAAGTACTCTGGTATTTGAAGTGCGTGTAGTTCGAAGAATAAAAGTCAAGTTCATAAGTGGTTCACCAAAGTTGGTGCGAGTAGGTACTCGTTGTTCCCAAAATCTCTAGACCCAAGACATGGCTCGGGTTTCGGGATAGTTTCCCTCATCAGTAGAGAACAAGTATGGGGTGGATGAGAAGGCCGCCAAGTAACCGTCACAGGCCTCGATGCCTCTCTGGCTCGCAGGGCGTCTCCAGAAGCTCGTCAGCTTGGCGCTCAAGGGAGCGATAAGTAGAATTCTGCAATGGATCGCACTCCCCTAGCCCCTCCTCCGGGTCACCCCTAAGCACTCTGGTATTTGAAGTGCGTGTAGTTCGAAGAATAAAAGTCAAGTTCATAATGTATCGGGTCTAGAGATTCATCAGTCCAACAAGTACCGACTTGCACCCACCTGGGTGATCCACTACTGAACTACAAGTACCAGAATCCCGAGGGGCGATCCGGAGGAGGGGCTAGCGGTGAGCGCTCCATTGCGGTAGTTTTTACTAATTGGCTCCCTTGAGCTTTGAGCCGACGGGCTCCTGGATGCTGCCCTGCGTGCCGGTTCGGGCATCGAGGCCATTGACTGTTGTTTGGCAGCCTTCTCCTCCACCCCTAAACCATTTTCTCTACTGATGAGGGAAGTTATCCCGAAACCCGAGCCATGTCTCGGGCGATACCCAAAAACCCGGGACATGTATCGGGTCTAGAGATTCATCAGTCCAACAAGTACCGACTTGCACCCACCTGGGTGATCCACTACTGAACTACAAGTACCAGAATCCCGAGGGGCGATCCGGAGGAGGGGCTAGCGGTGTGCGCTCCATTGCGGTGGTTTTTATACAACAGAGTAGATTCTTACTTTCCCAACTAGAGTGCATACCCCCTGCAGTGGATCGAGTTTGGACCCTGTAGCTTCAGCTGAAAACATTCATATTATACTTTAGTACCCACCTAGGTACTACCACTCTGCTGGCAATGGTTTCTTTATCCTGCCTTTAGTAGTCTCCATTTGTTTAATATTTTAATGTCTTCTGTTTCCAATTTCCAATCCACCATGCGATTTATAAGTGAGTGGATGAACAGTAACCATCTGAAATTGAACCCCGATAAAACTGAGCTGATCCTAATCGGCGGGCCAGCTAACCCCTGGAACTCCAACTGCTGGCCAACTGAATTGGGATATCCTCCACTTCCTGCATGCTCAATCAAAAGTCTGGGCATTATCATCGAAATCGATCTGTCGCTGAAAGCCCAAATTGGGACAGTGGTTTCCTCCTGTTTCTTTCAGCTTAGAAGGATCAGGAAGATCAGTAGATTCCTTACCATAGAAGGCCCGACCCAAGTTGTTCTGGCCATAGTCATCTCCCGCATTGATTATGCCAACTCACTCTATGTTGGTATTCTGGCATATCAACTAAAACGTTTGCAGCTGGTGCAAAACCAGACGGCCAGATTAATTTACCATCAGCCCAAATGGCATCATGTTACGCCACTAGTGGAAAGATTACACTGGCTCTCTGTAGCCAAACCGTGCGCATTTAAGCTGGGGAGCATCATCTTTAAAGCTCTTTATGGCAACCGCTAACATTTATATCCTCTCCGATTCAGCGTTGCGTCCCTTCTTAGTATCTCAGGTCCTCTCATCTGAATCTTCTGATCATCCCTTCCTTTAAACGTAAGAAACAAGGGGGACTAAGATTTGCGGTCTTGCCCCCCCAACTCTGGAATTCTCTCCTTCTAGAGATTAGATCACTGACCTCCTTCGCTCATTTTCTAAACCTCTCAGGCGGCAGTACCCCCTAGACTCCAGTGCCATGAAACCGTTTGGTGTATGTGCACTTTACAAGCTCATTTAACATAACATAACAATGTTGGATTACATCTTTAGGTCGAGGCTACGATCGCATATGCTTTCGCTTGCAAGAAATATTGTTTACAGTGATGGGCTTGAAGCCTGCCCATTGCCTACTATTCAATGGCTTCATTGTCTCTGTCCTTTGCTGCTTCCTAATTGGCCAGCGTGGATTAGGCGTCACTTCCTTTTCTTTGTGTGCAGTACGGACCAAGTACAGATTGATTCAACTTAATTAGTATCCGTCTGCTGTTCGCGTTGTGATTCAGGTACTATTTCTTCTTCAGATGCCGCTTGTTTGGAGCCGCCTCTTACCCCCTTTGTTTATAAAACTCTCCCTGGAGTTAGAGGCTGCCAAGGCACCATTCAGCCTGACTGCTTTGTAAGGTTTGGCCATTCTAGAATCAAGAACAAAATAGGAACATGCTCCGCCCCCTGTGAAATATTGTTGATTCTCCTTGAGAGGTGCCCTGGTTTTGGAGACAATATGTTCTGCAGTTGTCAACGTTTGCCAAGCACTTCATGGAGGTGGCTGTAGTGTGCTCTACACGGCAAGTAAGGCCGAAAGGAGAGGGGTGCTGTGACCTCTTCCGAGAGCTACTGTACTTCTGCAGTTGGTCAGATATATGAATGGCTTCCATGCAGGAAATGAACAAGCGAGAAAACGAACTCAAAAGTGAGGGCTGGGGTGCCATGCCAAGAAATAAATCATTGTGTATATTTTATCATAACCTGTCAATATCATACACGATTTTAGCGCTACACCCATTTATAAAATGTTTCTTGGTTGCCGTTGTGACTCAATAATCAATTGGCCAGGCGGGCAGGCAGGCAGGCATTACTCTGCTTTGGTTTTGCAAGGTACATGCTGAAAATCAGATGCATGGCGCTAGGAGGGGCTCTCTATACTGCACAGAGTTTGACCCTGACTGAATTTCGGGCTTTTAGTGGGCCGGCTCCCTTCTAGTCTCATATCCGGTAGTTATTAAGAACTGATACTGAAATGAGTCCCTATCGAGCGGGCCCTTTATTCATGTCCTTAACCATAATGGCAGAAAAACAGTGATCGTTTTTGTAACAATTAATTTAACAAGGATTTACAATGCAATAGGTCTCGCATTTGTGAAAGTTAGAGCTTTTGGTGTTGAAAATGACAATGTTTTTTGCTTTTTTCATTTGTAGTGGTCCCAGCTAAACATGGGCTGAGCTTTGAACAACAAAAAAGCTACATTTAAATACAAACGAAAAAAATTGACGTTGAATGTTGGGTTTGAACATGATTTGTTTTGTGGCAAATTACTCTATCTCCCCGTGCCAAATTGTAAGCGGAATAGTTCTTGGATGGGCCAATAATGCAGTCCAGACTGGGCAAGGCAATTACAAATTAGAAACTGCTGCTTCTGAACAGCCTGTAGGGCTGGGGATGAGAGAGATACAGCATCTTAAAAGGACAGGGATGAAGCCAATTGTATATTAGAGAAATATAAAAAAAAACACCATTTGTGCCTGTTAGGTAGGGCTGGGAATGGACAAGGCTGGAACAGAATAAATCACATGTGTGTGGTGTAAAAGCCAGAAGAGCTGATGTTGGAACTTTGGAACTGAGTAGAGTTTTAGTGTTTGCTTAAAATGCTGTTGTTTTGGGCAAATTATTAAATCTCTGTACCAACCATAAATAAATTGTGTCCCTATGTAATGTAACTGGTGCTTATCTAAAGCGCCCCGATACCTTGTGTGCGAGTTCACACGATATAAAACGACAAAAAAAATGGATGTAGGGCTAAATACGAAACATGCACTTATCAAGCATTCACATATAATACGCAGCGTCTCGCAAATGCCTGTAAAATATGCAAATCACTATCAATTGTAAGTGGAATGGTGCTTCTAAGCAAAAGCCTTGTTAACCCAAAAACATTCATTTTCTCGCCAAGGCCAGAAAAATGAGTGATTCAAAGTCAATTGCAAGCGGAATGGTGCTTCTGTGTGAAAGCTCGGTTAACCTCAAAACATTAATTTTCTATAAAATACGCAGAATTTAAAAGCCACACTGTAAAGATCATGGCGACTGTTGGTTTTGAGGACAAAAAGCAACTCAAGAATAACAACCAACCCAACGGGCGAGTGGAATCTCAGCTAAACATGGACTGAGCTCAAGCAGCGGAATAATGAAAAAGAATCACTCCTTTACCTTGTGTGTGAGTTAACAGGATATAAAACTGCAAAAAAAGTAAATGTAGGGCTAAATACGCAACAGGCACTTCTCAAGCGTGCACATATAATGTGCAGTGTCTCGCAAGGGCCTGTAAAACATGTGAATCACAATCAATCGTAAGCGGGATGGTGCTTCTAAATGAAAGCCTTGTTAACCCAAAAATATTAATTTTCTTCAAAATACGCACAATTTAAAAGTTACGGTGAAAAGGTCATGATGAGTTTGAAGACCAAAAGCAATCCAAGATAAATCAAAACCAGGCCGACGGGCGCACAGGATCCTAGCTAAACCAGGGCTGAGTTGGAAAAAACAAAACTCAAACTTTGGCAAATGTGAGACCTATTGCATTGCAAACGCTTATTGAGCTCTGAGACAGAGGTAGAGCAGCCATAGGAAGGCAGGGACCGTGACGCCAGGCCATGCGTTTCAAAAGCAGGAGGGAGGATGAGGCAGCTGCAGCCAAAACAGACATCTGTTTGTATTTGCCTTTTTTACTTAATATTGCATCCCCTATTAGTGTCCGATGTTTCCATGATGTGTTTCTTTCTTTTTTGTTTGGCACTTGTATAGTGTATATTTTCAACTAAGTCGCCTCAATGTATTTATAACGGGCCACGGCTGAGCGCTCTGCAGTTGAGGCTGATGACAGCAGAAGTTTCTCACAGTTCCAGTCAGTATGTGAACGAGCATTTACAATGCAACCGTCTCGCCTTTGCAAAAGTTAGAGCTATTGGCATTGTAAACGACAACATTTTTATTTATGTGTTGGTTTTGAAAACAGATAAATGGCATTGTCATCTACAATGCCAATAGCTTAATCTCTCGCAAATGCGAGACCTATTACAGTTGCACCCACACATACACACACAGAGCCACACACACACACAGAGCCACACACACACACACAGACACACACACACAGCCACACACACAACACAAACCTGTCGCTCACACCACCCAGATAGTGCTGCATAAAAATATAAAGAATGCGAGCTAGAGTGGCCCCTTCCTGAAGCCGTGCTCACTAAGAAAGAGAATGTTCACGGTGAGGGGTTGTTCATATGACGTGGCATGTTCCGCGTGCTACAACCTCAGGTGGTGTTTTTCATGTTATACATCTGTTATAGATCTGTTATTTAAGGTAACACAAAAGTTGAAATGCTGTTTGCACAATACTGCCCTGTGACATACCACCTGCTGCCATTGCTTGTGGTCAGGTAAACATATAAGATCTAGGAAATGGGCTCTGTTAAAATACACATGCCTTATCTAGTGCAATTGGCATTCCGTGGTATTAAAATCCCCAGCCCAAATAATAGTAATACCTCCCACAAACAACTTTAATTCTTCCCGAAGAGAATGGAGCACTGCATTGTTGGTGGTATCAACCCTATTATTGTAGTAATTTCTGTAATTAACCAACACAATACCTGTCTCATTATATATTTGGAAATACAAAAACTGAAAGTCACTCACAAAAGCCAGCACGCACCCACAGAACTCGCTGACCACAGCCCTGTAGATGGGTGGACACAGTTCTCTCCATGAAGACACCCGAACCCTGCAGATAACAGCCCCAGCGACAGGTAGCACAAGGGGTGCACAACAGACGGTCTCCTTAACTCTGTAATGGAAACTGCAGTGCGGTGATCTAGGTTACCGCATTTACAAACACAAGCTTTACTGGATTTGGGTGGAGCTGAAAGAACGGAAAGCAAACATCTGGGTTGGGGGTGAAGGTAAGTAACATTGGGAAGAAAGTAATTGGGAAGAAAGTCACTGGAAAGAACCAGGCTGCAGACAAATTTGAAGAATAGCCTACTTGAGGAAAGGAGTATACATTGAGATTAGGGCACACCAAGTCATGCAATACATAAAAAGTAGAGCAGGTCTCGCTTGCAACATCTCACCTTGTTCATCAATGCCTTAGGCGCGGGTTGCGGCTTCGCCGCCCCGCCCGGCGGACCTATACCCGACCCGGGCAGGTTGGGGGCGAACCCCGAGTGCAATTCTCTTTATTTTCGTAGCCCCACTCGGGTTCAATGAACACTGAAACAAACACAACTTGTGTCCCTTCAGCACCGCACACAGGCTGGAGGCAGCTGACTACGCGCGAGACCCACCTCCAGAAGAACTGAGCTTCCTGCAGCTACCAAACAAACTACACGATTGGTTGTGACTAAGACAGATGTGAAGAGTGCGCTCTGGGTAAGGGGAGGGCTACCACTCCAGCCAATAGAAATTCTCTCTGCTGCCAACATGCGCTAAAGTAAAACAGGAAGTGTTTTGTGAATGGACGGTAAGAATCCACAGAGGCACCGATTGGGTGGCTTTTTTTTTTACTGTTTGTTTCTGGGTTTTTTGCTATTGGCAGGGTGAACGCCTAGTGAGCGTGGGATTTGCGCTAAACTCGAAAGTTTAGGTTATTTAGTACTACAAGGCATCCTTCGTAGGCAAAGAAGAATTAGGCCCGGGCGCTAATTGGCTTTGAGTTCTTTGATTGATGTTCTCCTTGACAGTTTCCCCACAATTTATTGTCGAATAATAGACATAAAAGAAAGACCAATCGAGCTTTTCAGAACTGTGTTGATCAAGAACGCCGATACAATCTCTCTGCTGGCAAATGGCTATAGAGGTTGAAATAACAACAAGCAGGAAATGGAGTGGTTTAAGTGGGGTGGGGGAAGCCAACCAGAACAAGCACTCGCGAAGCGGTTGTCTGACGTAGCCTTTCTCTTCCCCGACTTCCTTCTGCTGTAAAAGGTTTCTAATCTTTATGGGGCAGGCCCCATAAAGATAACAAATCTATTACAGCAGAAGGTCAAGTCAAGTAAGCCAGTCTGAAAAGGGCGGGGCTTAGAGAGAAAGAAGAACGTCACTAGGACCTCTTCTCCAATGGCTGGCCACCGTTTAGGACGCCAGCTAATGGAGAAGAGGGGCGGGGCTTAACCTCGCTAGTGAAAGTTCCTCTATCTCATTAAGTCTCGCCAGCTCGACTGCGCATGTGCGCAGTCTTTTGCGGGCTGAGACCTAAAAACGAGTTTAGAATACATGGTCATCCAATCATTGATCTCTCTGTAGAGCGCACAGATAGGCGTGTATTTCAGTTGCAAATGTAATTCTGTGTAAATGCATGTGAAGGAAGTACAGTTGTCAACACATCGAAAAGGTGAAAGTAAAATAAAATGCAGTGCTTTCAGGTGAGTGGGTGTGCTGTGTGTTTGGGGAGTGAAGTGAAGGAGATGCCAAGGAGTGCATTCAGGATACAGTGAAAAGAGACCTGAAGAGGAAAGATTAGGTGTATGATCTGCAGATGGAAAGGTGGAGAAAAACATTGTGTCCATGTCTAACATAGAGTGAACACAACAGGAGTGGTTTAGACTCTCTGTAGACCACTAGCCCTTCCACATGCCTCATTAATGATTAATTTAGAGGGTCACAGTTTCAGAATTGAAACCTTTTCAATATTTATTATTTACAACAAAATCATTGTTCTTACTCATTTATCTTCAACAGCTAACAGCCATTGACAAAGCGAATAGTCCTGGCTGCTTTTAAGTGTATGTTAGTTGTTGCATTATATATCTGGATGCAATAGCAAAGCACTGCAAGGAAACAACTGGTTTAGTGGCACACTACAGGAACCACAGAAATGTGGTGTACATGTTTAAGCCAACACTTCAATTACATATGCCACACCGCTTTTTGAGACTTTTTCAGCCCACTTTCTCCCCTTGATCCCCTTATTGAATGGATGTTGTACTGATAGTCTGTCCTACCCTCTGTAGTTATATTGTATTGTAGTGCAATTGCTTACTAACTCCGAGTAGGCACTTCAGGACCGGTAGCATGCTAGTCCTGAACACAAGGTTAGATGTTATTCCAGAGGCTACTCTTGGTTATTGAGATTAATCTGTGGCAATCTTCAGTTCCTCAGCCTTACTCCAGGGACTTTATCATCCATATAATTCCCTGGCATTGTATGAGGATATATTAAAATGCCTGCATCATGCCTTACGAGGAGTCCAGAGTCCTCTTGGGTTAAATGTGGCTAGACATTTGAATCTGCTGTACTCATTGCTTTCTTCCCTCTACCCGACCCTTGATTTTTATGTTGAGCCTGCAACAGCCCGTGCACTCTCACTTAAGAGAGATATTGTTTACAGTAAAGAACTTGATGCCAGCCATTGCTTACCATTTATTTGCTTGATTGTCACTCTTCTTTGCTGCTTCCTAATTGGCCAGTGTAGGGCAGACACCGCTTCATTTTATTTGTGTGGAGCACGGACCTAGCATAGATTGATTCAACCTAATTTGTTTTTATGCGCTGTTTGCTTTGTGATTCAGATACTATTTATTCTTCCTTCTACCCACCCCTTCTGTGTATTGCTTCTTCTCCTCCCAGTAATCCCTCCTCCATGTTGCAGCCCCTGTCCCATTCCTGTTGTTGTTGCTTGCCTGTACCCACACCACCTTCCCCCATCCTTGCTAGCATGTCCCGACCACTCGAAAAAGCGCAATGAAGCGGCCCTAGCGCTGTTTGCATCATGGCACTTGAAAAAATTACTTTATTGCGTTTGTTACTCAGGCACAATCAAACGGTTCAATATTGTAAATGGCCAACTACCAGCAAACCTCTTTTTCAAAGCTTATATGAACTCCAGGGCTAATAAGTTTTAAGAGAAGCTGGTTAACCAGGTGGATCTGAAATCCAAAAATATATTTCATGGACTATTTTTTTGGTAGCGTAGAAGCCAATATTTCTTCACTTTGTATATCACTCTGTACTTCAAAATGTAATAGTAAACTACTTTCGTAGTTACCTGTGTTGTTTTATTTTAAAGAATGAACACCAAGTTAAACGCATGCCAAAAAATATGGGCACTTGTTTGTACTGAAAGTGCATTTAATTTGAATTATTTTTTTAAATGAGCACGAAAAGCAATTCTTTGGTACTGGCATTTAACATTTCCAACTCACTACAAATACTGCCCATTGCTACTCGTGTGAGTTGGATTCTTCTACCCACAAGGTTGTGCTCATCTCCTGCCCACTTCACTGGCGAGCGAACATGTTTTAAAGTAACTCTAAATGCATTAACTTTAGCCTATGGATATTCTTAGCGCCGCCTACCCCTTTCATGGCCATTTGTGAAAAAATTCGAACTCTAGCTTGATGGTATTCTGAGCATTTTGTGTATGGAGGTACCTTCACTGTGTTCATTTTGTGTGGGTGTGTTTTCTTTGGTTGAGTGTGCGAACATGGAAGTCAAGCATTTAGCATTGCCTTACCTCTCTGTTTCGTAGTCGTTTTACTTTGTGCTCAGATCTTTAACCATCTACCTTGTCAGAACAATATTGAAATTAAAGAACTGGAAATGTCTTGGTAAACCAGCGAGACCAAGAGAGTGGTGTACATCAATTACGAAAAGCACCTGCCATAGAATGACTACTTTTCCATTTCTTGAAACTAGCTTTTCCATGAACCTCAGAGTAAGAGTGTGTGGGATTTTGCAGCCTCAATATTCCTAAATATATGGAAACTCACTCCTCATCTGATATGACACTGTTATTGCTGCTGAGTGGCAGTCTATCCTCTTTTTCGAAATGTAAACTTTTGTTTCCTTTTACTTCAGAGTTCTGTGACTCTAACAATTAAAAGATCAGCGTGTGAACGTGTTCCCTGCAAGTGAGCGCCCAGACTTGTCAGGCACCAGTCCAATTCTTTTAGAAAGTTTAACTTGATCAGAAACAACGTGAAGTTGTACATTTGAGCACCAGAACTTTCCCGTGTTCCAATGTACAACACGTTGTACATCGGCTCTAAAATGTGGGCTGTTGCTTCTTCCCCTCTGACCCCCCCCCCCCCCACCCACTGTCCATGTTACTTCATCCCTCACACCCTCCGGTTGTCTGTGTTGCTTCCCCTCGCACCTGCTATACAAAACAAGCATTTGCAATGCAATAGGTCTCACATTACTGAGAGTTTGAGGTATTGGCATGTCAAATAATGCAACGCCAATAGCTTATACTTGCAGTAATGCGAAACCTAGTGCAGTGCAAATGCTTGCGTAGTGAGCCAGGAACCAGCATTGTATGTCTTAGTGCAGTACCGCAAGGTGCTCCTAGAGAGAGGTCTCTAGTGAGCAAGGCACCAGCATTGTATATCTCGGGGCAGTACTGGAAGCTGCTTCTAGAGGTCAATAGTGAGCAAGGCACCAGCACTGCATGTCTCAATGCAGTACCTCAAACTGCTCCTAGAGGTCCCTAGTGAGCAAGGCACCAGCACTGCATGCCTCAGTGCAGTACTGCAAACTGCTCCTAGAGGTCCCTAGTGAGCAAAGCACCTGCACTGCATGTCTAGGTGCAGTACCGCAAGGTGCACCTGAGGTCCCTAGTGAGCAAGGCACCAGCATTGTATGTCTCTGGGCAGTACTTGAAGCTGCTCCTAGAGGTCTCTAGTGAGCAAGGCACCAGCACTACACGTCTCAATGCAGTACCGCAAACTGCTCCTAGAGGTCCCTAGTGAGCAAGGCACCAGGACTGCATGTCTCAGTGCAGTACCGCAAGCTGCTCCTAGAGGTCCCTAGTGAGCAAGGCACCAGCATTGCATGGCTTGGTGCAGTACCGCAAGCTTCTCCAGAGGTCCCTAGTGAGCAAGGCACCAGCATTGTATGTCTTTGGGCAGTACTTGAAGCTGCTCCTAGAGGTCCCTAGTGAGCAAGGCACCAGCACTACATGTCTCGTGCAGTACCGCAAGCTGCTCATCAGGTCCCTAGTGAGCAAAGCACCAGCACTGCATGTCTCAGCGCAGTACTGCAAACTGCTCCTAGAGGTCTTTAGTAAGCAAGTCACCAGCACTGCATGCCTAGTTGCAGTACTGCAACCTACGGCTAGAGGCCCCTAGTGAGCAAGGCACCAGCACCGCTGACCTCCTTTGGTCACAATTGGTATTGCACCCTGCAGAAGATATTGTAAATGCACCCTACCTTTATTGCATTGCGTGCAAGACAGTACTACGAATATATTCACATAGCTTTGTCCATATATGCAATTAGTAGCTTTGAAATGTGACAAAAGAATTTTTGCATTAATTTCGCATTAGGTTGTACTCTGTGTGGAGCTGACGAAGGGGAAATTTATTGAAAGTCTCATATAAATGTGAGTTGTTCTAGTGAGCAAAGAAATCACTGCCAGCCTATCTTAGGACCAAGTGTGTATCTTGCCTGAAGCCTTTTAAGAAAACAGTGCCTTGAGGCTGTAATTTAAACCTAGGGAGTAACAACACATGTAACTGGGTGTCCTCATGGGAGGTTACAAGAAGAGACAAGATTGGTACTAAGTCTATTGACCAATGAAAAGCCACCATTTACATAGGACAGAGACAGGAGCCAATTGAAAAGATGAGCGGAAAGTGGGCATAGGTTTATGCCAATATCCTTAATACTGTTACAGCAAACGAATGATGGACGGAATGCTGACAATATAAACTTTCTCCCCAGTCAAAAGATCTGGGTTAAATCCATTGTTCTTTTGCCCACTACGTCACTCCAGTTTGGACCCAGGCATATGCAAATCAGTCTTCACCCTGTGCCTCATGGGAACAGTCCACACCGAACTGCCAGGCCAGGTCCTCCCTGGACCAGACACAAGCATCCTGGGACCGGTTTCAGTGTATGTCACCCTTCTTCAACCAGGCTAGCTTGAATCCAGTGGTACAGTGAGCAAAGGACCCACGTCTGGGCCTACCCAGATCCTTTCTAACATGCCCAGTTATCACCTAGAAACATGCATTTGTCTTTCTGAGCCTCTGCTCTGACTGCTGCACCTTGCCTGGTCTGCTGCATGGCATGCATCTCTTGTGCTCCTGATTAAGTTCCTCATGGTTTGCCCACTCACACTTCAACATTGGGCCAACTCTTCCCGCGCACACACACAAAGTATTCTTTGGATATTACTCTTGGAGTTGGTATCTGAGTCACAAAAATAGAAAGAAGGTTTAGAGATTTATTACTCATTGATAGGGATTAATTTGTTTTTCCTTACAGAGAAATATGTTTTTTCATTTATTCCTCATCGTCATTTTGTTTCTATATTTGATTTCTTGCCCAGGATGCGGTAGGAGTATCAGGGCAAACCCTGATTCTGTTCTAAGAGACCGTTCCACTATAATCATCAACATCATCTTTTTCATTTTCATTGGTATCTGTAAACTCTGGCTCTTCTTGAAGTTTCTTGTACATTTTCTGAAACTCACTCAGGAGGACATTGTGACAGCTAGGTACTACATCATGTTTTCTTTAGACTCGCCTGGCAAGATGCTAGTCATGTATCAGGAAAAATCACTTTAAAGACGCTCTTTTAATACCTGTTTTAACAAGAATCTTTTGGTATAGTTTGTCGTGCTGAAAAGGCTTGAGGAGATATCTACACAGAATATGACTCGTTACAACGCGAGCCATTACTTCGCGTGCCATTACAAGACAGTTGTTACAACGACCGTATTGTTACCATGCAAAGCCATTACTACGCAAGTCATTACATCGACTTGCAGTAGATGGCGCGCTGACATTAGAAATGTGTAATTTACTATTCCAACTCCAGCCTACGTAACAGTAGGGAAGGTGTTGGATTAGTAAACTATACTATTTCTAATGTTAGCATGCCATCTACTGCAAGTCGATGTAATGACTTGCGTAGTAATGGCATTGCGTGGTAACAACGCAGTCGTTGTAACAACCGTGTTGTAATGGCATTGCAATGTGAAGCCAGTGTTGTTAAGGTTGTTTCCAGTCTTCACAGGCTGCGCAGAAAAAACAGCCAATGCCCACACAGTTGTCAGTTGGGATTCCTTAAAGATCCCTTCTGTCAATTTTGTAGGTGTTATCGTTAAAGACTTGTCAGCAAACATTGATTAAAGCATGTGCCTAGGGATCCCAACTAGGACCCAGTAGGTAACACTATCCATAAAGAGCATGCCCATAAGTTCAGTCTATTATGAACCCTTGTCCATCAAATCAGTGGACAAGAATCACTTACTCTAGTTACACCTGGAAATAAAAGCAATGCATTCAAAAGCAATTTTGTCCTTTCAAGTCTGGAGAGCGGTTCACAGCTCAAAGAGAGAGAGGATGTTTCTTAAATCATATTTCCCTCCCAAAGAAAAATAAGTTAAAAACTTGCCCAATTTAAACACCTTTCAGTAAAAAATAAAGTTATGCTAGATAGTAATTTACCAACTGAATTGCTTGGCTTTAAGAGATTGAGTATGGATGTGTGTGCCCAAAGCTTCTCAATTCCATCACACTGTCACAAAAGCGTTCTGAGATTAATGGTCGTTCATAGTCATTGTCCTTATGTTTGTGTTTATCATCATCAAGCATATTCTTAAAGTGCTTGGCAGGATCTCTGCTTGCTTCGAAAGACTAGAGGCACTGGTGTTTCATTCTTTCATATCTAGCTCACAAAGGCCCCTATAAGAGAGAAGGTCCTTGAAATTTTCAGCCACTGCTCTGTCAACGTTTGAAAAGTCTGTTTTCACGTACTCCTAGACATTGCCAGGATAGGATATTCTAGGCAGATGTCAGTCAATACTTAGAGCATTCACAAAGCTTCAAGTGCAATGAGCTCTGTGGCTCCTAGGAAGATGCCCTTTAATCCTTCGATTTCTTTATCACCATTTGCCAATTTCCCCAATTAGGTGTAAGAGCCCTTATTATAATTAGAAAGGGTGGAATTTACAAACCAAGCTACAAATCAGATTTTGTGCAACCGTCTACTAGTGGCTTGTCGACTCTAGGGGGATTCAAAATGCATGTCAATGTCACAGAGCCACTAACTCATGCATGCCAACAGACATCTCAGATGGGAGACTGACAGTTTTGTAAGCCAAAAATGGCAATTTAGCTGTGTCCTGCCTGAAATTGTCCCTACTTCAATAAAAGTCAATAGTGAAAATACATTTGTATTTGTATTTGTATTTTGGATTTATAGAGCGCCTTATCACCCAGGTTATTTTTTATAAATTTTCACTATATCTTCTTTACTAATGTTGACATGTCTGCTAATTTGGTTCCAGTGATCCTTGTTATCCACATAGAGAGAACTCCAGGAACTTAAAAGAAAACACAATAGTAATGCACTGTATTTAACAAGTCGAAGGGAATAAAATGCCTCTTGGGCCAGACTGCAAAGCCCTTATGGAGCCCTGCGCTCCTGCACCAAAATTATTTACAGGCTTGACACGTAAGGAGAAACGGACCATCTTCGTAGATTTACTGGGTAGAGAGATTAAAATTAGACCTTAAAATAAGTTCACACTGACTGTCATCTATATCTTTGAGACTTCTGTTGTTGCCGCGTTTTTATTGAAATTTGAGATCTTATGGGGCAGTTTACCAGAAGACTTCATGCCCAATAGTCTGTAATCTTTTATCACCAAATCCTGTTGGGTCGTTTTTATTGAAACAAGAAAGATCTTCTACGGGGCAGTCTAACGGAAGACTTTATGCACAACAGTCTTTAATACGTTATCGCCAAATCATGTTCAACAGGTTATACTTTCATGACATTGTGGGCTTGTCATTTCTGGTATGGAGATGTCTGTCTGCTAAACCGTCTATAAGCCACATTTCTTCTCCACTAATTTTCTCTTGGTTAGGCCTCTTTCGTGTGTAGAAATGATATGAGATGCTTGAAATTATTTTCACCATTAACTTATAAAAGAATGCAGTTATGGGGTCTTTAGCAGAGAACGTACGGTTTAGCTTAAATTATAGTGTAGGCCAGTGGTTACCAAACTGCGGTCTGTGACCCCCTGGTGGGTTGTTAGCCTATTTTTGGTGGGTCGCGAAAGTCTGAGAAATAAATAAAGATGCCTTTAAATTCTTTATTTATCTTGTCACATTTGCTGCGCTTCAAAGACAGTGGCTAAATATCAGGCTTCTGACTAATTGCTGGTTTTTTAACTTGTGGATTGCTGTATACAAACTCCTTTCACTTTGCAGTGTGAGGAAGTAAAGTTAATTATGTGACTATCGTGCTGGGATTCAGATGTGTGAAAGGAACGGCTGTAGGATGTTATTGTTTTGTAAAAGAGAACAAAATGTAAAAACTTCAAAAGAACTGTACAATTTCAGCCGGAAATGAAAAATTAAGCACATTTTCTATTCTGAAGTGTGATGGAAGCAAAGATTTCAATAGTATCAAAACAAATCAAGACGCTATGTAGAGCACAGATGATAAATAGTCACTGAAATCTGATTACCGCATATTATCATTTGTGTGCAGTATAGTTTTATCAGCAACACTATATGTTTGTGCAAATTTAGTGGCCATTTTAATGGAAATTGTGCTCTCTATAAATGGGCGGGCGCTAACACACAATGCTATTTTTTTTTTACATTAAAAATCGCCCGCCTCATGGCCAACAAAGCTAGGTAGGTCATGAAAGCTCGTTCTTCTAAAAGTTGTCTCGCAAGTCTAAAAAGTTTGGTAACCATAGGTCTATTTCTGTACCATTCGATAAAATAGCATTTTTTGTGATGCTTCTGATATGTTCTTCTGTCTGACGTGAGTCCGGCAAGCCCAGCACAATTCAACAGTAGATAAGCAATTCTTGTAAATAATCATAACAGGCACCCCGAAAATTCAGAAACCCAACACTTCTGCCTACTGTTTGAAATGCCATGGGCCTGCTTTTTAGGCTCAGGCTCTCAGTGATGAGTGGAATCAAACAGTCAAGGGCTCACTCTTAAATTATGGTTTTAGGTAGAACAGCTAGTTCAGGGCACACGTATCAGTTACAATAAATTGATTGCCCAGACAGTGTTATAATAAAATAAAAATAAAAAACACTTGATTTTTAAGGAAATATGCTGAGTAAGCGTGATCTGCTTAATTGCATCAACAAGTATACTTCATCGTGTCTTCTGGTTCCTCTGACTGCACTGGGTTCTATATTTACGAGCAAGCAAGGTTATATTAGCCGTCTTGCAAGTGTTTGAGTTATCGCAGTTTGATACCGGACAGTCCTTGTTGCCTTATGGTCGGGGGCAGCTGCTACCACACAGAAGAACTGCTCTGTAGGCAGCCAAAGCACAAGTTTTGGATCTTGATTGGCAATCAGTCAAAACATTTTATAGAGTGCAGCATATCACCAGTGAGGGTCTCGAGGCACTGGAGCGGTTTGTTTCTGCATGGAGGTATGATCATTCAAACATCCAGGTCTTTATGGTGCAGGGAAGGTTATTCGAAGCCTTGACTGCCAAGTATGAGAAGGAGTATTCTCCGGGGTTGGGTCAACGGATCCATGAGGTGTCTGAGACAAAGGTGCATGGTTGGTTGGTGGAGGGTCAGACGTTTGTTGGTGTATGTTGGTCCTTAGTTATGCAGAGCCTTGTAGGCGTGGATCAGCATCTTGAATTGGCATCTTTTCTGAATCGGGAGCCAATGTTGGTTCTTTAGATGTGGTGTGTTGTGGGTCCTTCTGGGGAGGTAGAGGTAGAGTTTGAATCTTGCCACTGAATTCTGTATTGTCTGGAGTCTCTTCAGGAGGTGTGCAGTGATGCCTGCATAGAGCTTGTTTATGTAGTCCAGTCTACTGGTGATGAGAGCCTGCGTAATGGTCTTACTGGTGTCTGCGGGGAATCATCTGAAGATCTTGCGGAGCATCAAAATGGTGAGAAAGCAGGTGGTTGATACTGCATTGACTTGCTTCTCTATGGATAGCTTGCTAGTTGCAGGTGTGGTCTGTTGTGGCGTGAGGTATGCCGAGCTCTGCGGGCTACCATGCCTCGGTTCACAACGAGATCTTGTTCCCAAAGATGAAGACTTCTGATTTTTCAGTCTTGAGTTTGAGACAGTTGTCCTTAATCCAGTCCAAGACATTCATCGTGCATCTTTAGAAGTTGGCTTTAGTGGTGGAGGGATCTTTGGACTGTGAGAGGATGAGTTGTATGTCGTCGGTGTAGGAGATGATGTTGAGTCCATGGGATCGGACTGTGGCGGCTAAGGTGTCATATAGGTGTTGAAGAGGATCAGGCTGAGGGACGGTCCTTGGAGAACTCCCCAGTTGATCTTCTTGGCCTCTGAGGTGAACTGTGAGAGGCATATATTTTTTGTTCTGCCGGTCAGGTAGGAGGCGATCCATTTGAGGGCATTTCCTTGAATCCCGATGTGGTGGAGTCTCTACCAGGATGTGTGGGAGACATTGTCCAACGCCGCAGACTGGTCCCGGAGGATGAGGGCTGCTGTTTCCCTGTTGTCCAGGAGGGCTCTGTTGTAGTCTGTGGCTGTGATCATGGCTGTCTGTCAAGTTAACTCAAAATCTTGGTTGAGAGGGGTCCAGGAGGTTGTGGTCTTCTAGATTTTGGGTGAGTTGCTGGTTGGTCGCTTTCTCAAGAACTCTTGCTGGATAGGGGAGAAGAGAGATGGGCCAATAGTTCTTCATTTCGGCTGGGTCTGTGGAGGTTTTTTTCAGGGTGGGCCTCACTTAAGCGTGTTTACAGTCCTCAGGGAAGAAGGCTGCGGTGATGGAGCTGTTCAGGACCTTCCTGAGCTTGTCGTCGATTCTCTTGCTTCAAAGCTTGAAGATGTGGTGGGGGCATGGGTCCGTGGGTGCTTCAGAGTGCACAGAGTTCATGATGGAGACCGTGTCTTGTGCAGCGAGGAGTTTCCAGTGGGCGAAAAGGTGTTCGGGTTTTATGTTCGTGGGTATCAGCTGGTTGATGCTGTCTGCGGCATAGGGTTGGTGTTCAAAGTTTTCATAGATAGTCGAGATCTTTTCGTGGATGAAGTCTGTGAGGTTGTTGCACAGTTCCTGGGAGGGAGTGATGTCATTCTCACGGACTGCGGGATTGGTGAACTCCTTCACGATTGTTCTTTGCTGTGGTTTGCACTGGCTTTGATACGGTCTGCTAGGGTGTTGTTCTTGGTTTCTTTCAGATGGCAGTGGTGTTGGTTCAGAGTGGACATGAAGGCAGTGTGGTCTCTGCCTTTTTGCTGATGCGCCACTTCCTTTGTCGTTGTCGGCCGTTGCATTAGGTGGAGTGCAGTTCCTCGGTGAACCAGCTTGCTCTTTTGCTTTGTTCTTTGGTCCTGTCTGTCTTGGCGGCATCTATGGTGCCTGCGCAGTCTGTGATCCACTGGGGAAAGCTCTTATCTGCTTGTTCAGGGTCGTGTGTAGAGGCTGGGAGTTGAGTGTCATTCCACTGATCTTCTGATGTTTTTTCCAGTCTCTTTGAGTGGATCTGTGGGGCACAGTGCTGGAATGGGTGGGTCCCGAGATAGTGACGTATACGCTATGGTGGTCGTACCAAGTAAGTGGCTTGGAGTGGATGTACCCGAGACTGCTGCCGGAGGTGAAGTTGGGGTTGAGCGTGTGTCCTGCGATGTGGGTAGGGTCGGTGATGAGCTGCGTGAGGCTGAAGCTGCGCATGCTTTCCAAGAGTTAGGGGGGGTTGGCGTTGCTGGAGTCGTCTAGGTGAAAGTTGAGGTACCATAGGAAGATGTTCTCTGAGTCGATTGCCAGCCAGGCGATGAGTTCTGGGTTGGTACTTCAAAAGCTGGGGTGTGGCCTGATGCTCTGTAGGCAAGGGTACCTCTTCAAAAGTGTGGTTTGGGATCATACATCAGACAGATGGGGTACTTAAAACCATAAGCGAGCAACCGCTTCAGGGGGTGAGGCATGTGGGCTGCACATGCTCCAATGTCGCTTGAAATTGTTGTGTTGCACGAAAGTCCCAGATCTGTCAATTGTAGCTTGGAATACTTGCACTGAGTGCACAAAAGTAAAGTACACTTTTATATTGTATATCCATTTTAAATGTTTGTGACTTGAAACTACTTCTGTGGTCATATAATTCAGTTTGATTTCTTTTTAGCAGAATGAAGCTAAAGGAGATTGATCGCACTGCCATGCAGGCATGGAGCCCCGCACCACATCACCCAATTTACTTGGCCACTGGTAAGAGTTAGTGCTTCTTTGTAACTCTCCTTAGAACCGTAGTGAAAGCCTGAGCATATGCTTTATTCAGGTGTAATGACCAATGGAGGTTTATGACCTGTCTGGCAATTAGAATACGCATCGTCCTTCTTCGTTTATGTTGTTTAATATATGTAGATTGCTTATAATATACATATTTATATATTTTGTTGTGGTAACATGTTATCCAATTTGCTTAACCCCATGTGTGCTAGTGACGAGCTCAGCTCGTCATGAGGGACGGTTGAGCTGCCCTCATGACGAGCTGAGCTCGTCACAGCCGTTGGAACTTTCGCACGCGGGGATAATTTCCCCGCTGTGCTAAACGTTCCAAAACGTGTGTGGTCGTGACGAGCTCAGCTCGTAATGAGGGCAGCTCCGCTGTGCCTCATGACGAGCCAAGCTCGTCACCAGCACAGCGGGGCCGCGCGCGGCCCCCCTGCCCCTCCCGCACAGCGGGGGGAAAACACCCCGCAGCTAAGGGGTTAACCTACCTAGATATGTATATTGAGTAGAATTAAACGGACTTCTTTTGCAGCGTGAATCTTTCTGGATTCACTATGCTGTGCATATTCCGCAATCTGGTGGTTGGGTCCAGAATCGTAGTCTTTTTTTCTCTCTCTTTTTTTTTTTTTTTTTTTTGTCGTAGCCCAGGTGGGCGTCGACGTCCCACCATTTGGTGTACCTTCGGTGACGTCGGCGTGCTTCTGGCAGAAGCTACCACCCTTGTGCGCCATCTTCAGATTCTTTTTTCCGCCGTTGGGTCTGGATCTTCGCGTGAAGCTCCAGAAGTTTTGGAGGAGAAAAGGAGGAAATACAGCAACTCTTCCACGGTAAAGACCTGAGAAGATCGGGAGAAGAGGACCATCAGAGAAGAGACGACGAAGAAGTGAAATAACTTCGAGATCTTCGACGTCCTTGGAGGAATGCACAGAGGGGGCCCCCTGAGCGCAGGGATGTACAAGACACCCTTTAAATTCACGGTCGTCGAAGATCTGGATGGAAAACGCCTTATCTTTGCTTGTCTTTCGTCGGTGAAGTCCCCTGGAGTCTTCAGATGACTTCTCCTCGTCTTTTCTGTATTTTCTTTCTTCTTTCTCCAAAAATGTCTGGAGCCCAAACGGGAACGATCCAGACCCGACCGCGGAAAAAAAGAATCTGAAGATGGCGCCCAAGAGTGGGAGCTTCCGCAGGAAGCATGCCGACGTCACCGGAAATACACCCAAAGGGGGTGTGACGCCGACGCCCACCTGGGCAAAGAGAAAAAAAAAAAAAAAACAAAGAAAAGACTACGAATCCGGACCCAACCACAAGACCGCGGAATAATGCACAGCATAGTGAATCCAGAAAGATCTTCAAGCTGCAATACTACACCGACAGGTAAGAAAACTATTCGTTCGCGCAGAAGGACCAGCACCCGGTCTGCAACCTCTGCCTGCCAATCGACCACGAGAGCAGAGACTGCAACGCCTGCTCCGTCTTCAAGCCGAAGACACTCCGAGTTCGAGAGAGACAGAGGACAGCTCACCACACGATGCAGGGCAAGGGCCAGGCCCCGACGCTTTATGAACTGGGCCTCTCCACCGACGACAAGGACAACATCGCCGATGGTCCAGATGACTTCACGGTCGCAGAGACCGATAAGAAAACGCCTGACAAGGTAGGAGAGTCTACGACCCCGAAAACCCCCACAGGGTCTCGAAAGCCAGAGGCAGACTCTCAAAAGTCAGAGCCCAGAGCCTCGAAAGGAGCACCGAAAACTTCGACGACCGAAGCTGCATCCTCCGAAAAAGAGCCCAGCGGATCCTTCGAGAAGGACTCCCGGAGGCCGAAGACCAGCGAAAAGCAAAGGTCATCGAAGCAAGCCCCCGAAAAAGGGTCTTCGACTTCGACTTCAAAGGAAAAGGAGCCGAAGAAAGTTTTGACGTCGCCGCCGAAAAGAGCAGCCGAAACGCTCGACGACGAGCAGGCCGCGAAAGAAAGAAAAGAAGAGAAAGAAAAGAAGGCTCGAGGCCGAAATGGAGAACATCCTTCAGAGAAAGAAGGACTTCGATGAAAAGATGAGAAGTTACAGGATCCCCTTCGAAGCCGGCACCGGCCGTCGCTGAGGTACAGGTACTGAGAGGAGAGGGTCCCAGTGTATTTGAGGAAATGATTACATACACTTTGTAAATGGAATTACTCAACAACAGATGATTTTATCCACACAATTTAATTCACAGTGGGATAAAGTATATTTGATATACGTTATTTCAAAAACAATCAACTGTATTATCGTCATACAGTGCCCCGAGGAGGGAAAGGGAGCGTGATAGTGAGGAGATAGTGCAGTGGTGAGGTTAAGTGACAGTAAAATCAATCTTTAAAGCACTTGTTTATGCTATCACAAAAGTAGCAACAACTTGCATACCGCATAGTATTATTAATCAAAGAAAGGCAAACGACAAGGAGTACAGTGTATATACAATTTCTGGCGTGACGTTGCCACAGTAAAAACAAACAGTCGACGTTTCGACCCTCTAGTGGTTGCAGGATCGGTTAACCTTGCTGTGGGGTCTTCATCAGGACCATGGGGGAAGGGGCAAAGGACCTATTAAGGATATAAATTAAGTTTTAGAGGGTACTGAATAAGCCTCAGATATATCACATAGGTAGAGACAGACTGGTTAGAGTCTAAGCGAGAGCTAGGGTGACCAGAAGATATGACGTGGTCCGATGTGGGGACACAAGGTCAGAGTGGACGCCTGAGAGGAGAATGGGACTGGTAAGCGTAGCCGGACTAGGGCCTGTGAACCGTGCTGTCAACCAGGGAGCAGAATACAGTTAGATACGCTGTCACAACGGACCTTGGGGGGCCACGGGAAGACGCTAGTGGCAAGAACGTCCACAAATGGATGTGAGAACGAATGAGGGCGTGCCCAAGGGAGAACGACACGAACCACACGGTAATCGCCGTGAGCTGGCGTGTACCTGTGGGTCCAATACCTGCACTGAAATCAACCTTGCGTAAATTAAGGCCTACCATAGAACAAAGGATTTAATATAAATAACGACATTGAAAAATGCCAAGCGGACACAAGGAGAGTTGTGGGTTGTAGTCCGCGTGCCGTGGTAGACAGGACCGTAAAGCCTCAGGGTGGTCAGAATAAGTGCTAACATGTACCTGTGGGTAACACGTACACCCTTGAATCAATTCGGAGTTACCATGGGGGTTGCTCTGATTAGTATGGTAAAAGGATTCAATGTTGGCGCTAAAGAGCGGGCGCGTTGAGAACACTTACCAAAAGGTCCGCGTGTCGGAGAAGACAGGTCGGGCCGATGGTTCAATTAGACTCCAGAAGCGTGTAGCTGTATCTAGGGGATTGACAAGCCACGAAATAAACTCAATGACACAACATGAGAATAAAATAATAAAACATATGGCGGGGGCCGCGTGGCTTACCGATTATTCTCATAGGGATGACTGGTCAAATCAATCGACGGTTCATGACATCTGGCACTTTACGGGATCGAGATGAGTCTGGGCGGGATGGCAAAATAGGGATTAATGAGTAAAACTACATGGGTTGGAAAATAGCAATGAATGAGGAGGCAGGTCCGAGATGCACTTACTCGGTCCGAGTGACTCGCAAAAATCCGAGCGCGGGTTGCGATGTTCACAGAGGCGCTTCCTGGTTAGAGCTGGGAGTCATGGTGATGAACCACGTGACTACCCGGTTGAGTAATGAAGCTAGCTAACAGACTGCGAGGTCAGGCAGTGGCATTGGGACAGGAGGGAATCGGAGAAAATACTCAAACTAGAATGACTATCCACGTGCGCCCGTATTTGGGATAATACAATTATCCTGGTGTTGTACAGTTGCCAATACATTTAAGAAAGCACAATAATGAAAAAATGAAAACATGAATGAAACTGAACACGGAGCATGTAATAAGAGCGTACCTCGTCAAACATGAGGGTAAAGGCTCAACACCTCTTCAATATATTAATTGACCAGTATGTCTATGATAACTTGATGGAGTTAGACATAAAACCATGATTATCAGAAATAGAGCGTACCTCTCGAGCATGAGGGTAAAGGCTCCACAGTTTAGTGCACAAGCAATTATGCAATTATGCCATCCCACCCCATGGAATGGTCATATGCAGGGGCACCCTGGGAGTGGGAACATCCTGATAATGTGGTAGGGAGATCAAAATGATTCAACAGTTAGGGTAGAATGGCCAGCTGAGAGAATGAGCTGTCAGATTCGTTGAGGCCGGTTTCAATTGAGTTGAAGAAATACATCCATTTGAGTTCTCGAATATTGAGAATATCCGAGATGTTTCCACCCCTTGGACCAAGTGTTGCTCTTTCTATCACTAGCCAGCGTAGACTTTCAGGAGAGTGATTGTTCAACTTGAAGTGTTCTACCAGTGGTGCGCCTTCAACATCGCACCGGATCCTGCTCATGTGCTGGAGTATCCGCGCTTTGATTTTTTGCTGGGTCTGTCCAATATAGATCTTGTTGCATGGGCATACAATGGCATAGATGACGTTGTTAGAGTTGCAGTTACTGAAAGATTTGAGTCTGATGGTTAGATTTAGATGTACAAAATCTTTAGTCTGTATGGTTGAGTCGCAGGCCTTGCACCGGCCACACTTGGAATGACCAGTGACGGGTGGTAGATTCCATAAGGCATTGATCGTGGGCTGACATTCAGAAGGTAAGAAGGAGTTAACCACATGGTCCCTAATGCATTTGGCTTTCTTAAATGCGTGAAGTGGAGTCATTGGTTCTTTGATGTCATCTGATACCAAGTGCCAGTGTTTATTAATGATTTTCTTGATACTGTTGCTTTTGGTGTTAAAGGTCGTAACGCATACTATACGACTCTGCTCCAGATCAGTTCTATCTTTTGGCACCAGTAGTTCTTCTCGGGGATAGAACCATGCGCGTTTGCGGGCCTTTTTGACCAAACGTCTTGGATAACCACGGTTCAGCAAACGATCAGCGAGATCCTGTGATTCAGAGAAATAATCCTCTTTGGAGGAACAATTCCGGCGTATTCTGAGAAATTGCCCGAAGGGCAGGTTGTCTCGAAGGGCCCGAGGGTGATGGCTATTGTAGGCTAGTAAAGAATTTCTCTCGGCCTGCTTGCGGAAAAGTTTGGTCTGGAGTCTTCCAGATTCATGGTATATGGTGACATCCAGGAAGTCTATAGAATTATTGTCTGATGTGATAGTAAATTTGACCTGTTGAGATTGATCATTGAGCCAAGTGAAGAAGTTATCAAGCTGATCTTGGCTACCATTCCAGATTAAGAGAATGTCATCGATATACCTCATCCAGAGGCCGACATGGTCTCTGAATGGGTTGAGTTGACTGAAAACTGTGTCTTCTTCAAACGCTGCCATATACAGGATGGCTACGTCCGGGGCAAAGGGAGCCCCCATCGCCACTCCAGACGTTTGTAAGTAGAAATTGTTGTCGAATAAGAAGAAATTTTTGGTCATTGCGATTTTGAGCAGGGCTACAATGAATTCGGTTGGTACTTGGAAAGGCGCCGGTCGTTTCTGAAGGCACCGAGTGATCACTGTTAATGCTTCATGCTGGGGGATGCACGTGTAAAGAGAGACAACGTCACAGGTAGCTAAAATCTGGTTTGAAGGATCGTAGGGTATGCTTTCAGTGATGTTGATGGTGTGCATAGTATCTCTAAGGTAGGACGGGGTGGACTCCGCCAGAGGTTTAATGAAGAAGTCAATGTACTTGCCAAGCGGTTCCAAAATGGACCCACACCCAGAGACGATGGGGCGTCCCGGTGGGTTAGTCATGCTTTTGTGGAGCTTGGGGAGGGTGTAGAGTGTTGCCAGCCGTGGGTGTTTGTTGTTAAGAAAGAGGAATTCATTCTCAGATAGGAATCCTAAGTCTAATCCTTCCTGTGTTATTTGTAGGATCTCTGTAGCTATGGATCTGGTGGGATCGGATCTTAGAAGTTGGTAGCAATTGGTGTCCTGTAATTGTCGCAGAATTTCAGATTTGTAAGCTGATTGATCCTGAATGACGATGGCACCCCCTTTGTCAGCAGGTTTGATCACGACTTGCGTGTTATTGGCCAGTGATTGTAGGGCTGTCTTCTGGAGTTTGCTGATGTTATAACGAACAAACGTTTTGTCTGCTAGGACCTGTTGTACATCACGCCAGACTACTGCTTCGTAGGCTAAAATCTGATTAGACATGCTGCTGGCATATGGAACAAATGTCGATGGTGGTCGTAGGCCAGTGACAGATGCTTTCAGCTGGGTGGCCGAATTGCGGAAGAAATACCTTAATCGGATTTTCCTAAAGAATTTGTATAATTCGGTTCTTACCACAAAGTTATCCGGATTGTGAGTGGGGACGTATGATAGTCCCTTACTGAGTACTTGGATTTCAGTATCATTGAGTGGTAGACTGGATATGTTCACAACAGGACTTGGAGTTTCGACTGGTTTAGTTGGCATTACCATCGGTATGTCTTGTTCCGAGTCACCCTCTCGCCATGAGGTACAGGAGCACGAGGAGTTCGACGTCGAAGAGACGCCGAAAACTCCTGATCCCTCGGAGCACGAAGAGGAAGAAGACCTCTACTACACAGAAGGGGATTACGGGGAGCAGCAGTCAAGATACGGCGCAGGTTCCTCGACGGCCCAAGACCAGGAATGGCAGGACATCGAGGCCGAAAACCCAGAGGAGGCTGTGGAAACATACCCCTCGAGGCCTTCGCCACCGGATGACGTTGGGGCATACAATGAGGTGGTCAGGAAGGCGGCAGCAGCTTATGGAGTTAAGCTGGAAGAGGAGAAGCCAAAAGCAGATTTCCTGCTGGAGACATTGCTCCCCATACAGACAAGAAGCCAGTTCTTGCCCATGCTAAAGAGTATCACAGACCAGGGGAAGGAAGCCTTCAAGGACCCGGCTACATGCAGATCAGTAACGCAGAGGACGGAGAAGAAATACAAATTCTCCTCCCAGGACCCAGCTTACATCAAGGGATCCGTCACAGCAGATTCAATAATCGCTGCAACGGCCAGAAAAAGGGCAAACGTCCCAACAACATCTGGACCTCCACCTGACAAGGAAAGCAGGAGGATGGATCTAACTGGCAGGAAAATAGAGAGGAACGCCGCAACGCACTGGCGGATGGCGAACTCAAACGCCCTCCTGAATAGACACCAATACCAGCATTGGGATGAGATGGGCCAATTGCTCAAGCACCTCCCGGAACAATACCGTGAGAGGGCATCACACCTTGTGGAAGAGGGGAAAAGCATCGCTAACTCGTGCCTGAAGACAGCCTTGGATGGGGCAGAAACATCCAGCAGACTGATGGCTATAGGCATCACAAAGAGAAGGCAAGCCTGGCTCAGGATCTTAGGCTTCAAGGCTGAGGTTCAGAACAACATCCTGAACACACCTTTCAACGGTGAAACACTGTTCGGAGCCCCAGTTGATGAGAAGCTCACCCAACTGAAGAAGGACAACGAGACGGCAAGGTCCATGGGGGTCTTGCAATTCAGGGGGATGAGAAGGGGCACTCCTACACGGAGGCTGAACGGCAGGGGTGGAAACCAGCAAGGGCAATCACACCAGGCATTCCACCAGGGACAACAGAGTGACAACCAAAGTCACCAGGGCCAGCAGAGGCAAAACTGGAACTACCAGAGCAGGGGCCAGTCCTTTCGATCAAGAGGAAATGGACGGGGCCAGAGAAGGAGAGGCGGTGAACAACCCCCCTCTAAGTGACTTCACACGGAAAAAGGTGCTCTCCCACTCGAACCCTCCGGGGGAGGAGCACGGGAAAACAAAGAGGAGAGGGCTACACGGACAAGACACAAAGGAACACCCAAACAATTTGGAAGCCCCTAGCACTTTGTGCAAAGAAACCCTCACTGAGACCCTTGAAGTCTTCCCAGAAGTCACAGAAAGTGATATACTTACTCTCCTGAGTAAGGTGAAATCTGGTTCCCCTCGTGATCTCCTCCCTGCCAGATTAACTACTTACCTGGGCAGCTTACTATGCCCTATCATCATGAAGATCCTCAATCTTTCTTTCAAAGAGGGTAAACTCCCGCAACAGTGGAAAGAGGCAGTTGTGAATCCGATACGTAAAAACACCACCTCCCCCTGGACGGAACTCTCCAACCTCCGCCCTATTTCTCTTCTGCCCCTCCTGACTAAGTTGGCTGAGAAATTTGCTAACTCTCAGATCTCCAGCTTCATAGAAGCGACAGGGGGCCTGGACCAATCTCAATCTGGGTTCAGGCCCAACTACAGCACCGAATCTGCTCTCCTCTCCGTGACCGACAACATCAAGATGTCACAGGATAGAGGAGGATCAATGATTCTGGTGCTGTTAGACCTGTCAGCTGCTTTTGATACTGTGTCACACAAAATCCTGCTGAACCGACTACAAGGAGTGGGCATTAGAGGCCAGGCGCTCTCATGGCTGGAGAGTTTCCTATCTGGGCGTACACAATCTGTCAGCTTGGGCCCCTATCATTCCATCACCAGGGAGCTCACTAAAGGGGTGCCACAGGGCTCATGCCTAAGCCCCACACTGTTCAATGTGTATGTGGCCCCCCTTGCTGAGATTGTGAGGAAGTACGGATTCACACCAGTGTCGTATGCCGACGACACCCAACTCCTCTACCCTTTCCATGCCCTTAACGCTAATGTTAGGGAAAATTTTGCGGAAGGTATGAGGGCCATCTCTAACTGGATGGCTTCCAACTACCTCCAGTGTAATGTCGGGAAGACAGAAGTGATGCTTTTTGGTAAAGCTAGCATGCTCTGGTCTCCCGACTGGTGGCCCCAAGACCTGGGACCGGTACCTTCCCCAAAATCCACTATAAAAAACCTAGGAGTGAAACTGGACCAAAACCTAACTCTAAAGGATCACGCGAACGTGATTGCTGGAGCCTGCTTCCATACCATTGGCTTACTTAGACGTATCTTCCCCCTTTTACCTGACATCTACAGGAAGACATTGGTACAGACCCTTGCAATAAGTCGCCTTGACTACTGCAATGGGCTCCTGATACTAGCCAATGAAGATGCCATCAATAGACTACAGGTGGTCCAGAACACGGCGGCTAGATTGATTCTGAATGCCCCTCCTAGAACACCCTCTGGACCCCTGTTGAGAGAACTTCACTGGCTCCCAGTACGCCAACGGGTCAAATTCAAGATCTGTTGCACTGTCCACAAATGTCTATTTGGAAACGGCCCCAGTTACTTAGCCCAACTATTTCAGCCTTACAGACCGGAACGTGAACTACGGTCAAGCAACCAACTCCTGCTTAATTCTCCTCTTATCAAAAAGACCCGACAAGGCGGCCGTGCCCTCTCTTCAGTAGGGCCAACTCTGTGGAACAACTTGCCCCTTAGCCTCAGACAGATCCCCAACCACCTTACATTTAGGAAAACACTAAAAACCAATCTGTTCACCGAAATATAAGCTTCAACATCTCCTCATTTTGCATCCTCAGTTCACCTGTATAGTGGTTACTCGTCACCTGTGCTTGCGGCCATAGCGCGGAGATAACCCATTGGGTTCGATTCTGGCGCTTTATAAGCATATAAATAAAATAAATAAACATGTGACGCCAGTAGGAGGAAGATTGAGATTTTTTCTCCAGGAGTGGAGAAAAATAACAGACAAGTGGATACTCAACATTATGCAGTTCGGATACTGCATAGAGTTGGAAAAAGAGACCACCAAACAGAAAGCCAAAGAAAAGAGAGCACTCGGGAAGAGAGCTGCGATTACTGCAAGAGGAAGCTCAAGAACTCCTCCTCAAAGCGGCCATCATACGGGTTCCATTCAAAGAACGGAACAAGGGAGTGTACTCAAACTACTTCCTGGTGCCAAAAGTGGACGAAAGTCTAAGACCCATCCTGGACCTACGGGTCCTAAACAAATACGTAAAAACTCAAAAATTCAAAATGACGTCCCTACAAGAGGTCATCCCACAGATAAAGGCCGGGGACTTCTTGTCCACCATAGACCTCAAAGATGCGTACCTGCACATCCCCATGAACAGGCAGCACAAGCACATGCTAAGATTCACAGTGAACAAGGATCACTACCAATTCATGACCCTGGCATTCGGCCTAAAGTCCGCACCAAGGGTGTTAACCAAATGCCTCGCGGCATTGGCCGCACATCTAAGAAGAAAGGGGATACACGTGTACCCCTACCTCGACGACTGGCTCGTAAAGGCAAGCTCTTACAGGACATGCAAAGATCATGCAGAACAGGTGACAAGAACGCTAGCAAGCCTGGGATTCTCCATACACTGGGGAAAATGCTCGATGGAACCAGAGCAAGTGAAAATCTTCCTGGGAGCTCAGATCGACACCGTCCAATGCAGGGTGTTACCCAGCGAAAAGAGAACACTCAGCCTACTGAGGGAGAAACGTCACTACCAGAAGGGGCGAGCTCTGACAGTGAGGACTGTGAGCAAGGTCTTGGGGATGATGGCGTCATGCATACACCTGGTCCCCAATGTACGCCTACAAAGGAGACCACTCCAAGAGTGGATGCAACAGCAATGGTCACAAGCTACTGGAAGTTGGGAGGATCTAGTGGTTGTAACGCACAAGGTGCAGGAAGAAATAAGGTGGTGGACCAAGGAAAGAATAACAGTAGGTAAACCTCTAACACCACTGGACCCAACAGTGACCATCACCACAGACGCATCCCAGAAGGGATGGGGCGCACACATGAACAGGCTCAAAGTGAGGGGTCTGTGGAGCCCTACAGATGCAGTCAGACACATCAATTACCTGGAATTGAAAACAGTGTTGCTAGCCCTCAAGGCTTTTCAGAAACACCTGTCCAACCAGAAGGTGCTAATACAAACAGACAACACCACAACTATGTTTTACATAAACAAACAGGGGGAAACTCAATCATTCCCTCTGTCAAGCTTGGCACAGGAAATCTGGAAATGGGCTATACCACAAAAAATAGACCTGCTAGCCATACACCTGCCAGGGAAGGACAATGTAGAAGTGGATTGGCTCAGCAGGCAGACTTCAGCGTCCGACGAGTGGGAACTCAATATTCAGGAAACAGAGAGACTATTCAGGAGATGGGGCACACCAACAATAGACCTGTTTGCAACACGCCGGAATGCAAAATGCCAATACTTTGCATCCTGGCAACCAGAGGCACTATCACAGGGGAATGCCCTATAGATAAGCTGGTCAAAAACATTTGCCTACGCTTTTCCCCCGATACCACTGATCCCCAGGGTTCTCAACAAATGCATGACGAGCAACATGACGCTCATCCTGGTGGTACCACAATGGGCCAGACAGACTTGGTACTCTCAGATAATGGAGATGGCGCAGCCCCCCCCCCCTCCCCCCCCCCCCCCCCCCCAACAAGTTCTCAAACAGAAGAGACCTACTCTCCATGGAAAACGGAGAAGTTCTACACCCAGAGCCGGAGAGCCTCAACCTCTCAGCCTGGCTCCTGAGGACTTAGAGTTCGCACACCTAAAACTACCAGAGAGCACCCTGCGGGTGCTGCGAGAGGCAAGAGGGCCCAGCACACGCAAGTGCTATGGGGAAAAATGGAAAAGATTCACTCAATGGTGTTGCAAGAAAAAACTCAATAGAAAACTGACCAGGGAATCTACGGTGCTAAGGTACCTCACGCACCTAATTAATGCTAAGCTAAGCTCATCCTCGCTTAGGGTGCACCTGGCAGCGATTGTGGCATACACAAGAGGAGAAACAGGGAGAAGCTTCTTTACATCCCAAGTCATAAAAAGATCCTTGGAAGGGGCTAAAAGAATAGCGCCACCAAAGAGAATGCCGCCACCGGCATTGAACCTAAATGTGGTACTGACGAAGCTCATGAAAGCACCTTTCGAACCCATCCACAAAGCATCACTGCAAATGCTAACGATGAAAACGGCCTTTCTGGTAGCAATCACCTCGCTACGAAGGGTGAGCGAACTGCAGGCACTCACACTGCAGGAACCCTACATCCAGATACACAGTGACAGGGTCGTGATGAGAACAGACCCACACTTCATGCCAAAGGCGGTGTCAAGGTTCCACATGAATCAGAGTATTCAGATCCCTAGCTTCTTCCAAAACCCCACTACAAGCGCTGAGAGGTCGCTCCACACCCTAGACACAAGAAGGGCTGTGATGCACTACATTGAAAGGACGAAGGAACACAGGAAAACAAAACAGTTCTTCGTATCCTTCGCAAACAGTTACATGGGCAAACCAGTGACTAAAACACCATAGCTCGATGGATCGCACAGACAATACAATTCTGCCACAAACAAGCTGGCCAGGAGCTAACAGGAGGGGCACAGGCCCACTCCACCAGGAAGAAAGGAGCAACAATTGCCTTCCTGGCCAACACACCAATTCAGGACATAAACATGGCGGCAACATGGGCTTCAGTGCACACGTTCACTAAGCACTATTGCGTGGATGTACAAATGAACAAAGAAGCACAAGTAGGACAAACGGTGCTTCAACATATATTCAACAACCAACGCTCATCTTCCACCCAACCGCCACAAAAGTAACGAAAACCGCTACAAAATCTATGCACAGCATAGTGAATCCAGAAAGATTCACGCTGCAAAACGAATAGTTTCTTACCTGTCGGTGTAGTTTTGCAGCTTGAAGATCTTTCTGGATTCACTAGCGAACCCACCCGCCTCCGCCAGAAAGATGAGGCTGGAGAAGAAAGTGGAAACACATAGAAAAGAAAGCAAGTTGAAGCTTACAAGATACGTGAAAAGATACGTGAAAAGAATTACGTGGGAAAAAACGATTAACAAACATAGCCATGGATTCACTACAAAGACAGAAAAGAAAAAAGAGACAGAAAAAAGAATCCGAAGATGGCGCCCAAGGGTGGTCCCAAGGGACGCCGACGTCACCGAAGGTACACCAAATGGTGGGACGTCGACGCCCAGCTGGGCTACGACAAAAAAAAAAAAAAAAGACTACGATTCCGGACCCAACCACCAGATTGCGGAATATGCACAGCATAGTGAATCCAGAAAGATCTTCAAGCTGCAAAACTACACCGACAGGTAAGAAACTATTCGTTGCAGGCTGACAAAGAAAATTGGCAATAGTGAGCTTAAAAAGGGCAGATTTTGCTTTAGAAGGGTAGTGCTCTGCATGCACTCTACACAGAAAGGATGATCACATAGAATTTAGTTTCTAGTATGGCCCAAACTCTGTATTTTGCTAGCTACATGTAAATACTAGCTTCATTGACATTGCTTTTATTCGTAAATCAGTAATATTTTAGATTGTTTTAAGGGAATCAGTAGTGACTCACAGTATTGTTATACAGAATATGTGACGTATTTTATTTATATCAGGTACTATCCAAGTATGATGTAACAGTGTTTCTGTTTTGTTTGTACAAATTCTATGTATCTTTTATGGCAAATTGCCGAAATAAAGATGAATGAAATGGAGTATGGCCCAAAAAAGCCTTCTAGTCTTTTACCTTCAAACAATTGTTGCTAGTCTCTAATGACTTTAAGCGAATCATACTCTGCGAATCATATCCTAGTTATCACTCGACCCCATGACTGCAGTAACTGCTACCCATTTGAAGATAACACGGCTTGCAGGCAACTACTTCTCCTTCTCAGGGGCAGAAAACCTCAAGGTCGTGCTACAGGCCTGGTTTTTGAGGCACTCCATTTTGCTTTTGGCTGGCAAATGGAATATACTGCACATTCCTTGAACTCTATTTAATCTTTGCATTCACTCCTAAGCGTTTCTAACCTCCACTCAATTTTTACTGTTTTCTTGGAGAAGTCACTCCGACCTGTTCTGTATTCTCTCTTGCTGTCCCTCCGTTGATATTGCTTTGCACTCTTTTGCATGATGTGACCGCCGGCCTAAGGCATGTGCAAGCTGTGCACCTGCACAGGGCCGCCAAACCACAGGGGCCGCCACGCCAATATATATCCTTAGACACATATTTGCGTGGCGGCCCCTGGCAGGGGTTTGGCGGCCTCGGGCCCCCTACCTACACTCCCTGCTCAGGGCCTCCGTGAGCCTAAAGCCGGCCCTGCTGTAGTTGTTTAGTCGCCGCCATGACCAGGAACTCCTTCGAGATGCAAGCATCCTGGCTGCCACTAGTATCTCTTTAGTCCTTACGAATCCAGCAGAGCGCCACCATTGTGGGTGAATAAAACTTCCCCCTTCCATTATCTTTAGTTTCTTTAGGTGGCATGGCAATTTTTGTAGCAAGCTCATCGACTCTTTTCCATCAGAGTTCACAAGACTCTTTAAAAGTATTGCATTCCCTGGTCTTGAAAGTCTCTGCTGCCTTTAAGCTAGGCTTCCTCACGAGAAGCTGTCCCACACTGAGCAGGCTCTGTTCAGGGATTTTCACCCTCTCTGTGCGTCTCTACAACAATGAAAGCTCCCCTACGCCAAAGTTATCTCCTTATCATGTGCATGACCCTCACGCATACCAGCCTTATCATGCACCAGTTCTGGCTTGGCCATAATCCTCAACATCCTTCCCTGCTGTCAGGCGGTACAGTTTGTTTCCTAATATGGTGCTATTAAGATCTCTATACCGCCCTCATCTGCGAGATGAGGAACGACTCAGGGGCAGCAAACACTCACCTCTTCTCCAGTGTACAGGTCTCTGGTACCCTGGCACAGTACACGGTAGGTGTCTTCGACCCTAAAATGGTAGGCCACACTAAAGGAAGGAATGGCAACCACTTCACATTTTAGCTTGCTCCCCACATAACACACTTTTTCATTGCTTTCTGAAAGGTAGCTTTGGCATATTGTATATAACTAGGGGTTCATGTTCGATTTCATTGCCTAGACTACTAACATGTTTTGTTAAAGAGAAAATGTCATTTGAGAGACTATATGTAAAGGCAGTCTACAAAAAATGACATGATTAGAGAGAGAGGGTGCTGCTTATGATGCACCTTAGTGGTTATGGTCACTTTCCTATATCTTTTGAGCACACAGCTCCGACTTTCTGGTATGGGACTCTTCAAAGATGCTGATGGAACAAGTATGAGTCATGGTAGGAACTATGAAATGAGTTGGAGAACATGACAAAGTAATGAACGAATCCCCAGATTAATCTGAACAACTGGTAATTACTCTAGCACATATCATATTTTATTAGCTTACTTGTACCACAACTAGGGGCACCTACCATGTGCAAAGCTGCGTCGATCCTTTAGCAGTAGGAGCAGTCCACACAACTGCAAAGCTAGAGCAGGAAGCATTGCTGAGTCAAGGAAGTGGATGGCAGGCCATGCATCACAGTGGCACGAATGAGAAGTGTGATATGTTATTGGCGTTTGGAAGGGGAAAGAAGGATAACTCGCTTGGCCAGCGACAAATACTAGGGCACAGTAGCAGGGTTGGTGCATTCAACAGAACGCAGAGGCATGTGGCCTCTAGTCAAGTACATTTTTCCACAAGTATTTATGCAGAGTACGGTAATTTGTCTCTGTTGTGCAGTTTTATAATCAAATGCATTTGATCCCATTTACCATTCTGCAAGCAAGGCAAAAATTCCATGAACTCTTTAAAAATGTCTTTTTCAACAGTCTTGATGAAAATAAAAAGGCTGGTGGAAGAGAGGTGTTTGGGTGAAAAGGGAAGCCTATAGAATCCCCTATGCTTAACCTTTGACGCAACTGCCTCCTTCATTTGATACTGCAGTGGTTTCTACGATAGGTTTATGCCAATAAAACACTGATTCTAAACTTGGAAAGCAGATTGCATATGTTGTAATTGTATAGGAAGTGTTTGGCTCTTGACTTTTGACTCTTTGCAACAGGTACTTCTGCCCAGCAGTTGGACGCAACGTTCAGTACAACAGCTTCTCTGGAGATATTTGAATTGGATTTAGCGGATCACTCCTTAGACATGAAGTCTTGTGCCACATTCCCCTCCTCTCACAGGTATGGGTCTTTATTTTTAGTGTAAAGTCTGCTTGCTAAAAAAAATGTTGACATAACTACTCTTGTGGCTCAGAGCTAAACTTTAGTAAACCATGTAGATGAATTTACAAAAACAAAAAAGTGTCATGAAAGTCGCTAAGTAAACCTAATTTTAAGTGCTAAAAAGCAAATGTCACATAGTTAGTAAAGAGCTATTTGTCGACTAAGTAACAAAGGAAAGTTAGAACTTGATGTAACCACATTAAACACCATGATCATGCAAAATACAAAAAAGTCACTGTACTTCCTGAAAACATTCACCTAAAACACTGTTCCGCAATCTTGCGGTAACATGTCAACATGGCCGTTTTCAAAACAGACTTGAATGACTTGCCACTAAGAGCGCCCATTTGCAAGTGTGCAAATGTTCGTTAAGGTGCTAATACTTATTTTTGCATAGTAAATCACGGTTCACAGGCTTTCTCATATCAATTTCTTTCCAAGAGATACTCTGGCATGCTTCACCATAATTGTACGTGGCAATCTAACATGCTCCTCGTGCCTTTCAGCTGTCTGCTACATAAAACCGTTTTCCATTAATCAGAGGATTGCACGGTGGCTAACTGCTTAAGCTCAAGGTTCTGTGATTGTTCGATTTATTTTCTAGGGAAATTCCATTCCACCTTTGAGGCAGTAGTCATTTATTTTTAGTAAGCGACATTTGTTTCAAGCCTCAGTGTGTGTATACCGCACAGACATAAACTATCACAGTGGCACATATGCTTTCCTGTTACCTGTTGTAAAATGTTTGTATTCTGCACTGACCTTTTTTAAAATGTTAAACTCTATGAAATGAAGTGATCTGTTGGGAGGAGTTGCTTTACATTTCGTTAAACACTCTATTCAAATATATGTAGTGGACGTACTCATGCACTACCTACAGTCTGTATTGCTAAGAGTTCTAGTTAAAAAGTAAGTCCAGGTGCAGCACTCTCTCAGTTGTTGCATCCTTGATTGTGTGTGGGCTTCTGGTACCCATGAGCCATGGGCTTTAAATGGCATTAATGTGGGACCAATGATTTCTTGTAGAGGATTCCCTCTTCTTTGAGTTGAATGGAGGGTGTCTCCCACAGACCGCAGAGATAGCATCAGTTTAAAATAGTCTTCTGGCACTACTTTCCTAGCTGAGCTTCCAACCTGATCCTGCTGACTTTGCACTGTCTCTTCTGAAGCCGAGATTTTAAAAATCTTCTCCATTACTGAGCTTATCATGGGTCCTCACTCAGCTATTTAAAGAAACATCTTAAAGTCTACTGTTTAGCTAGAGCCTCGATGTCCCCAAATATTGCATTTAATTGCTCCTAACTTGCGTACTGTCATAGCAACTTGTAGGAGTATTTTTTCCCTGTAGCCAGTGCACCATTTAAGATACTTCTGTGGTTGGGTCTCTCATTCTCCAGTCCTTCTTTTTCGTTCTGGGCCTGGAAGTCTTGAGTCATTTAGCTAATAAGTCAATCTTATCTGAACTTTAGTGTCATAAAATCAAGCCTCCGCTTTGTAGCTGAATGGTGAAATTCAAAAAATGGTGAAGGTATTGACCCCTACACAGGGGAAGTGTGTAATGTGTTCAGGCTCTTATATGGAAGACGAGAGCCACATCCTTTTTTCTTGCCAAGCGTACGATAAAGCAAGAAAAAAGTGGATCAAACCCCTGTGTAACACCCTAGGAATAAGAACATGTTCCCAGGCTTATAGGATTGCAAAGACCAATAACCTACAAATTGTTGTATTTAGTATTAGTAGATTTCTCCTCTCAGTTTATTTTGCTAGAAGGAAGGTTGGTCAATTATTATGAAAAGTTAAACCATGTACTTACTTTGCCAACCAAATGGTGTATGACTTCGCCCCTCGTTATTAAAATGTATATGGTGACAAAACTCATTCTTTTTGTATACATGTATACTTATTTTGTACGGAAGATGGTTTTAGCTCATTTTTCTTTTTTTTAAAAAAAAACATATAAGGACATATTTTAAATTGTATTATGTAATATATGTGTTGTATGACATGCTATATGTTTTATATGTATCTTTTATGGCTGGAACAGTCGAAATAAAGATCAAACTATGAACTATGACATTCAAAAAAAAAAAACTACTAGGATTGTTCCTGTTTGTGTTGCCACCTTGGTACCCACCAGTGTCTTGCCACGTGTGGGGTAGTGCAGGTGGGGAGTCAGGCCCTCCACACGAAGAGACAAAAGCCTTAGATCTCGTGTCAAGGTATAGTTGAATTGGTGACTTGAATTTTTGGTCCAGACATCCTCAGTCTATTTTTCTCTTTTTTCTGAAATGCATTGTTTGTGCACAAGCTCTTACATTTGATTTGGCTTTTGGGTAACATGCCATAATTGCTTTGGCAACTAATATATTCTTGTGGGTAAACCAAGCTTTATTTTTATATAGTAGGCTAGTATAATTGCAATTACAGGCCACAAGAATGCTATTAAGTTGGCATCGCTTCATTCAATGACTGTTTAATTATGCAAAAGAGGCACTTAATATCAAAGGTCTACCTTCGTATCACATATATAAAAAAACGTTGATGTATTTATTATGTATTCCTGTTCTATTCATTCTGAAATCCGTAATTCACAATCCAAATTCCCAGTCCTCTTGGGAGGTAGGGTCAAAAAGGAACTTTGTTTTCTTATTGCCTTGGCAGTTGTGAGAATACTGTGGCTAGCTGAAATTGAGTGTAACAAAACATTATTACTGTGACCAGTTTTTTCACATTTTTATGCTCGCTTTTTCTTAATTATCGATAGCATTTTGACATCCTTTACATTGTCAAATTCAGCTACTGAGCTTGCAATTTTACTAATGATAGTATGGCTATGTGGCACTTTACTTGCCTTGTCAGTGACAGTATCTGAGACTTAAGCCTGTGCTCCTTGGTAACATTCTATACTGATCTGATACAAAGGTAGGCAGGTGTGTGTCTCTAATAGCTTATAGACCGTCTTTGCCATGAAAAGTTGTCTATGTACAATTATTGGCTTGTAGGTGCCAGATTTATTTTGCTGTGACATGTCACTCTCTCTTTATCAACTGTCTCTGGGTACAGTACATAGCTTAAAAACATACATTTGCAGTCAATAATTTCTGGTGGCTGTTCAACTGTGGGGCTGGGGGTATACACAGGATTCCAGCTGGAAAATAGACTTTAGGATTTGGAACCAACAGTGACTCTAACCAGCAGTACCTGTGGATATGTAAGAGCTCGAGAGATAATTAAGTTTGTTCTAGCAGGGATATGAAGTTGCAAAACCTCCAGGTCCCTCTGGGCAGATACGGCTACCTTAAAGGTGAAGGTGGGGATTGAGGGTATTTTGGTAGAAGCTCACCAGTTTGATGCAGAAACGTATCGTAGCTGTACGACCAGGCGATGCTTGTTTGTGGTGCTTGTCTTGCATCCAGGCCAGCTGTAATACAGGGTTCTAATGCCTCTCAGTCTGTCTCTGTTGCTCTTGATGTCCACCAAGCAGCTCTTCAGTCATCAAGGCTGCTGCAGTTTTTCATTGGTTAGGGCAGCTTCTCTCCATGCAGGGTAGTTCAGCCTCTAATCTTCCACAGGTCGGCAAAGTGTCCTGGAAGTCACCCAATTTGATCAAATTGTGCTCCTGGTAATGTGTCTGCGCAAACACTGGTACAAGGGGTCTATTTGCTATCAAGACTATGCAAGAGGGTCTTAGCCGAGACTCCTTTGTTATAACCATGAAATGGCCCTAAAGAATGCTTGTAAAGTGAATTTACTCCACACAGCATTTTGTGTCTCTTGCATTATCCTCCGGGTTCACAGAGGACACACTTTCTCTGCCACATACACAATCCAAGATAAAACAGAAAGCCATAATAGATGTCTAACCGACTACAAAAAAAATTCAGTTGTTAGCCTGATACCCTATTCATAAATTGTTTCCCAAGAGACTATGTGGACTTTTACCTAATCTTCATACCAAAAGTGGAGTAGTGTGTCTCACTGGTTAGAGGCGGCAGACCCGGGAGCAGAAGTCGGCCCGGGACCAGGGTTCAATTCCCGACGCGGCAGGGTCATGGACTTGGGTCAGCGGACTCAATAATTCTCGCTTCGGTGCTTACTCTAATCAGGGGTTCCACTCGGCAACTTTGGGCATTAGCTTGCCTAATCTCCACAACGGCCCCATCAATTCTGGGGATGCCTGGCTCCACCTTGGGGACTCTCAGCAGGGACCATCCCACAGGGAAAGCCAGGACGGGTTCCCCGGAGTTATACAGCGCCAGGAAACCTACGGACGGGTAGCAGTGCGCTTTACAAGCTCAAATACATTTACATTTACATTTACAAAAACTGCTGCACACGAATAACCTTTTTAGTTAATAGTTGAAAGACAATAGAGTGGAGTGATCTTTGCTCTCACGTTTTGGTAGCATTTATAATTCAGTGGCCTTTTAGGGAAATCAGAGAAATATGTTTATCTTAAGACACATACTGAAATGAGGAAAACTCACTGATGGGACATGGGAGCAAAAGCAGACCCCCTGCTGTTGTGAGCATGATCTAATGGCCTCCACCAAGTCAGTATACCTCTTCAACAGCCGGCACTTGCTGTTTGTCCCTGCCACTCTACTGTCCTATAACATTTATAGTTTGAAGAAGATGTACTTGTCAAGACCAGGACTCCTTAGTCTTGCTCTCTGGTTAGCTAGTGAAGCTCACTTTGTAATAATTTTAGATAGTAGTAGTGGTACACATGCAGAATCTTTACATGAGTTTTAGTTTTACATAATTTCCAGATGCTTTTTTTACTAACTAGTTTTAATTTGCATTTTATTTTTTGCATAGCAATGGCATACAACAGGTTATGTTAAATTACAAAGAGTACTACACTTCCTTTTATCATTGAACCCTGACAACATACACTGTCCATTAGTATGACTATTTAGCCTTCATACCGTCAACAAAAACAGGTTAAAGGTACTGACGAAAGTAAAGCGCTCGCTGCGCACTAGTATGATCAGAAGGTCAAAAATTTAAATTCCTGCAAGGTCAGCTTGGCCTTCCATGCTTTTAAGGAAGATGAAGTATAATCTTAGGTAGCGATAACAGCTGTTTTTACTATACTTATAAATTACAAACTTAATTGCTATGCAAAAAAGGTGTTATTCTTAATTTTAGAATGAGCCACGTAGCTCGTATGCCGACAATACATGGGTGTGGTTTTGCAAGGGAAAAGATGAGCTGCTCTGATATGCCAGTGCATTTCACCTATTTGCATCCAGTGTTGTGCCAAAGCACGTGTAAAGCCTACTTCCTTCTGTTGCCTTCATAAATCGAAATGCTTGGGTCTGTAGAGCAGTTCTTGAGGAACACAGTACTGCATAAGAGGCTATATTCAAAGTATCCAAATGTTTTCACGTCATTTGTTTATTGTTTTTTCAATTCAAATAAAACAAAAGGACATAACATAGGCTCTTATTGTGAGAACTTTCTTTAGGCGATACAAATCATTCACGTTTTATGTTACATCTTTTTGTCTTTAGTATGCTCAATTTCATAATGGAACTATACTATCTACTTCCTGACTTTCCTTATCAGGTCGCTTCACATATCAGGTCATGTATCCCCAGTGAGCTGTATACACTGTTCATTCAGTGTTCAAAATCACTAACTAGATGAAAGGTAACTGTCTCAAGCTCAACACCAACAAGACAGAAGTAGCGAACGTTTGGAAGAACACTTTACCATGTGACTACAACTGGTGGCTGGTCGAACTCTGACCCAGAACCCACAGCAGAAATCTTGTATTAATCATCAACAGCAAACTGGACATGACCGCAGAAGTCATCGTTGTAACTGCATCCTGCTTCCACACCATGAAGATGCTGAGGAAGATGTTCAAATGGCTCCCAAGCATCACTAGAAAAACTTTCACCCCCACCCTAGTCACCAGCAAGTTAGACTGTAGCAACACCCTCTACGCTAGGTTTACCAAGCAACTCACTAGAAAATTACAAACTATCCAGATCTTGTCAGCCAGACTGTAGGAAACTGTCTCTCTGTGATATATCAATACATTGATATACCCTGTACAGAGTCCAGGAATTCCCTTGTGAGTGAGAGGCTTGGTATTCAACTACAAAGTGCTCTATTAGGGGGTAGTGTGTTCGAGCAGCCTTAGGCTTAACACAGACAAGTTCAAGACATTTGCAAATAAACACAATGATCAATAAATGACAACACAACTCTGGATAATTACAAACAGACGTGTAAACTAGAGTGGTGTAAACTAGGAATTTCTTTAAAGTCACTCCACAGTTTAGTAGATTTAGCGTATGTTGAAAGTCTTTTTCCGATATCAGGGTTAGGGAATGGCCAAAACAGGGTTCTCCTTCTTCCTTTCCCAGATTCTACCTTTCTTTTGAGGTCCGGGCGGTGAAGGGTCATATGTGGCCGATGAAACAAAGAAAAAAAAAAAAAGGGTTTCACCAAATACTCTTGCTCCGGTATTAGCTTTCAGGGAGAGGAGTGAGGGGGGAAAAAACACCTCGACCGTCACCATGTGGAATCAAACAACTATAGAGCGTGTGATCGTGGGGCTGTGGCGGACCGGAATAACAGGCGTGGAGGCCGTATGTAGTGGGCGATGGTTTCCCTTGTTTTATTATTACAGTTCGTATGGTGAAATAAATGAAACACAAAGATGAGCTTGAAGGGATGGGAGTCAGGGTCTTCTCCGTGAGATGGAACCGGGAAGTCAGATCTTCGGTCTGGGTTGTTCTGGATGGGGTCCTCGGAGGGAAGGGGGAAACAAGAAACAAAAGGGGCTATTAGTTCAGCTGGACCGGAATGCTCGAGTCCTTTTACCGACACTGGGTGTGAGGGATGGGAAAGAGACCGTGAGGAAGGAGGGGGGATTGGACAGGAGTAGGTAGTCAGAGAGAGAGCAAAAGTCGGGGGGGGAGGGTGGAAGTGAGGGGTAGGTGAGGGGTTTAATTACAATAGTGTCCGTGTGAGCTCCAGTGATGCTACACAGGGTTTATATACAATGCAGCTTCTAAGCCCAAGGTGATGCTTTCTCTATATACACGGATATATACACAGCACCTAAGTTGCTACAGTGCTACCGACAATAGACTTGGAGATCGGGTACTCACATACCCCGCTGCAACTCTTCCGTGAGTTGCGGCCGCTCCCCAGCCACCTCCTGTGGACTCCACCAGTCCTCGCTCCAAACGTCTCCCTCCTCTTCCGTGGTTGCCTTTTCTGGTTCCGTGTTCGTTCGAGCCTCCTGCCATGAGTTCGCCGTGTTGAACACTCCTCTCTCCTCGGCTCCGTCTTTTCCGTATTCCGGCTCCGGTATTAGGGAGGGACTTCCGGGGTCATGGGGTTCTGCATCCGGTCTCACGCCAGTTTCGATTGGGTCCTGCAACGAAGGACACAGAGGTTGAGTCACGGTTGTCAGGGACGCTACAGGGTCGGGTTCTGAGGCAGGGGATCTTGCTGGAGGAAGCCGTATCGGAGAGGTAGGGGACGACGCTATATCACAGAGAGTTTTTAAGTGAGTCTGTTAACCCCTACGAACCCCCTTCCTCCCCACTCATACAAAACGACTTGCTGTCGGCCAAGTCCCCTTTAGAGAACCATCCACGGATGCGTGCATGTACCTCTGTGAGCCACACTCCTCCAGGAGTGTGGCTGGCTTGTCCACTGTACTGGATCGGGTCCGGCTCCCTTTTAAGATCCTCTGGAGTCCTTCAACGCGTTTCTGATGTCCTTGTTTTCTCCTCGGCTGTAGATATGACGCAGGTTTCTCCTCCTCCTTGCAACACCTTCCAAGAGTCAGTCGGGTTTTCTCCGGTCGTGATGCTTCTGTGGTCCGTGTTGACGAAGCTCCCTTTTTTCCTCTGTTGGTTTTAAAGGAGCCGCTTCTTGGGTGTAGTAGATCCCTATTGGACCATGTGACGGGGTCAGCTGGTTGGGGAGTCCGGGAAGTGCTTGCAGTTAAAGGGGACGTATCAGTCCTGCATGGATGACTCCCACGGCGGCTGCAAGCAAAGGATGGGCTATATATAAGGCGGTCAGTAACGTCAGTGCTTACTTGATCGTGGGGAGACCCCACGTGACAACGACCCAAGGAGGAGATCCACACCAATTGAACAAAATAGCAAGTATCTTTATATATGTTTAGCCATCAGAGAAAAATCGTTTAGGTAAATACGTTTTTAATTCTTGTTTTACTGGGTATCATTTTAAATTGATTGTAAACTGGTTGCATTTATTTTATGATCTAAATAGATCGAAATAAAGATTGAAATGAAATACGTTTTCAAATATACATTTTTTTCAGTTAAAAAATTGGACACAATGCAATTTTTCAGTTCTGCAATGTATTCCTATGGAAGGAAGAACAAGTGGTACAATACATCAACTTAAAGAACTAATCTCCAGGAGTTAAGGTGATTGGTAGTCAAGGTCCACGGCTGCACCAGACATGCAGGTTCTTTGAATGTGTTTTTCTGTCCTATAAAGTATCTTCTGGGAAACAACGAATCACAAAGCACATGTGTTTGCATTCGAAAAAAACACCTCCAGTCACTGGTGGTGTGGTAGCCTGTGAGGGCATGATTTTGAATGTTGCCAATTTTTCCTTTTGTGAGCAAGGGTCTTATATATTTCATGGGTTTGGTGTTCACTTTGCTTTTTGGGGAGGGGGGATAATCTAGGTATGGTTAGTCTCCTCTTTTTTGATTGCCAAAGATGGTACGCTGACTATTCTGAAAGATTTGATAATGAATGACCCTTTTGCAAAAACATCATACCACTACTGACTTTTGAAAGTTTAAGATAAACTCCGGTTTATTCCTGATAGCATCAGGATTGAGTGATGTAGATGTTATGTCCTCACAGTTTCATGTTTGCTAAACTCTTCCTCATATTGCTTGATGAACTCTTGAAGCTTTTTTGAGGGGAACAGCTACTTGACTCAGGTTTAAATCAAAAGCCGATTTTATAGTAGTGTCGCACAAAGAAGTAGAAAGTGTTATCATCTAGGAGAATGTTTGGGAATCTGCCTTTTACTGCAGTATTATATTATTATATTAATATTGGTATTCTACACCTTATGTAACCTACACCCATTTTCACTTTTACACACCGACAGTGTACTGATTGCTCCCTCATATTCTACCGGCTGCCCACTAGGGTCATACCTGTTATTGCAGTAATTTGTTTGCACATACATTGGATTCAGTAATGCATTAGTAGTTTAGCCCTATTTGTATACTGTATATGTTGTAAGCTGCACCTATCTCACCTTTATCCCTATCATTCATTGTTCGCTACCTCATTTATTTGGTTCATTGATGTAAGCTACTTCCTTCTCACTCTATCACTATGTTGCACTGATTTTTACTACCTCATTTACTTCGCTTAGTCATGTAAGCTGCACCCAGCCACTTTCTACACCTAGATTACACCTCTACTACCTCCTACATTCTGATGTGTAAATTTGACTCCACCTAACCGATTCTACCTCTCATATTTTTTACATGGTGTATGTTGATTGCTACCTCACATATAGTATACATTATGTAAGCTGCACCTACGCACTGTTTGTTCCTGGATTGCACCGACTCCTACCTCTTATACGTTTGGCCACTTTTGGTCACTCACTAGTGTCACTCCCTTGCCCTGTAACCAACGACTGACAGTTTTTATTGTCGTCCTATCTCCTACACCCAACATTACAGCCACGCTATAATGGAGCTCATCGGTAAGCACACTTTTAGAATCAACTACCCTTCCACTCTCACCAAAAAAGCCGCTAAACGTTTTAAACATAACTTCCTGAGGTCGCACCCTGAAACACCCTTTGCCGACACCTACTTCTCATCGGGCAATGGAGCCCTGAATACTGATATCATCTTCCACACCTCACGCAGAGCCCAATGGAGAATAGCGTTCCTAACCCTACTCACCGTCTCCACCACCAGGAAACCAACTCATGGCCTAACTCTCTCTATCACACCTTCCCAACTCTTCCCTGGCAGGACTACCATTACTATCTACAATAACGGGATTGTCCTAATTCAATCCACGGACAAGTACCTGGAGTTACTAGACAACCTGTTCCCCAAGTTCAAAGAGCACCTTTCCAAGCTGCGGACCCCCACCCAGAACTCCACCAGCACAATCACCCCTGACGTCGCAGCCCCCACCCACAACACTCCTAACATAGCTCAGCGTCGGATCCACACGCACCTCACCTCTACCCCCAGCACCCTAGTCAATCGCCCACCTGCTGTTAACGCCCCACACTCCACAAGAGCACTCACACATCTATCCACCTCATATACTAGCCGCCCCTCTAACACTACCCCTTTGACCCCCACTCGTTCCCCCCCATCCCTCTCCCCCCCATCCCTCTCCCCCCCATCCCTCTCCCCCCAAACATAACAACTCCCACCCACAACACGCCACCATCTGAACACACCACCGTTCGGAGTCTATCCACCCCCCCCTCCCATCCCCCCCACGGCAGATCTCTCTCCCTCCCCAGCTCCCTCCCCACTCTCACCCACGACACTCTCACCCTCCCAACAAATCCTACAGAACATACCGCCTCCCCTACATTAGCATCCCCCTCTCTCCCCCCTCCTATTCTCAGCCCCCACTACCCTCCTGTCTCCCCCACTGTCTTCAGCCTTCACTCACTCTTCAACTCACCGGCACCGTCTCCCACTGACGTCACCACCTATGCCTCCCACCCACCACCTACTTCACCCACACCCCTCGCCCACAAACCCGCCCACATTTTGAATGCCATCCCACTCAGTATCACCGCAGAACCTTCCAACAACGCTAGCATATCCCCCCCCTCGATACCCTGCCCGCTTTCTAGCTCACTACTCAACCATTCTCCAATGGCTCTCACCACCAACGTCATCACCAATCCACCTCTTGACATGACTTTATCCACCCTCCAACAAGTCAAAGAGGATCTTCTACAAGTCAAAAAAGATGTCCACGCAATCAAAGACCTTCTTTTCTCACAGCCCAGTCTACCTCCCACCACCCTACAAACGACGCACCCTCCCTACACACCCCCGCCTCCAACGACACCCGCGCTGGCCGACTATCCCCGTTCGCAATAACTCCCACCGCCCCCGTCGTGTCCTCAACACTCTGTCGGACCGCGACCTAGGCTCTCTCCTACGCTCTTATGGCCCAGGTCCGATAAAACACATATCCAACACACACATCCCCATACCCACAATCCTTACAAATCCTTTGAGGCTCCCATCACTCAACAACAGAGGTTCCGTCCCTAACAACCTCAGAAAAGTTCCCCTCACACTAGAAGGCTCGACCACGCTTCTCTCTCCCAAACTCAAATGCATCCTACTCAATTGCAGATCGGCCCAGAGACACTCCTCCGACATCGCTGATCTCGTCTTAGCAATGGATCTGGACCTAGCCATTCTGACTGAAACGTGGCTTACTGAAGCCTCTACCCCGATGATGGACATACTAGTCCCCCCCAATTATCACATCACTAGACTGGATAGGCCTCCAGGCAAGACGGGCGGGGGAATTGCATGCATTTTTAGGAGCAACCTCTCCGTTACTAAAGCCACCTCACCCTCCCCTTCCTCCTGTGAACTCCTCTGCCTCGACATCACCAGCGAGGGCAAACAAGTCTGTGCTTTACATCTCATCTATCACCTGCCTGGTGACAACCTCATATTCACCCAACAACTCATGGGCATGATCACTTCCAATGCCGGTCGACAGACCACCCAAGTCTACCTGGGTGACTTCAATCTCCACTGGAACGATCAGAAAGACACAGTGGTGAATAGTCTCAAAACTTTCCTTAACGCGCTTGACCTCACCCAAATATGCGATAGACCAACACACGACAAAGGCTCGATACTCGATCTCATCATCGCCAAAGAGAACTCTACCCAACTGGAGGCGATCCAACCCTGTGACTGGTCAGATCACCATATTATCACCTTCTTTATCAACGAAAAAGTAAAACCTAACCCGGGTCAACCAACCAAATCCAAAACGTGGAAAAAGGGACATGAAGAATCTTAACCCCTCTACCCTGCCTCCCCACATCGGCAATCTCCTCCTTCCCCCTTCAGGTGCCTCGGATGTTCAATCACTGACCGACCACTACCTTATCTCTATGAATACAATAGTCAATGAAGTCGCCCCATTGCAACTGAAGAGAGTCTCCACCAAAATTTCCAACCCTTGGTATGACGACAGACTCAATGACGACAGGCGTACTATGCGAATGGCAGAGCGCACCTGGAGATCTGACCCCTCATCACTGCATCTCAAAAGACTTAAGAACAAGAGAAATGCCTACTTCAGGAAAATAAAGCGCACAAAGTCGGACTTCTTTAGCCGCCAGTTGGACCTAGCAAAAAACAGGCCAAGAAAGCTGTTCGAACTAATGAAGACTCATACAAAAACACAACCCTTACAATCAAACAGCACAACAAGCGACACCCCACACTGTGAAGCCTTCTCTGCTTTCTTTAAGCTAAAGACTGACAACATAAGAAATGATCTCATCATGGATGTATGCCGATTCCCCAACCACACCAGGATGTCTAACACTCAACCTAAAAACAATGCATCTTGACTGTACTTCGATACTTATTCGGAAGAAGCAATACACAAACTGCTCTGCACCTTGAAGCCCTCTAATCACCTCACTGTCCCCCTACCTGCTAATGCTGTAAAAGACTTCATCCCCTTGGTCCTCCCTCTCTGGACCAAAATCATCAACAGCTCCCTTCAACAAGGTCTCATTCCAGACTCCCTCAAGGTGGGGCAAGTCACGCCTATACTCAAGAAACCTACAGCTGATCCGTCTGACCTAAACAATTACCGTCCCATCACCAATATCCCCACCCTGGCCAAACTGCTGGAGAAATGTGTCCAACTCCAACTAACTAAACACATTGATCAATTTGACCTCCTCAACCCTCATCAATCAGGCTTCCGAGCGAAACATAGCACGGAAACAGCTATGACACACATAATTGATGACGCCCTCCAAATCCTTGATCGCAATGAGTCTTGCCTCCTCATCCTTCTTGACCTCTCTTCAGCATTTGACACGGTCAAACATGAGAACTTGCTGGAGCTGCTAAGCACTAGAATGGGTCTATCGGGAACTGTTCTCAAATGGTTTTCGTCCTTCCTTCATAACCGGTCTCAGAAGTTCAAGATCGACAATGTGCTATCTACACCTGTGCCTGCAGATCTAGGTGTTCCACAAGGATCCTCCCTCTCCCCCACACTGTTCAACCTCGTCATGGAACCGCTCGCCACACTGCTCCAAGCTTCCAATGTCCAATTCCATATGTACGCCGACGACACACAACTTTACCTAAAGCTACAATCCCCGGAAGATATCAAACATCTGAATTCCACACTTATTAACACTCAATCTTGGCTGGCCGATAATCACCTCAAACTAAATGCTCTGAAAACTGAGTTCCTACTCATCTCACCCCCGGCGAAAATTTCCACCACCCAAACCTGGCTCAATAACCTAACAGCACTCAATGTCCAACCTACCATCGTGGATTCGGCGAAATCCCTAGGCATCACACTCGACGCCAAGCTCAACATGCAGCAGCACGTTAGCAAAGCCACAAAAGGAGCTAACTTCCAAATCAACACACTGAGGAAAATTAAACCCTTCCTCCCTGCCGAAGACTTCCAAACTGCTGTACAAGCTTTAGTCATCCCTCGAATAGACTACGGAATTGTGGCCCTCAGGGGACTCCCGCTATCCACAACGGCACCCCTAAGAGCCTCCCTGAACGCTGCCGCGAGACTCATCACTGGCTCAAGAAAACACTCGCATATATCCCCAGACTTAAAGTCTCTAAAATGGCTGCCTTTTGAAGCCAGAATACAGCTAAAAATTGCAGTTATGACACACGCTGCCGTGCACCACAATGCACCCAACTACCTGGCTCAAAAGTTGTCTATATCAGGAGGTTCGAGATCCAACAGAAGTACAAAAAATCTACTCCTGAAACCTCGTAGATTCCGGAAAGAGAAAACATACAAGCGCTCCTTCTCAGGAATGGCACCCAGGATCTGGAATGCGCTCCCTCCTGAAACCAGGCTTATCTCCTCCACTGCACTCTTCAAGAAAGAGGTGAAAACCATCCTTCTGGCCAAGATCTCCTGAACTTTATAGGTACTGGATCAGAGACTCTGCATCGCTTTGTACCACTGTTCACCTTGTCCATCGGCACTATACCTCTACTTGATGATGACACTACTACGCTACCCTCTTACTACCGACCAATATATGATACACTTTGGTTCACTGAATCACCCTCCCGATGCCCCACTCAGTGTTCTCTCTAGCCTAAGAATTTGGTATAAGCCATCCACACATCCAAGGTTTACCTGAAAACTTCTGTAGTGAGATTAATGACTTGTGCCGTCTTATATTACTTGTCTACCTGATTGTATATTGATATGTTTTCTGTACGTTATTATTATCCTACTATGTTAGTGACTATTATACTGCTCCCATTATCCCTGTTCTTTCCTGCTGCCCCTACCCCTGTCTCTGTGAAGCGCTCTGATATCTGTAAGGATCTTGGTCGCGCTATACAAAACTTTGAATAAATAAATAAAATAAATAAATAATTCCCCAATATCACGATGGCTAGGTTTAATTTGTTTGCTGTTTCCAAAGGTATCATAAGCTGATTTGGGGTCCGCATCACATGGGTCCAGACGGAAGCGCTTCTGGAGTTCTCATTGCTGGGGGTGAAAATGGTAACCTGATCCTGTATGACCCTGCCAAAATTTTAGCCGGTGAAACCGAAGTCGTCATTGCTCAGCAGGATAAGCACAAGGGACCAGTTCGTGCTCTGGATGTGAACATATTCCAGGTGAGAATTGTTTTAATTTTTGTTACTGTCTGCTATCCTTGCCTTGTTACATAAAGGGTTCACCTACTGAGCCAAATTTATCTGCAGATGACTGTATCCTTTCTTAGTTTTTTTTCCCTTTTATCTTTCATGCAAGTTGTATCATAGCTGTCTAATTGCCTGTTAGTGTGCAGTTATGATTTCATTACCGTATTTACTTGTAGATTTGCACCACACTGACAACAGTTTGAAACAATGAATGCCGATTCTCTTTTCGTTCTGAGGCATGCTTGGAAATATATTGCACCCGACCTTTGTCTCCTGACTCACCTGCGCATCACAAGGCATAATGTCCTCTCTGCTGCTGTAGTTTTAGGTACCGCTTACAATAATATCCTCTGCAGAGCATTCCTTTTAAAAAAAACACACACAATTTTGATTGATTTTCAGAAACCGGTTCCACAACTGTCAATATTAATTGTTGGTGCGTGAACAACAGGTTACCACAAGTATACATGTGTTATTAATCTCATTAACCATGGCAGGCTGCTGCGTTCTCTAGCTAGTTTGAAAGTGCATCTATATTAACTAATGGTCCGCAAACTCATGAACACTCAGCTTCCGAAACAATCCTATGACAGAGAAACAACCCTGAGATACAACAATGAGTAGTGGTGCATTACCATATTCTAGTTTCATTCGATTCCCTTCTACTATCCATCGCTAATAATTCTACACCACACAATGAAACAATCGATCTTCAAACTTACTTTTGTCCCCTTATTAAACATATCTTAACTGCTTAATGTCCTTAACTTTGGCAGTTAAATCGCCCCATATCTCTCCCACCCTCTATTATGTGGCAATACGTGGTGCTCCAAAGTGGCTGGATCGGTATATTGTCTTTATAAATTCACAAAATTAAGAAATAGATTAATGAATTTAAAGGCATTGAACATATTGCAGAGTTACTGAACTCCCTTCTCAGTTTTTTCTGTGAAACAAAAGTAGGGAAATCTGCAACATTTTTGCTTAAGGAATGTTAGAAAAGGAAATATGAGGTGTGAGATGAACAGTGTGGGTTAATTTGTATTTATTAGTTAAGATTCTCAAAGGTTCTGCCCAAAATTGATGTATGTCCGGGGTATGTGCACGCTCCCGTTTGTACTTGTGAACAGGAGGAGAGATTGTTATGACTGATAAACACTGAGATGGCAATACCCTTGCTCTCATCTAGGCACGTGATTCAAATGTGTTACCTTTCAACCCTCTGCATGAAGCTGTGAAGCTTACAGGAGGGAGAGTGGTTCTCACTTAGATACGTTATGGTATGGATAGGGCCTTCAGCTGTGTCATCACCCAGTACTTCACAGGACATTGACAATTTGCATCAAGACCACCCCCCTTCAGGGAATGGCTTGTATATTGGACACTCCATGGTGTTTTGTGGGACATAACTTAAAAGAGAATGTTTATTTTATTCTTCTAACTGCAAACTACACATAAAGATAAATAAGGTTCTGCTAGGCACAGGCTATATGCAATTGTACACTAATAAGTGAATATTTGGGAGCAACTATGCGATCACACCCCACTGAGGATTTTTAGGTCGAGCAGACGTAAAAAGCAGGCGAAGCCTGCTTTGTCTGCGAAGACAACTCTTGGTGGCGTGTCTGGGGGAATGTGAGATAGCGAGCGCCCACGCGCCTCGCTGTCTCAGATTACTTCTCGAGGGCGCGCACGTCGCCCTGCACATCCCCTGCCTGGCGTTCACTCTCAATCACACACACATACACCCACGCAGGCACAATGCATACACACACGAAAACGGGCAGACAGACACTCGCCTACACACCACTTCCCCCCCCACCAACCAGTCATCGTGCTACATACACACGCATACACACACGTGCACACACACGCACACATCCCCCTCACACCCCACTCACATGGTTCTTCTTGCGTGTCCCTCGGCAGGCAGCGGGTCATTCCGGGTAACAGGCGGGGGCCGCGGGGCTCACCACGAGCACGGGAGCCCCGCTAGCTAACACGGAAATCCTCCGGCAGGCACAGGAGCGCCTGCTTCCTGTTTTTGTCCGTCCCCGCCCCCGTCCCAACAAAGCTTGCCTGACTTCCTGTTGAAGCCGGGCTGCGGCGGTGAGTTTGCTTGTTCCATAATGCGGTTAAATTGCCATCCAGTGGGATTTAGTGAAACATGACAACGCTACACCCACAACTTATTTTTAAGCTGAAATGTTGAAAGCGAACGCGCAGAATATTACTTGTGGTAAATTCTTGCTTGGATGAAAATCCAGCTTAAACCCAATGCATCAGAAAACTCATTACGGTCCTTGTTGCGCATTTGAAATTGAGCCCGTCTCAGCATTGCTGCAAATGCATTTTTCTGATGAGTTAGAGACTTCCTCGCGAGGCAGGGCTAAACTTACCTCACTCTTTTTTACGAGAGCCAACAGAAAATATTTCTTCCATGTCAAGTGCAGGCAGGGTGACCAGGCAGGCGTCCAGGATATGCTGCAGCGGTCGCGGTTTTTAGAAGGGTTGACTAAACAGAGGCGAGGCACGTTTTTGTGTTCACGTGAAGGATTAGTTCAAATTCAAAACCTTCATCAGAAAACAATTTTGTCAAGAAAGATGACGCTGTGCTTAAAAGTACATGAAATTACTCGTAGTGAATCTTTCCAATGTCAGTGAGCTGTCAGTCAAGTCATTCTGTTTTGACAGTCTTACTTCTCGGTTTGCGGAATGTTAACATTTTTGGGTTTCGTGAATCTGATCACTTTATGCACAGGTACAGTTTGCATTTCACCCTCACTGCTGGCAATAATACAATACGTATTACTTTCCATCTGGTAAAAAAAGGCTTCCACATTACTTTGATACGTTTTAAAATTCCTAGTCAAGCTTCAAACTTTTCCAAATTTAAAATTTCATCAAGGACACATGGGCATTATATTTTTAGTTTAAACTGCTTACATGGTCCAACAAGATATACAGGGTTGAGGAAATAATTAAGTTTTATTGTAAGGTTTCTGCTTATGATAGAAAAAACCTCAGAAACACTGGTCCATTTATCACCACCTTATGCCTTAGGTGGCCCGATAGGCCAAAATTTACAATCAATATGCCATCGGCAGATTTTTGAAAATGGTGAACACATTCATACCTTAATGCTCCCAATATGATAAAAATATTACCACCACTATTCAAGGGTCACTAGGTAGGCATTATGCTACCATGCAAGGCCGCAAAATGCCACAAACTACCAACAGTGAATGGAAGTGTCAGGGTTTCCCCAGTGTCGACAGTCTTGCCACGGATGGTCTAACATTAGCAGTAATATGTGAGGGTCGGGTTTTTGCTCAAGGCAGGATTTAGACAAATTGCCAAGAATAACTCAACAAACCGGGTCACATGGATGTACATATATGCATATGCGTGCACAAACACAGACCAACACACACGTGCACAGACACACTCTCACACACCTTCTAATCATACACTGACGTGGTGAGAAGTGCTGGTCAAGAAAAATCCGGCGAAACAGTGCTCAAATGGTACTGCTACCTAACGGAGAAGTACTGGAAAAGTATAAGAACCCACTGAAAAATGGTTTTAGTGAAGTGCTGGTAAACTGCTGCGGCCTTGCTGAGAAGTGCTGGTAGGTGAGTGCAGCCCAGCTGACAAGTGCTGGGCAGCCATGTTAATAAGTGCTGAAACTGCACTGATTCCAGCAGATAAGTGGTGCAGTCCTACGGCAGCCCTCTACAAAGTGCTTTAGACCACAACAGTCCAGCTGAGAACTTTTCACGGATCGATGGGAACATTTTTGACAAGCAGACACCCCTGCGCGCCGCCGCAGTCCACGGCCCGCCCTTGGACACAGACAGGAGATGTTAGCAAGATGTCAGGAAGTGACAGCTCTGTGGCGAGTCCGCTCCGAGGCGCGCTCCTCGCGCGCAGCGGCTTTCACGGTGTCCAGCCCTGGAGATTAAAGGAACACCTGAATTATTGAACCTTTCTCGGGGGCCGAGGGACGCCTTGCCTAATGCGAAGGCTTAGGAACATCAATAAGGCCACTCACGTGACAGCGTGTCAGACCTGTCAAGATCCGGTTCAGTAACAAGGGGACCTGACTGCTGGCGGATACTATCCGCGACTTACCAATATGAATCCTTTTGTGTAAAAAAAGTAAAAAAGCATTGATCATGCAGTAGGTCTCGCCTTTAATTAAGTTAGAGCCATTTGCTTTGCTAATGGTATTGTATAGCAAAGCAAATGGCTTTAACTTAATAAAAGGCGAGACCTAATGCATTTTCAATGCTTGTTATGTTCTCTGTCAAGTCAGCTTCTTGTTTGTTTTTGGGAACTGTTCCCAATCTGTGGTATCTGTAAGAGAAGCAGTATTTTGAGGGTCTAGTTCAGAAAGTGAAACAAGATTAGTAATCTGTGTGCTTTTTTGCATACTCTGTACATAATTATTATGGTGTTAGCTAGATTTATGTCATGGTTGGACAGGTGTGGAACAGCCATCCTCTAGAAACAGAGTGCTCCTTTTAGTCATCCCCCAGCTCAGTGTAGGTGCCAGTCTCTAGGTAGAAAGTAATGGCTGAGTGTGGACTGAAGAGAAAACTGTTGTCTGATTATTTCTTGTTAACAACAAAGCTCAAATGCAGATTGAAGACAGCGTTTTGAGGAACGTGTCTATTACTGTTTTATTTCAGTCTTCAAGTGTGAATGTTTGTTCAAGGCTCATAATATTTTTCTTAAACTCTGTTTAATCCAGTAGATTTGGAAGAGTAAGTTTAGCCTTGCGGCAACATTTGGAAGAAAGTTCTTATGATTGCTGTATGCAGAATAAACATTTGGTTTCTCATTTTCACATACTTAAATATTTGATGCTCAATCATTGTTTATGACCAATTTTCATGAAATGGAAAACGTGAGTAACAAGAGTGCCTTGTTCTTTTTACTTCTAGGAAGTATTCATTTGGTATGTTATGGCTTTTCTAGTTTTTCTGAACATGTTTTGTAGTGGTGTTTAAATGTGTTGGGCTGTTTAAATGAGTTCTAAAGATGAATGGCTTGTATTAGTCCATAATTCAGTGATTGGACAGATTCTCTATTGCTAGATCTTTTAAAACATTCTATCATTTTATTTAGCATAACTCGTCTATCAGCAGTATAATTATGCCATCAAAAAACTATTTGTATCATGACTGACTTAGTTCCTGAGTTCCTACGTGATTATAATGGTCATATTCTCTTACAGATTCATTGGGTAAGGCCCACGTTTTCAAGCACTACTAAAGCCTTAGCATAACTGCGAAATTCTGTCTCTCTTGGATTGATTTCTTTTGGTGTTTTCATCAGCATAGTTTGAGGGCATTTGTTCTGTTCTTGCCTTGGCCATTTGTTGGTTCCCAGATGTCAGTCCTGTTGCCAGAGCAGAGACCATTGCATCACTGAAGTGACAGCATATCAGGATTTTTGTAGACAACTGGGACTTTCTGTTGTGCCCTGGGGAAAATTATATTTTAATAGTCAGGCAGACTAGTATTGTGTTTTATTGCTGTGTTGAATGTTCCTAAACAGTTGGTTGTTACCGTATAGTACAGTTCTTGTTGCTGGTTTACATATATTGGAAATGACAGGCAGGTGAATTGCACATGTTCGAGTATGACATTCCTCTCAATGTGTGTGGTGAAAGCACTCAGTAAGTCTAACACTGCCAAGTCATTCTGTAACTTTCGCATTCTGTGTGCAGTGAGCAGCACAAATTGAGCCGTGGTTGGCCATATTCAGAACTTCAGGCTTGTTGCCTAGGTATTTGTCCTTTTGTACTCCGATAGTTTCACTGTCAGCACTTTTCTCATTTAGAAGTATTTGGGGATACTAAGAATTTTTGTGATGCTGATTTTGGTGCATTACAAAAGCGAGTCCAGTGAGACTTTGTTGAAAGTAATGAGGAGGTCTTGAACTATTTCCTCCAGCAGATATATTTAAAGCTTATTTCTCTTGTTCCTTACTGCCTGTTTACATTTAAAGACTTCGATTCTAGATCCTGTGTCATGGCATGGTGTTAGAGAGTCCTTTACGATTCAAAAGGGGGGGGTGATGGACAGAGTATTTGAATTAAGCAGAACACTCCTACCCAGTCAAAAGATCAGGGCTTGATCCATCACCGTTTTTTAGCTCACTGCACCATCCCAGTTCAGAACCTGGCTACATGCAAATTAGTCTGACCCTGGCCCAGTGCATCATGGGAACAGGGCAGACCAAACTACCAAGCCAATTCTTTACTGGAAAGGAAACAAGCTTCCGGGGACCGGTTTCTGGCATTACAGCCGTCTTTGGCCCGGCTTGCTTGAATCCTGATGGTGCAGTGAGCAAGGGACTCACATCTGAGCATACCCTTCCACACTTGTGGTGGCCAAAACGATTCAAAAGGGGGTGGTGATGGACAGAGTATCTGAATTAAGCAGAACACTCCTACCCAGTCAAAAGATCAGGGCTTGATCCATCACCGTTTTTTAGCTCACTGCACCATCCCAGTTCAGAACCTGGCTACATGCAAATTAGTCTGACCCTGGCCCAGTGCATCATGGGAACAGGGCAGACCAAACTACCAAGCCAATTCTTTACTGGAAAGGAAACAACCTTCCGGGGACCGGTTTCTGGCATTACAGCCGTCTTCGGCCCGGCTTGCTTGAATCCTGATGGTGCAGTGAGCAAGGGACTCACATCTGAGCATACCCTTCCACACTTGTGGTGGCCAAAACGATTCAAAAGGGGGTGGTGATGGACAGAGTATCTGAATTAAGCAGAACACTCCTACCCAGTCAAAAGATCAGGGCTTGATCCATCACCGTTTTTTTAGCTCACTGCACCATCCCAGTTCAGAACCTGGCTACATGCAAATTAGTCTGACCCTGGCCCAGTGCATCATGGGAACAGGGCAGACCAAACTACCAAGCCAATTCTTTACTGGAAAGGAAACAAGCTTTCGGGGACCGGTTTCTGGCATTACAGCCGTCTTCGGCCCGGCTTGCTTGAATCCTGATGGTGCAGTGAGCAAGGGACTCACATCTGAGCATACCCTTCCACACTTGTGGTGGCCAAAACGATTCAAAAGGGGGTGGTGATGGACAGAGTATCTGAATTAAGCAGAACACTCCTACCCAGTCAAAAGATCAGGGCTTGATCCATCACCGTTTTTTAGCTCACTGCACCATCCCAGTTCAGAACCCGGCTACATGCAAATTAGTCTGACCCTGGCCCAGTGCATCATGGGAACAGGGCAGACCAAACTACCAAGCCAATTCTTTACTGGAAAGGAAACAAGCTTCCGGGGACCGGTTTCTGGCAGAGAGTCCTTTATTCTTTCTTTGATACCTCATGTTATTGTGCACGGTAAGAAAGGCTGGAATAAATTGCCCCAAGTCTTGATATGTGATTGGTTTAAGAATGTTATTTAAGGTTCTTCCTTGTAGGTGATTTTTCCTGCATTTTAATCATTTAGTTTATAGCTTCATATCTTCTGTATTCTTTTGCATTTGCTTGCTTCTACTTTTTGGAGTTTTGTGTAGCGCAAACGTAGCTTAAGGGTATTGCAATGTGTAGTATCTTGCATATTATACTGTAAGGTGTTTTACCAGCCCTGCTCTGCCAGTGCCTGTGCTGTGACTCATTAGAATGTTGGAGTCTGATGACGCCTCGGAATGTTGGGACTGAGGGAGGCAGAGTGACAGTTGGTGATGGGCTGAGTAGCGGACAGGCAGCTCCTGGTGGGGCTCTGATCTACCGCATATCTACATGATGTCCTGTACCTTACAACCTGTTATCTTCATGAAAGAAATCATCTTGAAATACTACCTTCCTAAGTGGACCTTATTCACTACAGAATGCTTTACATGAGTGCCAGTTACATTACACAAGGTCACATTATTTTTTTTAGACTGGGAGATAAGTGATTTTCTCAGAATCCCAGGATGTTGAGCCGAAGCTGGGACTTAAACCTGGTTCCCCAGTTCCAAAGTCAACAGCTCTGGGTGTAATGCCACATCCTCTACTTCATGGGATTCTGTCAGAGATGTCTGCCAACGAGAAGTGTCTGATCCATTCAGCTTGATTTATGTGATGTGTGTCTCCTCAGTCTAAGCAGCAAATGGGAACAGCAGTGATTTTTGGTGAACCTGAGGGGTGTCAAACCTGAACATCCCTAGTCCAGTGGCAGCCCTATCAGTGTACATGAGCCTTTTAGTTCTTTCTCTCGTGTCTGCCTTGCATGTTGTACCACCTTCGCTCTGTCCCTGTTTTCCAGCTCCTACATGGCATTTACTGACATATTTTCCCTGGTTGGGGAATCTGGAAACCGGACCATGAATGCATCATGTTGAACCTTTTTGATTTTTTTTGACTGGTGTGGCATCTGCTAAAACAGCCAGAAACGTGTCATGTGAAGCAAGTGAAGAGTGAAACGCCCCAACCTCAACAAAAATAGACCCCTACTCTTCAAAATGGTGGATAAAATAAGCTGCAGCTCTTAAGATATCAAGAAAAAGCAAAAATCCTGACGGCAAATAGTTTTCAGTCAAAGAAAGCTTTTCAAAAGGCAGAAGTGTGCTTGGAACTTTGCTCAATTTGCTGCAAAACATACTGCCTGATTGGCCCGCTGTGCCTAAGTGACAGTGCAGCTTCCAGGAGCCGTAATTTGGTGCTGTGTTGAATTCTCACATACTAAAGCATAAGCATCCTAGCACCATTCCCTGCGTTTTTCCTTTAAAGTACATTTCTGCACTGGTGTTGCTTTATTTGAAAAAAAATGCAATATGTTGACATGTTTTATAAATTATTTTCAGAAATGAAATTCATGTTTAACTATGCCTAGTATCCCACACATGACTAGTTATAATCAACATTTCATGAATTCTAGTGAAAACGTTTGGTGGACAGTCAGGAAAATCTTTGTTTTTATTCCCTCTCTTTAAGTTTTTGGGGTGATATTCCCTTTGTGTCCAGTATGTTCTTGGCTGATGGGCAACATGCTGTAGCCAGTAACTTTGTAGTTTACCTACTCAATTGGGTGAACATTCTTGCTATTCTTGTAGTTCTTTTTTATTCTTGTGAGAGTGGTATATGATATTTTGCAATGTACTTTTTTTCCCCTGGAGTCTATTGGAGCCAACTTCAGGAATTTTGTGAGTAAGTGCTGTGCCCTCTTCTGAGATGGTTGGTGGCTGCAAAGGCTTCAAATGCCTTGCTGATGTTTATTAAATCTTTATCAAGCCATATCCAGTTCAGAAAATGCCTCAAAACATAGGTATTTACATCTGAGAGGCCTTCTTTTTTGTATACGTCCACCTTTTTTCTGTTGTACCTTTCTGTAGGATCTGTGAGTTTTAGCACCAAGATGCTCAGGGTTGTTGATGGGCTTTAGAAATTAGATCATCCATATTAAACTCCTTTGTATTGCCTGAGCTGCACCACATACCTCTGGGTATTCTCACCCTCCTGTAAAACATGCAGCATGACTTTTTTGTCACCGCTCTACAGTGTCTACAGGACAGTTCAGTTGCTGTGCAAGTGTGTTCGGTCTCTTATTGTAAAGGTTTTGTGCTCTGTCTGCACTCGTGTCTATTGGACGACTTCCCCTCCACCATCAATGTGTGTAATGACCATTACGGCAAAGAGCGATAAGACAGAAATTGCCAAATGTTGAACACCTACTGTTAGGAACTGTATCTCTCTCTCTGAGAGCATTGGTTCTCTATCAGCTGTTGTTGTCCAGCTTTTGTATCAAAGCAGTCTCCTGCCCATACCACTCTTGATATCGACGCTCCTACTACTCCTTTGTGCTCTATGCTTGAATCCATTAGGGCTGCAAATAGCAAAGAAGTAGTCCTTACTGCTCCAAAGTTCTCTAGTTCCATTGATGTTTCCCCTGGGCATTCAACCATACCTTCCACCGGTAATGGTCAACCAGCTATGCTCTCCATCAAACTTCAGTCTCACCATCTACAGCCACAGCCATTGACCATCCAGCCATAAGGACTTCGTTAGACACTTCGCCTTCCTTTACTTCTTCTCAGATTAACCCTAATCTATGTAGCTGGTCTTTGGTCAAAGCATTTATTGCCTGACTGGTCAACGTTTGTGGACAAGAATGACATATTGTTTTCTCTGGAATCATGGTCCCTTGAGCCTATCCACAGGTTAGTGTTTTTTAAACATTTTTATTCCTGCTATTTCTAGCCAACTTGGTACACCACCTGGCGATCTAATCATTTGGGCTAGAGCTCCCCTTGATAGCCATCAAAGGCAACTACATTCCAGGTCGCCTGATATTCTAACCATCGAATTAAGTAGTAAAAACATGACGAAGATGCATCTTTATAACATCTACAATAGAGGGTCCAAAGGAGGGGTCCCCTCATCTACTATTCATACCCTAGAAGGGCATCTAGATTCATCTCCCTCGAACGTAAATCTTTGATAGCTGGGGATTTTAACGTTACCTTTGAACCATTGGATATTTGTGGGGTCCCTCTGACTTCCAACGAGGACACAGTTTGGTGGATCCCACAGCTGGATATTCCCCATCCATCAGCCTCATCCACTGTTTTACAAAAATATTCTGTCGATGTGTCCTCGCCAAAATACACAATTGGATGACAGATGAGTCTATCCTTAGCCCCTTCCAGGCGGGCTTCTGCTCAAAAATCTCTACAATATACCAAGCCTTGCAATTTCTTATGATCTGTTGGCGAACAGTTCTTATCAGCAAGGGCAACTTATATGTTGCCTTTGTCGATTTGCGATCAGCATTCGACTTAGTGTCCAGTGCCAAACTTTGGCAATCACTTATTGACATGAAAATGCCACCACATCTTATATCATTGGTTGCTTGCCTTCACAAAGGGAACTTTGTCCGAATAAAGTGGGGGAACCAGGCTAAGTTGACAGAAAAGACCAATATGAACAGAGGTGTCTGCCAGAGGTGTGTGCTGGCCCCTACCTAATTCTCGCTTTATATCAATGACATTGTACTCTTTATAACCCAAATGGATTCCGATGCACCCACATTGGCCCACAAAAAACACCCTATTCTTTTATTCGCCGACAATACCCTCTTGGTCTCCAAGACCCGTAGTGGCCTTCACTTCTTGTCACTCTTAGAATAGTTTTGTGCTGCTAGGGGACTGGAGATCAATACAGATAGGACTAAGCTAAGATGTTTTGCCCCCACACATCTTATAGAAGTGGTTTATTTGGGGGGATGCATTAGAAACCGTTAACAGATTCACCTATCTGGGTATCACTTTTAGCAGTAATACGTCATAGAAGACGCAGCTCATCAAAGCAGCTTTGAAACTTAGGCAAATATCTGGAGTAATTCACAAAGAATACAAAGCCTCTTATTCCAAACTTATTCGGCCCACCATCCAAATATTTGAAGCCAGGGCTCTAGGGATGGCATTATATGGGGTCGAGCTATGGGGCCATTCTAATCTTTCACTGTTAATCACTGCAGAAAACCTGTTTCTACGGACTTTGGCTAACCTTCCTCCTAGTACGCCCCTGATCCCCTCTATTTAGGGACCTGGGACTTTGAAAAATCTTGGAAAAACCCAGACTCTGTCCATTATTGTATTGGAGGAGGATATGGTCCACTGCAGAACTTTTACATTACACCACAGCCCTCCAGGATGTCATTAAAGCTGGCCATTCAGTATCTATTCCCTGGCTCAAACACATCTAAATGTCATTGGAATTCATTGGGGCACCCAAACTTTGGACCCAAGCATCTGCTATTTCTTTCCCTTCCAAAACTGTCCTAATAAAGCTTAATTGGTCAGCGGTTGAGGCAAGATTAATAGCAAGATCAGACATTCCAGCTCTAAACTATAATTGTTAACCATCAAACAGCTACGAGTCGTACTGGGACTTTCTGACCGTCCCCTGCAATAGGAATCTATATTTCCAATTTAGAGTGGGTACCTTGCCACTAAGAGCCTTTACAAAGAATTGATTGGGCAAAGCAACTGACATTTGTCCTGCTTGCCAGTTAGAGGTTGAGATTGTCCCGCGTGCCTCTTCGCTTGTTCTGCTTATGCCCGCCCGCGTAAGCTCTGGCTGGTCCCCATTTGCAGAAGAATAAGTCACAAGTCATTCAATGGCCCTTCGCATTTTGAGGTCTGATTGCTCCCCATCATAAGCTATACCTCTTACTACATTTTTTGGTGCCATGTGGATTTTGCTTAGAAAATTCTTATCTTCTGCTTAGCAACTATCAATTCTATTTTAAACATGTAGTAGAACTTTTATCTTTATTTATTGATAACTGTATGTTTTCATCTGGGAAGTTCTATGTAAAGCTGCTCATATGTACAGACTTATAGCATTGTATTTTATTAATATTCTAATTATGTTGTACCAGACTTTTACTGCCCTAGTGGCCGAAATAGTTATTCAAATGAAATAAATCTTGTTTCCAATATCTGTTTTTCTTTAGCAGTGTTCACTGCCCCTTTGCCTGATCTTGTGTTTGCTTTGTTTTCAGATTTATACATAACCATTTAAACATATAATGTTTTAGTGTGTTCTCTCTCCTACATCCAAATTCCCAGGTTGCTTCTGAAGTAAACATACATTGCTAAATAACATGCTTACTACTTTAAGGCCTTTGTGTCTTAAACCTTGCAGAACCTGTTCTTATCCCCTTTCAGAAGCAAGTTCAAGCTTGCTGTGTACTTAGACACCAGAAAAACATGTCTTCAAAAGCAAACAATATAACTACGTTCTGTGACAATGTGTTTCAAAACGTGTTAGAATGTCCAACTGAGCTGGTGACCTCAGTGTATTTTTCAAGATTTTTAAGAATGCAACTACAGAATCCAATTTACAAAGTACATGGACGGTGCTTAAAATCTCAAGCTTCTCATTCATCGCCTCAGTTGTCCTTTGCCGTCATTGATAGCGCTCATCCCTAGCAGAATTAACATAGTTATTTGCTGCTTGATAACCAGTGTTGGAACAAATTTGTAATTTCTTTCTTTAATCTGGCGATATAACAAAATAGTTGAACATTTATTTTACCTTGTGTCTCTTTAGTTTTCAGTCATTTTTTTAAAATTAACTTTCATACAGCATTGTAGATGGATGTTACCACTGTGTTGAAAAAGAGAATAGTGAAAAGCGAAAAAAGAAGGGAAAACATAACTATCATATACGCCTCTTCTTTCACCCTTGTCTCATCTCAAAAATGTTTCTCATCTTTAGTTTGTATTTGGATTTTTAGTTAAGATTTTTAAATATGGAAAACAATTATTTCCCCATGATGGACTCCTAATTGTTAATCATAAACAGTGAATGGCTCCTTAAGTGTACAGGATGCAGCAGGAGCCCTTTACGATACAAAGTAAGGAACCTAGGCTTTACTAGAAAGAAAGCCAGTTCAACCTAAAACGTCAATCGTGACAAAAGTTGTGCCACTTGCCACCTTTGACAGTTGAAAGCAATGGCTATAGATAACGGAGCCAGACAGGCTGCATCCTCATAAATCTGAAAAAATATCCTCCTTTCAAAGAGCCAGCAGAATCAATATCCCATTGCTTCTGAGAGATCGAGAACTTGAAGTGACAAATTAAACAAAATCTAGTGGGATTTTTTCTGTTTATGTTGACTGCTCAACTACATTGTTTAACTGTATAGTGATCCCGCGTTGTTCCTCTAGCTGCTATAAATGTAACCCGTCTGCAGTACAGATTGATGACTCAGTGTAAAGGTTCCACCAGCAGGAAAAAAGTAATCCATAGTCTGTGTTTCTCCCAGCTTGTAGTCTTTTATTCATAATTGCGAACAGGAAGCCAAACACTTTAGGAGACCGTTGCAAAACCTTGTGTGTGTCTTTCATCATTAGAAAAGCATTTGATATGGTACTTTAAGGAGTGGCGAGTTTGTGAATCAGAGGGCCATCTTCCCTGAGTGTTCATCAATCCCTACAAAGGCAAATGTTCTTATAATGTAAAGTATTATTTTGAAAGTTGAGGTCCCATTTTTAAATATCAAGCTGCAGCTAGGAAAGGAGGAAATCTATTTTAGCATGCACATCTGCGTCAGCATTTTATTGTTGTTGACTCGCATGTTCTTTAGGAAAAGGAAGAATATTTTGTATAATTTTAAACATTGTGTAAAGTTATATCAAAACTGATATACCGTAATAGCTGTGAGAAAGTGCCTCTTCTGACATGGTTAGCCCCTACATTTAGTTTTGCTTGGTTTTCATGTGGTTTTGATTGTAGTGCACAAGGGTCCCTGCCAACGAGGTCCCTTGTGCCAGTGCTTCTTCCCTAAAACATATCCACAGTTGGTACTTCTGCCTCTGTAAGTCCCTATCAAATGGTACCCTGAGGACCTTAGGCCTGGGAGCTGAAGAGGATCCCCTGGGACCCCCTCAATTGGATCATGCCACTGCTCTTGTAGCTTGCATGCCCCTGTGAAGTGGAAAGAGGACAAAGTTGACATGGCAACCTGCCTGGGTACCATGCCAGCCAGCACTACCTGAAGGTGTAGGTAAATCATCCTTCTAGCAGGCCTTCCAGCCACAAGGCAGGGTGCAGTATACCACATGTGTGGGCATATCTGCATGAGCAGATATGCCCCTGCAATATGTAAGTCCATTCTTAGATATTGTAAGTGCCAGGAAAGCCATAAGGAGTACATGGGCTGGAAGCTCAACAACTAGAGTTCCTCAGCACCATCATGGTTCCACTGAAACCAGGAGAGTTTGCTACCAAACAACTCCTTGTATTAAATCCACACTGATGCCAGTGTGAGATTTATTTCACCATGTACTCAGAGGTGGCCCCTGAAAACCTCCTGACACTGGTATAGGCACGGACTGGCTTTAGGCATCCTGCCACACACAGACATGCTTCTGGACCTCGGGGGGAGAACCTCTGCGCTCTGCTATTAGAAATGCACATTCTGGGCAGAAGTATCACTCCTCCTCCACCGGGTTGGCCAATGCTCGAAGGAGAAGCTTCAAAGGCCTGCCACCTATGTAATGCGAGCCCCAGCCTCTGCTTCTAGCAGCCCCCATTTACACCCCCACTATGGTCGGGAAAACGAATGGGAACACTTAGAATAGGAGGTGTGCCCACCTCTGCCAACTCCACCCCTGAGGTCGGGGAGGTGTGGTGAAGCACATCTTTCAGTCACCGCCATCTTGAATATGAGGATTGTTAGACTTGGCACCATTGGCGTGGGTCACCATTCCATTTTTTGCTGTTGCCTCCTGTGTTTTTGCTATGTTTGTGCTGGTCTAGATTCTTTGGGCACTTTAACACTGCTGCTCAGTCCCAAAGTGCAAGTGCTCCCTATTGTAAATTGTTGTAATGGATTAGTGACTCCGTGATTGGCTTATTTGATTTGCTTGCCAGGCCTTGGTACAGTGCACCATGTGTGCCCAGGGCCTGTAAATCAAATGCTGCTGGTGGTCTTGCAGCACTGGTTGTGCCACACACAGAAGCAGCTTATAAAATATGGCTCAGGCCTGCCATTGCAGAGCCTGTGTGCAGTCTGGGACTGCCATGTCGACTTGGCAAGTGCACCCACTTGCCAGTCTCTAAATCTTCCCTTTTCTAAATATTAGTCACCCCTAAGCAAGGCCCAAGGGCAGGGTGCATTGTATGTAAAATGTAGGACATGCCCTGATGTGTGTGGCATGTCCTGATAGTGTATTCCAGCCAATTTCGTTTTCACTATTGCAAGGCTTCCTGTTCCCATAGCCCATATAATCCTAACTGACCCAGGGAACAAGGTAGAAATTCGAGTTTAGGATCTCTGAACTCAGAATGTTAAAACACATTTTTTAGTGAGGGTGATTTTTACATTCTGGGTTTGAAAATACCACTTTTAGTAAGTAGGTATTTTCTTGCATAACTTTCCAGCATGTCTCTGCTAGGTTTGTGTATTCCATGGCTGGATTGTGAGTGACAGGGGGCTGGAGAGGGCCTTGGCCCCAGCAGTCTGATGGGTCAGGGCTGGGCTGCATAGGACCTGCATTGAATAGAGAGCAGGGGGCAGAGATTTCCTTTCACTGACCTGAGCCCTAATAGAATAGAGAGTAGGGGGAGGAGATTTCTTTTCAGCTACCTGGGCCAGGTCTGCTCTCAAACCATGCTGTCTCCACCTCCTGCCAGGAAGCTGCACCCAGGAGAACAGAACTGGTTCTGACTAGGTACAGACACACGCTGCCTTCAGAGAACAAAGGATTTTGCAGAATAAATTTTGGGGTCCAGACCCCAGAACTTTAGATCACTTCTGGGAATCAAGACAAACCTTTGGAGAAAAAACGGAGAAGCTGAAGGAAGATTACTGCCCCTGTGCTGTTTGCTGTTTGGTTTGGCCTGCAGTGGTTACTTTATTGCCAAGTAAAGGAGAAAAGGACTTTGTTGTGTGTACTTTATCATCTTTAGGAAGATCTTCAAGGGCTTGTGACTTAGCTTGCCTCCTGTTCTGAAGTCTCAGGGACACAAAGACTTCACCACCAGCTCCCCCTGAATTCCCTTGCTGGGAATTCTACCTGCAGTGAGGTGCCTGCTGTTGTTTGGGCCCTCTGAGAGACTGCGTGTCGCAGGGAGCGCGACGCAACGAGGAGAAGTGTGTCGCCACTGAAGCAGTTGCCGTCGCATCACCGAAGAAGCATGCCACCGTCCCATCGCAGACGAAGCGTGTCGCATCATCAGAGAAACATGCCGCCGCCGCAGAGGTTGCTGTCACATCACCGGAGAAGCATGCTGCAGGGCCTGTTGCGGCTCCAAAGTTCATCGATTTCGCTGCACGGCCGTCGGGCATGCACACATCGCATCCACGTTGTCGCATCGCATCCAGCTCCCCCTGAATTCCCTTGCTGGGAATTCTACCTGCAGTGAGATGCCTGCTGTTGTTTGGGCCCTCTGAGAGACTGCGTGTCGCAGGGAGCGCGACGCAACGAGGAGAAGTGTGTCGCCACTGCAGCAGTTGCCGTCGCATCACCGAAGAAGCATGCCGCTGTCCACCGTCCCATCGCAGACGAAGCGTGGCGCATCACCAGAGAAACATGCCGCCGCCGAGGTTGCTGTCACATCACCGGAGAAGCATGCTGCAGGGCCTGTTGTGGCTCCAAAGTTCATCGATTTCGCCTCACGGCCGTCAGGCATGCACACATCGCATCCACGTTGTCGCATCGCATCCAAGATGCCATTTTGTCGCATCGTACCGGATCATTGCATCGCATTGAGGCGCCATCTTGTCGCTTCGTAACTGGAATGCAGTAAGAAACAGACGCATCACCTCCTCTCCAGTAAGGAACCGACGCAACACCTCCCTTGCGCTGCAGTAAGGAACCGGCACATCACCTCCCCCGAAGCAAGGAACCTACGCATCACCTTCCCTGCGACCCTTTAGTTTGTATTGTGTGACGCATCCAAGGTACTTTGAGAGTAAAGTGTTGCATTTACCGTATACATTGAACTAAGCTATTTCTACCATTTCAAAATTACACTGGTTGAAAGCAAATTAATTAGGTACCTGCTCAACTTACCCACAAATGCACCCCTTACACCACTTAGATTTGACATGGCCCTTCAGAATATCCACCAGGTAACATTCTTAAGACCCTTACTACTGCGCACGTCTCTGGACTTCAGAAGAGTTGCAACCGTATAGGGATGCCTTGGTATAACTCATCTCATTTGATACTGGAGCATGCATTCAGTGGCTCAGTTATGTCAAAGGTAAATTCACAGAGATTGGAATGGAAGGGGTATGGGTCTCCCTATGGAGTATCAGGAAGGTTGTTATCCAGAATATCAAGTCAGGCAGCAGCCTGAACGGAAATTCATGCTAATGAAAACCTGGAGGGACCAGGTGGAGGATAGCATAACAGGACAATTCCTTAGTCATAAGTGCTCCCCCAGCTACAAGCAATATCTGGACAGAACGTATCTGCTACAGGCTAAGCACCTGTATGTAAAATTCAGACTGGGCACTCTAGCCTCAAATTCCGTCACAGACTAAAGTAGAAAAGCAGGCCAGGTATCAACCGATTGCCCACATTGTCCATCTCAAAAAGAGATGGAAGCTCATTTTCTTTTTTTCTGTGTCAAATATAACAGAGCTCTTAAAAAATGGATCTTCTGCCTATACACTGTGTTGGGGGTTAGTAACTTCTGGAACACTTTGAGAATTTTGAAAAGTAACACGTGTGAATTGGCTATGTTTGTGTTATCTAGATTTGTGCTTTGGGCATGGAAATTGAGAGCAAAGGCAGTCCTTGTGTAGGCTTGTGACAGAATACTTTAATAAAACTATGCCTGCCTCTTACAAAACAAGTTAGAGGTTAGGTTGCCCCAATATGGCTTTGGTTTTGGTTCATATGTTGGGCATGATTATTGCATTCCTATGACCATAGGTGGATGAGAGATTATTGTTTTATTGTTTTATCTGTTGTAACTATTTTATGTCATTTTAGCCGAAATAAAGTTATTATGATGAACAAGCTCTTGCATCATTATTTGCCACATGCACCAATCTTTCCAGTCAAAATTTACTTTAGTTTATCCTGTTTGGCATTTTTATCCACCTTCTCTGGCTAACAAGCCGTCACCCACAAGACATTTTAGCCACAAAGCTTTAATTTCCTAATCTGAGAATATAAATCCTGACGTGTTTACGCCTGCTTTCAAATCCGGAAAATAGCATTGCTTATAAACCTCAGCACGTTTCTGTTAAAGTGGCGACTTGTGGCCCCTGTTCATTCTCAAACCTGATGTCTGAAGTCCGTACTCTGACTCAGGACTTGTGTTGTCCGTCATCTTGGCATTTTATTTTTTTTAAATTTTTTTTATTTAAGAGGTTTTATATAGCGCTGGCTGGACCCAGGAGTATCAGAGCGCTTTACAAGGTGTTTCCATACAGGTACAGTGTGTATAAGCACAGACAACGGAATAATAAAAGAACAAGTCCACATAGGATACATGACATCTAGATAAAAAAGTAAAAACAATTGCTAGACACTATGAGTCATACAAAATAGCGGTCACAGTTTGGCGGGAAGCCTCACAGGTATACAAAAACATGCAAGAGAACTGACTGTCATGAGGAGGGGAGGTAAGGTGATCAGATAGAAGGAAAGGGAGTTGGCCAGGCGGGTGGTCACAAGTCGTATGCAGAGCAGATAGGTGGGGTGATGCAGAGGGGCGAGGCTACCAGGGAGGGATTAGAAACCCCAGTATTTATTAAGGAGAAGAAGTTTGAGTTCTTTTTTGAAGCTGGGGTAGGACTGGTTACAGCGGAGGTCTTTAGGGAGGGCATTCCAAATAAGTGGGGCATTGCCTGAAAAGGAGCGTGACTGAGTGGAATTCTTTTTCTGAAGGGGGGGGATAAGTAGGAGGGTGTTGGAGCTTCTCAGTGATCGCGTGCAGCCTGCTTTGGTCAGTTTATTGGAGAGGTATGCCGGTGTGTTTTGGTGGAGGATTTTGTGCGTAATGCAGGCGGTTTTATATGTGGATCTACCTTCAATGGGGAGCCATTTAAGGGATTTAAGGGCGGGAGAGATGTGGTCAAATCGTTTGCAGTCCGTGATAAGCCTAGCCGCGAGGTTGAGCACAGATTTAAGAGGTGCCAGGTGGGTTTTGGGAATTCCGGTGAGGATGGCATTGCCGTAATCAATGCGCGATAGAGCAAGCGATTGGTATGCCAGTTTAAAGTCATCAATTGGGATGAAGGGCTTAATTTTCTCAAGGTTACGGAGGGTAAGGAGGGCTCCTTTGGCAGAGTTGTTGATGTGAACGTTGAGAGTTAGTCTGTTGTCAAGGGAGATGCCCAAGGATTTGACTGAGGTGGCTAGGGACAGGGAGCAGTTGAGGGCGTTAAGGTCTGTGATCTACTTTTGAATGGGGAGCTGGTTGTTTTTTGGGGAGAAAAGAATAATTTCAGTTTTTTTGGGTTAAGTTTGAGATGGTTCGAGTGGAACCAGGCTTGAATTTTGATGAGGGTGTTGTTGAGGTGGAGGATGTCAGCATGGGTTTTTATCTTGTGGTAGAGTTGTGTATCGTCAGCGTAGAGGTGATAGTTAATCCCTGCTTGTTTGAGAATGAGGGTGAGAGGTTCCATGAAGAGGTTAAAGAGAGAGGGAGATAGTATGGATCCTTGTTGAACTCCTAGAGAGATGGGGGAGGGGTTCGAAAGGCAATTGTGGATTTTAATTTGCTGAGCGCGGTGCTGCAGGTATGAGACAAACCAATTATGAGTCATGCCATTAAGGCCGAATCGTTCTTTAAGGACTTTGAGAAGAACAGAGTGGTTAACGGTATCGAACGCTGCGGAGAGATCAAGGAGGATCAGTAGGCTAGATTCGCCATTGTCAAGGGAGTGGTGAATGTCATCTATAATGTTAAGCATGGCGGTTTCGGTGCTGCAGCCTTTCCTGAAGCCAGATTGAAGAGGGTCAAGTAAGTTAAAAAGTTCAATGTGTCTGTCAAGCTGAAGAAGGACACATTTTTCAAGGGCTTTCGAGAGGAGGGTCAAGTTGGAGATAGGACGGAGGTTGTTGAGGTCATTAGGGTCAGCCGTAGGGTTTTTAAGAATGGGGGTGATTTGTCCCAGTTGAAGGGAGGTGGGGACACAGCCGGTGGCTAGGGAGGTGTTAATGATCGAGGTCCAGGCAGGTGTGATGATATGTTTGAGGTTTTGGACAAGTTTAGAAGGGAGGGGGTCTTTAGTGTGGGAGGAGGGTTTAAGTTTTGCAATGATGTCAAAGACATCTCTTTCAGTGACTGGCTGGAAATTATGCCAAGCGGCGTTATTTTTCGGGTGAGTGTTGGGGGGATAAGAATCTTGGAGGGAAAGGGGGGGGAGTGAGATCAGTATTATGGAGGGTCGTGGAGGGGGCGGGGGGAGTGGGCAGGAAGCAGGTGCGGTAGGGGGGATGCGTAGTATGGAGGTAGGGGTCAGAGTCGGCAGGAAGGATTGCTCTATTTCTGTAATTTTTTCAGAGAAAAAGAGGGCTATTTCTTCGCATCTGGACGTCGAGGCCATAAGTACAGGCGGAGCGGCTGAGGTTTGATTGCGAACAATGTTGAACAGTTCTCTGGGTCTGTTTTTGGCTTGGTCAAGTTGTGTTCTGAAAAAGGATGCTTTTTGTTTAAGGATGTGTTTTTTGTAAGAGGATCTTGCAAGTCTGAGGCGAGCTAGGTGCAAGGGGGAAGGGTGCAGTCTCCATGTTCTTTCCGTCTGTCTCAGTGAGCGTCTTTCATTGTTAAGCTCCGTATTAAACCATGATTTGGAAGGGACGGTTCTTTGGTTTTTGAGCTTAAGCGGGGCCAGGAGATCTAGGGTTTCAGTAACTGCTTTGTTGTAGTGTTCAGTAAGTTCATTTGCGTTAAGTGAGGGCGGAATGGCGAGAAGTTGGGCATGGAGTTTGGATTCCAGTACATCCGGGGGGATATTATTCAAATTTCTGGTCAGTTTCGAGGGTTTAGTGGTTTTCGTGGGCGGGGGAGTGGCAGAGACCGCTATAGAGAACAGTATGAGATGGTGGTCGGACCAGTCGATGGGAACAATGTTGGATAGGAGGGCTAGATCTTTGCTAGTAATTATTGCATCTAGGATAGCTCCTTTGGAATGGGTCGGGGAGTGACAGAGTTGCTCTAGGTCATTGATCTCGAGAAGGTTGGAAAGGAGGGTGATAGAGGGATCGCTGCGCTCATTCCAGTGGAGGTTAAAGTCTCCCAGGAAAATGTTGAGGGAATTCGAAAGTGAGGATTGTGTAAGAATGTTGGATAGTTCATCAACGAAGGGATGAGTATTGCCGGGAGGGTTATATATGTTGTGAAGGCGAATGGGTTGGGAGCCGTGAATTTTGAGTTCAGCTTCAAGGTATTCAAGGGTGGAGTAATAAGTATTATTGACAAGGGAAATTTGTAGTTCCTCTTTGAAGATGATGGCAACACCACCGCCAATTCGGATGGGCCGGTCTTTCCTGAGAATAGAATAGCCCGGAGGAGCTAGGAGGTCCAGGATGCTTGTCGAGTGGTCTTTGAGCCAGGTTTCCGTTATGAACGCAATGTCGATGGATTCACTAAGGATAGTTTCTGATATTTCAGTGGCATGTCGCACAGCGGACCGACAATTAACAAGCATGCAGTGAAGAGGTTTCGGGGGAGTTTTAGGGAGTGGAAGGGAGTGGATGGCTGTGAGTTGGGGAGGAGGCCTAGGTGAGCACGGTGAGCGGGGAGTTCGGCTAGTCCCCAGTATGACAGGGATGCTGGAGGCCGGGGGAGGCTGGAAGTTAGTGGGTGAGCAGTGAGGGTAGGATTTGCAGAGGTCGAGCATCTCCATGGGGGAGAGGGGGCAGGAGGTGCGGAGAGGTCTGTGTGTGCGGCAGTGTAGAGGAGTCGTGCAAAACTGTTTGGGGGTAGCGGGATTCATATGTCTAGTACGAGCGCAGTTTAACCGAAGTGGGAGGGCTCTGTTTTTGAGGGAATAGAAATCAGATCTAAGATGAGCGAGATCTCTGGTGAGAGTGGCAAGAGCGTGTTCAATGTTGCAAAGAGAGTTAGATATAAGACTACGGTGGGATATTGGAGAAGGGGGAGGGAGCGGAACGGGATGAGCGATGTTCTTCATAGGGGGTGGTTTGATTACCCAATTACGCATTTTGTTTACCCAATTTCATTGATGCTCCTTCCTATATATGAACGTTAGCAGTAGCACTTAATATTTTATGGGCAACTTGTTTTAAATCCTCAGATAGTAAGAAAATTAGTAAGTAGAAAGCCTTGGTGAAAATTCTATTATCTTAAGCAAAATTCGAAGGTTATATGCCCAGCTTCTAAGTGCACATGTGCTGCTTACCCCATGTGCAAATTCCTTGGGCTGTGCAAAGGGCCTACAGATTTTTGCAGTTAAAACCTGACAGTAGTCTTGCTTTGCCAATGCTGTTGGCTCACTGCTATTTAATTTGTCAATAAAGGTGTCCTGTGCTAAAACAACAGTTGATGAACAGAATGCAGAACAATGTCATACATTCACCCCAGTACAGAGATCTGGGCCTAAATGCATCTTTTTTTAGCACTCCACACCACCCCAGTTCAGACATGATCATATGCAAATCAGCCTTGACCCTGTGCCTCATGGGAACAGTCCAGCCCGAACTGCCAAGCCATGTCTTCCCTGGACCGACCGGAATCAAGCATCCTAGGACCGGTTTCTGGCTATCGGCCTTCATCAGCCAGGATAGCTTGACTCCAGTGGTGTGGAGAGCACGGGACTCACGTCTGAGCATACCCGTCCCACTCGGGGTGACAAATGCCAAAACAACAGTTGATGGACAGAATGCAGATCAATGTCATACATTCACCCCAGTACAGAGATCTGGGCCTATATCCATCGTTTTTTTGCACTCCACACCACCCCAGTTCAGATATGGCCATATGCAAATCAGCCTTGACCCTGTGCCTCATGGGAACAGTCCAGCCCGAACTGCCAATCCATGTCTTCCCTGGACCGGAATCAAGCATCCTAGGACCGGTTTCTGGCTATCAGCCGTCATCTGCCAGGATAGCTTGACTACAGTGGTGTGGAGAGCATATAATAAAGGTGTCCTGCCAGCCTGGAAATGCATTTGCTGTACTCACACAAAATAGATGCGATGTTACCTGTAGATGCAACATGGCGGCTGTCTTAGAAGTATAGCAAATGCAATTCCAAAGTACCCAGTCACAGCTGTTGTCCTTGCCAATTCTGGCACACTTTTAAAACTATCCAACACCGACAAAGCGAAAAGTCGCGAACAGCGGGAGAGGGGCTGGGGTGGAGAAATAAATGCAAGGCATGAGAGAGAGGTGGAGGAGGGGTGAGATCCCATTGCCTAACTGCAGTCAAAAGTAATTGAATGTGGATGCAAATCCGATAGTGGTGAGTGCTGAAAGAAGGGCTGGGGTGGAGAGATAAATTAAAGAAAGGGGAGAGTAGGTGGAAAATGGAAGAGCGCCCACACTCCAACCCGCAGCAGTGATTGTCACAGGAGGTAGCTGAGAGTGGGGAAAGGGAGAGAGTGGGTTGGGGAGCCTGGAAAAGAGCGCAAGTGTGCGCTTGAAAAAGAAAAGAACAGAACATGCACTACCATGGAGTCCTAAATCATGAATGGCGAGGAGAAGTAGTAGTTATCTAATGTCAACAGTGAAATGATAGAACTCATTCAATCAAAACCATGCTACAACATACATATTTCAAGGGTTGGACAAAAGCAAGAATAGGGAGGAATCCTATCGAATTAGAAGCAGTTTTTGGAAACAATACACCTAATCATGAGCAGGAGGACACCCAAGGGCCGCTCTTTGTAGTATTGAATAAGTAGGGGTCTGCGACAGACAGCCGAAGCGGCCTGTAGTGCGACCGCAAGAATGAATATTTGTTTTATAAATAATTTGAGAATATTTAGGATTAATATATTTGAACTTGTGAAGTGTGATTGTTTCATTGACTTGTTTCAAACATTTAATTTGAACTCTGTTCATTTGGGATTACTTGTACTTTGTGGTTAAATCTTGGTCAACTCATGTTGAGTATTGTTTCACTTCTGTGAAGGCTTTTGGGTGAACTAAATTCAGTGGGCCCTTCTGTTGTTTTCATTTGTTGAGAATGTTGCATATTTGTTTTGTGAAACTGTATACCTAATCCCGCTCCTTTTAAAATTGCATTGCATTCCTTTCATTTGTTAGTGAATGTTCCTACCAAACAAATTTGACAGGAAAAGACATATTTTGGCCATTATTGGGAGATTTTGAAAATATAATTTTAATCATAGTAGTTTAGCTCTCTCTATAAGTGCAAATTATGTAAAGTAAAAAATCCTTAAAGCAGTGAAAATGAGGAATTGTCGATTCAACCAGTCTCAGCCATTTTAATAGTGAACCTTGGTAAACTGTGATTTGAAATTATATGCCACACTTTTTCAAAATCGGTGTCCCAGTAGGCAGTTATGAATTGTTTGGATTCTGTTTTGCATGCTATAATGTATCGTAGGAAAATGTAAATCTTGTATTGTCTATTGCACATTTACCAAATTGGTCCACTTCAGTTGCGGTGAGTGATGTCATCACATTGTTCGATAATAATGTAAACCTGTTCTTTGTGTTGCAGAATAATCTGGTAGCCTCCGGTGCTAACGAGTCTGAAATATATATCTGGGACTTAAACAATTTTGCAACTCCGATGACCCCTGGAACCAAATCTCAGGTAGGGCTGTAGATTAAGTGACAGCTTTGTCTTTTTGGTAACTGCAAATATATGTACCCTTGTGTATTGCGTACCATGCAGTGAACTTAATTGATCATGTGTAATCCTGAACTGCTTAAAATGAGCAAGAGATTGGGGCCCCATCTTTAGGATTTGCCCATTGTGGTCTGAACACGTGTATTGTAACAAGAGTATTTGTTAGTCACCTTAAGGATTAACTTAACATCCAGAACAGGAATGCATACAAGACATCTAATGGACTGATAAAGTAATACATTGAAGCTGTGCATTTTGATTCTGGTAAGCATAATTGTTTTTCTATTTGTATTCTTTATTTTGCTGTATATACTCAAAAGTACAATAGCACACCCATATGTCCTGTTTGAGCACATGATTTTTCTTTTTAAAGCTCAATGTTGGGCACATTTTGAAATGGTGGTGGGGTAAGGGCATAATCTGTATATCTTGTGGATTTAGGATTAAGGTCCGCTTCAATCAAAGAGGAAGCCCATATAGTAATATTTAAGAACAGAATGTTTCAGCTCACTTACATGTGATAACCCATCATTATGGGTTCCACGGATACTTGTCAGCTTGCTCAAACATACAATGTAGTAGAAAAAAGACTGAAGGGATATTTTGTTTTCCTTTTATTCAGGCTGACGGTCAATCATTATTTTTTGTAAATAAACACATTTTTATTGGCATTGTCAACAGACACAAACACAAAGGTTCACACTCCATTGCCCCCTTCCCCTCCGTCTCGTTTCCTCTCCAATCTTACTGCTCAGTCTGGAAGGTCGACTGTCCGGGCCTCGTGTAGTACGACTGCGTTCTGAAGTCCATAGTATTCGCACCATTTGCCCAACACTCTGGAATGTTTGTGGCAAATGGTCCCCTCTAGTTTGGAAATCAGTCCGTGCCCTTCCACCCTTTCTGAGATTGTAGGTGAAGTTGGGGAATTCCAGAGGAGGATGATATAGCGCTTAGCTATGACCGAAGCCACACCAATCAATGCCTGCTTGCCCCCGCTCCCTCTACATCAGCAAGTATCCCCAGGGGGGGACGGGACGATGCAGCAGGGACAATGAGGCACAGGGATTCTTCCAGCACGCCAAAGGTGGTGGGGGAGGTATGTTGTGAGTGGAGGAAATGGCAATCTTGTGGGGAGCGGGGGGCATGTGTGCATCTCTTCAGTCTGTATCATCAAGTTCTCACACCCTGACTTCCCATTTCTGCCTCAGAGGCCCAAACGCGTCAGGGGCATTATTTATGAGAGAAGTCTATTTTCGAGACACTGTTCCGACCAGTGCTTCCCATCAGCAAGGGCGTCTCCAGCAGATTGTATCCAGGTATGTCTAAAAGGACTGAACAGTAGGCATCAAGCATATGCCTGACCTGCAGATAATTATGAAACTGAGCCTGCTGAAAGTTGTCTGTAGTTCGGCAAAGGACTTCATGTGGGCCCACTTCATGCCTTGCCCAAGGACGAGATACCAATCCTGTCCCATTGACTGGAACCCTACTGCTGGGCAGCGCCCGCTCCACAGGGGGGCTGGCTGCGTCAATTTATAGTCCCTCTTTGTGAACCAGAGCGCCACCTGTCAGCAGAAGAATGTTACTTTTGTGAGCTCAAGCATGCATGTGGGAATGAGTCCCCCGTAGAAATATCCTGGGACCCTGTCTAGTCCCAAAGAGGCCAATTTTGCACGATAAGTCGGTTTGCTCCAACCCCCAAACATCCAGTCATTGACAACCAGGAGTTGGGATATCCAGTAAAAGCGTTTGATGTCTGCCAACCCCATGCCCCTATCAAACAGCGCCTGACTGCATTTGTATCATGCGATAAGCGGGCCCGCCAAAGGAAGGTTCGGAGTAATGGATTAAGTAGTTAAAACCAAGAGTTGGAATGAGAAGGGGGTAGTTTTGCAGAACATAGAGGTGCTTGGAAGCAGCATCATCTTAAGAAGGGCACCAGACCAGGACTAAAGTGCTGTTTGTGTCTGCGAGCAGGGGAGTCAAATGAAGGATGTGTGTAAACTCCGGCAGGATAGATGTGTAGACCCCCAGTCATTTAAAACTCAGACGCCGGATGGGGATAGTGTGCAGACAGCTGACCAATTCCATGTCCCCTCTCAGCAGGAAAAAAGAGACTTTGACCAGTTCGTGTGGAGGCCGGAAGCCTGCTCAAAGACCTCCAACATAGGAAGAATATGAGGACCCGACAGCTGCATCTGTGACCGAAAGAGGAGCACGTCATCAGCATACAGCTCTATCTTATACTCAATGCCGTCTCCCCAACACGACCCCCACACTTGTGCATCATGGCGGACAATTTGTGCCAAGGGTTCTATCACCAAGGCGAAGAGAAGAGGGGAGAGCTGGCATCCCTGCCGCTGGCTTCTACATTTTGGGTAGGGGGCAGATAGAACTCCATTAATGAGGACCTGAGCAGAGGGCTTCTTATAAAGGAGCTGAACCAGTTTGGAATATCTCAGGCCAAAGCTCATGAAGTGTAGGACCTGCTCTAGATAAGACCAATCCACTGTGTCAAATGCTTTCTCGAAAATCAAACCGCAAGAGCATACTGGGTTTGGTTGTTTTGTGGAGGCGAGCAAGCACAGCATTTACCTGTCAGATGAATTGGCGGGTGCTGTAGTTGGGCATAAAGCTGCATTGATCAGCTGTATGATACCGGACAGTACACGCAGCCTATTTGCCAGGATTTTGTCAGAAACCTTCAGTTCCTCCATTTTTTTTTTTTTTTATTTGTTTATTGAGGTAAGAGGATCGATGCACTGCACGAGGCATACAAACATAAACTATAGGGTAAACATTCACAGTGCTGGCGCCTACATCCATAAATGGCCGGCCTCCCGCACTGTAAAACCAAACTTAAGTGCATTAGTGTTACACAGCCCATCAGCCGACATCCAGCGGACCGGCGGCGTAATGATCGACAGCCTCCCAGTGTTTGGCAGTGCTAAATTCGCAAACTTATAAATCAACAATCTTACATTTTCAAATTTCTTTTGCTTCTCATCGTGTACCTTAACTTAAACTAAACTTAGCAACGTAGTCCCCAACTTCAGTTCACATCCTGCAATCATCATTCTGTGTCACAGCATTCTCCCTCCTCAGTGTCATCACTACTAAACTTTTACATGGTGAGTCGTCAGTGTCCCATCCGTAGATTCTTCTACACTTCCGTCTCTGATCCAGAACCAACATGCGCCTGTAAATACACTTGCAAGTATCCCCAATAATCCTTGGGCCTAGAGCCACCTGGCAGCTCTTCTTCGTATGTTGCAAGCGTGTCTCGACAATACACCATATCATTTATCCATTGTTTCACCTCAGGTGCCCTCCTGCCATTCCAGTACATAGACACTCTTCTCTTAGCCAGTAAAAGTGCTATCGCACAAAATTTACGTTTCAGTGCCCTCAAATGCGGGATAATGCCCAACAAGCAGATTTTCGCATCGCACAACATAGTGGTTCCCAGCATCTCGTTCAGGACCTGCATTACGCCTTCCCAAAACCCCGCCACTTTTCGGCAGTGCCACGCTAGATGCATGAAGTCCGCTCCTTCTTGCTTACACCTACAACATTTCGAATCATCTCGCAAACCATATCCATGCAATCTCTGAGGTGTGTGGTATACCTGATGCAAATACTTGTAATGTATTATTTTCAAGTTCCCGTTAGGGGTTAACATACCAGTGAGCGCACAGGATGAATCCCATTCCAAATCAGTGAGCGGTTCTGCTAGTCCTGCACTCCATCTGTCCCTAGCCTTGTGAGTATTCGCCCCCGCCGCCTCTTGTACAGCGGCATATAGCTTGGACACCAGATGTGACGCAGTCGGTGTAGTGAGTAGCAGTTGTAGAGGTGCCAGTGTTGGAGGCTCCTCCGGGTGTGTTGGAAAGTGTTCCCTGAGTGCTCTGTGCAGTCTATAATAATTGAAAGTGAATAGTGGCGTCGGGTTTGTGATGTATTGTAGCTTTTCCAGCTCTAGAAAGACCCCGCCATCGTAGAGATCCCCAAAAGTGTCTAAGCCCGCTCGCTGGAACAAGTCCATGCCCACCCTCTCCTGCGTAACCGAAAGAGCGTGGTGGTGTGCCAGAGGAAGTGCTGGGGCATACAGTGGTAAACTGCGTGTCGTCTTGCCTATCAGTCGCCACGCCTCAATCGTGGTATTAACTGGATTTATGTCTCGTTCATGTCGTTTGGCGCGGGTATGTGTCAATATGCTGGCTAGTGGGATAGGGTCAGCGTCACCTGCCTCTACGGCCACATGTGACAAGAAGGGCACCTCATGGTACCAGTGGTGCGCATATTGCGCTTGCGCGCATAAGTAATATAAATAAAGGTCTGGCACCCTAAAGCCCCCCTTAGCATATGGCAGCGTCATGGTACGTAATTGCATCCTCGCTTGTTTCCCCGCCCACAATAAGTTAAGGACCAGAGCGTTAATATTACGGAATACGGCAGCAGGTGGTTTGATTGGGATATTGTTAAACAAGTACAGGAACTTCGGAAGGAGCACCATTTTTACAATGGCCGCCCTGTCAGCCAACGAAAGGGGAAGTCTGTTCCATCTCTTAACCTTGTCCTCCAGTGAAGATATGGTCCGCCCGTAGTTCGTCCTGACCACCAATTCCGGGTCTCTGTGGAACCATACCCCCAGATATTTCGTAGGTTCTTCCTGCCAATTTAAAGGATAGTCTAGAGTTGTCGGGTGAGTGCTGTCCGTTAAGGGCAGAACTAGGGACTTGTCCCAGTTAATCTGCAACCCGGATTGTAGGCCAAATCTTATGTACTCTCTAAGGAGCGGATTAAGGTGTTGCTCAGGATTCTTCACATATAGCACCATGTCATCTGCGTATAGTGAGATATGTATGGGTCTTGAGGGCATTTGTATCGCTGAATAGTGGTGATGCTGCCGGATCTTACACGCCAGCGGCTCTAGCACCAACGCAAATAGCATCGGCGAGAGCGGGCACCCCTGCCGAGTGCCTCTGCATATTGGAATGGGCTCTGATACATATTTGTTTACTCTGATGCGTGCTGTCAGATCGGAGTACAACATCGCTATCCAACCCAGAAAGATCTGCGGGAATCCCATACGCACCAGTACTGCGTGGATAAATGGCCAGCCAATCGTGTCGAAAGCTTTCGCTGCGTCCAATAACACAGCAACCGCCTTCGATTCCGGTGTTAAATAATGGGCCAGTGCGAACAATGTACGGGTGTTATGTGTAGTCGCTCTGTCGGGGATAAAACCCGATTGGTCTGGCCTGACCAGCAACGGCATAAGGGGCTTCAACCGGTCCGCCAATAGGCTGGCTATGATTTTAGTGTCCACATTCAATAAAGAAAGAGGGCGATATGAGTCGCATTTATCGGCTTCTTTACCCGGTTTCAGCAACGCCACGAGCAGTGCTTCTCTCATGGAGGCTGGCAGCTTCTGAGCTTCATGTGCAGCCCCGTATAACCGCACCAAATATGGAGCTAGGGTATCAGCGTACTTTTTATAGAATTCCGTGGCAAATCCGTCCGGCCCAGGTGCTTTGTTATTGGGTAACCTCCGAATGGTGTCAGTTACATCCTCCACTGTCACCGGGCGTTCTAGATATTGCCTGTGTCCGTCAGCTAACCATGCCAGCTCTATATCCTCCATGTATTGTAATAACTCATCCTGTGGCGGTGTTGGACGCGCTGTGTAAAGTGCCCCGTAAGTTTTCCTGAATTCAGTCAATATTCCCTTGGTATCCGTGATCACCTCCCCCGCGTCTGTGCTAATGGACGTTATGTTTTGTGGGGCTCTACCCGCGCATATCTTTGCGGCTAATTCCCTACCCGGCCTCCCCCCTTCCCCATATCTCCTCGCTGTCGCACGCTTTGAGACATATTTTAGTTCGTCCGTCGCGAACTCATCGTATTCGGTGAGGAGTGTTTTGATTTCCCCCAGTACAGCAGCGTCGCCTGTTTGGGTGTACGTGTGTTCCAGGGTTTGTATAGCTCGTTCTCGTGTGTGCAGTTGGTGTCTGATGTCTTTGAGGATGCCAGAGGTGGTGCTGATACAGACCCCCCGTAATGTTGCCTTAAATGCCTCCCATAGTAGACCCGGGTCTTCAGTAGTGGGGGCGTTGAGATCGAAGTAATCTATAATCGCCTTGTGTATCGTTTCAGCATAAACAGGGTCTTGCAGAGCTGTCGTATTGAAGCGCCAGGTAAAAGGTGGTGGGTCATAGTATGGTATTGCAATGTCTAATAGTACTGGGCCATGGTCCGAAAGTGTTCGCGGTAGGTGAGTTATGTCCCTGACCCATGAAAGTACCTCCCGTGTGCCCAGCCAGTAGTCCAGCCTAGACCAACTATTATTAGCCGCATTTATGTGTGTCGCGATAGTCGTTGCTGGGTTGCGTGTCCTCCATAAATCTACCATGCGCAGGTCGTCCATGGCGTCTAGTAGCATCGACCTCGCTTTGCCATGTTGTTCCAGCGTATGTGACGCCCTATCTAGAGTATCCAGCAGAGTGACATTGAAATCCCCACCCCAAATTATGTGAGTCGTCTGCATGTCGACGATAGTGTGCCATACCTGTTTGAAAAAATCCGGGTCATCCACATTGGGCCCGTATGTGTTCACTAACAAAACCTTTTGTCGTCTCACCACTCCAGCTAGTACAACGGTCCTCCCCTCTAAGTCTTTATGTGTGCTCGTGATCTCAAAACCCGTTCCTTTTCTGATCAGTATGCTCACTCCTCTAGAGTATGACGAGTAATTCGAGTTGGTAACAGACTCGGCCCATTTAGCGCCTAGTGCGGATGTACTGACTCGGGATAGGTGCGTTTCCTGTAGAAATACAATGCTAATATGTAATCTGTCAAAATAGGCAAAGAGTCGCCTGATCTTTTTTGGGTCGCCTAGCCCCCGCACATTCCATGTTAGAATCTTGAGCGTATTAGTACCTGTTGCGTGGACGAGCTTGGACATCAATGGCATACATCTTACATTTACCACCCTGCTTGTTCAGTTCGTATGGACGCATAGAATGCATAATGCTCGGCACTGACTTTGGTACGCTCCGTACAGTTACACCAGTCACATCATAAAACACAACTAAGGAGTTCGCCATGCGTCTCAGACACAGAGATTGCAGTTGGAAACATGTAGAAAATCCCTCCCTCCCCCCACCCACTTTAGCCCCCGAACTTTGCCAAAGCCATCCCTGAACAACCTTCAACTGTAATGTCAAACTCTCAGTGGGGAACACCCACTCGGGGGTATCACCAGGGTCACACATCTCCATCCACAAGGTGGACGTGGACGGTCGCAATATCACGCTGTAGTGTAGTGAATGCACTTTAGGTCCCCCAACCCCCCCCCCCCTCAGCATAAGTAGTGCCGCTAATTCGGCATGGCGTCAGCATGCTAAGTCTCTCATTATCAGCCACATCTGCACAGCCACTTGACCGAGTCTTGGCATGGACTAAGTGCCGACCACCAGCTTAGCTATGGAAGTCATATAGGTCATCAGAGGTGACAGGCACTGGATCGTGTCCACGTAATCCTCCCAGCCGTGTGGCAAAGAAGAAGCCAACCCCATGCCCTCTATGTCAGCGATACTCACAGTCATGACGCCTCTGCAGCGGCGTATCTCCATCCTGGTCCATATTTACAGTGGAATCGCAAGTGCCACGCCAGGCCACTCTCCGCTACTAGCACCGTCGCTTAGGGGTGTGTGAACATTTACGCACTAATGCAGCGTCTGTCGCTTGCGCCTCATTGCCGGGCACCTGGATGTAATCACACACTCCCCCAGATGGAGTCGGTCATTCCACGTCGCTCGTGGCCGCACTTTGATCTTGCTGCTTGCGCCTTTTCAGTTGTTGCCTCACGTAGTCCTGCGCCGCCTGTACTGTTGGCAATATGACCGGTTTCCCACCAGTTAAAATTTTGAGTTTCGCCGGGTATAGCATTGCATACTCTAGTCCGAGTTCTCGTAGCTTCTTTTTAACTGGAGCGAATTCCTTCCGAGCGTGTTGTACTGCCATGGTGTGATCTGGATAGAACTCTAGTGTATTACCCTGATGGGTAACCTTGCCCATTTCTCTGGCCAGCCTAAGGATCGTGTCGCGGTCCCGGTAGTTGAGCAAGCGAGCTATGACCATGCGGGGGACGGCACCAGGTTTCGGAACAGGCGCAAGTGAACGGTGCGCCCGTTCAACCAGGAACACCGAAGACATTTTCTCAGAGCCAAAGACCTCCTTCACCAACGATTCTATATAAGTCTCCATTTTCCCCGTGTTTGTGGATTCGGGCAAGCCCGAAATCCGGACGTTGTTGCGCCTGGACCTGGCTTCCTGGTCCTCCACTTTGGCGCGCAAACTCTCCACTGTCTTTTCCAGACCTCCGCAGGACCTGGACATGGCCTGATGGTCATCTTCCACTTGTGAGATTCGTTGTTCGGCTTCCGTTATACGCCCTTCGTGCTGCTCAATGTTCGCCGTCATGGTGTCCATGCGCTGCACAACATTGTCCAGTTTTCCGTTCATTTCCTGCAGGCTCTGCTGAATAGCCCGTAGCACTGACTCCATGCCCGTGGCGCTCGATTGTTCCTGGCCCCCATCCGCCTCGTGGTCCGTCGCAGCCATTTTATCTTGCTTCCGCGCCTCAAATTGGAGCTTAGTTTGCTGCCTGTCTGGTTTACCCATGTCCATCTGCAGCTTCGGCGTGGTTTGTGTCGACGGCAGTCTGGGGCTGCTAGCCGCTGTCCCACTGGCCGTGGAGCTGGCGCGGTGTGTTTTCGCTGCAGCCCCCCACCGAGCTTTGCGCGTAGTCATCAGCCAGCCACGTGTCCTGGGAGTAAGGCCGATCGCCTCCACTCAGGGTCGTCAGCCCAAGGCTCCAAATTGCGTTATGTTAGTGGGTGCAACGCGTCGGGGGGCCTCTCCTCAGAGCAGGTGCGTGGAGTTTGGTGTGCGCGGCTGAGTTAGATGGCTCGCACCACAGTTGCGCAAGCACCGTGCATCTCTCTCTGCTCCGGAGTAGTGTGTAGTGAGTCTCTCAACTCGCGCTGGGGCCAGAGATGGCGCTTGCTGGAGTTTGCTCCCGCTAGCAGCTTAGGCGAGCTACTATGTCGATGGCCACGCGCTGCTGTGCATAAGTTATAGGCGCCCCGCTTATCATCTGAGCTGTCTGCTCATCCCGAGACCTCTGGTGGTCCCCTGCGTTGTTCCGCTGTCTCCCCCTAAGCGAGTCACGCACCGTGTCAATCGCCTGGAGCTTCCCTCCGTCTCCGGTTCACAGGCGCGGTCTGTACTGGCAGCCCTCGGTAGTTACGCGACCTGCAGGAGCGTCCGCTGCCGCCTCTAGCTTTGTGCGTTTCATTGGGGCCGCCATCTTGGCGGCGGTGGAACGCACGCTTCTCTGATGCGGCGCCGTACCTTGGGGGCTCGCTCGGTTCTCGCTGTTGGCTCGCTGGTGGTCAGCGGCCACTCACCATGTGGCGCTGGGCGGGCATCAGTGTCTCGCTACTTCAGGAGCTTCGGCAGGCGCCGGTCTACCAGGAATCCGGAGCGGCCATTTTGGAGATGTCGGAGCGCGGAGTCCGCGTTGTAGGCTGATTCCTTTATTCTCCGCATAAAGCTCCTTCCAGCTACAACTCGGGATGACGGCCTCACCTTCCGATGCCCATATTTACAAGCGCCGCCGATTTTGATGGGGTTTCAAGGGGTTAAAAGGCCGCTAGTTATGCAACCGTCCGGCGGAGCTGACAGACTAGCCAGCCATTCCGCAGTGCGCCCTCTAGCGCCCAGTTCCTCCATTTATTAGCAAAAAAGGACAGTAGGAGGCACAAGCATCGGGGAGTTGTCCATTCTTTAGTAGGACCCCTATAGTGGCTACATCTAGCTCAAGAGGAAAGAAACCCCACAGTTTTGTTTCAAAGTAAAGGTTCATCAAATGAGGCGTAAATGGAAATGAGAACAGCAATAGTATTTCATGGTGCAGGAGTCCGATCCCTTAGTTCTACCAGTGTTCAAATCTTGTATAGCCCCGTCTGTCTCATCAACTGTAATATCTACCTCCTGTTCTGCTCTCTGGGTCACTGTTTTTCCATTAACGCAGCAACCTTGTGGAATTCTCTGCCGCTGAAGCTTCGAGCTGAATCCAATCTTCTGTTTTCGAAAGCTCCTAAAAACTTTTCTATTCTCCAAGGGCCTTTAATTCCTTTCTCTGTCTTCAGTAGTCTGGGTTCTGTAGCGCTGGGACGCCCCCGGGTAACCACGCGCTTTATAAATCCGCATCCAATCCAATCCAATCCACTGTGAGTCTGCATAGGGTAATCTCCTGAAGGAGTGGAGCAGTGCGCTCCCACTGAGGTCGAGAGTGGTGTGCCTACAGTGCCTAATAGTAAGCAGCAAAGACCTCCGTTATAACCTCCCCACTAGTGGCATACTGTCCAGCCCCATCCCCCGACGCCGGGGATTATCCAGGACCACATCCATTAGGTAGCTAGCCAATACAGGACTAGTTCCCTGGGGGAGGCCAGAAGCGACATCAGTGAGTGCTTTAGGGTTTGTCTCAGGAGGGTAGGCGGGCCGTAGACGCTTAGGAGGTTAATATGAAGGCTGTGCAACTACTACACAGTGGCCCTGTGGGTCCCGGCTTGTCCTAGTCCTTGCTAATGGGAGCATTTTGTGTAGATTTATGCCCCCCCCCCCTCTAGAGCCCCTAGTGTACCCCGTGTGGTAAACCTGGTTGTACCCAAATCTACACAGGAGGAAACACTAAGTACCCAACAGGTGGGTCTCTTGTGGCATCAGGACTGCCGGGTGGAGGACCGGCCTTGCATTTGATCTTGTCAAACAGGCCATTGAAATTCCAGCTCAGGACCTGAAAGCCAGCCATTGAGAGATTGGAGAGCCTAAAGGGAGGGTACTTATATTCGGGTCACAAGTACCTCCCTGTAGAAGCACATGGAGGTGCAAGTTGGTAGTGGATAGGTTTGCTGCATGATGTGTATAACCAACTCCCTGGTCAGAGGAAAACCATAGAATACTCGCCGTTCCCCAATTCCCACCCCATTCTTCAACCTAGAAGCATCTGTCGCCCTCAAATTCTCGTAAACCCACTTTTTTTTTTTTCAAAAACCTTTATTGGAGTAAGCATAGAAAAGTACAAGAATGGGCCTACAACCTCACGGGCTGGCCGCTAATAACAAGGCACAATGCATGAAAGAAAATGTACACCCGTGGTCAGGCACAGCTCGAGCACATAGCATACTCTACATATATCACAGAGCGATTTGGATTTTTATTTTACAAAAAGAAAAACAAACACTAAAAGGCGAATGCACGATAATGAAGGTCAGCCCAAAGAACGGAGGGGACGGTCCACGATCAGGAGAACACACCCAGAGCCCTGAGGCTCCAATCAAGTCGGGAGGGGGGGAGGGGAGCAGCGGGGAGAACCGGAAATATAAAAGAAAAACAATATGGAAAGGTTCCGGGAACGCTCGTCTAGGGAGATAGGACAATCTCAGCAGTACCTACAAGGGGAGGGGTGCAAATACCCCCACGATAATCATTCCACTGGTCCCAAACCTTCGTCCAGGCCCTGGGTCTGCCCCTGGCCACATAAACCGTCTTCTCACGAAACATGGACCAGTCCATGTTATCCTCCCACTTCGAGACCTCGGGGGGCCTGGACGCGCCCCAGAGTTGCGCCACATCCCGCTTGGCAATCATGTAACCCAGGGTGGCCCATCTGGTCTGGGCCACAGAGTAGTCAGTGGGCTCCCACACATTCAACAGACATCGTCGAGGCTCCGGCCGCAGGGCCACACCCGTCACAGCAGTCATCACATCAAGCACAGCAGTCCAGTAAGCCGCTACAACCGGGCACTCCCAGAGGATATGCAAAAAGGTCGCACTCAAACCACAACCACGCTTACATAGCCCATCCGAAGAAAAGCCCATTGTAACCAGACGCGGACCCGTGACATAAACTCGATGAAGAATCTTAAGTTGAACCAAACGGAGACGGGCAGGAATGGCCACTTCCTTGGGAGAAGAGAGTGCCGACTGCCAATCCTCGTCGTCCAGTTCCAGCCCATCGCCAACCCAAGCCTCCCGAAGTCGGACCAGTAAGTCCGCCCGATTATTGATCAATTTCTTGTATATCAGAGAAATAGTGCTATCGGGAAGATGCCCATCAAGGATACGGTCCTCGAGGGGGGAAGATTCAGGCAGGGCCTCATCAGGAACCAAGACTGAGGCGAGGGCGTGCCGGACCTGCAGGTAGCGAAAAAATTCCCTACCACTCAAATCATATTCCTCCTGGAGGGCCCGAAACGACTTCACACAACCGTTCGAGCACACATCACCCACTTTACAAATCCCAATCACATCCCAGCGGTCGAAGCCCTTGGTAGACTAGAGTCCGCCCAGACGTTCTGAGGCATAAAGCGGCGTCGCCAACGTCAGTCGACCCTCCCACCCCAAACTCACATTCGCAGCTCGCCATACGGAGACTGCGATGTTGGAAGGGCCCACAAGATGGCGCCCGGCCGAACGAGAATAAAGCGCTCTAGTAAAGTCCCCACCCGGAAGCTGGAGTCTATCCATCTCGAATGCAGGATTACGACCCGGGGAAAACATCACGTGATTAATGGCAGACAACTGGGAAGCCCAGTAATATCGCTTGATATCGGGGAGCGCCATGCCCCCGTCATACCAAGGGATGGTGAGCTTTGCGAGTGCGATACGCGGACGCCCATCCCATATCAGTTGCCGTTGAAGACTCTCAATCTCCAGGAAATAGGTCTTAGGAATAGCGTCAAATGAGTTTTGGAGCGCGTAAAGGAATCGCGGCAAGGACATCATTTTAAACAGGGCCGCCCTGCCCAGAGGAGACAAAGGAAGCTTACGCCAACGGGCCACATCCAAGCGCAGTCTAAGCAACGGTGGCAGGAGATTACGCTCAAAGCGGAGCGACGGGTCCAACGTAATAAAAATCCCTAAATACTTGAAACCCGACTGGACCACCTGAATAGGAAGCCTGCTCGGTAAGGGGGGCAAAACACCCGAAAGAACATACACACAGGACTTGGTCCAATTAATAACGAGGCCCGAATTGGCTCCAAAGGAAACAAGAACATCAAACAGAACAGACAAAGATTTACGCGGGGAGGTGAGATACAAAAGGATATCGTCCGCGTAAAGCGAAACGCGGTCCTCAAAGTCCGGAGACCAGCGAATCCCCTTAATGGAGGGTTCCCACCGAAGCCAAGCAGCCAATGGTTCCAAGGCGAGAGCAAACAGTAACGGAGACAAGGGGCATCCCTGACGGGTACCCCTACCAAGGGCAAAAGGAGCCGAGACCCTACCATTCACCACTACTTGCGCCAGAGGTTCCGCGTACAGTAACTGGACCCAACCAATAAACTCAGGCCCAAAACCAAATTTCTCAAGAGCCGCCCAAAGATAAGGCCACTCCACCGTGTCGAAGGCCATGGACGCATCCAACGAAGCCAAAATGGCCGGCTCCGTAAACCCACCTTTTGAACTCGCTTGAACAGTCACTAGAGCAGGCGTCTCCAACCAGTCGATCGCAAGCTACTAGTAGCTTGCGGACCCCCTTTGTGTAGCTTGCAGCCTTATTCTGGGGGTAAAAAGCAATTAAATGTTTATATTTGAAAATGTAAATGCATAGCATTTTTCTTCCTATTGTAAAGATCATTTAATTTTAAATGCAGGCCTCTTCATGATTTAATTTATCCCAGCAGCACCAAATCTCAGTCATGACGGGTGCTGTGACACCTGTCTTGCGCTGCATAGGTTCCGTACAGTAACCACTTGCTCAGGCTTGCGCATTTCTAGGGGCCGAGCAAATCTAGCACAGGCTCTTCCCTCACTGCTGCGAGCACAGGAGTCTTTGCCTGGCGCAGTGGATGTGAGGCTAAGGGCTTGGAACTCCCTGCCTCTACATCTCAGGCTCTGTCTCAATTCAGGAAGTATCTGAGGACTTGGCTCTTACCCTGAATTGCACATCCCCCACCCAACTCCTTCAGACCCTATCTGGTGAGTAGTTGCGTTTTACAAGAATACTGATTGATTGATTGTCTGATAGTGGCACCCAGGACACAGTCTGACTCCTGCGAGAGTCCTGCCATCGGACTTAATAGAGCAGAACGGGCCTTCCCTCGAGCGATTCCTAGGTACATTATTGAAACTGATGTCTCTTTTTCAGGAAATATTACATATAATGCTGGATCTCACTTAAGCTTTATTTATGAGTGGAGCCGGCAGGGCGATGCATGCTGATTTTTATGTATTGGTTTCTGTAATCGCTATGCCTTAATTACAAACATAATGAGCTGTTCTTGAAAATAGAAAAATGTAGTGTTGTTCTGTTTTACTGTTAGTGCACTTGCTAGGAAAAGATAATATTTTGGTGTGTTTCATAGAATAGCTAATTGTCTAAAATAGAAAAATGTAATGTCATTCAGTGCTATTCTAATAGATGTTTAGTGCACTTGCTAGGAAAAGATACTAAGTATAATTTTTTTTCCTATAAATCATACCAAAAACATAATCCTTATGCACTAGCTAGTGCACTAATTGTTATTGGAATAACACCGAACAGCATTACGCTTTTCTATTTTAGGTCTTCCTATAAATCATACCAAAGTAAATAATGCTTATTATCTTTCCCTAATAGCTACACTAAGTGTAATAACATGGAGCAACATTACACTTTTATTTTTTAGGCGTTCAGATCAAATAGGGCTGCAATTCCTAACATATTACTGTAGTGTTCATGAACAGTTCCACATTGTTCGAATGATAACCATTTGCAGTGTGAATTGGTGTTACTGTCAGACCTGGAAGGCAGTTTGTTTTTGTTATCCATATGAAACACACTCTGAATCAGGTTAAATAAGAACTGGGAGTAACAATTATTATGTTCAGAGGCACTAGCAAGGCTTTTAAGAAATTAAGACATTATCATGATTTAAAACCGTTTGAAAACTGCTTTAAGGCAGGAAAGACAATTATAGAATGTCTGTTAGAGGACATTATGCAGTACCATATTGAAGACAAGATTGCTTTTCCTATTTGTGTTTTTTATTTGAACGGAATTTTCATTATTATTTTGGTGACAGCTGATAACTGAAAGGTTTTGAAGCATGGTGACAACAAATCTTGTGAAAACTATAAAAATATTTTAGCCTAGGAACTCTTAAGTATTTCGATCAAACATAGTGTCTTGCTTAAAGTTGCCTTTGACAGGGGTAACGGATTACAGACCTCTCTCCATGCTTAATTTGGACTTTAAAATATTGAGTAAGGTACTGGCGGGTAGGCTCCTGCCCCATATGCGATCCCTAGTTCATCCAGACCAAAATTGCTTCATCCCGTCACACAGTACTTCGGACACTCTCCAAGGACTTTACTCTATCCTCAATCATTTGAGAGCTTCTACCAAACAACAGGCTGCAGTTTTATCCGTTGACCTAGTAAAGGCTTTCGACACATTTAGTTGGGAATATTTGTTCGCGGTGATGCTCCGTATCGGACTGGGGGAGGAATGGGTGTGCTGGGTGCAGCTCTTATATGCTTTGCCCACAGCCCGGGTCAAAACAGGTAAAATGATCTCTAGACAATCTCGGATTTCGTGGGGGAAGCGCCACAAGTGTCCACTTTCTCCTCTATTGTTTGCCCTGGCTATAGACTCCCTAGCTGAAAGAGTCCAACAGGGCGGGGTGAGGATAGGACTAACAATAGGAGGACGTCAACATAGCATATCTCTATATGCTGGTGATTTGGTAATTTATCTGGAGGAGGCTAATACAGGCACTCCCGCGGCGCTGCACTCCCGCCTTCAGGTCAATACAACCAAAACATATCTCTTCCCTGTGGCGGGCCCACGAGGTAGGCCTGAGACCTTGACTGCGCATATACATTGGGCCCAAGATACATTTTAATACTTGGGCATACACGTTTTTCATTCATTATAGGACTTAAAGGAAGGGAATTTGAATAGAGCACTGCAGTCCCTCTACTCGTGCACATTTTTGGCGCACCCTTCAATTACCATAATGGCCAGGGTTTCCTTGACCAAGTTGGTTATGTTGCTCCGCCTGTTGTATTTCTTTGTTAACGTACCGGTCCTGATGCCAAGTAGCTGGTTCCCCCCCCTGAACACCATCTTGCGAGGCTTTGTGTGGGGTGAAGGGCGCTGGCGGCCCAACTGCAGTGGTTCACACAATGGGTGGATGGGGTGAATGAGGAAGGTACATGGTTGTCCAGCCCGGAATCCCGCCCCAATTTACTGACGGCGAAGCTGCTCATTCCGACAACAATCACACCATACTGCACACTGCTACAACGCACTGCCTTACAAACCTGGAAAAGGTGCCAAAATAAGGTCCTTTGCCCTGCTTACTATACGCCGGTGTTGCCATTGGTGGTGCTGCCTCATGGTGATCCCCAATCTATATTCACAAGCGAACAATTGGTACTCTTGGCGGAAGCAGGGCTGGATAAAGTACTCGGATAGGCACTGATTCCATTTGAGGATCTGGAGGACGACAGCGGGCTACCCCTAGGTCAGTTTTTGCAATATGTGGCCTTGTCCCATACTTTTGTGCACCTCTCTGATAATGGGAGGGAGGAACCAGAGACACAGCTGGTGCTGCATGCCTTATTTACCCTAGGCACAGCAATCAATCAATCAATCAATCACAGACATTTATAGAGCGCACTACTCACCCGTAGGGTCTCAAGGCGCTTGGGGGGGGGGGGGGGGGCGTGCCGTTACTGCTCGAACAGCCAGGTCTTGAGCTTCTTCCTGAAGGAGAGGTGGTCCTGGGTCAAGCGCAGGTCGGCCGGGAGGGAGTTCCAGGTCTTGGCGGCCAGGTAGGAGAAGGACCTTCCTCCTGTTGTCGCTCTTCGGATGCGTGGGACGGCGGCGAGGGCGTGGCTGGCTGATCGGAGGTGGCGTTTGGGAGCGTAGAAGTTGATTCGGTTGTTGAGGTAGCTCGGGCCTAGATCGTGTAGGGCTTTGTGTGCGTGGGTGAGGAGACGGAAGGTGATTCTTTTGTTGACGGGGAGCCAATGGAGGTCTCTCAGGTGTCCGGAGATGTGGCTGTTTCGTGGGATGTCGAGGATGAGTCTGGCTGAGGCGTTCTGGATCCGCTGGAGTCTCTTCTGGAGCTTGGCGGTGGTTCCGGCGTAGAGGGCGTTGCCGTAGTCCAGTCGGCTGGTGACGAGGGCCTGGGTGACGGTCTACCTGGTCTCCGTGGGGATCCACCAGAAGATCTTCCGTAGCATGCGCAGGATGTTGAAGCACGACGAGGAGACGGCGTTGACTTGTCTGGTCATGGAGAGGGAGGAGTCCAGGATGAAGCCCAGGTTGCGTGCGTGGTCCGTCGGTTTGGGTGCGGTGCCCAGGGCCACCAGGAGTCGTCCCAGGCGGAGGGCGAGGAGCCCAGGATGAGGACCTCCGTCTTGTCTGAGTTCAGTTTCAGGCGGCTGGTCGTCATCCACTCGGCTCTTAAAACAGCAGAGGGACCCTGAATCTAAGAAAAAGCTACAACAAAGGAACAACCCGCCAGGGCGAGAACATGAGAGAACAACATGAAAGGGGTGTTCCCAAATAGAACAGACCAAAGTTTAATAAATATTAACAGAATACCCACCAATTCACAAAAAGAGAAAATATATTCAAAAAAAGGCGCTTTTCTTGTCCTTGTGTGTAGTGATATGGATGTGAATGTCTGAGTATGAATTTGGTTGTATAATAGGTATGTTTTGATGTGTGAGTGGATTTATTCTTCTGTCCGTTTTGAAGTGTTTTTGCGTGTCCTAGTTTTTAGACTGTTTTTGTATGTTTCTGATTATGTATATTTTTTCCAAATGTTATGCATTATTCAAATTGAATCACTTTATTTATTATCCCAAAAAAATCGTGTTGATTGTCAAAATGAAAATTAAAAACTTTTTTTGAATATATTTTCTCTTTTTGTGAATTGGTGGGTATTCTGTTAATATTTATTAAACTTTGGTCTGTTCTATTTGGGAACACCCCTTTCATGTTGTTCTCTCTCGTCATCCACTCGGCTACATCTTTCATCCCTTCGTGCAGGTTGGCTCTGGCGGCGGCGGGGTCGTTGGTCAGGGAGAGGATCAGCTGGGTGTCGTCGGCGTAGGAGATTATGTTGAGGTTGTGTTGGCGTGCGATGGCCGCGAGGGGGCTCATGTAGACGTTGAAGAGGGTGGGGCTCAGTGAGGATCCTTGAGGGACGCCGCAGATGACTTCGGTGGCCTCTGACTTGTACGGTGGTAGGCGGACTCTCTGTGTTCTTCCGTCGAGGAAGGAGATGATCCATTCGCAGTGCCTTCTCCTGGATTCCGACGTTGCTGAGGCGCTGCACTAGGGTGCGGTGGCAGACAGTGTCGAATGCCCCGGAGAGGTCTAGGAGGATGAGGGCCGCTGTTTCCCCGTTGTCCATCAGGGCTCGGATGTCGTCGGTGGCGGCGATGAGGGCGGTCTCGGTGCTGTGGTTGGCTCGGAAGCCAGACTGTGAGGGGTCGAGGGATCCGTTCGTCTCGAGGAAGGCGGCCAGCTGTTTGTTGACGGTCTTCTCGATGACTTTGGCTGGGAACGGGAGGAGCGAGATGGGGCGGTAATTCTTGAGTTCGGTGGGGTCCGCTGTAGGTTTCTTGAGTAGAGCGCTGAGTTCGGCGTGCTTCCAGCTCTCGGGGAAGGTGGCGGTGTCGAAGGAGGTGTTGATAATGTCCCGTAGGTGGGGTGCGATGACAGCGTCGGCCTTGTTGAAGACGTGGTGAGGGCAGGGGTCGGTCGGGGATCCGGAGTGGACGGAGTTCATCATGCGGACGGTGTCTTCGGTGCTGATCTGAGTCCAGGCGCGGATGGTGGTGGTGGGCGGCGTTGCTGAGGTCGTGGCGTGCGTCGGTTGGATGCTGAAGCTGTTGTGTATGTCCGCGATCTTGTTGTGGAAGTAGGAGGCGAGGGAGTTGCAGAGGTCTTGCGATGGGGTGATGTCGTTGTTTCCGGCGTTGGGGTTGGAGAGCTCTTTCACGATGTTGAAGAGTTCCTTGCAGTTGTGTGCGTTGTTGTCCAGCCGGTCTTTGAATGCAGTTTTCTTGGCGGCGCGGATCAGTTGGTGGTGCTTCCGGGTGGCATGCTTGAGGGTGGTCAGGTTGTCCGGTGTTGGTTCCCTTCTCCAGACTTTCTCGAGGGCTCTGCAGTTCTTCTTGGAGCTCTTGAGTTCGTCGGTGAACCATGGGGCCTTCTTGCTGCCGGGTCTGCTGGGCGGGGTCCTCAGTGGGGCGAGTTCGTCCGCGCATTTGCTGATCCACTTCGTGAGGTTGTCGGCGGCCTGGCTGGGGTTCGCTGAGCTGGCAGGGGGGTGCTGGCTCAGGGAAGCGGCGAGCTGGTCGGCTGTGATCTTGTTCCAGCTTCTTCGGGCAACCTTTGGCTGGTGGTGGTGGATCGTCGTTCTTTTAAAGGTGAAGTGGACGCAGCTGTGGTCCGTCCAGTGGAGTCCTGTGGCGTGGCTGAAGGCGATGTCTTTGCTGGATGAGAAGATGGCGTCGAGTGTGTGTCCGGCGAGGTGGGTGGGGGTGGACACCAGTTGCTTGAGTCCGAGGTTGGCGAGGTTGTCGAGCAGGGTGATGGTGTTGCGGTGTTGCAAGGCATCTTGTAAAGTGATTCTATGCTGCACTAGTTGCAGCATCCCTCGGCCCCTTGAGTGGTCTTCGTGAGAAATGGTATAGACTTGTGTGGGGGGGGGGGTGCTCCCAGGCTCGGACCTTGCTGTCCCCCAAAAAGATCTCCAGGAATACACATTTAAAATGTATCCAATTTAATTACATACACATGTCTTACTTAACACCTCACTGTCTCAATGTGACATATGGGGGGGAGGGGAAATACGGCTCTGCCCCAGATGTAATCACCCTGACGCGGACTTCAGACATACGGTCTGGAGCTACCAATACATACGGCTATTCTGGGAAGCTGTTTTAGACAGGATCAGAAGTGTATTGAGTAGGAAACCTATCCTACTTTGGCACAAAATCTGGACATCAGAATATACAGCACTTAATAGATCACTGATAACTGATTGTCTTAAATCAACTCTATACTTGGCCATTCCATGGATAGCGTATGTAAAACAGTTCTTCAAAGACATGGATCACTTAGAATATTTTGAGTATCCAAAGTCCTTGAAGACGATTGGTAGAAAAACACTGAAAGGGGAAGCGATGATACACTTGGAGAACCTTGACCTGATAGCTGAACTCCCCAAACCCTCTGTTTTACATAATCAATTTATTTTAACTTCTTTTAATATTCAACTTGATCTTAAAGACGTTTCAAATTTGAGACACAAATTTGTCCTCACGCGTCTAAGATTAGACATATACCATTGATTATGTACTTTTCCCATATGAATGATTGGTCAATAAAATTGACAACTGCCCATGTGGTAGTAGGATGCCCCAATACACTTGGTTCTTTTATGTAAATTTTACTCGCAGCAAAGGAAACTGTATATTCTACCCATTTTAAGGCAACAAGGCTTTACACAATGTCGCCCTGCATATTTATTTTTGCAAACTTTGCCTTCCCTTGAAATTTGTCTTAGAATGTCTTCTTTTCTGTGGTCTGCTTTCTATGTCAGAAAACGTATGATTTAAAATAACACTTAAATCCTACTGTGAATTATAACCTAGCTGCATGTCTAACTATTTTTACAGGATTAATTATATTTTGGCACATTGGATGGGAAATATTTATAGCTATTTACAGAGAGAAAATGGACTATATAGTACATTTAATAACCAGAAATATCCCGCTGGTAGTTAACTGTTTAGAACTCGAAACGATGGTCTTAAAAGTATCGTTCTTATTATTTAAAGCAAACTATAAACTATGAGTAGGGTACTGCCGCTCACGGTTCAAGTGTGTGTGTTGGGCCTTTTCCAGAGGTTGCTCAAGCGGAAGGTGGGGAACAGACTGATAGACCTTGCTCTGGGCCTCACTAAGCGCAAAATATCGATGGAATGGAAGTCTGCGAGGGGCCTCAACTGGAAACCTGAAATAAAGATGTCATTATGTGGCTGGGGAAGAAGGCAGAGTATTGCAATGGGAGGAGGCCAGGGGAGGGAGGAAGCACCCAATAGCTGGGCAATGGAGGGAGGTAATGATGGCATGGGAAAAGCAAGGAGGTGCGAATCCTGAAGAGAGTGGATCGGGATAAGACGTCGGTGGTAGTTGGGATTAAAGGAGTGAACTGGGTAGAAAGGACCCCGCCCTAAATACCACAATGGTATACCAGCAAGGTTGAAGCTCGCTTAATGTTATCCTGAAATGAATCATTTGCACCCCTCTTCTGCAAAGGTTTTATTTTTCTTGTTTCATGATATTGTGTACTGGGTATTAACATTATTGGTCTACATAGAGAAACTAATCAAACTGGGCCGTTGCTCATGGGAAATATATATACGTTTGGGTGTGTGAATGGCAGACCACCCATCTCGAAAAATGTCAGAGCCTGTTAGAAGCGAAAACAGTATGTACATGTTAATCAGTAATGTAACAAATTGACTGAAGTTCGTAAGTCCGCAATTGCAAGATTCTTTTATCTGTGATACTGAATACGAAATACCAAATAAAGATATGTTTTTTTTATACAAAGCATGGTGTCTGGCTCCATGGAAATTATGCTTAGTCAACGAAGCTGGGTGTGGGTGTCTCTGGGAACAATGCACAAGTTCCTTGCCCTTTAGTAGCTCACAATTTTCACTGATCTGAAGTAGCTCTCACGCAAAAAAAAGGGTGGAGACACCTGCACTAGAGGTGGACCTCCTATCATGGTTTTTCTGCCCCCGGGTCCTGAAAGTGGTACCTCCGCCCAGGACCCTATACCCCACATGAAGGTGAACAAATGAAGAGCCCGATGAACTTCAGTCACAAAGGAAGGTGAGGACCCCTCCGTCGTTCCCCCTTCAGAAGCAGCCTTTTGTACATCACCCGGAGGGGAGCCTCTCCTCGGGGTGTCCGATCCCGGCACCTGTCTCTGGTAGTCCTCCTCTGCCTTGCAGAAGTTAGGTGAGGGTTTTTGGCATCTCAAACCTGTCCGGGACCTTGGGGATCTCTTGGACATCGACACTCAGATGCGTCAAATGTCACAGGTCTATCTGACAGAAGGAGGATGGGTCCCGCCGCTGGTGCTCAAGACGCCCAGAATCCCACTCCCACGCCTTCTCAGGAGTCGTAAAGAAGTAAGATCGAGAGTCGTGGACCACCTTCAACTTAGCTGGGTATATTAAAATGTAAGACCGAGATAACTCCTGCCGTTTCGCTTTGACCACATCAGTGGATTCGCGTTGACTTTGAACAAGTTTGGTATTGTCCAGGAAGCTCAGGATGCGGGTCAAGTTAAAGGGAAGGGTTCCCCTTTTGCATGCTTCTTGCAGGATCTGGTTTGTTCAGTATACAAGCAATAAATGGTCTAGAGTGCTGCGCCAGGCGCTGGGCCATGACCTTGTGTACCCATTCTTTGACAAACCAAGGTAAGAGGTCGCCCTCCGGAACCCAAGACTTGAGCCAGGCATTGAAAAATTGCTCGGGGGCCATGGATTCAATCCCCCGGGGAAGCCCAAAAAGCAAACTTTGTTTCGGTGAGATCTATTTTCAGCATATTTGGCCCTGGCTTCCTAGGTCTGGGAAGTGGTGGTCAATTGGGCCACTGACTTCTTGAGATTGGCAACCTCGTCCTTCAGTTGGGAAATCCTTCCTTCAGCCTCCGCCACCCTGCCCGAAACATTCCGTAAGTCATGCTGAAGGAGGGCCACATCCACCTACCTCTCCAACCTTTGCTTGATTCTGGTCCAGGGAAGACATGGCTTGGCAGTTTGGGCTGGACTGTTCCCATGAGGCACAGGGTCAAGGCTGATTTGCATATAGCCATGTCTGAACTGGGATGGTGTGGAGTGCAAAAAAACGATGGATTTAGGCCCAGATCTCTGTACTGGGGTGAATGTATGACATTGTTCTGCATTCTGTCCATCAACTGCTGTTTTTGCATTTGTCACCCCGAGTGGGACGGGTATGCTCAGACGTGAGTCCCATGCTCTCCACACCACTGGAGTCAAGCTATCCTGGCTGATGACGGCTGATAGCCAGAAACCGGTCCTAGGATGCTTGATTCCGGTCCAGGGAAGACATGGCTTAGCAGTTCGGGCTGGAATGGTCCCATGAGGCACAGGGTCAAGACTGATTTGCATATAGCCATGTCTGAACTGGGGTGGTGTGGAGTGCAAAAAAAACGATGGATTTAGGCCCATATCGCTGTACTGGGGTGAATGTATGACATTGTTCTGTATTCTGTCCATCAACTGCTGTTTTTGATTTGTCACCCCGAGTGGGACGGGTATGCTCAGACGTGAGTCCCATGCTCTCCACACCACTGGAGTCAAGCTATCCTGGCTGATGACGGCTGATAGCCAGAAACTGGTCCTAGGATGCTTGATTCCGGTCCAGGGAAGACATGGCTTAGCAGTTCGGGCTGGACTGGTCCCATGAGGCACAGGGTCAAGACTGATTTGCATATGGCCATGTCTGAACTGGGGTGGCTTAGTGAGAAAAATAACGATGGATTAAACCCAGATCTGTGACTGGGGGTGAATGTTTTGCCATTGTGCAACATTCCGTCCATCATCTTCTGTGTTTCACATTGGTGGACTTCACCCGGCCATCCCCAATGGCCACACTGAACTGTCTTGAGTGGTATACTATCAGCGTGCCATATTTGTCGATGCGAGCTTGTGTATGCACAGATCGACTTTTGCCTTTCAGCATCCTGATTCTCTCTTCACATCTTCGGCCACGCGCGAATCCTCAGAACAGCACCTCTTCAGCTAGCGCAACTATGGGCTGAGGCTCGGCCCAGCTCCACACGCGCCCACCGGGAGTCACTGCAGCTGGGGGAGACAGGGGGCTGGCGCCATCTTGGCCTCCTTGGCCACACCCCTCTTAACGATAAATCATTACCAAAGATGTTTGATTTCGCCTTTTTTGCAGCTGCTAATTGTACGATTCCAGGAAAATCCGAGCAAAATATCCCCTGACCTCCACTTGGAGATCTCGTTATGATAAATACTAACTTTTCCCACATGATTTGTGAGTAGTTCATTCAGTAGTGAGCTATAAGCGGCATTTTATTTCATGTTACTAGTGATCATGTCATGGCTTAAACCATTGTTATGGCACTGAATTTTGCTGTCTGGGCCCCTTTACTACGGGACTGCTGGAACCATCGTTTGATGCTGTTTATTGATTTGTGTTTGTGTGCGATTAGGAGTTTGTTCAGTGATTATTTTCTAATATTTTGTGTGATTTAGTCTGAAACAAAATTCATTTGATCTAACAATGTCTTTGCGGTGTTTGTGTGCAGGGGGTTATGCTAAAGGACTTTTTTGTTTTATCTTGTCTGTGCTCTGATTGACCACTGTTCATCCAGAATATAGTATTTTTTTAGGGCATTTCATTATTACTCCGTGACTTATTATATCCTTATGTTCATTTGGAAGTACATTATTCATCGCAATGATTGGGCAATGCAAACATTCAGTACATCAAATTGTACGTTACTGAAACATGGTTTGATGTAATCTTCCTTGTTCATTTGTATGTCCACACAGTAGTGTTTTGTAAACGTGTGCACAGAGGCCCATGTTGCCGCCAGGCATATGTCCTGAATGGGAGTGTTTCCCAAGAAGGCTATAGTAGCTCCCTTTTTAGGTTTTGCCTGGCGAAAAGATGCGCTCTGCGCATCTTTTTCGCGCAGGCGAAATCCTGATGAGATCTGTAGTGTGGCTTTGGGTCGGCCCTCGTCATTCATTGGCTGGCTCCATAAATGGAGCCTAGCCATTGGACGAGGGGCCTGTCCGTCAATGCCGGACCAGATTCGGGGGCGTTCCCGAGATTCTTTGGCTTTTGCCGACGTCACGCGACGTCAGCCGAAAGCCGGGAACGCCCCCGAATCTGGTCCGGCATTGCCGGGACCTGCCTTGCCATTGCCTGCCTTGCCGGTCTCCCGTGTTGTGAGGGAGACCGGAGATGCTGCCCGCAGCGAGAAGCCGGCCTGAAGGAAGCAGTCGTGTGCCTCCAGTTAGGGCCGCGCTGGGATTGGCCCAGCCGGCCGAGCCTCCGCCACGTCCTCCGGAGGAGGAAGCAGCCTGCGTCTCCTCCTTCGCTCGGCAAATAAGCCTTTTCTTGGAAGAGCAGTCTGAGTCTGCGCACGCAAGAGGAGAAAATGAGAGAGAGGTGTTGGATGGAAAGTAGGGTTTTAAACTGCTCCTTTGGTGTTTTTCTGTGCTCCCCCTCGGCTTCTCACTTCGCCACATAGGTGCACGTGGTGAGAAGGAATACCCGGACGGCCGTAATTAGACCCGTGGGCAAAGTACAGTGCTGCTTTCAAGTCCTTGTGCTGTAACTCCGCAGAGCTACAAAGCTTTGTCTTAACATTGTCAGTGATTTGTAGCGCGCCAGCTTTAAGATAATTTCAGATGAAAATGTGAGTAAAGTTGTTGGGTTTAGCATATGTGGCCTTATTTTAAACCATTTTTTTTTTTAGCACATGACACCGCCCCTCCCCTTCCTTGCACACACCGAAGCCGATATTAGTCGTAGTTAGCATAACCGAGTCTTTCTACTGGCTGCATGGCGGACTGTATGTCGTCCCGCCGCTGTGCCCCCGCTCCCCTACTCCCCGAGTGTGCTGAATGCCGAAAGTGTATTTGCTTTCCTCCGAAGGTTGCTAGCTGACTGGCAGGTCCGCAGCGGGGGAGGCAAGATGGAAGACCAGGACGGCTGTAATCAGTGCTTTGTATTTGTGTGATAGCGCTTTTACCTACAGCCCCCACCCCCGGCGACATACCTCCGTCCTCCCCGCATCCAGAGCCCTCGCCCCGCTGCCTGGGTCCTCCGCGCTCTGAGCCCGCCGGTCACTCGTGGAGCAGGCTGCAGATGCGGCAGAGAGGTTAACTCTTGCCGTTCCGCGGCGCAGACAATGCTCCAGCCTGAAACAGCTGAGCTCTGGCCAAGGCTGGATGGCGGGGGAGGGGGAAACCATGGATACACCGATATCAAGGTGGTGTCGGGGGCACGCGGGTGGACAGGACGGGCGGGGGCTACCATATGCCATCGTCTGCACAGAGAAATGTCAAGTCCTAATTAAAACATAGTGTTGCATGCTACCTTATGCTACAATAAATACTGTACATATTTGCTTCACGAGTGCTGTGCTCCTTGGGGTCTCTCCTGCCTCTCCCTCTGAGCACAGGACACTTCGCCACAAAAAATAAAATACACGTGCAGATCGCGTGACCGGGAGCAATCGTCCACCGCGACGTGAGCACTGCACACACCGCCATGTGTGCTCTGGTGCACGCACTGACTCCATCTCGTCCATAATCATTAAAATAACATGCAACCCGTGTGAACGGGAGCAGTCACCCGTTCTGTGAGCGATCTACACGTTAGCATGTGTGCTCCGGTGCATGCACCAAGCAGGCTCGTCCATAAGCAGTAAAATAATGCACATCCCTTGTTCACAGCTCTATGAGCGCCGTACCGCCACCATGTGTGATCTTGTGCACGCCCTGAGTCCACCCCGCCCATGAACAGTAAAATTGCGTGCAGCCCCTATGAATGGGATGGAAACTAGGAATACCCTAACCTTTTCTTACTGCCCTTCTTCTGTACTGCCTCTTTCCTTTCTGTTTCTTCATCAACCATATGATTCTCCACTCGCCTGTCTCTTCCCCCAACATTCTGTTTTTCCTATACCCTTCTCTCCCCATACCCTTCTGTCTCCTCCATGCCCATCGGTCACTTTCCTTGCCCATCTGTTTCTTCCCAGCCTTTCTGTCTTTAATACGGCTCCTGTTTCTACCTTTCCCATCCTTCACTCCACTTGCCCTTCTGCTTTTCCCCTTGCCCTTCTGTTTCTCGCCTTGCCCTTCTGCTTTTCCCCCTGCCGTCCTGTCTTTTCTGTCTTTACCCGTGTTTGGTCTGTACTCCTGCCCTGCTGTTTCTGCCCTGCCTTCCTGTCTTTCCTGTGCTTCCGTCTCTACCTCTGCCTCCGTCTCTTCTGCCTCCGTCTCTACCTCTGCCTTTCTGTTTCTCCTCGACATTTGTATCTTTACCCATGCTTCTCTTTCACCCCTGCACTTTTGTCAGTTCCCCTCCAATTCTGTTTCTCTCCGGGCCTTAGTCTTTACCCATGCGTCTGTCTCCACCCATGCCCTTTTGTTACCACGCCCTTCTGCTTTAGTCATGCCGGTCTATCACTCCCCTGACCCCCTGTCCAGGGCACAAGTCCTAACCAAGCATTTGCAATGCAATAGGTCTTGAATTTACACAAGTTTAAGCTATTGGCATTGTAAATCACAATGCCTTCTATTTATGTTTTAAAAACGAAAACAAAAATAAAAGGCATTGTCGTATGCAATGTCAATAGCTCAAACTCTCATAAATCCGAGACCTATTGCATTGCAAATGCTTGTTTTCATGGTTTCCTGCTTATGCCTGTGTTCACCTTTGGCGCTCGTAGCTGCATACATTTTAATGCAGCATTTATCCCATGTTCTGCATGCCCACCCTGCGTCGCTGTTTCTTCTTTTTGAAACTTTCATAACAGTGCTGGTCTGCCAGGTTTCCGTGGAGCGCTTCCCTATCCCTCACCCTTCCTGCCTCGTTACAATACCACTGTGCAGCTGCTGCTGTCAATCTCACGACTATCTTGAAGATATGCCATTTCAAGTAAATAAAGTAGTAGAAACAAAATGTGTACACTGTAAAATCGTAACGAAAGCAAACAATGCGCGCTGTTTATGTACAAAACAGATGCATCCACTTGCAGTATGTAGCGAAATCAAATTAATATTTAACCATTAGCAATACCATTAGTATACGATGTGCTCAAAGAATCGAAGACTTTCACATAGCTTAAAAATGTGCTTGCCAGTGCTTTCTGCAATTGAGCTTTTTACAGCAACATTACATAGCAGGCAATATTTTAAGGGGTAGGCCATATTTCTGTAAAGGGCAGTACAGTTAGAAAGTGTTGTCCTTCTTCACTGTTCTTGCTTATAGAACTCCAGCAACAAGTACCAAGACGCCCAAGTGACGTCATGGTTCTAAGGTCCCGCTGTTGAGCAGACGGAACCAACCTGTTTCTAAAAAGTGACAGGAACAGATTGTTGATCCAAACAGCCAACACATCCACAGTGTATTATCTATTCAAACATGGTGGTACCAGATCCCTAATTATGTTTCTGGATTATCAAGCAATACGGCATTGGCTTCTTATAAGACTGCCAGGCACTATACCTACCAGGTCTCCTAAATTGGCAAGCAGATCTGCTAAGCATATATTACAATGAAAATCACTAGTGGTAGCTAAGTGTAAACCTCATTCAAAATATGTTGGCAGGAATGAAGTTATCCACAAATTGATCTTTTTGGTACCAGACTAAACGCAAAATGCTCAAACTTCATGTCAAGAGAATGCTGCACAGCAACGGCACTGCTTTATATAATTACAAAAAGATATGGGCACAGCCAATATCCATTGCACAGGCGCGAGCTATTGGCTATGACAGTGCTTTTTAGGTTTCGCCTGTGTGTGTGGGGGGCTCTGTGTGGGTGTGTGTGTGGGGGGGGGGTCAATGTGAGTGTTTGTGTGTGGCATTTGCGAGAGATTAAGCTATTGGCATTGTAAATGACAATGCCATTTATTTATGTTAAAAAAAAACATAAATAAAAATGTCAAGAGCAATGCCAATAGCTCTAACTTTAACAAAGGCAAAACCATTGCATTGTAAATGCTTGTTCCTTGATGAATGGGCCCGTGGACCTTCTGTTAGTTCTTGGCCCGCTTGTTTGTGGCAGAATTGTATCGCTTGCGCGATCCATCGTGCAATTGTTCCTTTAGTAACAGCTTTGCCCATGAAACTTTCATCAAAGGTCACAAAAAACTGTTTTGTTTTTCTGTGATCTTTAGTTCTCTCTATGTAATGCATGACTGCACGTCTCGCGTCCAGAGTGTGCAGTGCCCTTTCAGCTTTTGTTGTTGGTTTCTGGAAGAAACTTGGTATCTGAATGGCCTGGTTGATGTGGAACTTGGACACTACCTGTGGCATAAAGTGTGGGTCCGTTCTCATCACCACCCTATCGTTGTGAATTTGTATGTAGGGTTCCTGTAGCGTTAACGCCTGTAGCTCGCTTACTCTGCGCAGCGAGGTGATTGCCACTAGGAATGCTGTTTTTAACGTTCGCATCTGTAGTGAGGCTCTATGCATTGGTTCAAAGGGTGCCTTCATGAGTTCTGTCAGTACTATATTGAGGTTCCATGCAGGCGCTGGTAACCTCTTAGGCGGTGCAATCCTTTTTGCGCCCTCCAAGAATCTTTTTACAATCGTAGAAGTGAAGAAGCTTTTGCCTGTTTCTCCTCTAGTGTAAGCGACTGGCTGCTAGGTGTACCCTTAGCGATGATGAGCTCAGGTTTGTCTCGAGCAGCTGCGTGAGGTACTTAAGCACTGTAGAGTCTCTTGTCATCTTGTTGTGCAGTCTCTCCTTTTTGCACCATAGTGTGAACCTTTTCCATTTGGCCACGTAGCACTTACGTGTGCTTGGTCTTCTTGCCTCTCGAAGTACCTTCAGGGTGCTCTCAGGTAATTTAAGGTGTGCGAATTCTATGTCCTCAGGAGCCAGGCTGCTAGGCTGAGACTTTCTGGCTCTGGATGCAACACCTCTCCGTTTTGCATGGAGAGTAGGTCTTTCCTTCTCCCAAACCTGTGTGGTGCACTCTGTGTCATTTCCATAATCTGCGAATACCATGTCTGCCTGGCCCACTGGGGTGCGACCAGTATCAGGGTCATGTTGCTTGTCCTACACTTGCCGAGTACCTTGTGTATCAGGGGGATCGGCGGAAAGGCGTAGGCAAATGTCTTTGAACAGCTTATCCATAGGGCATTCCCCAGGGACCCTTCCCCTGGTTGCTTCGATGCAAAGTGTTGGCATTTTGCATTCTGGTGTGTTGCAAACAGGTCTATTGACGGGGTTCCCCACCTGTCGAACAGTTTCCTTGTTTCTTGTGCATTTAGCTCCCATTCGTGTGAGGCCGATGTCTGTCTGCTGAGCCAATCTGCTTCCACGTTGTCTTTTCCTGGCAGGTGTATCGCCAGTAGATCGATTTTTAGTGGTATAGCCCAATTCCATATTTCCTGCGCTAGTTCTGACAGCGGGGCTGATTGTGTTCCTCCCTGCTTGTTTATGTAGAACATCGCTGTTGTGTTGTCCGTCTGGATCAATACTGTTTGATTGTACAGCTTCTTCTGGAAAGCTTTCATAGCTAGGAGGACGGTCTTTAGTTCTAGGTAGTTGATGTGTTTGACCGCATCCGTTTGTGTCCACAGGCCCCTCACTCGGAGTTTTTCCATGTGTGCTCCCCATCCCTTTTGGGATGCGTCTGTGGTGATGGTCACTGTTGGTGTTGGCGGCGTTAGAAGCTTCCCCCTTGTTATGTTTCCTTTGTTCCACCATGATATCTCCTCGTGCACTGCGTGCGTTACAACCACTAGGTCCTCCCAACACCCTGTTGCTTGTGACCATTGGTCCTGCAGCCACTCCTGGAGTGGTCTCATGTGTAGTCGTACATTTGGTACTGTGTGGATGCATGAGGCCATCATGCCCATCATTTTGCTCACCGTCCTCACTGTCAGAGCTTGCCCCTTCTGGTAGAGGCGCGCCTCCTACAACAGCGCCATCGTTCTCTTCTCGCTGGGGAACACCTTCCTCTGCACGGTGTTGATTTTTGCCCCCAGAAATATCTTGACCTGTTCTGGGTTTATCGAGGATTTCTTCCAGTGGATGGAGAAGCCCAGGGCCATCAGTGTGTCTGTCACTATTTGAACGTGCTGTTTGCACGTGCTGTATGACTTTGCCTTTATTAGCCAATCGTCTAGGTAAGGGTATACGTGTATCCCTTTCCTCCTTAAGTGCGCTGCGACTGCTGCCAGACACTTTGTGAATACCCTCGGTGCTGATTTTAGTCCGAAGGCCAATGCTGTGAATTGGTAGTGATTTGATTTTATTGCAAACCGTAGCAGATGTTTGTGCCGTCTGTTTATTGGGATGTGCAGGTAGGCATCTTTGAGGTCTATGGTGACCATGAAGTCCCCTGTTTGAATCTGTGGAAGTACTTCTTGCAGGGATGTCATTTTGAATTTTTGTGTTTTATGAATTTGTTGAGGAACCTTAGATCCAGGATGGGTCTCATTGTTTCGTCTACTTTTGGTACTAGGAAGTACGTAGAGTACACCCCCTTGTTCCTTTCCATGAGAGGTACAGGCTCGATAGCCTCCTTTAGTAGCAGTTCCTCTGCCTCCCTCTGAAGAAGCTCTAGTTCCTTGTTTGCTAGTGCTCTTTTCTTTGGTTTTCTACTTGGTGGTGTCTTTTCTAACTCTATGCAGTACCCGTAATGTATTGTGTTGATGATCCATTTGTCTGTGGTAATTTTCTTCCACTAGTGGAGAAAACGGTTTAATCTTCCTCCCACTGGTGTTACGTGCTCGTGGTTTTTCTGTGCGGGACACTCCTGTTCTTTGTTTTTGTGCTCCACCCTTGGAGTTTTTGGAAGGGTGTGCACTATCAATGTGGCCGAGTCACTTGGAGGTGGTTTGCTGTCCACACCTCCTCTTGTTTCCACGTCCACTTGCCCTCCCGCGAAAGGACTGGCCCCTATGTTGATTTTGCCAGTGCTATTTTTGCTTGCCTTGTTGCGTATGGGTGTCGCTTTGGTGGGAATGTTGGAAGGATTGATACGACGTTCCCGGCTGGTTCCCCCCTCTCCCGTGTGGTCTCCGTGACGGGGTCCCTCTCTTTGCTCCCCTGAATTGCAAGGCCCCCATGGATCTTGCGGTGTCGTTCTCTTTTTTGAGCTGTGAGAGCTTGTCGTCCACTGGTGCTCCGAACAGTGTTTCACCGTTGAACGGGGTGTTCAGGATGTTGTGTTGCACCTCTGTTTTAAAGCCTGATATCCTGAGCCCGGCTGGTCTTCTTTTTGTGATGCCCAGCATCATAAGTCTGCTGGCAGTGTCTGCACCGTCCAGTGCTGTTTTTAGGCAAGAGTTTGCCAAGTTCTTCCCCTCCTCTACCAGGTGCGAAGCCCTTTGTTGGTATTCCTGAGGGAGGTGTTTCACCACCTGTCCCAGTTCCTCCATTATTTGGTAATGGTGTCTGTTGAGCAGTGTGTTGGAATTAGCCATGCGCCAGTGCATAGCGGCGTTCCTTTCGATTTTTTTTCCTGTTAGGTCCATCCTTCTGCTCTCTTTGTCTGGGGGTGGACCTGAAGTAGTTGGCACATTGGCCCTTTTCCTTGCTGTTGCAGTAAGGATAGAGTCAGCAGTGACCGTCCCCTGTATGTATTATTCCGCGGTCTAGTGGTTGGGTCCGGAATCGTAGTCTTTTTTTTTTTTTTTTTTTTCCGTAGCCCAGGTGTGCGTCGACGTCCCACCTTTTGGTGTCCTTCCTGTGACGTCGGTATGCTTCCTGCGGAAGCTCCCACCCTTGGGCGCCATCTTTGGATTCTTTTTTTCTTTTTCCGTTTGTGTTCTGTTTCCGAATTGTATGGCAATGTTTCTCTCTTTTCTTTTACCGCTCTTTCCCTTGAAGTTCCATTAAAGTCCTTTCTTCTTCTCCAGCCTCATGTTTCTGGCGGAGTTGGGTGGGTTCGCTAGTGAATCCAGAAAGATCTTCAAGCTGCAAAACTACACCGACAGGTAAGAAACTATTCGTTTTGCAGCGTGAATCTTTCTGGATTCACTATGCTGTGCATAGACTTTGTAGCGGTTTGTTGTTATTGTGGCGGTTGGGTGGAAGATGAGCTTGTGTTCTTGAATATGTGCTGAAGCACCTTCTGTCCCACTTGTGCTTCCTTGTTCATTTGTATGTCCACACAGTAGTGTTTTGTAAACGTGTGCACAGAGGCCCATGTTGCCGCCAGGCATATGTCCTGAATGGGAGTGTTTGCCAAGAAGGCTATAGTAGCTGCCTTTTTCCTTGTTGAGTGGGCCCGTGGACCTTCTGTTAGTTCTTGGCCCGCTTGTTTGTGGCAGAATTGTATCGCTTGCGCGATCCTATGCACAGCATAGTGAATCCAGAAAGATTCACGCTGCAAAACGAATAGTTTCTTACCTGTCGGTGTAGTTTTGGCGCTTGAAGATCTTTCTAGATTCACTAGCGAACCCACCCACCTCCGCCAGAAAGATGAGGCTGGAGAAGAAGAGGCGCTAAACAAAAAAACAAACAAAAAAAAAGGACTTTATTGGAATTTTAAGGGAAAGAGCGGTAAAAGAAAAGATAGAAACATTGCCATACAATTCGGAAACAGAACACAAACGGAAAAAGAAAAAAAGAATCTGAAGATGGCGCCCAAGGGTGGGAGCTTCCGCAGGAAGCATGCCGACGTCACAGGAAGGACACCAAAAGGTGGGACGTCGACGCCCACCTGGGCTACGAAAAAATACAACAAAAAAACAAAGAAAAGACTACGATTCCGGACCCAACCACTAGACCGCGGAATAATGCACAGCATAGTGAATCCAGAAAGATCTTCAAGCTGCAAAACTACACCGACAGGTAAGAAACTATTCGTTACTGCCTCTTTTTTTTTTTTTTGTTAAACAATTTTTATTGCAGAGTCATTTACAGCATACAGTGCCGTGTTCAGTATCTCACAGTGCAGAGTCGTTGTTCTCCTAACACATTTTAGGCGTCTCGTACACAGCCATTCAGCCCACATCCCGGAGGTCGGGCGGCGTTACACTGTTATATTTTGCTCTCTTGGCTGGGCAGCCTGTTGTAGTCAACATATAGGGCTCTCCGCCCTCTGCTTTTACTTTTTCGCCCGTACCCCGCTGCTACTCGGCAAGGTACGCAAGGTACGTACATGTTTCACTGCAGGATCCCAGTGTGCCATCCACCGTCCCACACCCCCCCCCCCGCCCCCGGTGTCTACGTCTAAGCCTGGTGCAAGGATGTGTGCCTATATTGTGGGACTTCGGAGCTTTTATATTTTTACCGTGTGTGCGTGTCTGTCGTAGGTGCCGGGGTCGTGACCTTCGCTGCTGGAGTCACCAGGTTCTCCGTCTCCTCTTCCCCCTCCTCATCCACTGCGCTATCTCTCAGTGCCTGTACTAACGTATCCCATGCCATTGCTGCGTCCTGCGCTTTCTCGTCTGAGCTACGGCGGGCCAGTTGGAATCTGATCGTACTCTCCGCTGTCGCCCACTTCAGAAATTCATTCATCCACCTCTGATGTGTTGGCCCTACCTTCGACTTCCACCCCTTGGTCAGCTCTCTCTTCGCTATAAGTAGGCCCATGTCGATGAATTTGCTTGACAGTTTGTTCTTGCGTGTATGTGGGAACCAATGTAAGATGGTGACCGCACTGTCGTACTGCAGTTCCCTATCCGCTACTGCATTCAGGGTGTCCCCTATTTCCCCCCAATACTCTTGTAAGCATGGGCAGCTCCTCAGCATGTGTACTAGGTCTGCTCTCATCTGGCCACATCTGGGGCATGCTGCGTCTTCTGCGCCAAAGTACGCTGCTATTTTACTCGGGTGAGGTAAGCCCTATGGAGGATATAGGTGTGTATCAGTTGGAAACACGCGTTTCTGGTGCTCTTCCTAACTCTCCGCACCAGCTGGGACCATGCCGTGTCTGGGATTTCTAACTGTAGGTCTGCCTCCCATTTATTCTTCAATGGTGTAAGTGGTTGCAGGGTTTCTGTGTGCATTCTGGAATAGAGGCATGTAACTGCCTTAAATGTTCCTGCCGCCATCATTGTGTATTTGCACGCCAGTGTCGTCGTGAGTTCTACCAGACCCTCCCCCCAGTGCGCTTGTATGGCTCTCACCACCGCCGCATGCAGTAGATAGTCTCCCCTCGGAAGGTCGTACCGCTCCTGTAAAGTCTGGTACGGGGTTAATACTCCGTCCTCATATAGATCCCCTACCATCTGTAACCCTGCCTCTTCCCACAGTCGCAGCCTCGACCAGTCTCCGCCATGTGGGAGTGCTGTCACCATGCCTAGCGGGATTTCGGGCGCATACGGGTGACCGGGTCCAGCTCGCTTTTGCGAGCGATTCCAACACAAACGGAGCGTCCGTTCTTCTTGGGTCAGCCCTCTTAGCATTAACCTTTGTTGCGGGGTTATGTACGCCAAGACGTGGCGGGGGGTGCCAATCTCCCTCTCCTGTTCCGGGCCGCGGTACACCCTCGCTATTTCTTGTGTGAAGAATTGTAATTGAGCCGCCAAGTAGTAGAGCTCAAGATCTGGGACCGCTAGGCCACCCTCATCCTTCGGGCGGGTCAGCGTCGCCAGTGCAATTCTTCGTCTGCCCGTTCCCCATAAAAAGGACACAATCATCGATCTTAATCGTCTGAAGATCGCTCCAGGTATCCATATGGTGAGGGTCCGAAAGAAATATAATAATCGCGGTAGGGCTACCATCTTTAGAAGTGCAACCCGGCCTGCCACTGAAAGGGGCAGGGTGGCCCAGAAGGACATACTACTCTGCAATGCGCGGATACAGCGACCTACATTACCGTCTAGGAGGTCCGCAGGTTCATGGTATATGTGCACTCCTAGGTAGCTCAGGTAGTTGGGCTCCCATCTAATTTTCGGGTGGAGTGGGGGGCGCTCCTCCCCCTCCTTAGAGGGAAGAGGCAGGTTTTTGTCCAGTTAACCCGCAGTCCTGATATATCGCCAAAGCGCGCTAGCAGTCTCTCTGCGCCTTCCACAGCTTCCTCCGCATTGTCTAAGAAGAGGAGGAGGTCGTCTGCATATAAGGAAATGTAGTGGTGGGCCCCTCTGAAGACTAACCCGTTGTAATGTTCACCCCGCCTAGCCATTGCTGCTAGGGGTTCCACCGCAAGCGCAAACAGCAGGGGAGAAAGTGCACACCCCTGTCTGGTTCCTCGATTCACCCCATATTGGTCCGACACTAAGGGTCCGACCTTCACCCTAGCTTTCGCTGAAGAGTAAAGCACCTTCGTCCATCTTATATATCCTTCACCCAGGCCAAAACTCTGCATCACCCTATATAAGTAGTCCCATTCCAGGCTGTCGAAGGCCTTCTCTATGTCGACCGCCAATACTAGGGGGGCCCTCGCGCCCGGCGGTGGGTCATCTACTAGCCTGAGCAGCCTACGGATGTTGTGTGTCGTGTTCCTTGTGGGTATAAAGCCTGATTGATCCTTATAGACCAGGTCTTGCATATGGGTCAGCAGTCTGGCGGCCAGTACTGTGCTCAAGATTTTGTAGTCTGTCGTTAACATAGATAACGGCCTATAGGATGCAGGGTCTGTGCTTTCCCTTCGCGGTTTTAATAAAGGGATCATTATGGCTTCGCTGGCTTCACGCATTGATCGGGGAAGTCTGCCCACTTCCCTGGCTTCATTATAGATTACCTGAAGTCTCGGGGCCAGTTGGTCAAGGTATCTCCCGTAGAATTCAATGGGCAACCCATCCATCCTCGGAGTTTTGTTACGCGCCATTCGCTTTATTGCTCCTCTTATTTCTGCCAAGTCTATTGGGCCGCCTAGGGCGTCAGCCTGTTCTTGCTCTAGTTGTGGTAGCTGCAAATCGCTCAGGAAAGCATCTATTGCCTCAGTCTGGTACCCTAACCCAGTTCTATACAACCTCTCGTAATATGATCTGAAACAGTCCAATATTTCTGACTGTGTTTTATGGGTGTTGCCTCCATTCCCCTGTAGGCTCATAATCGGCTGATTGCTCCTATTGGGGTTCGCTAGCCAGGCCAAGAGTGTTCCAGTTTTGTCCCCCTCAGCAAGAGTCTTCGTTAAGTATGTTTTGTAATCGAAGCTACGAAGGCGCTCCACCTCTATGGCCACTGCCTCCCGCGCCTCACTTACTCTCCCCTGTAGCTCAGGGCGGTTAGGGCGTTCTAGTACCGCCTCCCTCAATTTACGCTCAGCCTTATCTAAGTCTTCCACCAATGACCTGCGGGCTCCCGCAAATTTCCCTATGCAGTGTCCTCTTTCTGCTATTTTAAATGCTTCCCACTCCACTGCTCTGGAGGAAGCGGTACCCTCGTTCTCTGCAAAGTATTGAGTGATCCGATCCTCCAGCTCTACTCGGAAGGGTGGGTCATCCAGCGTGTCCGGCCGTAGCCGCCACGTCGGAACCCTTGGGGGTTCATTCATCCAATCTAGTGTCAGGAGTATAGGGTAATGGTCAGATATCGTGCGTGCTAAGTATTCAGTCCGGGCCACCGCTGGAAGTACTGTTTGAGAGCAGAGGAAGGTATCAAGGCGGACATGGAGGTCATGTAGGCTAGAGTAAAATGAGTAATCCCGCTCTGTTGGATGTTGTGTGCGCCAGCTGTCTGTCAGGTCCCATTTTCCCTGCCATTCCGTTCTGCACCTCGCCAATCGGTGTACTGGGGATGTGTGTAGGGGCGGGTGAGATCTATCTAGTGTAGTATCTTCTATTGAGTTGAAGTCCCCCCCCCCACATCATTACAGGACCTGTGAAGTAGCTGGCTAGTGCCCTGGAAAGCCGTGCAAAATATGTTGCCTGATCTACATTCGGCGCGTAGATGCTACTGAGCACTATGTGTCGACCTCTAAGCAGTCCCTCAACTGCTACATATCTCCCATCTGGGTCTTCTGTGTGCCTAGTTACTTGGAAAGGGACACCCACTCTCACCCAAATTAGCACTCCCCTAGCAAAAGCAGAGTACGTGGTGTGAAACAGGTGGCCCCTCCATCTGCGCTGGAGCGCTATTCCCTCTTTCCTTGTCAAATGGGTCTCTTGTAGGAATGCTATATGCACTCCTCTACGGACTAAGTAAGAGTGAATTTTGTGTCTCCTCGTCATCGTATTCAAGCCCCGCACATTCCAAGACACACATTTTATCGATCCCGCATTAGCCATTGTCCCATTGTGTTCCGTGTAGATCATCAATAATTTGCATCTAGACCCCAGACTTGACACCGTCCCCACCCATCCCCAACATCCTCCCCTCCCCCCTTCCCCAACATCCTCCCCTCCCCCCTTCCCCAAACTACGCCTTGAGTTACCCCAACTTCTCCAGGCCCCCCCTCCCCCAGAACAGGACCTAACTGCAGAAGAGTCGCTCCCATCCAAACTATCGAGCAAACGTGCTCTCAAATCTTCCTAAGTCGTAGTCAATACTACGGAGGCCTTATGGGCCCTGGGATGCGTGAGCTAACCTCTGGAACCTTCAAGTGCAGTCCCATGCCCCCGCCCCGCAATACACATTATGACTCGCGATATTCCAGTCTTACAGCGGCCTGCTCAAGAGTTCGTAGAAGCCGCACTAGACGTTGTCACCCCAGCCAGGTACCATGTCCAGGATTCAGCTCCCAATGATTTCTCCTGACGTCTGAGGAGTGACCTTCGGGCCCCTGGCCCTGCCCAGCTCCGATAACTCAGTGTCCGAGCCCGACTCTCTCTCCGATTGGACCAGCGCCGATCCCGACACCTCTTTTACTGCCTGCAGTGCTGCTCTTCGTTCGTCCGCTGTTTGGGAGTTCGTCAGGCTACTGGACCCCTGTCCGCGCCCTCGGTGCCTCCTTGACCGCCTGACTGATTGTTCCTGGCGCGCCTCCTCAGCCCGGAACCGAGCTCCATCCGTGCCTGCTTTATAGGTGTCCCACCAGGTCCATGCCTCTGCCGCCGTGGGGAAGAACAGAGCTTTCTCGTCTACCACTACGCGGAGTCTGGCCGGGAACAGCAGCGAGTACTGTATGCCTTCTGTGCGCAGTTCTTTTTTGATAGAGAGGAATGAGGCGCGCATTTTTTGGGTCTCGAACGTGTAGTCCGGGAACAGCGTGACTTTGCTGTTGTCCACTTGGAAGGGACCTGCATCCCTGGCCCGTTGCAACAGCCAGTCCCTGTCCTTGTAGTGAATCAGTTTGATGACCACTGGGCGAGGTGGGAGACCCCGTTTCGGGGGTCTTGACGGTACTCGGTGCGCCCGCTCTAGCGTGAAGAAGGGAGAAAGGCCCTCCGGGGCCTCCACAGTCTTAAGCCATTCATGCAAGTAGCCCACCATGCCCGTTCCCTCTTTTTTTTCGGGAAGGCCCATGAGGCGCACGTTGTTCCGCCGGCTGCGATTTTCAGCGTCCTCTGCTCGCCTCTCCAGGGCTTGAATGCCGTCCAGCGCCTCCGTGAGCTTCCCATCCATCGACTTCTGCGCTGGCACTATGTCTTTTAAGGTGTCTTCCGCTTCTTTGACTCTATCTGTTAACTTCGCGTGGTCAGCCCGCAGGAGCCCCAGCCCCGTCGGTGTCCCCCGTAGCGGGTAGTCCGTTGAGCACCAACTAGGAGGGGTCAGTCCGGGTTCTCCTGCTGGGACCTCCTCTCTGCGGGGTCAATCAGCCCACCCCGCCGCTATGGATCTTGGCTTCATGCAGGGCGGCCACGCGGTGCTGCTATCGCGTTCTGGTCCGCCAAGGCGCACCACCGCCGCGATGGCGCTACGGTTCCTCGGCGGTGTAACGAGGGGGTCTGAGGAGTGCACCGGTTATGGGGTCTCTTCCGGCCCAACCGGGGGGTCGCGTCGTCAGGTATGCCCGCTCAGGGGTCCGCAGCTGGAGTGGATAGCTGCCCGCCGCACGGTTCCTTCCTCCTTCTCCTCCGGCGGCGCCCGCTAATCGAGGGCTGTCTGCGTATGGTGCCTGATCCTCGGTATTCAGCCAGTCTAGAGTTACGTGTCTGCCTCTCGGGTCCCAACCTCCTTCCGGGGACAGCTTCAAAGAGTCCGATCGGGGCCCCCCGCTAGGAGCGGTTCATGGGTGGGCAGATGAAGTTCCCCCCTTAAGTGGGCCCCCTCATGGGCTTCTATCCTCGGGGTGCACGCTCTGCTCACCAGGCAAGGTTGGCCCCTGGCCGCCCCCGTGGAGACCGCTGGTCCTCCCCAGATGTCCTCTTCTCTCGGGCCCCAATCCAGCCGCAGCACAGATCCAGCCGCTTTCGGGTTGCTCCTCGCGGCAAGCTCGGGCCGCCAAGGTTCTGGGATCGCTCGTGGCAATCCTCACTCCTCCCTAGGGGCCAGATATTGTAGGTCCTCGCCGCTTAGGCTGGCAGGTGAGGCCTCCAGTCGCCTCTCGATGCGTGTAGGGACGCTAGGCCCCAAAGCCGGGGTGTCAATTTGCGGCTCACAGGTGGGGTGGAGCCTCCACGGAATCGCCCGTGTGCAGGGCGCTGCGCTGGCCGCTCCGGAGTTGGGGGCCGGCGGCTCGCCAGTCGGTCCCAGCCCTCTTCCCGGCTCCTTTCGGCTCCGCCTCCACTGCTCAGCCTGGTGATGGGGCCGGAGCTGCACCCGCCGAGATGGTAGGCCCCGAAGCCGGGGTGTAGATTTCAGCCCCTTGGGTGAGGCAGAGCCACTCCACAGCCGCCCGCCCACAGCGGCAGCCCAGTAGTCAGGGCCGGCGGGTCGTCAGTCGGCCACCGCTTTCCCTGGGTCTCCCTCGGACCCGCTTCCTGCGCCCAGCCGGGTGCCGGGGCTGGAGTCGCGCCCACAGGGCCGCAAGGCCCCAGAGCCGGGGAGTAGATTTTCTGCCTCCTGGGTGGGGCGGAGCCTCGCCGGGGTCTCTTGCGCTCAACGCTCCTCACCGGTCGCTCTGAGGTCGGGGGCCAACGGCGTGCCCGTTGATTCCAGTCTCCTCCTCGGTCTCTCACTGTTCCGCTTCCACAGCTCAGCCGGGCGCCGGGGACGGAGCCGCTGCTATACTTCGGCGTCCGCCTTCCAGGATGCCGCCATCTTGAGCTCCGGCGTCCCGGGATCCTCACAGCCAGTTATGCCCGCTGCAGTGGTCTCACCGGCTCGCCACTCGAACCGGAGCAGGCCCGGGTGTTGTACTCGGGATCTTTCCGATTTTCGCGGGGATCCCGGGTCAAATACAGGATTATCTGCGGATCATTGGGCGGAGGGTCGGGAGCCTTGCTAGGCTGCGACCGTCTTCATCGGCTGCTAGCCACGCCCCCCCTCTTCGTTACTGCCTCTTGCTGTCATAAGTGGAAAAGCATCTGTATAAATCTACTACAGGCTTGTAATAAGTTATTACAGGTGAGTAGTAATGTTCATTTCTTAATACAGATATATTTTGAAGTCCGAAAGCACATGTCTAAGAAATTAATGTAGGCCACATTAAAAAAACCTATTTCACTGTCCTTCAGATTATGTTCCCTTACAAGTTGGTGTATTATGATGAGAAATAAGCTTTCTGTTAAGTTATATTCATTTTATTTGTGTTCCTTTGCTGTATGTAGGTGTGGTGTGTAACAGTGCTGTTTCATTGGCCGCATGTTGCGAACTATATGGCTTTTTGATGTGTTGGTGATAGTTGGGGAGTTTTGCCTAGCGTGTGCTATTGAACTGTGACTATTGTACATGCCATTTGTGAGATGGTTTATGGCTTTATTGTTGGGTAAAGACTGTTTCTCCGATTCCAATAAAAGTTCTTGTTTTGGTGCTGTTAAGTTATGCTTTTCTCATGTTGAATTCTGGAGAAGTACCAAAATGAAATAAAAAAATTCAGCACTTGATGAAGACATACTAAAATAGCTAATGATTTGCACAGACTCACTGATAGCTACATCTTTGTGAGCTCATAAAGATGTTTTATGGATCATTGTCCTCCTTTCTTTGTAGCCTTTAGAAGATATCAGCTGCATTGCATGGAACAGGCAGGTCCAGCACATCCTAGCCTCCGCAAGTCCCAGTGGCCGTGCAACTGTGTGGGATCTCAGGAAGAACGAGCCGATTCTGAAAGTCAGTGACCATAGCAATAGGGTAAGTATTTCTGTCACTAAATGGTAGACTTTGTCAATATGTGAGTTTCGACCAAAATTAAGGCCTTTTTTCAGGCGTGGTTAATAGTGAGGACTGTTGCGGTTTTTATCTTCTGGAAATAAATAAATGCTAAATTGCATCCAAACCAATGCAAGATATGAAGGGTGTGCTTAATGAGTGTTATGCCATTTTGCAGTGCTTAATTTTAGCCTATGGTTGATTGTGGGGTCCACCGGCACTAACTTTTGGCATCCAGCACTTATTTTTCTGCATCAGACATTTACAGAGAGCGAGGGAAGACTCCCAAGAGTGGAAAGATGAATGAAGAGAAAGACAGAAAGCCCTTCTCAAAGGGGATAAGCCAGTACCTGTAAGGGTGAAATAAAGGGGTAGGGAGTGTCTGGCAGTGAATAACAGAGGCATGAAGTTGACTCAAGACGAACGCAGCCTTGGTATTCAGCACATCATCATTTAATAGCAACGGCTGCATGCTTCTCAGCAGCGCTTTGGGCACTGGCACTCATTCTTTTGCAAATTAAGCACTGTCACATGCGAAGTGATAATTGATGACCAAACCACTAACTTGATATTGTTCACAGCAATTCTTATGTTTAAGGCACCACTTTGCTCTAGGAATATAGCATACAAATCTGAGAAAAAGACAGTTTCACAGTTTGAATTGCTATGATCCACAAAAGCTTCTGAAAGTGTAATTGTATTGTATTTAATAAAACTATGACCTCCTAACAAAAATTGTTGCGGTTAACATGCACTTTAATGAATCTCAGGTGTGTTTGACAGGCATTTACCAGCTCTTAAGTAACAAAAAACCGTTTCATTAGCTATTGCTAAGGTGCGTATCACATTTGTCTTCGTTAAGTGTACCACCAACAGGGGAAGCTCTATAACCCAAACCTGGGGCGTATACACAATATAAATGCTACAATGGTTCGGATACACAATCAAATAAGGAGCAATAGTGATTTCACATGATAATTGAAACACCTAAATGATGAAACGGTACCCTTCACAAATTATATCAAAAGATAATTATTTTGCTTCAATAAAATTGAATTTTGTATAAATATTTAACAATATAGAAAAGTGCTCCAACAGTTACTCAAACATATATCACTAGCAAGGACAGACTCGAGTGTAAACATAAATAATAATGGCAAAACAGGAAAAGATTGTGGACAGTTTTTTTTGTTGCAAAAAACATTCAATCCTTCCGCTGATCCTTTTTGCCAAGGAGGACGTCGACTGTGTTTCAATCATATTTATTTAACTGGTCATCATCAGGACAGATACAGTTACAGAGCAACTTTCAGTCTTGTAAACTAAAAGAAGAGGAAATGACACTCTTAACCAAGGGTACTGAAGGCTATTTTTGGTTGTAATGAATACATAGCTACAAAAAAAAAAGGGAGGAAGCACACCCGCAACAGAATAGGAAAGGCCATCCTCCAGTACTCGAAGCAAAGAAATGAGATGGAGATTAACCAATTAATGAAGATGTCACCAACATGTGCAAAAGAATTTAGAATGCGAGCGCACCACATCAAGGTGAAAACCATAATAATTTAGACAAATTACCACGTAGCATATTTGTAAAATGGGGCGACCTCTAGTAGCCCATCATCTCCATCTTCGACCCCAGTGTTATTTGATTCTGGCAATATTTAAAAAAGAGTCATCTATATTTTCTTGCGGTGATAGGCGTTTTAATAATCTCCAAATTTAATAATCTCCGATTTGTGGTAGGAATATATGGAAGAGGCGACTTTGGCAGTCCTTATAGGCAGCGCAGGTCCTAGGCCTTCTGAGGCCCTGGGCGAAAGGGAAGATGTGAGGCCCCCCTAAGTCACATCACAGAAAGTGACTTCGCAAATTAATTGGTGAGAACGTATGGCAAATCACCAACTACCACTCAATTAACTATACTCTCGACCAACAGATTGTGAGAGTCTGGTTTCCACTTTTGAATGGGCACATGAGTTCCCCGGGAGGCTCTGGCACCAGAATACATATGTCTATCAAAAAAAAAAACAGAAACATTTTAAATATCATGATAAAGAAACTAAGAATTTACAAACCAAGTAGGCTTGCATATTGGCACATGCACACATAAAGCACGCAAATATTGGCACATGCACACATAAAACATGAAAAATATTGGCACAAGCACACATAAAGCACTCAGTTATTGGCATATGCACACATAAAGCACACACATATGCACAGACACGCCAAAACACACACACACAGAATTTTTCTCAAGAGCCTAAAGACACACATTCACTAATCCACACACCCCAACAGTCACACATAACTCTATACAGCTGAAGGCTCAGGGTGATGTGCCTCGGGTGGTACTGAGTGATGCAACTCAGGCCACCACTAATTGATACACCTCCATAGGACACTCGCTGCCTACAATGATGCGAACCAGAGGGCAAAGAGTTATGTAAAGTAGTGGCCTATGGAAATGTACTATAAGGGCACACTGATGTAAGAAGCAGGTGGGTTCATATTGGTGTCAGAGTCCTCCCATGTCAGGGAAGAACAGCTCCTCCAAACTTCTTTTAGGTGAGACACCGCAAAGCCCTTTTGTTTGTGACAAATGACACAGAGAGGGCTTTTGGGTCAGCCTTCTTCGGATATTGGTTGCTTTGGACCTTTTTTGGAGACAGTGTCATTTACATTTTGGTGGTTTTGGACTGATAGGGACTGTGCATGATTTTCATTTGCATCTAAATTGGATACCACACTTCTGCATCTTTTGTGTCTAAACGTGCTTCTGTTCCTAGAAGTGATTTTTGCTCCTAATTGTGCTTTCCCCCCTAAATATTACAGCTCGATTCTGCTAATTTTGCATGCACATGTGTCTGTGTACCTGTATTGATTTTTTACTCCTGTATATGTTTTTGTACCTTAAAGTGTCCCCGCATTCTAGTTGATGAAGTACCAAAGGTGACTAGTCTCCTAACTCTGTTTTTTGCACCTAAATGCATTTTTGCACTTAATGTCTCCAAGTTCCTGCTAATGTTGTGCCAAAGGTGACTAAGCATCTTGAATCGTATGTCTGAAACATTCTAAGTATTATAATATAAATACGAAGCAGGTCTCTTACCTTAACTGCTTAACAATGACTCAACGAGGAGGCCGGGGCCCGACCGACTACTGCCTGCAGCCCTACCCACGCGGCCCGATCAGAGTAGTGACTGACTGCTCACGAATGGCGTGTGCGCATGCTGAGTGCATCACACTGAGTGGGGGCTGGCCATAAAATCATGTCCAGGGTCGTCATTGGTAGCGCTTTCGCGCGCTACCAGATTGACGGCCCTGGGACCCACTGTCACCCGCATCATGAGCAAGGCCGGCGTCACGTCACCACCACTAAGGCACCACCACCAAGCTAAGTGGTGGGGTCCGTGCGTCACGGTGCGTGCGGTGCTTGCCCAGATAGTGTTTAGTTCCCGGCCTCCTTCCCTGCCTTGCTTTTACTGCCTGTGGCCTGGCCCGGGCCCCTGCGCGAGCGCGACGAGAGTGCTGTGCGCACTGCGCAGCGCTTTTCCCATGATTATAATTTATTTATTCCCGCTGCCCGCAACTGCGGGGCCGGCGGCGGGGCCCCCCTGAGAGTGAGGCCCTGGGCAGCTGTCCATACCGCCCATGGCTAGGACCGGCCCTGCTTATAGGGAATAAATGGCAGAGGCAGCACACTTGGTAAACTGCTGAAATCTTTATGATAATTAAGAGTCTGGCAGCTAAGTGTGTGAGAGGTGTCATCAACAGGAGCACAGTTCAAGGTGGTGAGTTGGGAAGTGTGAGAAGACCAGAAAGCGGGGCAGAGAGAGTAGTTGTAGTCTTTTCATGTGAGTGCATTAACATAGACAGTTAAACTAGGAGATTGTAGAGGTCTTGACTTGAAAAAATGCAGTGAAGGAAGAGACAAAGAGAAATGAAAGTCATGACCTGAAGCCTTTTGGGCTATCCTGTGTTCCGCTCCTAACCCACTGAAACCAGTAGCAGATATTACGCTCTATTACATCGATGCCCCCCTTAGAGTTGTGAAGTACAGTTGTGCCACAAGTTGGACTAAAAAGACAAAAAAGGCCCTGACCTTAATCTGATTTTCTCTTGCAGTTGGACAAACCCTTACACTTTACCTTTCTCCAAGCTACTATGGACCCTCTTCTCTTCCTAGGTTTGATGGTTGGAATCTAAAACGGTCCACGTTTGCAGCACAGTAGCAAAATAACTCAAAATATTCTTATTTTCATTAGTAACCTGTTATTTTAATGCACTTAAGATGCATTTGACCATTTGCTACTCTTTGAAGTTTCGGACAAAGCAGTTGAGATGTGTATACATGATGAAACTTTTCCATTTTTGGTTACTGTTGGGATAGTGACAGTTTTAGCTTTATTTTTTTACAACACACGGAAAGGTCATTTATTTAACTAATTTCCTCCTCTTGTATGGCCCTGAAGAATAATTGGAATGCGTGTCCTGTACTATTCTGGGATGTGGTGTGAAATGGTTTGTAACTCTTTCTGTGAGTTTTTAATATTTTCGGTCTGACCTGGCCGTGCAGCTTTCTGCATGATGTATTATTACCAATTCTTTAAATTATACACAGTTTGGCTCCACCTAGATGAGTAATACTCTTTGACGTCATGCTAATAAAGTGAGACCAATCAGCTTTGCCAGTGCTTCTATAGGCGCCATACCCCTAAAGTTTTACAATTAGGTGGCACGCCCAGGTGTTGGGTGAATTGGAACTGTGTTAACTTCAAATCACAAGGCAATGTGTTCTACAGATAAGGTTCAAAGCAGAATTTCAAAATATAGCCATATAATGAAAGGACTGACTCAAAAAGGGATTTCTAGGGCAAAACTTAGAAAAGCCATAAAGATTCAAAAGGATACAATACAAACATAGTACAGTGCAGATGCAGCGGATCTCATTTAGATGCACAAAGTCATTGTCGTGAAAGCTGTCAATAATAGAACAATGAAGAATAATAGGCAAAATTAATAATAGATTATGTCTCACATGTGCAGCAAAATAAATAAGAAATCCGGCAGCTTCTCTAGTAGGATCCAAAAAGATCTGACTCATCCTCAAATGTAGCCCTTTTCTCATTAGACAAGCATTAGGTCTGCAAAGTCCCAGTGGTGTGAGCAAATAATTACATTTTTAACAAATCATCTTGTATAATTTTAAAACGTCACATAACCCTACCACCTATGCGCTAACCCACTGCATGAATATTGATTCAGCCCCTTTGACCTAATGTGTCAGAACAAACTAGTTACATAAACAGTGGACCATTCTGAAAGAATGCAATACTGCTTGCAAGCGGAAGGTTTGTGAAAAGGAGTTACAGTAGGCACCCTTTCAAGCTTTCTTTGATAAGTCATTCAGAAATAAACAAATCCACATCTTGCTGGACTACGTGCAGCAGTAATGCAAGCAACAAAATAAACACGATGCTGTGACATCTATTTTAGACTCTCATCATATCAAGTTTAGGCAGGGTCACTGGAATTATGTCCATCTGCGATCGCAGTTTTTTCACATAATTATGTATTTGAAGCTTTGCCTCATAATGTATCATCTACTGCATAATCTGCAGATTTTAACAAAAAATAATTTGTTTCTAGCTCAAACAGACCAAAAGTTACTATGTTTCCGCGCAGTGGAAGTCCCTTAGCAACATTTGATTGCTCATCTTTCAGTTAGTTGCCTTTTGATTCATTTAGTTATTAAATAACTACTAATCAGCTCCTTGGCCAGACAGTGCTCCCATGAGTAAAATGACAAAATAATGAATAAAGACTATCTCAAAATGTGCTGCATTATGCTGCATAATTTGGCTTCTTTTGCCGCATAATTTAGTCAACCCTGCTGCTTAACTTGGCCCTCCTCTCGTGTTTAATTCCAGTGGCCCTGAACATAGGCAAAAAAAACCAACTTCTTTATGTAGGTTTCATGACTGCTGACGGCCCGGCCATGTCATTCTGTAGGTATACATGCATCCTCACACATATGCTTGCCTATGAAATGATGAAAGCGCCTTTTTATACATTTTTTCTTTTTAGTTACTGATCCAAGATGGTGGACACCACTTGGTGTGGTAACTTTAAAAAGAAATCTGCTTTGGCTCTTCAGGAAAAATCGAAATATTAAACATTTTAGCTTAAGGATTGTGAAGGGTGTGGGAGGAACAGAGGAGTGGGTGGTTGATGTAACCATGGCAAGTGGGCAGGGGAGCAACGGACAAGCTTTAGGCTGCAGGGGGAGCGTGTGGAAATTAAAAATAAACTGCGGTGAATGTGAAGGTGGATTGGGTGGGGGATTAGAGAGTAATACAGAACATATGGTGAGGGGTGGATATTGATTGAAAGGGACAAGCAGTCCATGAGGAAGAGGGCAAGTGAGGAAGAAGGGAGCAACATTTGTGTGCAGGGAGCAACATTTGTGTGCAGGGGAATGTATTTGAGGGGTGAAGCAGAGTGTGAGATGAGAACACATACATTTGGAATGCTTAAAGATGAGCAGTGGAAGTATACAAGTCATCCAGTCAAAAGGACAGTAAAGAAGTAGTGACAAATAGGAATGCCTTTCAACAAAAGCAGTCAAACGAGTGACAAGAAAGCCAACCCATGGTAAGCAGTTGGCAAGCTCCAAATCCACTCTACCAGTTTGATAAAGTCCACAAGAGGTCTTTTGCACATAAACGGCTAAAAGTTGTCTGTAGGTAAGACCTGAAAGCGAAATGGAGGGCCAGGCAGCTCATAGGAAGGATGCTTTGTCCTATCATTTTGGTCCGGTACCACTGTCTCATTGACTTGAATATCAAAGGGTTGCTTTTAAACACTAGAAACTGAACTGAGGACTGAAGTTGACCTACCTTACTTGAGAAAAGCAAGACAAGAAAACGTTGTCTATAGTGCCAGTTTTGTTGAAAATGTAGTGCAAACATGCTCCTTAAAATGTATGTGGGGGCAGCAGGTGGCCAAGATAGTGGCATCTCTGTATTGAGACGCATTCCAGAGAGTGTTGAAGATTGAGAGACTAGCAGCTGCAAAGCAAAGGAATAAAAGATGAAATCCAAATTGGTATAAATGGATACATGGCCTAGAATGACATGGGGAGGTGAATGCTAATACTTTATGGCAGTGGTTCCCAAACTGTGCGCTGTGGCTCCCAGTGGAGCCGTCAAACCTAGCCAAGGGAGCGATGTCCTAAGCACTTTATTGCATTTAATGTTGAAGGGGTCGTTGGCTTCAGTTAAACTAATTAGACTTAAACGCATGATGTCGATGATTTGTAAGTGACATGCCTAAAGCTGTAAATGTAGTGCTTAATTGATGGCATGTTGAGGGATATGATCTCCATATTTCACTGGATCCCCACATTCCAACTCTCCCAAAGTAAGTGAAAGATGCCTGATTTATTTTGTTAGACTCGTTAATAGTTTTGATATTTTCCAAATGCATTTTACACCACTGCAAGTTATCAGGAAAGTACAGTTGTCCTTTTTATTAAACACACTAAGTATTAATAAGTATTGACTTGTACTGGAAGTACCTATAATACAAGTACAAATTTCTTTGAGTCCACACATTTCCAGACAGGTCTGCTCTCTCCTTGAGCGCAGGGAAGTAAAACACCATATACGGCATAATGCCAACACTTGGAAGCGAGAGAGAGGGGTTTAAAAAAAAAAAAATCACAGAATTTATTTTACTTGCATTGATTTGGAGGCAATTTTAGGGAGGAGACCGCAAAAATAAAGCTGTATGTGGTTTAAAAAATCGCAAGTCACTGCTGAGACAGGTGTGTTGGCACGTATGGAATGGGTAGAAGTGGAAGTGCATGCAAATATTCTTAAAGTACAGTAACACTTTGGCAATAAGGCCTACATGCATAGGGGTGCTATCTAGCACTGTAGGTGGGATAAAAAGGTTTGAGAGGGTACTCTTAAAAAGGCACGGGCAAAGAAGTGTAACTAGTAATATTTTATTAGAGGCGCCGACTTAGTAATACAAAACACCCTGCGTATATGATTATAATACCTTTATCAGCTTCATCCCAATTGTTTTCAGGGAGAAAAATGCAAGTACGGCCGAGCTTACATCCCCCCCCCCCCTCACCCTCCCAAAAAAGTTAACAGTGGGGAGCCACAGGCAATGGATGGGTCAAGGGAGCCGGGGGTCAAAAAAGTTTGGAAACCACTGCTTTATGCGATGCTCGTAAAATGGTAGTCTGAGAGGCTATTATCTTGGCTTAGACCAAGATGAATAAAAATAGAAAATACAAATGCGACAAACTAGAGACAAAGTTGAAATAGCATAAAGCAGTCCAAAAGAGAACAGAATCCTTGAAGATATGGCAGAGCTCTCCTCTGCGAGTACAGGGTGAAAATCCTATGCCTTACTTAGAACTAAGCAGAAACACTATTGAGGGGGAAACTGGGCCTTCTGTTGATATGCAAGCTAAAGGCGAAGTTTATAGGGGATGGGATAACGGCACTCAGGGACTCAACAGGGGTATGAAAAGGGATGACATGGTTATAGTTAATCCTTTTTAGACTTTTGTTAATTTGCAGTCATCGCTAAGCCTGGAAGAGACCTTGCAGTGTGCGCTGCCTACCGGCCACTATTGTTACTGAGTTTGGACACGCAGCTATTTGCAGAAAATGTTAGCAACTAAATTGGGGAGGGTTTGCTGTGGTTGGTAGACCCACTTCATTCCAGGTTGGTTCCTAGAAGTAACTGTGGGGAAAATACAAAGAAGGGGATTCCAGTAGCATAATGGAAAATGATGGGGCCCCCTCTGTGGAATGTAATGAGGGTTCTCTGAGTCTTAATCTTGGGCTCAATGGAGGGGCTTTTCAATGGTTGTACGACACCTCAATGGTTTAGGTCGCCCCTGTGCCGCAGGGGCCTGTGCTACACTCCTGGGTGATCCTCATAATTGACAGTATCAAAAGAATGCAGAAGAGGGCCGTACTTCTATCATTAAACCTGGAAGAATACACTTAACCATGTTGATTTGCTGTATCTTGGTTGAGACACTTGAGGTGTTCAGGATAAGGAGGAGATTTCCAGGCAATGGATTTACTGTGGAAATAATGGCCAGGCAGGCTTGGTTCTTATCAATGCCTACAGATAAAGATCCAGAGAGATACTACAAAGGGGTATTACCCTTTCCCACTTGTTTCAGGCTAAACAATAGAGAGGATCTGTTGACCGTGACTCCATCTCGGCTTGATGAAGGAACTGGAGAGTTCTAGAACGGTATCCAAGTTATATATAGAAAAAATGTTTTGTCTTTGTTTGAGGACCAGGTGAACTCGCTCAAGGCAGAGTTCTCCTTTCAATGGACCACGGAAGCCAATGCATATCTGGGGTTACATATTACTCCAATGACTGATTAGATGGTACATTTAAACCAAGTTTGCCTGTGCAGCCAGACCTGCACTCCTTGTACACTGGGGCCTCCTCTGGTGCAGAAGGACTGCAGCAGCCAAAATGATCAACCTCACTCTGTTACCTATACTTCTTTCAGACCTTACTTTTGCTTTTACCCAAGGAGAGCCTGAGGAAACTTCAAAAGGCTATAGATTGATGTATATTTTTAATCTATCTGTTTGCTGTCTACTGATGAGGTTCAGATGGCTTATGAAGCATACATTCATTTTGTGGTTATGGCGTTCTCTTTATTCACAAGGTTATGTTTTCAACAGGCTTATAATTTTTGGCAATGTGTATAAGAGGATCACGTTTTAATAAAATGTATCTTTAGATATAAATCTTCAAATGAGAATGCCCAGAAAAAATGCCTTGAGATCTTATAAGATTATAATTTGTGTTGCCATGAAGAACTTAAACGGTGTACTCAAACCATTTAGTCCGATTCTGATGCTAAATTCATTAGGCCGTGCTCCTATGGTCAGCACAGTTTACGTTTCAAGTTATTCAGAAGGGCATACTGTTGTAGTTAAATTGTATGTCCAGATTCAAAAAGCATGCTTTGGCAAGGATGGTTTACCATACCATACTGAAGGTGTTTAGTATACTTTCTGCTACTTTGATTACAGTTCGTGTTTATCTCACCTTTCAGATGCATTGTTCTGGCATGGAATGGCATCCTGACGTAGCAACCCAATTGGTTCTTGCGTCTGAGGATGACCGTCTTCCTGTGATCCAGATGTGGGATCTCCGATTTGCTTCATCCCCACTGCGTGTTATGGAAAACCACACAAGGTATGCCTTTTTGTAATGTTCTGAGGGCATTTCTCTCATCAGTGTGACAGCTTGAACCATAAATCTCTTCAAACTATTGGGATTTATTTCTGTGGGAATTTATCCTGCATTTTCGACTTTATATTCAACTGTGAAAAGAGAAGTAATGTAATATGCCTCGTTACCCTGATCTTCTAATAGGCCTGTTGCTGTCATGTGGCTTTTAGTTCTAGAAGGAACACAAACATTTCCCTTAACTCTGAGATAATCCCACAGATATTTTGTTAGTACATATTACCTTGCATTAATGAGATATTACTCTGCAATCACTTGATTGATTAGTTCTAATATTGACAGGTGTTGATGACTAGTCGGTCACTCATATGAAAAAATCACTTTTTGAACCAAGTAATTTATGGAAATTGAAAAGAAGCTGTCTAAAGAGTTAAGGTAGTCAGAGGTTGGAATATCATAGTAGCGGACCAAATTGCCACTTTGGTCTGTAAAGAAATGTAAAGGTGTTTGTGGATAAGTTCTAGTTTCGTGGAATGCATCCAAATGGACGACAGCACAGCTTTAAGACTTGGGACAGTGATTATTTGGTCTTAATCCTGTGGTCATGCATTTGAATTGTGATATGATCCCCTTCGAACACACTTAACCTTCTTTGTGCACATTTCCCAGTTTGCTTGGTTCATTTCACAGATTTTCATTGTTCACAAAGGACAGGCCCATCTCCTCCGTGTATTTAAGAATAAAGGCTCATTGTCTTATAAGAAAGTAAGTAAATCTTTATTTGCAGGGTTAATTAAATCTTGCAAATGTGTAGTAAAAACAAAAAAGTGAAATATGGGCCTTCATACTGAAAAGAAAACCCAGTTATTATTGGTCGATTTTCCTTAAAACAATTATTACAGTTTATATTTAAACACAGTTGTCAAAAAATCCGTTCAATACAATTACAACCTAACATATTGCCCCAGTAGTTACAGACTCTGATGGTTCCCAGAAATCATCTGAATTTAGTGGCCATAGTGTAGGAAAGTGCCCCTTTTGGACATGGTCATCCCCATCTTTTGCCTGGTGTTTGATGCAATTTTGACAGATGTGCACTGGGTTCCTGCTGTTCAGGTCCCCAGTGCCAGATCTCTTGCCCTAAAACTTTACAATTGTCCCCAATTGGTGAAGCCTTTATGCCCGCCTGCAAGTCCCCTGGTACCTAGGGCAGGGAGACTTAAGAGGGTCCAAAGGGTTGCAGCATGTATTATGCCACCCTAGGGAAGGGAACCCACCACCAAATTCATGCAGACCTCCATTGTAGGCTGCGTGACATGGTGCTAACAAAAGTGAAGACACAACATGGCCCACCTCCTGTGTGCCATCCATACAGACACTGCATGCAGTATATGTAAGTCAGCCCTACAGCAGGCCTTACTGCCCTAAGACCGGGTGCATTATATTACATGTGAGGACATATCTGCATGAGCAGATATACCCCTGTATTGTCTATTTCAATTCTTGGACATTGGCAGTCAACTCGTAAGCCATCTTGAGTATATGTACTGGGCACTGGTGATTAAGAGTTCCCCAGCTACATGATGTATTCACTGAAACTAAATATGTTTTGTATCAAACATCTCATATTAATAAGCCCATACTAATTCCAGTGATGGATTTATTAATACATGCAACCAGAGGGCACCTTAGAGGTGCCCACTGAAAACCTACAAATCTCTAGAGTGCTGGCTGACTGATGTAGACCAGTCTGTCACTACAGACAGGTTTGTGACTCTCTGTCCGTGAGAGCCCACGCTCTTTGAGGGCAGAAAAAATGCCTGCTCCGGCCGGAGGTGTTGTCACCTCCACCAAGCAGGATGGCTAAGTAATGAGCATTCCAAGGCAGGAGGCTTCGGAGCCCTCTGCCTCCTTTGGTATGCGAGCCAGGCTGCCCCCAGAAATGCCACCCCTTTGCCCGGGCCCATTTGGCACCAGGATTGGTGGGAATATTAGCTTATCAGGAAGCGTGTTCCTTATCAGGCTAGCTCCACTCCTAAGGTGGGCTACCTGATGTGAACACAAAAGTTAGAATTCCAACGTCTTGGTTTTTGGTGGAATTGGGCGCACTGCTTCTGGGTTATTCCCACGTCCCACAGGAAGTGGTCATATAGGGGGTGAAGTCACCCTCAAGTTAGGTATCCCATTGTCTAGTACCCGTCACTCCCCTTAATGCTCCTAAATTGAGTGTTTAGGTGCACTCCTGATGCCAGGAACTTAAATTCAACAGATTCAGAAGAAGAGAACAAAGATGAGCAGCAAAAAACGAGAATGGAATACTTGCTGTGGACTGTTAGCACCAAACCCTGCCTGCACCAGTCTGGACAATCCTGAAGTAACCGACTCGTCCTTCAGCTGAGCCTAGGTAGAGTGCCAGCCCATCGCAAATTGCCTGTAATCTCAAATGGAGTAGAGGAGCTACTCCCCTGCAGTCCACAGGCACCAAAACATCAGAGTCTGGTTTACCGTACTGCAGCTCACCAGTCATTCCGATGCAGCAGCCGCCCAGTAAAACATCACAGTTAGATCCATCTCTCCACCAAGTTAGAAGACGCCAGGACCAACTGAAGCTGCACAGCACCACTACCCAGGGTGCCGGACCCAAGGAACCAAGGCCTGTTTAAGTCCAATGTGAGAAGCTGGGTTTTGCAGTGTGAATCTTTCAGGATTCACTATGCTGTGCATTATTTCACGGTCTGGTGGTTGGGTCCGGAATCGTAGTCTTCTTTTTTTTTTTTCGTAGCCCAGGTGGGCGCCGACGTCCTACCTTTTGGTGTACTTCCTGTGATGTCGGCACGCTTCCTGCGGAAGCTCCCACCCTTGGGCGCCATCTTCAGATTCTTTTTTCCGCGGTTGGGTCTGGATCGTTCCCGAAGGGGCTCCAGACATTTTTGGAGAAAGAAGAAGCCAAAAGCAATTTTTTGGACGAGAAAGGATTGGAAAGACTACAAGAGACCACACCATCGAAGGGGACGACGAAGGAATAAGAGAACATCAAGAACTTCGACGTCCATCGGAGAATGCGCGCTCAGCGGGCCCCCTGAATGCAAGAGATGGACAAAACACCATTCAAATTCTGCTGTAACTGCCACCACAAGTACGCGTAGAAGGACAAGCACCCGGTTTGCAACCTCTGCCTACCGGTCGACCACGAGAGCAGGGACTGCAACGCCTGCTCCGTCTTCATGCCGAAAACTCTTCGAGCGAGGCAGAGGATAGCCACGCCAACATGCAGGGCACGGGCCAGACACCATCCCTTCGAGACCTGGGAGCCTCATCAGACGAAGAGGACAACGTCGCCGGAGAAGACGACTGCTACACGGTCGTAGAGACCGATTATAAGAAGACTCCTATAAAGGTAGTAGACTCTCCGGCCCCTAAAGCCCCGAAAGACACTAGACAGTCTGACCCAGACTCTCGAAAAAACGAGGGGAAGTCCTCGAAAGCGCCGACGCCGAAAGCTTTGGCGTCCGCGGCTACACCCAGGACCAGCGGATCCTCAGAGAAGGACTCCCAGGCGCCAAAAGCTGGAGAACAGCAAAAGACGTTGAAAAGCGTCCCCGAAAAGGAACGTTAGACGCTGAAAGAAAAGGACCCGAAGAGTACTTCAGCGACCCACACATACCACCCCTGTGGAACTAATCACTTTTGAACAGGCTGTTTATAGCGATGTCGAAAAGATGCAGACCTCTACCCAATTTCAAAATATGAGTAAAGCTGAAAACACAGCGCTAAGTGAGTTACGTGCCTGTGAGACTATTATAATAAAACCTGCGGACAAGGGTGGGGGATTGGTGGTTATGGATGTAATAACATACCGTGAGGAATGCCTCAGACTCCTGAGTGATAACAGACACTACCAGACTTTGGAATCAGATCCTACCGGTGACCTGAAATCAGAAATTGTGCAACTAGTGGAAACTGCAGAAGCTACGGGCAAGATATCAAAACAGGAAGCAGACTATCTATGCACCACAGAAGGAAAAATTCCCTATTTTTAGGTCTCGCCTGTCGATGCGCATGCGCATCGAGCAAGCGAGACTATAGGGGCTCATCCACACTTTATCTAACTTGCAAGGAATCGTGGCGATTCCTTGCAGTGCCCGTGACTTTTAAGCTCAATGCGCATGTGCATTGAGCTTAAAAGCGCGTGCACAGCCGCCCGCATTCCTCCGACACCTTTGAAGTGAAGCTTAGCTTCACTTCAAAGGCCCGGCTTTTCACACCCACATGCCGCTCTGCCCCGCTCCGCCCCCTCCCCTGAGTCATCCTGCCTGCCCCTTCCCGCCGTGTCGCATTTCTCCTCCCCCCTCCCCTCTCTTCCCTCCGTCTTGTCTCTATTTATATAAAGAAATGGTATGTAGCAATGATAACGGTTTTGCCTTGACTTTTTATTAGCAGAGTCAGCTTTGTATGGCATTAACTGTATAATAAATAATAAAAAAACGTTCGACTTTCACATCTGTGTGTGACTCTGTATAAACCTTCTGCCTGGAGGTTTAGGATGCTTTCATGTAAATAGCGCGAGCATGGCGCACACTTTCATTTAATTTAAGTTTAGTGGCTTTCACATCTGTGTAGGACTCTGTATAAACTGGAGCCACCCTCTGCCTGTCAGTCAGTACTGCTCTGTCCCCTGGTTCTAAGTGACAAGCAGCCCCCCACCCGCCATTGCTGCGGAGCCGTTACTTAGCCTGGCGCTAAGTGCTAACTTCTAAGCACTTCACGGCCTGCATTGCTCTGCGGAGCTGAGTTGTTTTGGGACCGGGACCCAGTGCCTGCCCGTTCACAGCCCGTGGTCAGAGGCTGGTGCACAGCATTTAGCTCTGAACTGTTCTCCACCCCGGGGTGCTCAGCAGCAAAGGTATACAGCTCTTCTCTTAAGGCTGAGAGGTGAACGTTACCCCAGTGCACTCTGAGCTCCGCAGTGCTCTGGTGGAGGGCTAGCTCCTAACTCAGCAGCAAAGTGTTACCGGCTCAGTGCTCTGAGGTGGCGAGGCCACCCCCCCCCTTCCCCTCCCTCCTCGTCTCACACCCCAACGCAAGTATAAACAGCCGGCTTCAACACATGCCCTCCAGTCCTTTTCGGCTGCTTCAAACACTGTTTTCTAAATCTTATCTTTTGTAACCATCTGGTAGCGCCTTGTTATCCTTTCTTCTGCCCTGCATACCCTAGAACAACCTGTTCTAAGATAACTACCCTCCATCTGTGCTACACAGTCGCTCCTTAGATGCTCTGTCCACTCTCCTCTCTCACTGCCCTCTGTCTTTATTCCAGTCCTTTCTCTTCATCCACTGTAGCTCATGTTTTGTACCATCTCTCTCCACAGACGCCCTCTCCTCATCCCAGTTACTTGCAATCACAGCTTTGACATGGGGCGGGTTACAGCACCCTCTGCCCCCCCCCCACACCCTCTCCCACATCTGGTTACAAGACCGGTTTCTCTTCATTTAAAAAAAAAAAACACTTTGTTTATTCTGTACAAATGGCGGTGGGCTGTGTTTGATCTGTTGGCTGGCAGGCCAGAGAAATGTGCTGAGTTGTCGTAAATAGAACATCTTTATGTTTGTATTTGCTGTAGCATAAATATTCAAATCAGAGCACCCCTCGTACAAATTTGGAGGCTTACAGCCTCATAAAGGAATGATGATAGTAGCGGAGCAATGACACTCCCTCTCCAGGGGCGGCTGGTGACATTTGAAAGTGGTGGGGCGTAAACTAATTTGCATATTGCACCGCAGCGAGCCCGAACCACCTTGCATCCATCCATACATCATTCATGCATCCATCCATCCATCCATCCTGCATCCATCATTCATTCATCCACCCATCCATCCATCCATCCATCCATCATTCATTCATGCATCCATCCATCCACCCATCCATCCATCCATTCCTGCATCCATTCCTGCATCCATTCATGCATCCACCCATCCTGCATCCATCATTCATTCATGCACCCATCCATCCACCCTGCATCCATCCTGCATCCATCATTCATTCATCCACCCATCCTGCATCCATCATTCATTCATGCATCCACCCATCCATTCATCCACCCATCATTCATCCTGCATCCATTCATGTGTCCACCCATCCACCCATCCTGCATCCATCATTCATTCATGCACCCATCATTCATTCATGCACCCATCCATCCTGCATCCATCATTCATTCATCCACCCATCCATCCATCCTGCATCCATCATTCATTCATCCACCCATCCATCCACCCTGCATCCATCCTGCATCCATCATTCATCCACCCATCCTGCATCCATCATTCATTCATGCATCCACCCATCCATTCATCCACCCATCATTCATCCTGCATCCATTCATGTGTCCACCCATCCACCCATCCATCCACCCATCCTGCATCCATCATTCATTCATGCACCCATCATTCATTCATGCACCCATCCATCCATCCTGCATCCATCATTCATTCATCCACCCATCCATCCACCCTGCATCCATCCTGCATCCATCATTCATTCATCCACCCATCCTGCATCCATCATTCATTCAGGACACCCACGCGCAGTACATGTGAATGCCCTCACCCTCACTCACCCTCAACCCCTCAGCCTCACTCACCCTCAACCCCTCACCCTCAAACCCTCACTCACCCTCAACCCCTCACTCACCCTCACCCTCCCTCACCCCTCACCCTCAACCCCTCACTCTCACTCATCCTCACTCACCCTCAACCCCTCACCCTCACTCACCCTCACCCACCCTCAACCCCTCACCCTCACTCACCCTCAACCCCTCACTCACCCTCACCCTCACTCACCCTCACCCTCAACCCCTCACCCTCAATCACCCTCAACCCCTCACCCTCACCCTCACCCACCCTCACTCACACTCACCCTCACTCACCCTCACTCACCCTCACCCACCCTCAACACCTCATCCTCACTCACCCTCACCCTCACTCACCCTCAACCCCTCACCCTCACTCACCCTCACTCACCCTCAACCCCTCACCCTCAATCCCTCACCCTCACTCACCCTCAACCCCTCACCCACACTCAACCCCTCACCCTCACCCTCACTCACCCACCCTCACTCACCCTCAACCCCTCACCCTCACTCACCCTCACTCACCCTCACTCACCCTCACTCACCCTTACTCACCTCAACCCCTCACCCACCCTCACTCACCCTCAACCCCTCACCCTCACTCACCCTCAACCCCTCACTCACCCTCACTCACACTCACCCTCACCCACCCTCACGCTCACCCTCACTCACCCTCAACACCTCACCCTCACACAGTGCAATAGCTCTCAGACCATTTCAGTTACAGCTTTTATAAATATTTATGGCTTTTTTTTATTTGTAATTCTTTAGCATTGGCTACAGGAAACAAAAATGCTAAACATTTACAAAAAAAACCCATAAACAATTCTAAAAGCACTAACTCTAATGCTGCGAGACCTATTGCATTTCCAATGCTACTTACAGACGGGGGGTACATCAATGGGAAGTGTTTTTGCCCCAAGCGTGGCCGGACTCTATGTCCATGACTTTGAACAGAAGTTCATCCTCAATAACACAAATCCCTTTCGCGAAAACTTGATTTTCTGGAAACGCTACATCGATGATGTCCTAGCGATTTGGCAGGGACCTACCGAACAATTGGATCAATTTATCTCCTGGATTAACACCTGTGATGGCAACTTGAGATTCACAAACTGCTATGACAAAGAAGAAATCGTGTTCCTGGACGTGGTGATTAGTAAGGAGAACAACCGACTGGAGACCCGTACCCACTATAAACCAACTGCTAAAAATAACCTCTTAAGGTTCGAGAGCTTTCACCCTCGCCCACTTAGGGAAAACCTACCATACGGACAGTTCCTCAGATTAAGAAGGAACTGCAGTAAACTATCTGAATACAAGGAACAAGCCACTGACCTATCAGAGAAATTGCAGCAACGCGGATACCCCAACAAGATCATAAAGAAATGCCAGAAGAGGGCTAGGAACCAACCAAGAGAGGCACTCCTGGAAGAAAGAACAAACGTGAACAACTCCATACCTTTGACCTGCGTAACTACATACAGCGCAGTATCCAACCAGGTGACTAGGAGTATAAATAAACACTGGGCGATTATAAACTCTGGAAATCTACACTGGGAGAAACCCCTTTTCTCCTTCAAAAAGTCACACAGTCTAAAGGACACTTTGGTAAAAACCAGGCCCAAAATAAAGACGGTTCCTATCACCCAATCCATCACTGAGATTTGGGGTCTCCCCAATGTGACTGGTCATTATCGATGTGGCAATTGCTGCGTATGCCACCTTACGAGGAATACTAAGACACTGAACCTGGAAGAAGGGAAAGAATGGAGACAAATTGCACACACAAATTGCAACAGCAGCAATGTTGTTTACTTGATTGAATGTACCTGCAAAAAACAATATGTAGGAATGACCACCCGCAAGATCAAGCAACGAATCTGCGAACACCGCAGCACCATTCGCTGTAAAAAAAGTGCAACCAGACTGACTGACCACTTTCTAGAGAAAAATCACACGCCAAACGACATGATATGGACTATCATTGAACAACTACCTACTGGGCCAAACCTACAGAAACGTCTGTATGAAAAAGAACAAAGATGGGTGTACAGACTGTCCACACATATCAATGGTCTCAACGATAACATACAATGGGCTAATGTCCTGTAAAACACTCCCTTCCCAGATGTTTACAACATGCCTTCACACTCCAGGCACTTCAGGGCTGCTAATTCTTAGCCCCTTTAGCAGCTGCTTATTAACTTCCCTTGACTAATATGTCCATATCTGATAGATGCTTTTGTTTTGTTACGACCGTTTTTCCTCACATGAAAAACTTACCCAAACTGCTATGCGCTAAGCTATACTATCTTGAACTGAGACACGTCATGTGCACTATTGACTGTGCCTCCTCAATTGAGAGTCTCTCAGCAGTAATAAGCATCACCCCCTAGATCTCCTCTGAATCATTTACTTGTGGCGCTACTCCCCCCTGTACTAAATTCAAACCAACGCATACAACGGAGTACAAGCGTCACCCCCTAGATCTCCTCTGAATCATTTACATGTGGCGCTACTCCCCCCTATACTAATGCATAAAACGGAGTACGAGTGTCCTCCTGGCGACGTTACTATGGCAACTCAAAATTCTGCACCCGCGAGGCATCCGTAGTGAACGCCTGAGCTTCAGCGTGACGTCATCACGCCAGGTCCGCCACGCCCACCACATCCTCGATGGCGGCCGCCTTATCACCGGCCCCGTCCTCAGTCCGATTACGGGCGCGTGGAGGGACTCCATAGGTACATTGCCTTGTTAGACCCGCGTAAACTGTAAGTAGAGACCCTCCGCACCTCGAGGCAACATGAAACCCTATGCCTCTTGACTCGAGTTTTTCGAGTGCCTTTAATCTCATGGTCAGGCACTCAGCATTTTTCTACGCCTTATCTTGCAGAATATGTCTTCAAATACAGGCCTTCCCTCCCTTATCCTGCGCTGCCCAATGACCCCTCATTAGGAGTAAGCCTTTCTACTTTGTGTTTGATGTTGTGTTTGTTCGGTATTGTCATGTGTTGAATCAAGAGACAATTATCACACTTCGCTATGTCCTTCACCTATAATGACGTGATTGTTGCATAGTCACGCACCTATAGATTTCGGATGCGTGTGAATGACTAATTAATCTCAGATTACTACCACAAAGCACACTACGATTGATAGGTGTGTTAGGAAGACATTGAGGCTTTCTGCGCCAACAATTGATTACGATATTTTTTGAGCTGCACTGTGCACCCCAAGAATAATGCACTATAATAGTCAGCATGAACTCAGTATGGGATGATTCATGAAGCACAAAGACAGGAGACTCCGTCACTTCACTACGTTGCAGGCTTGTAACGAGTTTTATTGTGATTATTACCATTCTCTCTCCACAGGTCTTTTTTTCAGGATAACCACCACCGGGTTATACCTATATTTGTTTTTTTCTGCCTGGTACCACAAATTTTGTTACCTAGGCACAAAGGAATGTCGGTACGGCAGGGTGTTAGTGTACCCTGACCACCCGTTTCTTTGATTTGGTCCTGAAGAAAAACCGGTAATTCCCATTACAGTTTGAAACATGTAGACCCACCACATATTCTCCAGATACATTTGGTCATAAACATACCTGTTATTGTATCTACACCCACATTTTATTATTGTCCAGTAGTCTTAAGAATAAAGTTTTTCCAATAAGTCATACCAGGACAATTTTTAACACACCCACTTTTTTCTTTTTTACACCCATCACTCACATACCAGCTCCACTGTAGTTCAGGTGTTGTAGCACACCTTGATGGCACTCGGCCATCGAGGTGGCCCCGATGATGAAGCATGTCACCGACCAGGTCGGTGAGTGAGGGGTTTATTAATAACCAAAGAAGGACTTTTCTTCTTTTTGATATTGAATCATCCCGCCCGAATCGCTCTTTGAGCACCTTTTCTGGTGGTACTCCTTATTTTGTTAATTAAGATACCTAACCCAGGGGACCAGGAGTATTATTCCGTCCACTCCGGTGGATAAAATCCCTTCACTCTCTCCTATTGTTTATACTATAAAGACTACAAGAGACCACACCATCGAAGGGGACGACGAAGGAATAAGAGAACATCAAGAACTTCGACGTCCATCGGAGAATGTGCGCTCAGCGGGCCCCCTGAACGCAAGAGATGGACAAAACACCATTCAAATTCTGCCGTAACTGCCACCACAAGTACGCGTAGAAGGACAAGCACCCGGTTTGCAATCTCTGCCTACCGGTCGACCACGAGAGCAGGGACTGCAACGCCTGCTCCGTCTTCATGCCGAAAACTCTTCGAGCGAGGCAGCGGATAGCCACGCCAACATGCAGGGCACGGGCCAGACACCATCCCTTCGAGACCTGGGAGCCTCATCAGACGAAGAGGACAACGTCGCCGGAGAAGACGACTGCTACACGGTCGTAGAGACCGATTATAAGAAGACTCCTATAAAGGTAGTTGACTCTCCGGCCCCTAAAGCCCCGAAAGACACTCGACAGTCTGACCCAGACTCTCGAAAAAACGAGGGGAAGTCCTCGAAAGCGCCGACGCCGAAAGCTTCGGCGTCCACGGCTACACCCAGGACCAGCGGATCCTCAGAGAAGGACTCCCAGGCGCCAAAAGCTGGAGAACCGCAAAAGACGTTGAAAAGCGTCCCCGAAAAGGAACGTTAGACGCTGAAAGAAAAGGACCCGAAGAGTACTTCAGCGAAGATAAAGGACCCGAAAGTCGGTTCGGCGCCGACCTATCCGCCGAAGAGAGCGGCCGAACCATTCGACGCCGAACACGCCGCCGAAATGGAGAAGAAAAAGAGACGGCTCGAGGCCGAAATGGAGAACATCCTGCTGCGGAAAATAGAATTCGACGCCAGGATGAAGGACTTCTTGATCCCGACGAGACCGAAGCCACAGGTTGTCAAGATAACCGAGGAGGAGGACTACGACGTCGAAGAACAGTCGGGGTGCCCGAGGGCTGGAAGATCCAGAAGAAGAAGCCTCCTACTACGAATATGAGGGGGACGACGACCAGAGGACATTCCTCGGCTCTGCATCCTCGGAGCACAAGAAATAGAGTGGCAAGACATCGACACCGAGAGCCCGGAGGAGAGCGTGGACACGTATTCTTCGAGGCCTTCGCCACCTGATGACATTGGGGTTTACAACGCAGTCATCAAAAATGCAGCAACAGCTTTCGGGGTAAAACTCGACAAGGAAAAACAGAAGGCAGATTTACTTCTAGAGACACTGCTCCCAACACAAACAAGGAGCCAGTACCTGCCCATGCTCGAAAGCGTCAAGGCACCGGGGAAAGAGGCTTTCAAGGAGCCTGCAAAGCCGTCACATCCAGGACGGAGAAAAAGTACAAGCATTCCCCGAAGGACCCACCCTACATTCAGGGATCGGTCATGGTGGATTCCATCATCACAGCCACGGCAAGGAAGAGGGCTAATGTGCCAACAACATCAGGGCCACCCCCAGACAAGGAAAGGAGAAGGATGGACCTGGCTGGGAGAAGGATCGAACGGGATGCCGCAATGCACTGGTGAATGGCAAATTCCAATGCACTGCTGAACAGGCACCAGTACCAGGTCTTGGACAAACTGGGCCAGTTACTCAAACACCTCCCTCAGGAACACCAGCAAAGGGCTGCGCACTTCGTAGAGGAGGGGAAGAATGTGGCGAATTCTTGCTTCAAAACTGCCTTGGACGGGGCTGACACGGCCAGCAGACTCATGATGATGGGCATCACAGAAAGAAGGTAAACCTGGCTCAGGATTTCAGGCTTCAAGCCGGAGGTGCAACACAGCATCCTGAACACCCCGTTCAACGGAGAAACACTGTTAGGGGCTCCAGTGGATGAGAAGCTCACCCAACTGAAGAAAGATAACGAGACTGCAAGATCCATGGGGGCATTGCAGTTCAGAGGATCAAAGAGGGGCACCCCGTCACGAAGACCTAACGGGAGGGGAGGAAAGCAGCCAGGAACATTGCACCAGGCGTTCCAGCAGTCCCACCAGGTCGACACCCAGACACAGCAAGGGCAACAAAAGCAATCCTGGCAGTACCAACAAAGAGGCCAGTCCTTTCGCGGGAGAGGGAATGGACGTGGACAAAATAGAAGAGGGGGACAACAAGCCACCTCTAAGTGACTTGGTCACGCTGCATATGCCCACCCATGCAAAAACTCTCAGGTTGGAGCACGGATACAACAACAAGGAGTTACGCGAGCTAAACATCAGCTAACATGTAACACTAGTGGGAGGAAGACTAAACCTTTTCTTCCAGGAGTGGAAGAAAATAACCACAGACAAATGGGTACTCAACATCATACAGCACGGATACTGCATAGAGTTGGAAAGGTGACCGCCAAACAGAAAACCGAAAAGAAGGGCGCTAGCAAAGAAAGAGCTAGAGCTACTTCAGGAGGAAGCAAAAGAACTCCTGCAAAAGCAGGCCATCGAACCAGTACCTTACAGAGAAAGGAACAGGTGAGTGTACTCAACCTACTTCCTAGTACCAAAAGTGGAAGAGACGATGAGACCCATCCTGGACCTAAGGTTCTTAAACAAATTCATGAGAACACAAAAATTCAAGATGACATCCTTACAGGAGGTACTTCCTCAATTACAAAGCGGAGACTTCATGGTCACCATAGACCTCAAGGATGCCTACCTGCACATCCCAATGAACAGGGGGCACAAGCATCTGCTCAGATTTGTCATCAACAAAGACCACTACCAGTTCACAAGCCTGGCGTTCAGACTAAAATCGGCACCAAGGGTCTTCGCAAAGTGCCTCGCAACAGTCGCAGCACACCTAAGAAGGGAAGGGATACACGTATACCCTTACCTAGATGACTGGCTAATAAAAGCAAGTTCATACAAGGCCTGCAAGCAGCACGCACAGAGAGTGACAAGCACACTGATGGCCTTCGGATTCTCCATCCACTGGGGGAAATCCTCAATGACACCAGAACAGGTAAACATCTTCCTGGGAGCACAGATCAACACCTTACAAAACAAGGTGTTCACCAGCGAGAAGAGAACGCTAGCACTGCTGAAGGAGACACGACTCTACCAGAAGGGGCGAGCTCTGACAGTGAGGACGGCGAGCAAAGTCATGGGCATGATGGCGTCATGCATACACCTAGTGCCAAATGTACGGCTACACATGAGACCTTTCCAGGAATGGCTACAGGAACAATGGTCACAAGCTCCAGGTCGTTGGGAAGATCTAGTGGTTGTAACGCACTCAGTGCAAGAAGAGATAGCATGGTGGAACATGGGGAACATAAGAAAGGTGAAGCCTCTGACACCGCCAACGGTGACCATCACCACAGACGCATCCCAGAAGGGATGGGGCGCTCACATGGAGAAACTCAGAGTGAGGGGTCTGTGGACACCAGCAGATGCGGTCAGACACATCAACCACCTGGAATTAAACACCGTTTTCCTCGCAATAAAGGCTTTCCAGACAAAACTGTACAACCAGAGAGTGTTGATCCAGACAGACAACACAACAGCGATGTTCTACATCAACAAGCAGGGAGGGACACAATCAGCCTCGATTTCAAAACTAGCGCAAGAAATATGGAGATGGGCCATCCCACTCAAGATAGACCTGCTAGCCATACATCTACCAGGGAAAGACAATGTAGAAGCAGACTGGCTCAGCAGACAGACATCGGCATCCCACGAGTGGGAGCTCAATGCACAGGAAACAATGAAGCTGTTCGACAAGTGGGGAACATCGTCAATAGACCTGTTTTCAACACTGCAAAATGCCGAAACTTCGCATCCAGGCAACCAGGGGAAGGTTCCCTGGGGAATGCCCTATGGATAAGCTGGTCGAAGACATTTGCTTACGCTTTTCCCCCGATACCTCTGATACACAAGCTACTCAACAAGTGCAGAACCAGCAGCATGACTCTGATACTGGTCGCACCACAGTGGGCCAGGCAGACATGTTACTCACAGATAATGGAAATGACAGAATGCACCCCACAGATTCGGGAGAAGGAAAGACCTACTCTCCATGCAAAACTGAGAGGTGCTGCACCCAGAGCCAGAGAGCCTCAGCCTAGTAGCATGGCTCCTGAGGACATAGAGTTTGTGCATCTGAAATTAGCGGAGAGCACCCTGAGGGTACTACCGGAAGCAAGAAGACCCAGCACACGGAAGTGCTATGTGTCAAAGTGGAAGAGATTCACACTGCTGTGCAGGAAGGAAAAGCTGCACAAAAAGATGCAGAAGGACTCAACAGTGCTTAAATACCTCACGCACCTGCTCGACGAAAAACTGAGCTCATCCTCACTAAGAGTACACCTAGAAGCGATAGTCGCTTACACAAGAGGAGAAACGGGCAAGAGCTTCTTTACATCACAGATAGTAAAGAGATTCCTGGAAGGAGCAAAAAAGATCGCACCACCAAAGAGGGTGCCGCCACCGGCATGGAATCTTAATTTAGTCCCAACGGAACTAATGAAAGAACCTTTTGAACCGATTCATAAGGCCTCCCTACAAATGCTGACCATGAAAACAGCTTTCTTGGTGGCAATCACCTCGCTGCGCAGAGTGAGCGAACTACAGCTGCGAACGCTACAAGAACCCTACATCCAGATACACAGTGATAGGGTGGTGATGAGAACGGACCCACACTTTATGCCAAAGGTGGTGTCAAGGTTCCAAACCAAACAATACAAATACCAAGTTTCTTCCAGAAACCAGCCACAAGCGCTGAAAGGGCACTGCACACTCTGGACGCCAGAAGGGCAGTCATGCACTACATAGAGAGAACTAAGGAACACAGGAAAACAAAGCAGTTCTTTGTGTCCTTCGCAAACAGTTTCATGGGAAAACCAGTAACTAAAGGAACGATTGCACGATGGATCGCTCAAACAATACAGTTCTGCCACAAACAAGCATGACAGGAACTAGCAGAGGGGACACAAGCCCACTCTACCAGGAAAAAAGGAGCTACCATTGCATTCCTAGCTAACACCCATTCAAGATATATGCCTGGCGGCAACATGAGCTTTAGTGCACACGTTCACGAAGCACTACTGTGTGGATATACAAATGAACAAGGAAGCACAAGTCGGACAAAAGGTGCTTTAACACATATTCAACAACCAACGCTCATCTTCCACCCAGCCACCACAAACATAACAAACCGCTACAAAGTCTATGCACAGCATAGTGAATCCAGAAAGATTCACGCTGCAAAACGAATAGTTTCTTACCTGTCGATGTAGTTTTGCAGCTTGAAGATCTTTCTGGATTCACTAGCGAACCCACCCACCTCCGCCAGAAAGATGAGGCTGGAGAAAGAGGGGGTTAAAAACAAAGACAATACTAAAACAGACGCCTTAAAGGTTAAAGCGGTGAATCACTTACGTGAGCATTGCCATAGATTCGGAAACAGAACACAAAACGAGAAAGAATCAGAAGATGGCGCCCAAGGGTGGGAGCTTCCGCAGGAAGCATGCCGACGTCACAGGAAGTACACCAAAAGGTGGGACGTCGACGCCCACCTGGGCTACGAAAAAAAAAAAAGAAAAGACTACGATTCTGGAGCCAATCACCAGACCGCGGAATAATGCACAGCATAGTGAATCCAGAAAGATCTTCAAGCTGCAAAATTACACCGACAGGTAAGAAACTATTCGTTTGTTGCAGTAACCCCCCCACACACACTTTTTGGCAGACTACTGATGCACTTTGACTTGATGTGCCCTGGGTCCCTTCCAATCAGGTTCCCAGGGCCTGTGTTCTTTCCCCAAAACAGTACATTGTACACCCAATTGGCACTCTGGCCACAGGTCAGCCTCTGGTAAATGTTACCACAGGTACCAGGGCACTGTGACCAGAGAAGGCCTCTAAGGGCTGCAGCACTTATTGAGCCACCCTTTGAGGTCCTGTACCTTTACACACACACACTTCATTTGCAGGCTGCGTGTTTTGGTGCAGAACTATACCAGTGGTAAGGGTACAGGTGCATGAGCCCTGTACCCCTACAGTGTCTAAGTCCATTCTTAGACATTGTAAGTGCAGTGCTGCCATTAAGTGTATATGGTGGTGGGAGTTTGTCATTACAAACTCCACAATACCATAATGGCTGCACTGAAAACTGAGAAGTTTGGTATCAAACTTCTCAGCACATTAAACCCACACTGATGCTAGTGTGGAATTTAATGAAAAATGCACACAGAGGGCATCTTAGAGATGCCCCCTGAAAAACGACCAGCGTTTGGTGGGTTCCCTGACTGGTACACACCAGCCTGCCACCACAAGACAGGTTTATGGACCCTTGAGGTGGGGGCCTTCGCTCCCCGAGTCCAGAAACCAAGCCTTTCCTGGGAGGAGGTGGTCACACCTCCCCCAGGCCAGGAAGAGCCATCAGTGGCAGGGAAGCTTCAAAGGCCTCCAGCCTCTCCTGTATCAGGGGCAGGCCCCCTTTGGGTCTCCCCTCCTTTTCGGCGGGAAGACAGGTGGGAAAAAGTTTCCAGCCCAGAAGGTGTGCCAACCTCTGCCAACCCCACACCTCAGGTGGGGGAGGCGAGGTGAAGCCCACTCTTCAGTGCCTGCCATCTTGCAGATGGCAGGCGCTCCCCAATCGGGATTAGGGATTGTGCTCACTCCCCCACGTGGGGTGAGCACAACAAAGGGTGTAGTCAGCCTAAGGCCAGTAGCCCATTGACTACTGACCCTAAATCGCCGCCTAAATACAGTATTTAGGGGACAGCCCTGAACCAAGAAGGTAGACAAGAACCTACAAGAAGAAAAGAAGAAGGATCAAATAGCCGTACCAAAGCTAACAAGCTAACACACACTGACTTGGCCCCAGCCCTACCGGCCTGTCCCCACCACGAACCTGCTCCAGCGAAATCCCGGTGTGTCCTGCAGCCAGCAACCTCCGTAAACCCTGAGGAACTGCATACCTTCGATCCCAAAGACTTTGTCTCCCCTGAACACCGTATTTGTTCAGCCACAGACTCCAGCTCCGCAAGGATCCGCGAGTCTGCACCACTCTGCACCCAATGCCAGAGTTCGAGTGGCCTAACACCACGAGGAGGTCTCCCCGGCAATCCAGACCCGAAATCCAGTGATCCCTGACGTGCCTCAAACCTCCAGCCGACGCATGCAGCCTAAATCCAGAAGGTTCACCCAACCGCGACCAGGAGCTGGTAAGGAGATCTTATGCTAAAAGGCACCCCTGTACCCTCACGGCCTTGGGTGGCCCAACCTACGGTGCCTAACCAACCCCCAACATCCTAACTTAACTCTTCAAGTGGTGGTCGCACCCAGAGACTTTCTTCCCCGAGCCTGCAGTGCTTTTGTAAACCTGAAACTCCCCATTGAAAGCTATAGGGCTTCTGATGACAAAACAGCACCAGGCCGCCCCAGTGCCACTAAGGGTGCATCTTTTGTGCTGGCCTAAATCCCCATTTGCCCTGAGCTTAAGTCCAGGAGCTTTGCTCCCACAACCCAGTGACCTGCTAGTCAGCAGCCACCAACTGGAGGCCCCTATCTCCTATTGGATAACATTGGGCCTCAGCACTCTTCACTTGCCCGCCCTAGTGCCGCTGAGGGTGTAACAAGATTGCATCCCTGATCAGGGGGACCCCTGAGTCTAACCCCACAATACCAACTCCCACAACAAAGTACTTACCTTTAAACCGATCACACTATTTTCCTCCATAGGATAACATTGACTGTTTTTCTATGAAAAGTTTGGAGTTCGAAAATCTTAGAAATCCTTTTGCAACTGTACTAAATAACAAAAACGTTTTTACTTACCTGTTTACAGGAAATGTCTCAGCGTAGTATCCAGGTATACTACACTGTGTAAGAAAAGTAATCTGAAAGTAATGTACTGGTCATTTTACTAAAAAGCCCATTCAAAGTATATGTGCTGTATTTCCAAAGTATTGCATTTTGTCAGTAACAGTACTGTCAATCAAAACAAAGTGCATATACAATTACAATCCAAACTGTGTTACAACTGTATATTTACTGCAAAGTATTTATCACCTACCTGTGCTAGGCTTGCTTTGTTCTATGGAATAAAATAATTAAAATAATTTTTTTATACAAAAACAATTGGTCTGAAATTCAGTCTTTGAGTGTGTAAAATCATTTGCTGATTGAGTGTGTATAACAAATGCTTAACGCTGTCTTCTGATACAGCCTTACTGCTCGACCAAACTCCCACAAATAGAGAGTAGGGTACTATCTACTTTTACCTCTGCCTACCTTTTGGGTTCCACTGGACTCTGCATACTGTACCTCACTTTGGTATAGTATATACTGAGCCAGCTTCCTACAGCCAGTCAGGACTCCCAACAGCACCAAGACTGAGCAGCCATCGAGGGACGTCTGCACAGCAGAGACCCACTTCTAGAGTGGCCCAACTGTCCTGATTTTTGCACCCTCAACTGACAAGACCGGCAACAGCAAGACCCAGCGACGCACCAGCCCAACTGACCAAACCCTGCTGCACCCGAACACCAGGCCGGGTTACCGAGAACCGACTATGCTGCCTTACTCCCTGGACCCTTGTGGACCAAGCTCCTGGACTTGTCCTCAAGCCCCTTGTGCAGCCTGTTTTTAGGTGGATCCCAATTCTCTCCTTCGCTGTAGCACGTAAGGCTACCAACCCAAACAGCACCTCTGCACCCGGAGTCCTCAGGGCAGGTAAACTCTAACTGCTGGTAGTACTTGGACCATACCCCTCTACCACCTTAAGTCCTAAAGCGGCCCAAAGAAACCTACTGCTAGTGGGGAGCATCTCTGCTTTGCTCTCTGCCCTCTGTTTTTCGGCTTGCTGCCTTTTTGCTCCTCTGCTCTTTGTTTTACCTTCCTTTGATCTATTATTGCATTTTTCACTTTCTCTTATTGCTCCTCTGTTTTGCGCCTTTTTTCCCTTCTGTGCCCTTGCTGCTGCTCATCCTCTGCTGCCCCCTGTGAGAAAGTGCCATCTTTCTTGCATTGGTATGCCCCCACTTTTTTCTGAACTGCTGATGTGCTTTGACTGAGTGTGCCCTGGGCTCCTGCCAACCAGGTACCCAGGGCCTGTGTTCCTTCCCTAAAACTATTGGAACACATCCCTGTGTGCCATGTCCACAGAACCCACTGCCCTGGCATACCCCAGTCACCTCTCTAGCTGGGTGCCCTATGCCAGAGGTGTGGGCGCAGGTGCATGAGCACTGTGCCCCTACAGTACCCAGGGCTATTCCTGGGCACTGTAAGTGCAGTGCTGCCATTAAGAGTATATGGTGCTGGGAGGTTGTCATTACCAACTCCACAGCACCATAATGGCTACACTGAAGACTGACCAGTTTGGTACCAAACTTCTCAGCACATTAAACCCGCACTGATGCCAGTGTCAGATTTAATGTAAAATGCACCAGAGGGCATCTTGGAGATGCCCCCTGAAAACCTAACCCACAATCCACATCTGGGCTGAGTGGCTGCAGAGACTGCCACACAGCAGACCTGTTGCTGGACCCCTGGGTGGAGAGCCCCCCGCTCTCCTGAGCCTGCAACAATGCACATCCTGGGCGAAGTGCTAGGTCTCCTCCCCCAGGATGGGCAGGGGGAAGCTTCAAAGGCATGCCGCTTTTGTGAGCTTCTCCAGACCATTTGCTTTACTCAGCAACTGGCCCCCACCGGTTCTAACCTCCACTCTGGCAGGAAGACTAGCGGGAAACCCTACTTCAGGAAGGGGGGTGGGCCAGTTGTGCCAACCCCACCCCCTCAGGTGGGAGAGGCGAGGTGAAGCACGACCCCAATCACAGCTAGGCTCCTGCCACCCTAGGACAGGGACCTATTAGTCCCTGCCCTTGCCCTCCCTGTAACGCCACTAAATTCAGTATTATGGGGCTCCCTGAACCTTCCTTCCTCAGATCCCGATAATAAAGAAGATCAAGGAGAAGAAGTTCAAGGAGAAGAAGACCGGCCGTGCAGCTGCTAACATGACGATAACAACTGACTTGGCCCCAGCCCTCCCGGCCTGTCGATCCTGGAACCTGCTCCGGCCTAATCCCGGCGCCTCCTGCGGACAGCAACCTTGGGACACCCAGAGGACCTGCCTGCCTTGACCCGCTTAAAGACTGGGACTCCCATCAGTAGAGGCTCTGCTGCAACAACACCCCTGGTGCCAGCCAGGAAGCTCTGGACCAGCCACTCTGCACCCGCCGAGCCCGACCCGTGCCAGAGTGATCCAAGACCACGAGGACGTCCCCCCGGCGACTGGGACCCGAAGTCCAGTGCCCAAAGACCCTCCTCGACGAACCAGACTACACCTGCAGACTCAGAACCAGGGGCCCCTCCAACCGCAACCAGCCAAGGGTAAGATTTCCCGACAGTCAAAGACACCCCTGCACCCGGCGCCCTGCGGCTCCATGTGCCTCCCTTTGGGGTACCTACCTCTTCTCCAGGATCCCAACTTACCTCTCGAAGTGGTGGTCGCAACTGAAGAATATCCGTCCCAGAGTCTGCAGCCTTTGTTCCCTTTTTACCTTTCCCTTTGAATAACATTGAGCGCCCGATGGCTCAAAAGCACCCTGCACCCAGCCGCCCGAATGGCTCTGGCAGTGCAACCTTTGCCCTATCCTACTTCTCCCTTTTCCCTGAGCAAGTGACCAGGAGCCCAGCTCCCACAGCCGAGTGGCCTGCTAGCCAGCAGCCACCAACCGAAGGCCCCCTGCCCCTCATTGGCTAACATTGGGCCTAACAACCTCTGCACCCGGCTGCCCCTGTGCCGCTGAGGGTGAACCAACTGTACCTACCTGACCCTGGGGGACCCCTGAGTCTATGCCCAAAACCTTAACTTCACCAGCCGAGTACTCACCTGGAAACCGGGAACTCACTTACCCGCCATTAGATAACATTGACTGGTTTGACTCGAAAAATCTTCTAAGTGTCTACTTTTGAAAACTTAAAATATTCATATAAAATCAACTGAATTCTGAAGTACTCACCTGTGATCAGGAGAGAAGCCAGTACTGTACCTTGTAGCCCAGTACTGAACCGCAAAAGTCATCCTTGTCAAGTTTACTAGTAACCTGTATTTTCTCCATAGGAATCCATTGTCTGCTTTTCTATGACATTTCTTCCAAGTATCTACTTTTTAAAACTAGAAATATTCTTTAAAAATCATACGAAATACTGAAACGTAATTACTTACCCGTTTTAAGTTGAGACGCCAGTGCTGGACCTAGTAGCCCAGTACTGGATTACAAAAGTAACGAGATCGTACTCTACCTGCACCTGAATTTTCTCCCATTGGATAACATTGCCAGATTTCTGTTGAAAAGTTTCTAAGTGTGAACTTTTAAAATAGCTTTATATTCCTGAAAAATCACTGCAATAACTAAAACGTTTTTACTAAATTGTTTTCAGCTTAGACCCCAGGACTGATTCTAGGATTCCATACTGGAACTACCTTTTTTTTTTTGTCAACTCCTTTTTGGGTTTCGCCTGCCGAAGGCTGCGGTCTGCGCAGCTCTTCAGCGCAGGTGAAATCCTATGTCGTCAATAAGGACTTCTGGAACGTCCCCCGGCTCTCATTGGCTAGCTCCATAAAGGGAGGCTAGCCATTGAGTGCCGGATCTGTCCATCAAGGCTGGACCAGATTCGGGGGCGTTCCGGAGATTTTTTCCCAGGGCGGAGTTACGTTTTTTCCAGTTCCCTCCCCCTTCACTGAAAGTGAATTCAGATGCGCTGTCCATTCCCGCCCCCTCCGTGTGCCTTTCCGCCCCCCTCGCTGTCCTGTGCACGTTTCCCGCCGTCCGTGTCCTCTCCCGCCCCCTCCCGCCGTCCGTGTCTTCTCCCGCCCCCTCCCGCCGTCCGTGTCTTCTCCCGCCCCCTCCCGCCCCCTCCCGCCGTCCGTGTCTTCTCCCGCCCCCTTCCGTGTCTTCTCCCGCCCCCTCCCGCCGTTCGTGTCCTCTCCCGCCCGCTCCCTCCCGCCGTCCGTGGATCGGCAAGGCACGGGCGCTGTGGCCGTGTGACCCATCGCCAGGTAGGTCGACGCCGCAGCTTGTGGGTGCCCTGCTGAGCCGCGGCTGGAGGCGGCGCTGAGCCGGCCCCGCGCTGCTGCTCCCGGGAGCGGCGCCGACCAGCATGAAAGTCACCGTGTGCTTCGGGAGGACCCGGGTGGTGGTGCCCTGCGGGGACGGCAACCTACAGGTCTCCAGCCTCATCCAGCAGGCGGTGACCCGCTACAGGAAGGCCATCGCCAAGGTGAGTCCGGGGGAGCTGGGGGACCACAACATGGCGCTGCCCGGGGAGCGGGGCCGGCTGAGAGCCTGGGGAGGGCAGCGGAGCCCCGGGACACGCTCTCTGCTGCTGCCCTGGGGTATGAGAGGAGAGGCAGGGGCGCCTGAAGCCCCCATGGTGCGTGGAACCGAGGTGCAACTCGGGGCTGAGTTGGCAGCAGGATGGGAAAGTTTAGGAGTCTGGGCGGCCTAGCGGTTTCCCAGAGGGAGCCCCTGGAAACAATTTTAAGCTGTTCTACCCTTTCCTTGTGCACCCCCTCCGGTTCATGTAGTGTTTTCAGAGAATGGGCCAGTGCGCCACACTGCCAGTTTAAAAGGTGATGAGAGGAGCACTGTTGTGACTCACGTGGGGGGCGATTGGCAGACCCCTGTGAAATCAACGAGTATAAGCGAGAGACTGCAAAGTCCACATTGTATCTTACATTATTTATATCTGCTCATTTTGTGCTTCGGTGGTCTCATGAGAAGGAACGAAGGATTAGATTTTCGGATTGAGTATGCGAGCCCTTGAAACGTCAGTGGGAAGTAAGTTTGACATGCACTGTGTAACTTGAGGCCAAACCCTCGCCTCATGCGGCTCTCAAAAATTGGGGTTCTGCCAGTGCATAGTTGGGGAGTTAGCCTCCATGTCAGGCGCGGCCCTTTCTTTTTACGTGTTCGGCCCCTGAGACATTTGTAGCTGGTCCCTGCTTCGCGCAGCACAATCTAGGAGTCACCTTCAGTGTGTTTGTGTGTGTTTAGTGCACTCCTCCACCTGCAGGCACCAGCCTGCACATCAACAAAATAGAAAAAGCAAGAACCCTGCCAGAATGAACATAGTGGTCCCACAAGGGATCCTAACGTTTAAATAAGGGTGACAAAAATAAACATCAGAGCCAAGTACACATCACACATTTTTCATATCTTATTTATTTATTGATCTGTTTACATATTATCATGTTATATTAGATAAAAAGAAGGAAAATCCTCTCATAAGACAAATAAACAATATATGTACACATGTCCCATCCACTCCCAGGCACCCATACTAGATTCACACTCACTTTCAAGCTAATAAAACCAATCAAACATATAAACATTTATACATTGCATTCATACTGGTACAGCCAAGCCTGCAGTGGGGATGAAATTATACTGCATAGGCAAAAAATGAGACTGTGGAGGCAAGATGCGTAGAGGAAAACAGTTGACAAATACTAGGCTTCTGTCAGCCACAGCCACCACGCCAACGCGCGTTTCGGTGAATGGCCTATTCAGGCCACACCTTCTTCAGGGCGAAGATGTATCATGGGGTTAGGGGCTCGACACACAGAGACAAATTAATGCGAAGAGTATATCAACAATGGGGGGTCCGCTCAGAAGGCTGGATATTGGGGTTCCTTTGCTGTGGTTATGTTGTTCTTTCATAAACCAAAAAAATCAGTTTGACTATAATGCGTCAGGTATAGGGTAGCTCCAGCCGGAGCTCCAATTCGTCAATTCCAGATAGGGTAACGCAGGGAGAGCCTTAATGTCCCGCGTTTTAAAATTCAGCCACGCTCAATATACATTCAGAAAGGTTGAGAATACTCCGATCAAGAAGCCAGTCAGGTCAGGGCAAAATGCGTTCACTCGGTGGGGGCCTTTCGCCGGGCTAACAGAAGCGGCGTGGGAGACTTCTCAGAGGGGTGGTTAGTCGTAAATGGCGGTGGAAGATGACCCAGTTTCCGCAGATGACGGGTCCCGTCTGTAATGGCAGTAATCTTGGATAGACAAAACAGTGAGGTCCATGTACACACTGTACTTTATTCTGGTCCAGTGTATATAGAGCCACTTTCTCAACCCCCCCCCCCCTCCCTCCAGTGCTGTTTTCCTTCTTCCCACCTCCCAGCTGTCCAGCCCTCCCCAAACACTACTTGATGGCGGCCGATGCATGGTTAAGGAGAGATCTTACTAAATTGCTTCCTTTGCCGCACAGCTCCGCCTGGTAGCTGCTGCCCCCTGACCCTTTAAGGTCCTAGGTTTGAGGCTCTCCTCCACCTGCAGGCACCAGCCTGCGCATCATCCCTGGTGGTCCAGTGGAGAGCATCTCTGCTCTGCTGCTGCTCTCTGCCCTCTGTTTTTTTTTTTGCTTAATGCCTTTCTGCTCCTCTGCTCTTTTTTCACCTTTCTTTTATCTATTGCTTTTTCTTTACTTTCTCATATTTCTCCCCTATTTTTGGGCCTTTTATCCCTTCCGTACCTTCGCTGCTGCTAGTCTACCACGCCCGCCTCCCAGCTTTCTAGCCCCCTGTGAGGCCGCGCCGCTGGCGCGTCGAAAGCAAGCTCGTCTGCGCCCATCCGCGCCTGGACCACGCCCAGCGCCACGGACCCTGGTCCTCAGACCATCCACTGCTACTACTCCTGCACACTCCACTCCGGACAGTTCACCACCTGCCACCTTGCATCACTAAAGAACACCAAAGGGGGGCGTGGCCAAGATGGCGGAGTGAACGGACGTGTTCTGCCCGAGCTCCCGCGCCCGCCTAGGCCCTGAGCCCTAAACATCGCTTCTCTCCCCCCTAGCCGTTCCAGGCGACCGGGTGTGGGCGAGAAGGCTTCCAGGCACTGCTGAGCGGAACTCCGGTCCTCCGGTGAGCCACGGAGCGGACGGCAGAAACCTTTGCCGCTGGAGCACGGAGCGAGGGTGACGGTGCGGGCCGCATCGGAGACCCGGCGGTAGCGGTGCCGACCCAGAGAACGGAGAGACGGGCCTGAATTAGTCCGGCCGCACGCCGGCGGCTTTGCTGTACAGACCACCGGGGCTAGAGGAGACCTGGCCCGACGCCCAGCGGCACAAACCGGTCTCGGCCCCGCCCCAGAAGCTACGCGAGGCCGCGGCTGCGGCCTCGCCGGAGGAGAGCAGAGGCACGGACCGCCGCCGGAGCGGAGTAGCGGAAGGCTGGACCCTGGCGAGATACCCTGAGAAAGGCGGAGGTACACAGGGGGTCCGGTGGTCGGTGGGCCCGGGCCGGGGGCGCCCTAGCCGCTGCTCCAGCGAAGAGGAGTGCTCTGGACCTGATTCCGCCCCAAGATCTACCTGAGGCCGCGGCAGCGGCCTAGCTGGCGGAGGCCCAAGGCCGCGAGCGTCCAGCATCGGCACACAGTCCGGGGCGGATTTCCGGAGGGCAGAGGTCCCGGCGCACGGTAGACACCGCAACCGGGCCTGATCAGCGAACTCTGAGGTGTGGCAGCTGGACGGCGACGGAGCGGGGCCTTGGCCCCCGACCCCCCAGTTCTGGCCGGCAGAGGTGAGGGGTGGACCGGGTGAAGGTTGCTCGGTGGAGCGAGGGCCTACGGAGCACTGCACCGGGGAGATCCTACAGTTTTAGCGACACCTGCCTACTTGAACGCGGCTGGGGGGCGAAAGGCATCGCGGACTTACCGCGGGCGACACCGGAGTCTGAGGGGCATGACATCGGTGCGGGGCTGACGCCGCAGCACCACCGGGCCCAAGAGACAGAGGCGGAAGGGAACAGTGGCAAGGCGGGGCAGGCCCCTCTCGCAGGGACGGCTGCCGGTGGTGGAGGATCCTTGGTGCCCGCAGATTGCGACTGAGGCCGGGGTGCGGCAGGTCGAAGCATCGGAGCCGAGGGGCCAAGGGCAGGGCCCAGGTCAGAGCTTGCCACGGCCTCGGAGACGGAGGTGAGGAGTGGGCTGGGAGTGAACTTTGAGACACGGGGCCCCAGTGGAGCCCACATTGCCCTGAGTGTGGCGGCTGTCTGAGACTTCTCACACCGGCGTGGTCGGGGGACCACTACAAAGCCTGTTATTCACTGAGAGGGCGGTGGAGTACCATCGGCGGCCGAATGGCGCGGGGCTTTCCATGAGTGACCGGAAGCCGGGGGCCCGAACCTGTGTCGCAGTTTTCATCTCGGACCGGCCCACAAAGCGGAGGTCCGCGCAGGTGCATGCCAGGAACTCAAGCCTGATTAGAGTACGGATTGGCTGGGGGCAGCTGGGGTTCGCACACGAGCAGCGGCACGGTGAGGAGGATGGCCGGGCAAAAGGGCGGCAAGGGAGGCAGTCGCACGCTCACGGACATGCTCAATAAACTGCCCAGCAAAGGAGACAAGACTTCGACACCGTCGGGAGGCGCATGCGGATCTCAAGGAGGGAGCAACGGGGAGCCTCCGGTCACCAGATCCTTTTTAGAGTCCCTGTTCGGGACTTTGAGGGATGACTTTCAGGAGCTGAAGAAGGAGGTGGCCGGTGAAGTACGGGAACTGCGCAGGGAGGTAGATGGACTTGGAGAGAGGGTTGAAGCAGTTGAGAGCTCCACGCAGCGCCAGGATGATGAGATTACGCACTTGCAGCAGGAGGTACTCCGCCTCAGGGACCAACACATAGACCTTCAATCACACAATGAGGATCTGGAAAACAGAGCGAGACGGAACAACATTAGAGTCCGGGGAGTGCCGTCTACAGAGGAGCCCTCCGGCATAGCGGCCTATTTGCAGGACCTGTTTCGCACTGTCCTTGGTGAACCTGCGGATTTCCCTATCAGGATTGATAGAGCTCACAGAGTGGGCCCGCAGCGGCGGGCGAGTGGACCTCCGCCGGATGTACTGGCTTTCCTTCCTGATTTTCCGCTAAAGGAGCGGATTATGCGCGAGGCGAGGAAGACACAATCAATAGCATTTAGAGGTCACCAAGTGGCGCTATATCAGGATCTCGCTGCGACCACGCTCCAGAAGCGCAGGGCATTCAAGATTGCGACGGACTTCCTAAGGCAACACGACACGCCCTACTCCTGGGGGCACCCATTTCGCCTAATATTCCGATGGAGCGGGGAATCGCACCAGTTGCGGTCTCTTCAAGATGTTTGCGAAGTCTTAGGGATCACAGCAGAGGAAGAGGAGTCGTCCACACCACGAAGGAGGAGGAGTTCATCTGGCGGTGGCTGGCGGAGAGTCTCGAGACGCAGAACACAAGGGGCCTCACGGAGGCCGGATTCACCTGCGGTCAGATCTGGAATGGCGGACGCAATTCGAACGGCACATGAGACCTCAGTGGTCGAGGGAGAAGTGGCGTTGACCGCATAACTGGACTCCGGGGGGAGATTGACAATGCATTACTGATGGAGCTGGCTTGGGGAGGGGGCGGGAGCGGGATTGCGAGGGTGGGGTGCTGGTGGCAAGTCGCCCATGAAGGTAAATCACCGCAGACCTGTCCGTAAGGGGCAGGCCTGGGACTATTTGAACTATGTAAGGTTACGGGGGTTGGGTTGGGAGGTTCATGTTGGGGGACGGGGGAAGGGGAGACAGGGGTCGGGGAGTTGGGGTCCGGGGGTCTTGGGATCCGGGGGGGGGAGTTCGGGGTAGCTCGGTCCGGTGTCTCAGTTCTGTTCGCTCAGATTAGCCAGACATTAAGGGCGGATCTGCAGAAGAAGTCGGTGTTTGTCGCATTTGCTTGTCTAGTGCTGGGAGGTTCCATTAATCTGATATGGCTGGTTTGAAAGTAGTGACTTTGAATGTGAAAGGCCTAAACAACCCCACTAAACGAAGGGCAGTTCTCTCATTGTTAGAGGCCACGCAGGCTGACATTTGTCTGCTACAGGAAACGCACTTGCTGGTGGGTGACTGCCATAGATTGCGGTCCCGTTCCTTCCCCACGCAGTTCTTTTCTTCCCACACCACTAAAACAGCAGGGGTTGCTATATTGGTATCTAAATCCTTTAGGGGTGAGGTGCTACACAAATTGGCTGACCAAAAAGGGAGATTACTGGCGTACAGGTTTAAGTTGGGGCTCCTGCAATTCACGGTGGGGTCGGTTTACTGCCCAAACGAACGTCAGGAACACTTCCTCCGCACCACATTGATAGACGTCACAGCATCCCCTGACCAACATCTCATCCTGGGAGGGGACCTGAACATGGTGTTTGATTCCTCGTTAGACAGATCAGCACAGCGCTTTCCACAGACAGGGGAACTGTCGAACACCATGAAAACGCATTTAGCTGAACTTGACTTGCACGATCTCTGGAGAGGATTTCACCCTGCAGATAGGGACTACTCTTATTTCTCGCACGCACACAAAACATACGCACGGCTGGACTACTTGCTGGTCTCTGGCCCGGTTCGGGACATGGCCTCTGCCTCTGAGATCGGGGTCATCTCCCTGTCGGATAATGCACCAGTCTCGGGTACCTTTCTGCCCCCATCGACCCCGGTGCAGCGCGGAGTCTGGCGGCTACGGGACGCCCTCTTGCACAAAAAACTTGTGGTGCAGCGTATCACTGAGGCTGTGACTGAATTTCAACTTCACAACGCTAACCCCGAGACCACATTGGCAACTCAATGGGGAGCGCTTAAGTCGGTTTTACGGGGAGAGTTTATATCAGTATCGGCAGCCGAAAATAAGGAACGGAAAGTTAAGCGGGAGGAACTCACGCACAAGGTCAGGGAATTGGAGCGGGTGCATCACCGTACGGGGGCGCCTAGAATCTGGAAACAACTTAAGGCGGCGAGGAAACTTCTGTCGTCTCTAGACCTGGATAGGGCTGAATACGCGGCGCTCCGTCTGAAACACGCTTATTACACAGGGGGGGATCGCTGTGGTCGGTTGTTAGCGGCTAAGCTCAGAATTGCACACCAATGCCGTCGAGTCAAAGAACTTGCGGTGCCGGGCGGGCGCACGGTCTCGGAAGACGCCGATATAGCTGAGGCTTTTCGTCAGTTCTACGCTGAGCTCTACGCGGAGGACGGTACAGTGACTGGGGACCCTGATGAATATCTGGACTCAGTGACTCTCCCGTCCTTAGCTCAAGTACAGACTGACTACCTGGACCGGGAGATTAGGATAGAAGAGGTTATCACGGCGATCGCTAGGCTAAAACTCGGGAAGGCTCCGGGACCGGACGGATATACCACCCTCTTCTATAGGACGTTTTGCACTACCCTAGCTCCAATATTGACCAAACTGTTTAACTCTTTTGACTGCCCGGGCGCTATCCCTCCGGATCTCCTGCATGCCACGGTGTCGGTCATGCCGAAGCCGGGGAAGGACAGGGCCCAGTGTGGCTCGTACAGACCGATCTCCCTCCTAAACGTTGACCTAAAAATCTACACAGGGATATTGGCTGCGAGGTTGGCGCAATATCTCCCTGGACTGATTGAATCAGACCAGTCCGGTTTTATACCCGGCAGGCAGACGGTGGATAACACTAAGCGGTTGGTGCATGTAATGGAGAAGGCGTCACGGATCCCTGGGGAGAGGATGCTCCTATCGGTCGACGCCGAAAAAGCGTTTGACCGGGTGCATTGGCCGTATCTTGAGCGAGTGATGGCTCGAATGGGTATAGGGGAGAAGTTTAGGTGCATGGTCTTTAATTGTTATAAGTTCCCGTCAGCGGCAGTGCGGGTCAATGGCTGTGGATCGATGCGCTTTAATATTGACCGCGGCACAAGACAGGGGTGCCCACTATCTCCCCTACTCTTTGCTCTCTACATGGAGCCTTTTGCCCAGAGAGTGAGATGTAATGCGGATGCTACGGGAGTGCGGATGGGGGGTTATACCCACACGGTTAGTTTGTATGCAGATGATGTCATTTTTGCGCTAGAGGATCCGCAGAGGGCTTTGCCCGCGTGTATGGAAGAGCTCGGGGCTTTTGCGAGAACGGCCGGGTTCAAGATGAATATGGGGAAATCCACGGCATTGGATATCTCCCTGACGCCTGGGACGAGACGAGATTTGCAGAGGCGTTACCCACTAAGGTGGTCGCGGGACCATGTGCCTTACCTTGGTATCTTGCTGGCTCCCACACTGCCGGCGATGATAGCGGTCAATTATGAGACGTTAGGCAGGAAGGTGAAGGAGGAACTGGGGAGATGGAACAAGGGGACGATATCGTGGCTGGGCAGGATAGCGGCGCTGAAGATGACTGTGCTACCACAGATCTTATACCTCTTCCGGGCACTTCCGCTGCAACCCCCTAAGGGTTGGATAAGGATGATGCAGACGGCTCTATCCCAATTTGTCTGGCAAGGCCGCAAGCCCCGGATGAAGAGAACATTGACGACCCTAGCGCCGGAGGCAGGGGGGCTGGGAATCCCTGACCTTCACAAATATTTCCAGGCGTCTCAACTGAGGTACCTGGTGGAATGGAGCAGATGGGAGTCGGATAAGCACTGGCTCTTCCAAGATCAGGTGGTGGCGGGTCGACCGTTGCAGGAAATACCATTCCTCCGTAGACAGCACAGACCCCCGAACCTCTACGCCTCACAGGTCACTAGGGTTCCGTTGCGGGTTTGGGATGCCACTTGCGAACGGTTCGAGCTTACCTCGTTCCCATCTCCGTTCACTCCTATTGTGGACAACCCAGACTTCACGCCAGGGACAGAACCGGGTGCCTTTGCGCACTGGCGGGAGAAAGGCTGCAGAGCGCTTTTCCATGTGTACGGAGAGGATGGGATCCTCCCCTTTGAGGGCCTTAAAGAGAGTTACCAGCTGGTGGAGGCGGACAGGATGCGATATTGGCAGGTCAGACATTGGGCGCTACATCCACAGGTGCGGGATGCAGCGGACAGGAACCTGCTCCCCTATGAGCGATGGTTGGCGACGCGTGCTTCAGATGCGAAACTCATATCGGATCTATATAAAATGCTACAGCCTCCGACCGTACACATTTATAACCCTGGCCGGGAGAGGTGGAACAGGGAGCTGGGGAGGACGCTGAGTCATAAGGAATGGGAGCAGATCTCATACCGAGCGCGACACTCTGCATATCATGTGGGGCTCACGGAAACCTTCACCAAGGTTTCGACGTACTGGTACCGCACTCCCGAACGCTTGCACGAAATGAACAGGCTCTTAGACACTACATGTTGGCGCGCTTGTGGACACACTGGGACACTGACACATATCTTATGGGAATGCCCCCTGCTACTGGATTATTGGAAGGAGGTGCTCGATGAAATTGATAAATGTTTTGACATAGAGTTACCTCGTTTCCCAGCATACACCCTACTGGGCCTGCCTAATGCCTTGATGTATCTGTTGAAATCCCGGAGAGGGAGACACATAGCCATCGCCTTGGGCTCCGCTGTGCAGAACATTCTAATACACTGGCGCACTTCCACTGTTCCCTCGATCACGGGTTGGTTGCATAGGCTGTGGCATGTACTGGGCATGGAGAAACTTTCGCTTACATTGGCGGGGGAGATGGACCAATTCACGGAGCTGTGGCAGCCATTCCATACTTTATTGGCCACTGAATTCAGGGAGCTTACGTGCCCCAGATACCTGAGACTCCTTAGACTTACACCACCGATCACCTAAAAGGCCTGTGGGGAATGGATGAGTGGGGCACGCACGTTGGGAACATGATGGGAAAGGGCTTATGTGTTTCCGAGAACTTCCTTGCGCAGCACCGGACTGAGAGTTGGGGGGAGGGAAGGGGATGGGAATAGGGGGTTGTTGGGGTAGTTTGTTACATTAACTGTGAAATACAGTGGGATTGTTCTTTGCTTCCTGGTCGACGCACGACTACAATGCTCGAGGGTGCCACCCATAGAGGCTCTTGCTTAGTTCAGACTGTAGAACCTTGAGGGTGGCGGTGAACTCTAGAGACTACATCAGCATTGATTTCTCATACTAGGTGCTATCTGTTATTGCCTGGTCCTTTTCTGGTTTTACATTGCTGTACTGCTGTATTTCCTTAATAAAAATACTTAAACCTAAAGAACACCAAAGGCCCGTTCACCTACTCGCCGTGGAGATCTAGGACCTGCTCGACTCTATCTCCCCTTTTTTACGGAAACCTGGATGAACCCCCACCTTGGCCCCAGAGATGGCAACCACCATACCCGACAGCTACAAAGTCATCCACACTCCTGGTGGCCCGCAGCGATCGGACCCCAGTTTCATCCTCCTGCTTCCACACTCTCCACCTGCTTCGTAAGATCTTCAAGTGGATTCCCACCAAGTCCAGGAAAACAGTCACCAATTCACTCCTCAGCAGCAGACTCTACTATGACAACGCACTCTACGCTGGCACCACCCAGAAACTCCAAAGGAAACTGCAGAACATCCAGAACGTCTCTTCCAGACTTATCCTACACTTCCCATGCCACAGCCACATTACCGGCACCTGAGAGACCTTCACTGGCTACCTATCAACAAAAGAATTACCTTCAAGCTCCTCACACACGCCTACAAAACTATCCTTTATGCTGGACCTGCATACCCCAACCGCCGCCTCTCCTTCTACACTCCCACCTGACATCCCCACTCTGCCCAACTTGCCCTGGCTACCATCCCACGGATCTGCAAGACCACGGCTGGAGGAAGAACCTTCTCCTACCTCAGTGCGTAGACCAGGAACTCCTTGCCTCTGCCCCTCAGGCAATCCTAATCCCTGCCGCAATTCATGAAGGATCTCAAGACCTAGCTCTACAAATGAACTGCAGACCCCCCACCCCGCACCTTGAGACCCTTATGGGTGAGTAGTTGCGCTTTATAAGAAACCTGATTGATTGTATACTGTATATGCCTTTTTCACCCATACAAAAGCATTACACGTAAAGACACATTTAAGTGAACATTTGACTTACCTGTGAAATTCAATATTTTAAAAATTAATTACATGATCATGAAGTTCTTGGTATCAAAATGTATTTTTAAAAAATAGCTATTTTTCCAAATTGGTCTCCAATTTATTCTTTGAGTGTGTCTCATATATTGCCTATGTGAGTACAACAAAGGCTTAGCACTACCCTCTGATAATCCTAATCTGCTTGCCCACACTACCACAAAAGAGAGCCTTTAGTGTTATAATATTTGCCTCTGTAAACCAATAAGGGTTGCCTCGACTCTCTAGACAATGTACCTCGTTTTGGTCCACTATATAGAGAGCCAGCTTCCTACACCTAGCACAGACCGTTTAGCCCTTAAAACAGGACATTCTGGGCTGCTACTGGCAAGAAAATTGAAAAACCATGCATTCAAGGTTTAAAAACTTAGGCCAAGAGGGCGGACGTTGATGGGCCCAGGTCATTCTACATTGGAGCTCCGGTCCGGCTCCATTTCTGGGTCCCCAATCTGCAGAAAAGGTATGGTGTTTAGCCATCTGATTCCGACAGGATGCTAATCAGTTCTGGACTGGCTGTAGTGGGCATTGGGCCTTTCCCCAGGAGGCTGGAAGAATGGAGGCCGGTTTTGCAGTGGTGGGGCGGTTTTGTTACTGGGCCAGATTTTGCAGCGAAGCTGCAATATCGGCCCCAGGTAAGAAAAGCAGCAGAGTGCTTCACACTTGCACTCCCTAGAAGCTGCTCTGCCAAAATTGCCAGGGCTGCTTTGGGTTCCCAGTCTGGCCTTGATGGTAATTGTGGTCCCCGACTGGTTCTGTGTACATTTTTGTCATACCTGGTGGCGCAATGACCTTTGATGAGCTGAATGTCCATGCAAGATGAGGTGATCACCCAGTCATGTCCCTTTGGCTACTGACTAGAGTTCCACCTGGGAATGGTGGGTGCAGAGTCAGTGAAATAATTTTGGCTTGTGACATTCCAGCCAAGCTTCTGCTTCCTCGAACAGAAGAGACCGACATCTTGCAGTTCTGACTTTGGAAGCTCCGCTGAGCGCGAGTCCCGACCTCCTTAGGCAGCCACCGCGTCCCCCGAATTGACTTTGGGACTCTACTCCGTTCCTTCGGCGGCGTTTTTCTTTTCTTTGCATTCATACCACTATAAGCAAACCTTGATTTTATTCTCTCGCTTGGAGGTATGGCCCAGTCACACCATGAAGTACTTGAACCGTGATGACCATTTAATCACGGATGCATGATCCCATCGTTTTTGTCCTGATGAAGACCCCAGCCTAAGGTTGCCAGTTTTTCCCTAGAACAGGGGTTGAAACGTCGACAATCTTCCACCTTACCCACAACCAACCACATTGTGATAATGATCTGAGTGGTTATTTTGAGAGGCTGTCTATTAACGTTGAATGACATTTATGTACCTAGTGTGGCTGAACTTAAGAGCCAACACACCTTGTATTTCTTGTTATAATTTGGGTCCTACTGACCAGTATTATTTCACTATTATGTTCCCTATCCCACACCAATCCTGGCACTCCCCCTCCCTTTTCCCCCCCGGGGCACTTTTTGTTGGTCAAAATTGAAGAACATTGAACCAATGAAAATTAAAATATAACTTAAATCATACATTGTTGTCTGATTCTATGTGATTGTTTTACATTGAATCTTTATTCCTTTCTAACTTGTGCTTTCCAAATCTCAATTTACTCTTTATATATCCTTCTATGGTTTCACACTGGAACCATCTGCAACTGTACCAAGCTTCTGCTTCAGCATGAACATTTGCTATGAGTTTATCCAATAATCCCATTCTAGAGAAATGCATAAAAAAAAATCCTTGTTGCAAAAGTTTAAATGCCTACTCTTTCGCTTTGTATCAGGTGTATTATGCCTCTCTATAGCTTTATTATCATGGTCTTGAGTAGAGTACAGTAGGCTTTTCATTTCTGATGGAACCTGAAAGTAGGAAGAGAAGAAAGCAAACCAAAGATGAAAGCTTTATGAGTGAAAGAAGACAAGAGAATTGTTAACTTCTTCAAAAAGCCCCACTTTAGGCATGTGAAATTGCTAATCTGTTCATTTCCTTCTGGTGCATGAGACCACTTGCGTATGCATTATTGCTTTGAAAATGTTTACCAATTGGATATCTTGGTTTAGTTTGAAATTTCTTATCTTTTCATTGAAGGGGTATACTGAACATTGCGTGGAGTATGGCTGACCCAGAACTCCTACTCAGCTGTGGAAAAGATGCAAAAATTATCTGCTGTAATCCCAACACAGGAGAGGTATGTATTTACTTGCATGTTTTTGTAGGTATAGCCTCTGTATACGGCACATTGTGTATATTTGAGCTCAACCTAAGAGATCAAAGTGTATATCCTCAAATTGCATCAAATGACCTTCAAAGAGAGATTATCCACAATGTATGTTGTTGCAGGTGTTATATGAGCTACAAACAAACACTCAGTGGTGCTTTGATATCCAGTGGTGCCCCCGGAACCCTGCGGTGCTGTCTGCTGCTTCCTTTGATGGTCGTATCAGTATCTACTCTATCATGGGGGGAAGTATAGACTGCCTGAGCCAGAACCAGGCAGATAAGGTAAAAACCATTGGAGACCGGCTTGAAATTTGACTTTTCTCAGGTAACTTTGTTCTGCTGGTGTGATTTATGAATTTGTGTTGATTCTTTCAGTTGTCTTCCTCGTTTGGTAACATGGATCCCTTTGGTACAGGGCAAGCACTTCCTCCTCTGCAGATTCCCCAAAAAGTGACCCAGCAAATGACAGTTCCTCCTTTGAAAAAACCACCAAAGTGGCTTCGGCGTCCTGTTGGGGCTTCCTTTTCAGTAAGTTTATTTTACTGCTAGGTTTGTTAACCTGGTGGGAAGTGAATAGGAGAGTTTGCAGTAAGGTTACCATAACAACTATTAAGGATTGTACTTGTAATTAGGTAAAAAATATCATGTGCAACTAATTTGATCCATAGCAGCCAATTCTATTTTAATGTGTTCTAATTAAGAGCAGTGAACACTAGGAAAGGAAGTGGTTTGTGGCTTCTATTCCAATCTTGAGTAGGTGACAGCAAAACCTAATGTCCAGTGTCCCGGTGCAGTTTGTATTCCAGCATATTTGAGTTACAAAATGGATGTCACTGAAATAATGTACTAAGTATGTCTGCATCATTTGCATTGTTTTAAATTTCAATTGTTTTCGGCTTTAGTACAGCAGTTTTCAAGCGAGTGATCTAACCCCACTTATTCGACTTGAATAAACCACAGTGTTAATGAAGAGCAGCACATAACAGCATTTCCAAACAGTTGAGTCGAGTAGAAGAGTTAAACAAAACTGAAGCATTTGAATACAGGGACCCCCTGTCTAATCGATCAGAAGTTGCAGTTTTTCATTCCTGTTTGGAGTAGTATTGTTAATTCAGGCTTTTGTTGGTCAGTACGTTTAAATGGGTGAATGTAAATAGCTCCCATTTGAAAGGATCTCTTTTACTTAGATCCTGCCACAACTTGTTGTCTAGACATTAGTGGTGCCAAGACCTGCTGCAGACAGGCTTGTCTCTGATTAATTTGGTGCCTTTGTTTGATTGTGATATCCACCCTGTGTCTTCCGTAAACGAAACTCAATGACAAAGAATATCAGAATAAATGTAAAAGCCTGCAAAATCTCACGCACGTTTAAGAAAACAATGGGCCCTTTGTCTCCCGATAGGCAATCATGAGGGAAGGTGAGCAAGGCATTCTGCTAAAAAATGATATACACAAGGTTTTTTTCTTTTGCCACAATCTACAAGAAACTAGAGCAATGTTCCTTGGTAATACATTGTGTAATCTATGTATGATTCTCTGTTATACAGTGGTAACATTGCCATGGATGATATTCTTTCTGTTAACTAGCCTCAGATTCTTAGTACTTCAATAACATTTTGATCCCATTTATTGTTTGTGTGCAAGGAATAATGTCATATTCTAGCAGATTCGTATAGTAGAATATTCCTGTGCCCTGTTGTATTTATTGTGTTAATTTTATTTAACAGCATTGCACTTTTGTAATAAGCCATGAGACAGGCATAAATAAATGCTCGCCTAAATTCTAGAATTAGTTATTGGTACTTTATGCACCTACGCCATTAAGGGAGTTTTTTTAGTTATAGCTTCAGCATTTGGTCTTGCTATATATTTCTTTGCTTATTCACAGTAGAGAAAGGTGGGAAAGGGTTGCTCAGATTTGGGTTTTCTCCAAAGTTTATCAGTTTCACTCAAAGGACAGGCAACTTTAGAGTGTACATGCACACTGCAGTGAAGGATATACATGAGAGGTGTGACTTGTGAAACTGCTTTATTCATCACTATTTGGTATTTATTTTTTCCACTCTTTTGTGTACCTTTCAAGCAGTCAATGCTGTGGTTTCTTCTATGCCGCTGTTAAAAAACACATGAAATGCTAAGCAAAAATCTTCAATAGAAGTAGTTTTTAGGTCTCGCGCCTAGCGGTGCAGTGCGAGACATTTAGTAGCTAAAAATGGGGTTTAGGAGAGTGACCTAGGAATCGCACACGCTTGTGCATGTGCTTTTCCTTTTGTGCCCCGCTATTGGCCTTTGTGTGTGTATTTTGTTTTCAAGAGAGCATGCAATAGACCAAAGGCGGGCGCATTGCTCTGCCCATGGCCTATTGGTGTCTATTACGTGCACCAAAGGCCATGTGCTTTCAATTATCGTGCCCAGACACGGGCGCGATAATTAAAAGCACAGGTTTCGCTGTAGCGTGCGCATGCACACCACTCGCATGCGTGGTTTTTTAGTTTTTTTTTTTTTTTACAATAGCGATCGCTTTCACTGCCACTTGTTTTTATTATGATTTTTCTCTGCGTACTTTTCGAGTGTGAAGATCTAGAAGCACTATATTTTTAAAGAAATAATTGACAGTACTCCGATCTTGTTGAGGAGGACTCCTGTGGGTTCGAGGTAGGAACTGCTTGGCTCAGTCGGTCTCAGTCAGTTGGTCCCCAGCCGCAATGGAGACCGAGCCGCTGCTCCAGCCGACCGTGGAGCGGAGTTGGTGCGCCAACCTGGACTTCGAAGCCTATGAGCGGAACGCCAAAGCCAGGACTTGCTCCTACTCCTCGTCGGGCTGCTTGGTGACGTGCGTGCTGGAGCCAGATAATGTTCTGTGCGGGTCAGGTGCACATGGGTAAGGAGTTGATCGCGCCTAGTTGTGCCCAGGGTTGTTTCATGGCGCTCAATGAGAGCACTTGGGATCCCAAACTTCCGAACTTGCAGTGGTGCCTTCCCCGAGGTCTCAAGCTGTCTGCACCACGTGTGAGTAGTTTTTGCAGTACAGATATTTCTTAAGATTGTGCTATTTGCATTATTACTTTCCAAATGTCTTATTTTTGTATTTTATTTTAAAGCACACTCTTCTAATATGCTGTAACTTAAATTCCTCTGCTGCGTCTCCTCTGCCGGCCTCTGGGCAGAGGATTTGCTTGCTGCTGTATCCTTGCAACTGCCTCCTGCTCCGAGGAAGTATTAACCTCATCGCATCTTCAGTGGTTTTTTACTCCCGCCCTGTGAGCTCTACCACACCGCTTTACTTTCACACAAGGTGGGCGAGCCCCCCCAAAAAAGCGAGAGATCTGCGCCAATGGCCTGGCTTGGCTCTAAAATCATGCGCACGAGTCGAGCATTAAAAAATATTTGGTTCTGTAAATCATGCAACACACACCATGCAAAATATGATGGCCTATTCATTTTTTTTAAGTGTATTGCTTTGACATGTGGTCAGTGCTTAATTTGAGCCGGTGGTTGCTGATGGGGGCTCACCCTCATTTTGTCGACCGGCACTTCTTTTTCCTCATCTCACATTTATGGCGAGAAAGAAGAGCGGAAAACATACACAAGGAGAACGATGGGGGAAATATATATGCGGAAATACATCAATAGGGAGACAATAGGGACTGGGAAGAGTGAGTTAAAGGGGCAGGAAGTGATGATAGTGGGGTAATGAGGCAACGAATACGCATCCTAACTTTTCGGCGGGTGGACATTTAATCTGCTGGCCACGGGCTTCTGCACGGTGTTTTGGGCTGCGCTAAATGCAGATATATCCCTTCATGCATTGAAGGTCTTAATTACAAAGTAATAGTTTTAACAAAATCATACCCGCCTTCCCCTGAAATGCCAATAGTGAACTAAGATGTGGGTCTGGTGGCTCAGTGGACTAATGCACCCCCTGTGTTCGTTCCCATGGTCAGGGTTTCGAATCCTGACAGGTCCGCTCAGCCTTTCATCCTTCTGAGGTCGATAAAATGAGTTCCGTTGATTTGGTAACAATAAACACCTGTTATTCAGCGCCAGGTTATCAGTTGTTCTGCATCCTTTATGTGAGCTGGATTCTTGTTGTACATGCTGCATCGCCATAGTTTATCTTCAGTACCAGAGGCATTGGCACAGAACACATATTCTTGAACGCATACATCTGAAGCTTCTCCCATATGTCTCAGTGAAGAGTAAGCTCCGAGAAATTACCCATCTCCTAGAATATCACAATTTAGTTATGCAGATGAAACGAGCTTGATCCGAAATGTTCTGGTTTTACTTTGTGGGATCCCGCCACTATATAGGCATTTGATTCCCTCTGCCTGCTTACATGCATGGCTTGTCTTTAATTCTTGGCGCCTACGTTTAGTGTGGGTGGCAGACAGACGTCATGTAACCCTCGGCTTGTTTGTGCTCGAGTCTCCAAGAGTACCCTGTGCAGAGCCAGAGCAAGGCATCTGGCTCGAGCTTTTATGGGCTCGCCCACCTCTACCCTCCCCTTGTCCAGTGCACTGCCCCATAGCCTCCTCTGTGCTTCCACCGTGTGCGCTCTTTAGCACATTTTTGCTGCTACCAACTGTCCTGTTCGCCACATCTTTACAATATTTTCCTCTTGAATGGCCCTATCATGCATACGATTAGAGAGACTTCTCGTTTTTTTTGGTTCGGTGTGCAAGCCTCAGAGGTGCAGGGTTTGGGGTGCCTTCAGAGCGCACAGACGGTGAGCCTGGCTGGTGGAGTAAGCTGGTTTTAACCTACCAAGAGTCCTCAACTTGAGTTCTTTGGTGGCGAGAGCGTTTTTATGAAGTTCAGGGTGAACTGCGCTTTGCGGTCCCTGGAACGCATGCAGAGGAGTACCGTGGAGGTAGGAAGGACATTAGTTTTTACTGAAATGGAGTGTAAACTGTTTTCCGAGATTACCGTTGTTTCTCAGCGCTGACAAGAGTGTCACTTTGCAGCAGTGCGCTTGGGAGGGAGTGTTGAAGATGAAGTGGGGTTTACAAAGTCTACACTCCATCATCTCGTGAACTTTCTTGGGGGCCGGAGCCTAGCTATCAATAGTTCAGGAGGTGCAGTGGCACCGAGCTAGTGGCATGGCATAACCTAGTGTGACCAGATTTTCAGAACGTAAACCGGGAGGGGCACAGACCTAGAACTAAATTATTCTCCTTTAAGGTCTCGGCATCTTTTATACAAAGGTACGTGTTTGTGTGTGTGTGCGCACTAGCTTACCCGCCGTGCGTTGCTGCGATCTCCGAAGAAAGGAAATTCAAGGAAACTCATCATAACATTCAATTTACATTGTGTCATTTTTATTGAAACTTATTCATTTTAATATGGAAAACATTTCAAAGTGTTGTTTTAATTCTATTTATTTATTCGAGTGCTTGTGGATACACGATTTTTTGTTTTTCCGTCTTGTGCGTACATCAGTATTCGAAAAATGATGAGGGCCCTGAGGGGCCGATATTTAAAAAAAAATTTATGCCTGAAACCTTCGCGGGAGTATACTCAACAACTTCCCAAAGTTTCATGGCGATCGGATGAATGGTGTTTTAATTCTATTTATTTATTGGAGTGCTTGTGGATACACGATTTGTTGTTTTTCCGTCTGGTGCGTATATCAGTATACGAAAGATTGAGAGCCCTGGGAGTCCGATATTTAAAATATTTATATGCCAGAAACCTTCGCGGGAGTGTACTCAACAACTTCCCAAAGTTTCATGGCGATCGGATGAATGGTGTAGTAATGCATAAAGGACAAACGGAAAGACAGGCATATAAATATAATGTATATAATGTGTAAATAATGTGTTCGAGGCATGTGGGCTGCTGAATTCATATCTGTGCATAGATCGCCGCCTAGTGTTGGGTCCGGATGATTGCACATTGTTGTCCTGGAAGAGTCTTCGAAGTATCACAAGATAGGTGGCTCCTCCCTCGGACTATAGTGCGCATGGGCATCCTCTCCATCCTCAGATTGTTTTTTTCCGCCATTGGGTTCGGATGTACCTTCCAGCACTCCAAGTTCGGAATCGAAGAAAACATTTCTAAAAGGCCAAAAGGCCTTCGCTTTCGTCGGTATTGTTTGCGATCGGTACCGAAAGACTTTCTTCAACTTTTGTTGCCCTCCGGTCGTCAAATCGGGCCGTTAGGCGTTCTCGATGCCACGTGGACCGACGGTCGATGGAACGAAGTCCATTCAAATACTGCTCGCAGTGCAACTCAAAGTTCCCGCACACATATAAGCATCTAGTGTGCAACAAATGTTTATCTCCAGATCACAATGAAGATAATTGTCTAGCCTGTGCCCAGTTCCCATCCAAAAAGACAATACGGAATCGGCGGGCGGCGAGGCAAGAAATGCAGAGATCGGCACCGGAGCCCGAGAATATCTTCGACGATGAGGAAGAACTAGTCCACGCCGAAGACTCGGAACAAGACGATCAATACTCCGAGAACGACTCTGAATATTATATCGACGAAGAAGAAGAAATCGTGGATATCGAAGACTACGATCAAGACATCGTAGCTGTCGAAGACGACTCAGATGACAACGAGGGGCGAACCGTGAGTACACCGCCCCATATAGACACTACACCTATATCAGAGACTCAGGTCGAGGCTTCGCCATCAAGCCTTAGCCAAGATCAAAAAACTGGTTCTATAGCCCCGCAATACCGCCCGGCTAAGAACATACAGAAAGAGCCTTCTGAGACACGTACTCCAAGGCCGGTTCCATCGAAACCGAAAGTCATCGACACGACCGTCTTCGGACCGAACGTCGTCGAACTAAAGGTCACAAACCGAAGGGCGCCGAGCCGAAGGCCACCATACCAGAAAAACCTTCGAAGCCAAATACCGTCGAATCGACCAAATCGACTTCGACCGTCGAAAAAGGGGAAAAGCCTGGCACCGAAGACAAAAGGGCTACGCCCAAGGCGGTCGTCGAACCGAAACCTAAGGTTCACCAGACAATGAGGGGACTCTACCCATTACAGACCCTACGGTATACCCAGTTAAACCATCACCCACAGAAGACACAGTGGCTATTAACTCTTTAATAGATAGAGCAGCAAGCTACCATAACGTAGACATGCACTCAGATACTATAGAAGAAGATTTTCTATTCAATACCCTGGCTACATCAGAAAAAAGTGTCAAAACGCTACCCATGTTAAAGGGCGTCCTAAAGCACGCAACTGACATTTTCAAGGACACTGTTAGGGCACGTGTCATCAACCCAAGGATAGAAAAAAAGTATAGGGCGGCACCAGTAGACCCTACTTACATCAAAGGGCAACTACCTCTAGATTCTTTAGTGGTATCCAACGCACGAAAGCGTGCAAATTCACAAACTACTGGAGAGGCTGCTCCTCCTGACAAGGAGTCCAAGATTTTAGAAGCATCAGGCAAGAGAGTAGCAGCTCCAGCAGCAAACTCATGGAGAATAGCCAATACTCAGGCCTTGCTGGCCAGATATGACAAGGCACACTATAATACTTTAGAGGGACTTCTCCAACACTTACCTGAGCCGTACAAAGACCAGGCAGATGAACTTATACAGGAGGAAAAGCTCATCACCAACGCCTCCATTAAATGCGCTCTAGACGCGGCAGATACAGCTGCCAGATCTATTAACACAAGCGTACTACTTAGGAGGCATGCATGGCTGCGAATATCTGGATTTAAAAATGAAGTACAGGCTACAATTCTTAACCAGCCTATACATCCAGATTTTCTGTTTGGTCCAGCAGTTGACTCAATTCTGGACAAAATGAAAAAGGACACTGAGACTGCAAAGTCCATGAGGGCTCTTCAGTCCCAGCAACACAGAAGCTCCTTCCGTCGCTCCACCTATAGGGGAGGAGCGCGAGGTAACACATCGCAGCAATCCTCCACATACAAAACTAATACGCAATCCACCTACAATAAAAACACAAACAGGGGTGGATATAGAGGTAATAATAACAAGGGCAGAGGTCGTGGAGGCAATGCCAATAGATCCTCCACTAACACCAAACCGTGACTTCTTGGCACTACCCCCAGACCATATAACACCGGTCGGGGGAAGACTACAACAATTCCTGATACAATGGTTAAACATCACTACAGACAAATGGGTTCGGCAAATTATCCAACATGGCTATTGTCTAGAACTCGCATCAACACCACCCAACATTCCACCCATACACCGTCCAATGTCACAGGAACATATAATATTACTGCAGCAAGAGGTCATCAGTATGCTGCAAAAGGGGGCCATAGAACCAGTCCCACTTCAACATCAAGGAACAGGAGTATACTCACTATACTTCCTCATTCCCAAAAAGGACGGTTCTCTCAGACCAATATTGGACCTCAGGCCCCACAACCTGTACATTTTATCAGAGCATTTCCACATGCTCACTCTGCAACAAGTCTTGCCATTGCTGCGTCAGGGAGACTTCCTAGCAACCCTAGACCTCAGAGACGCATACTTTCATATACCAATACACCCTGCTCACAGAAAGTATCTGAGGTTTACTATTCAAGGACAACACTACCAGTTCAAAGTCCTACCATTCGGTGTCACAACAGCTCCACGAGTGTTCACCAAATGCCTAGCAACAGTGGCGGCACATCTCAGAAGACAACACATTCATGTGTACCCATATCTGGACGATTGGCTAATACACGCGCCATCGGCCCAGCAATGTGCCAGCCACATGTCAAAAACCATTCATCTTCTGCACAGTCTAGGCTCTCGCTAAACTACCCAAAATCACACCTGCAACCCTCCCACGTCCAACAGTACCTGGGAGCGACAATAGATACACTAGTGGCAAAGGCATACCCCAACGCAGCACGGATCAACAGTATGCAGATGTTGATCCAAAAGTTCAGACCACAACACTCATTGCCAGCTCGAGTGTTTATGCAACTAATAGGCATGATGGCCTCGTGCATATTTATAGTCCCTCATGCCAGACTACACATGCGTCCGCTACAGGAGTGCCTAGCAAGGCAGTGGAACCAGGCTCAAGGACAATTAAAATACCTAGTGTTGGTGACAAGTCGTGCATACAACTCTATGCATTGGTGGAATCCACAAAACCTTTGCAAAGGACGACTGTTCCAAGAGCCGGTCCCACAGATAGTGATAACAGCGGACGCATCCCTGCTAGGCTGGGGAGCCCATGTCCTGCATTACACAGTCCAGGGACTATGGACTATACAACAGAAAAAGATGCACATCAATCTTCTAGAGTTGATGGCGATCTTCCTAGCCCTAAAAGCGTTCAAGAAACAATTATGCAACAAAACTGTGTTGATCCGGACTGACAACATGACGGCTATGTATTACATTCAAAAGCAGGCAGGGACACACTCCCCACAGCTGTCGCACCTGGCTCAAAGAGTGTGGAAATGGGCCATTCAGAGGAACATGTTTCTCATGGCAGAACACCTCCCAGGCAAGGACAATTAAATAGCCGCCCTGCTCAGCAGACACAGTCAACAAATGCACGAGTGGGAGATTCACCCCAATGTGCTCCAACCATTCTTCCGGAAGTGGGGACAACCGGAAATAGATCTGTTTGCCACAAGCGAAAACGCAAAATGCCAGTACTTTGCCGCCAGGTTCCCACATCCGCAGTCGCAGGGCAATGCGATATGGATGAACTGGTCAGGCAAATTTGCGTACGCTTTTCCCCCAGCGCCATTAATCCCGCTAGTGGCGCGCAAACTGCGCCAACATTCCCTGACGCTAATCCTAGTTGCTCCCACGTGGGCAAGGCAACCATGGTACACAACGTTCCTAGAACTGTCAGTGGTGCCTCATCAGAGACTGCGACTCAGAACCGTGGCGAAATCCAACACCCAGATCCGCAACAGCTGAACCTGGCGATCTGGCTCCTGAAATCCTAGAATTTGGATACCTCAACTTGCCTCCAGACTGCATGAATATTATCAAAGAGGCAAGAAGACCCACTACCAGGGCATGTTATGCAGCAAAGTGGCAACGTTTCGTCATTTACTGCAGAAACAACAACATAAACCCATTTGATGCTTCTACACAAAACATCATTTGCTATCTCCTGCGCCTACAATGTTGCAATGTAGCCTACTCATCCATCAGGATACATCTGGCTGCGTTGGCAGCATACCTCCAAAACAGACAACACCTTTCACTGTTTAGAGTGCCAGCAATAAAGGCATTCATGGAAGGACTCAAACGAGTAATTCCACCAAAACACCCACCTTCACCTGTCTGGAATCTAAACGTCGTTTTAACCAGACTTATGGGACCACCTTTTGAACCACTACACTCATGCGAACTACAATTTCTTACTTGGAAGGTGGCTTGTTCTAATTGCCATTACTTCACTTAGAAGAGTTAGCGAGCTACAAGCCCTAACTATTCAAGAGCCATTCATTCAAGTACATGCAAATAGAGTAGTTCTCAGAACAAACCCTAAATTCATGCCAAAAGTGATATCCCATTTTCATATAAATCAAACAATAGAACTGCCAGTGTTCTTTCAAAACCCACAGACAGTAGCTGAAAGAGCCTTGCATACTCTAGATGTCAAGAGAGCTCTGCTATACTATATAGATAGAACAAAGGCATTTCGAAAGACAAAACAGTTGTTTGTTGCTTTCTCACCGCAACACAAAGGCAACCCTATCTCAAAATCAGGTATAGCGAGATGGATCGTTAAGTGCATTCAAATATGTTATTTAAAAGCAAAACGCACCTTAACAGTTCCCCCTAGGGCGCATTCTACACGCAAACTAGGGGCATCCATGGCTTTCCTAGGAAATATTCCCTTACACGAAATTTGTAGAGCAGCCACATGGTCAACCATACATACATTTACCAAACACTATTGCGTAGATGTACATTCCAAACAGCAAGCTGCTGTAGGACAGGCTGTTCTCAAAACTCTTTTTCAGACTGCTGCAGCTGGCACAGGCGGCCACCGCTAGGGGAGATACTGCTATACATTCTATGCACAGATATGAATTCAGCAGCCCACATGCCTCGAACGGAATATGCTACTTACCAGTATGCATCTGTTCTTGGCATGTAGGGCTGCTGACATTCATATCGCCCACCCGCCTCCCCGGTGCCTGTCGCAGCTGCAGCACTCACTCTTTGCATGGACATCTCTTACTGTACTATATTCCATCTCTGCCACAATGGCGAAAAACAATCTGAGGATGGAGAGGATGCCCATGCGCACTGTAGTCCGAGAGAGGAGCCACCTATCTCGTGATACTGCGAAGACTCTTCCAGGACAACAATGTGCAATCATCCGGACCCAACACTAGGCGGCGATCTATGCACAGATATGAATGTCAGCAGCCCTACATGCCAAGAACAGATGCATACTGGTAAGTAGCATATTCCATATGTGTATATATATATGTATGTATGTATGTATATTTATGTATATATATATATTCACTGAAAAAACCATAGGTTATAGACCATATATAGTTAGGAATTAGCATTTACAAAACCTTGAAAATTCACTGAAAAAACCATAGGTTATAGACCATATATAGTTAGGAATTAGCATTTAAAAAACCTTATTTTACTCACACAAAACCATTGAAATTCCATATATAGTTAGTTGCACTAACTATATATTGCGCACCCGCAATCCACTGCTGATCATGTCACATATTACATCATTCATGACATGGTCAGTGACATCACTGATGACATCACTGATGACATCTCAAATGACATCACTGATGACATCACTGATGACAACATCCAGTGACTATGTTTCTGTAAAGTTAAAATATGTCTTACATATTGAAGAATGAGTGGATGTATAAGTGTCTGGACGAAGGATTTAGTAGGTGCATGACTGAATGTATGAGTGAGTGATTAAATGTGTCTCACTGAGTGCATGGGTTAGTGACTAAACTGTCTTAATTTGTGCATCATTATGTCTGTTGTTCTGTAAACTGCTGCATGTGTTGATCAGTAGCTATATGAGTAACTATATGGGTTATTGATTGATTGCCCAAGTATTTGCATGGGAGACTGAGTGTGTGTGTGGCTGGATGGGAGGTGTGTGACTCTGTACAGATCAATGTGTACTTGTATCAATGATTGTATAAGAGAGTAAGTATGTGTTAGTATATGGTTGAAAACGTAAGGTGCTCTATGTTTAACTGTATAGAGTAGAAAATGGAAGTGTGATTGATTCTTTACAGGACTGACTAGGTGTGTGAGTAACTCCATGGATGAGTGGCAGAGTGTGAGTGTCTGTATAGGTGTATGAGTGCATATGATTGTGTTGTAAACATGAGTGATTGTATGTATGAATGATTGTATGGGTGAATGAGTGAATGTGTGTGTAGACGTAGGAATCAGTGAGTACGTATGTAGTAACTAGTATTGGTGTGTCAATGGTTTCAAAAATTATACTCTGTTTTTAACACTGGGTGAAACAGAGGTTATATTAAAATGTGAAGAGATGCATTGTATTGTCACATGAATAATATCATCAGTGATGTGGTCATTGATGTCAAATGAGATGTCATCAGTGATGTCATCAGTGATGTCATTTGAGATGTCATCAGTGATGTCATCAGTGATGTCACTGACCATGTCATGAATGATGTAATATGTGACATGATCAGCAGTGGATTGCGGGTGCGCAATATATAGTTAGTGCAACTAACTATATATGGAATTTCAATGGTTTTGTGTGAGTAAAATAAGGTTTTTTAAATGCTAATTCCTAACTATATATGGTCTATAACCTATGGTTTTTTCAGTGAATTTTCAAGGTTTTGTAAATGCTAATTCCTAACTATATATGGTCTATAACCTATGGTTTTTTCAGTGAATTTCAATGGTTTTTTAATAGCAAATATCATAAGCTGTCGAATGTCAAGTACGTGGTAAGTGAAAACATTTTCGTGTTTATGCACACTGATCTGCTTTGAATGGTGCCCCCCCCCTCATTTCTATTAGGAGTACTCTCTCTTTGCAGATAGTGAAAGGTAGTTAACGCAGGCCTTTGCCCCCGTTGTAATCCGTCGTGCCTGCTTCTCTCTCCATTTGATTGATTGTTATCCAAGTATTTACTGTTTTAGAATTAGTTCTCTTTGGTTCATTCTCTATTTACAAACAAACACAGAGTCGCAATACTCTGTTTAGTCTTTGCAGACAACGAAAAATCGTGTAAAAAAAAGAAAAGGAATCGAGCAAAATCAGTAGGCCACTAATGGGATCTCTTTTTGACCTCGCTAAAATAGAAACATTAGGAACAACCCCTCATGACAAATACAAAACTAGTGAGATGAACTGAACTCCACACAATGATGGCTGCAAAACAGCTCGGCTCCGCCACCCACCCCGCCCAAAATAACGATAAAGAGCGGCTGCCATGATTGGTTGCGGAATGGCCACGACGGAGCTACGAAATGATGCTGCTCTCATGCTAACCCCAGCTTCAGTCTGAAACATCCAGAAACACTGTAGAC